>NC_080782.1:84037882-84691632 GCF_028018385.1 Neofelis nebulosa | reverse complement strand
TGAATCATTAAAACCCCAGTTTATACTTAATATACATGTGATTTTTTTGAACTACCTTAAATACTACTGTGAGAGCACAAAATGGGAAAAGAGTGGAAATTAAATAGGGTTGGGATTCTTCAAGGTGTCTCTGATGGTAGGAGAGAAGACCACAAGCAAGGGAGTGATTATATCTCATAGAATGTAACGTGGGAAAGGAAAGGGATATTTCCGTCAGTCTGCTACGGCACCAAAAATTTAAATTTTAGGGGTGCCTGGGTGGCTCAATCAGTTGAGCATCCAACTTGATTTCAGCTCAGGTCACAATTTCATGGTGTGTGAGATCGAGCCCCAAGTAGGACTCTGTGCTGACAGCACGGAGCCTGCTTGGGATTCTCTCTCTCCCCACCTCTTCTGCTCACACATGCTCTCTCTCTCTGTCTAAAAATATATAAACATTTTTTTAATTCCAATTTTAATTTACATTCTGGATAAATCAAAAAGTATATTTTTTAAAGAGGGGATACATGATGTGTCAATTAATTAATATGACCTCTGTTTACCTCCAGTTCTGAAAATAAAAATGATTGCATTTAGTAATGCAATTCCATGACAAAAACTTCTAAATACATAAATTTTAAGAGATGGTAAAGAAAACCAACCTCATTAACATTGGGCTAAATTTCAAACCAGTAAGTTGAGCTTCCCTGCCTCAGGAAGTTTCCATTTAGACAGTCTCATAAATGACATTGTTGCATAAGAGCCCCATAATAGTGAAGTTCCAATGGAGACTTATTCTTATCTTTTTTTTTTTAAATTGCAATGTAGCATTAAATGAAACCAGATGTGAATCTGCAGTCCAATTAGATTCCATGTGCAAATCCAGACAAAGTCCCCATGGGCATATGGCAGACAAAATATACCCAAGGACAGCTCAGCTAATGCCTCCACCTTCACCAAGTCAGTCATACCTGATGGTATATTCTTCCTAATGTTCTCATCATCACAACATAAACAAGCTCTATCCTTTTTCCCATCTTCCTTCCAAATATAACAGACTCTAAGTCCTCATTCCTCTTTAAAGTCAACCGGATGTTATCCTTTCTCATAGCCTGGGGGTCCCGTTACCATACTTATTCTATTTTCTCTCAAATCTCTAACTTTCCTCACGCTTTACTGGTTCTTTCCCACCTACCTTCAAATCAACAGGAACTTGAAAAGCCATTTTAAACAAATATGCCCTGGACCTCAAGATTTATTCCAATTACTATTGTTTTTTCCTTTCTTCTTTTTGCCGTTCTCAAGTGAGTGATCTCAACTCCTCGTTTCAATTTCTGCAATCTCCTATGAAATTATTTTCCTACTACAGTGTCCCTAAAATGTCTCTACCTGATAATACAGGCTCTCTCCTTCTGAGTAACTGTAGTGGCCTTTCCTCAATGCTCCCATCAGGCTGAGCTTCTGAGCCACCATGGCCCCGGGGATTCATGTCTCCACACTGCAACAGCATGCTCCTCTTCCTACAGTTGAGATTGTCCCTGTCATCTCCCTCAGTGCTTCTCTCCCATTTCTTGTTTTACTTGTTGGTGTTTCCTGTAAGCTCAGTCCTTTTTTTCTGCTCAAGAACATTTCTATATTAGCTATAGCATATCCAGATTAGGAGCCCCATTTTCAACAATACAGGTCTGGGGACTTGTATCTGAGTTATGAACTCATATCTCCCTGTGCCCACAGAGCACCATTTTCACAAATTTGACATGTCCAAAACCAAATTCATTTCTCTCTAATCCAGACTCTGTAAACCATATCAATATCAATACCAAAATTTGCTTCCACCTGCAGATTAAAGTCTTAGAATCATATATGAGTTTTCTTCCTTTTATGCCAGTACTCAATCTCTGATCGAGTTATTTTAGACCACTATTTACAATAACGATGATGATACAAACTAAAACATACATATACAATGCCTTGAACACATTTCATCATTTCAGTTCCTAACTAGGTCCCAGTCCTAGTCGACCTTAACTAGAACCTTTTGCAATGAAATTACTAAACAACTTCCTTTCTTCCTCCAGTTTTCCTTCCCTACCCACTCACTTCCAATCCATCCTTCCATATACTGACAAATAAATATTTTAATCCTTGCCATAGCTTTCAAATGTTTATTATCATTTGTATGAACTGTTGATAGGCCAGAGATGCACATATGCTTCAGATTTACAGTCTAAGTATCACTGATGGTATGTTTTTTCTTACAGATCATGAACTATTGATTGTAAAGATAAAAATGTCAAGCTTTAAGGTCTTTCAGGACCTTCATATTGGTCACAATAATTTTGGTGTGGGCTGTAGTGGCAATCAATCCCAAAATTTTCGTGCTTTTAAGCACACATTAGAATTTTGGGGAACTAATAACTTCACTGTGGGTTGGATACCTTCCCGATACTTAACTTTGTCATATTTTGTTATTAAAGTTCACTAGATTCATAAAGTGATTTGAGAAATGTTCTCTTTGTGTGCTCTCAATCAGCTTCTATATTATGGGAATTTTTAATCATCGGGACTTTAAACACACGAATGATCAAACTTTATTTAAAATGTTTTTTCAACAGTTGTAGGTGCGCTTAAAATTTCCACCTTTTTTGAGACCGGTTTTGAAAACTTATGTACTGTCGGGAACTTACATATTTTGTTGAGACTTTTTAAATTTATCAGCAGAGTGGTATATACAACTCTCTTAAAATGTTTAAACTTTTCCATCTATTGATATATGCCCTTTTAAAATTATGAACTTTTACATTTAGCTTTCCCTTTCTTTTCTTCTTGCTTGGATATGCCAGAAGTGTTTTTTTTAGTTATTATTCTGCCTTTTTTATTGTTTTTATTTCTTAAAAATAAATTACTTATCAAAGCATATTTTTCTTCCCGAGTTTCTTATATTTACTTTATTGTTTTTCATCAAACTTTTTGGGTTAAATATTAAATTACTTGATTTTCACTCTTTGTTGTTTAATAAACAAGTAACTCCTGGCTATAAATGTGCCTTCAAGCCATGACTTTGGAAACATCACAGAGAGGTCAATTTAGAAATTCTCCTTGTCTCTCTAAACACACTGTCTAAAGTCTGTAGTATTACTTTAACCTAAGAGCTCTTTAACAAAATGATTTATTTTGCTTTTAATATCCAAGTAGTTTGAATTTTTTGTTTAGACTTTTGCAATTAAGTTTTCATTTCGTTGTAATGCCATTAAAAACTATAGCTTACAATTTCTACTCCTTGCTTTTAATTAAGATTTTGAGAGTTTATGGGTATGATCACTTTTTGTAAATGTTTCTGAAGCATTTGCAAAGAAAATATTGTTTCTATAGACTACAGAGCTTTTACACAGATGTGTATATATTTTTATAAAACTTTATAGTATATGTATACATACCGTATATCATGTTTAAATAAAAATATAGACATAGGTACAATTATGTTGATCACATTTTTTCAAGTCCATCAGTCCTTATTTATTTTTTGACTTTTTGATATGTCAAAGACGAGTCATAGTATGTGATAAAGCATCCCATTACAATTGCATTTCTGTCAGTCTTTCCATGTACTTCTGTTTTACGCTGTGTGTAGTTCAATATTGTCTTTTTAGTTACATAATGTTTCATGACTGATGTAACTTTTTTGTGGACATTAGCTTTTATCAATATAAAAGTATCACATTACATGCTTTTTGTTCTTGAATTCTATTTCATATTCAAGTTACATCACTTACTCTGTTCTTTTTTTTTTTTTTTTTGTAAGTCTGCTATATCTTTGTCCATAACTTTTTACTCGGCATTATATTTCATGCTGTTTTAGATGTGATCTAAAAAATTTTTTGTAGAAGGCTGTAACCAGTCTAAATTTTGTTCTTTATAAATAACATAGTTTTTTGCTAATACACCTGAGAATTATGCTCAATTTTTAGAATATAATAATTTTACCAATATATGCATAATAAAAGCAGTATTGCCCAGTACCTTGTGAGCTATTTCTATATGTAAAAAAATCAGATCTTATTTTTGCTAATGAATCTTCTTCTGTTACATCTTTGCTTATTACTTCTGTTCACTTATTCTGTTCTTTTTTAATATATGTAGATTAAAACATAAAGCTCTGCCCATTCATTTTCAATTATCTATATTTTTCCTGAAGTTTTAACGTTTTATCACATCTATTTTTTCATTTTTTATTTTGTTAATTTTATTTTCTTTCTGTTAATTTTTTGTAGCCTGCTTCCCCTGAAGTTACTATCTAATAGCTATTTGTTTCAGACCTATACAATAGTTCTGTATCTCATTTTTCTTTTGTTTTCATAATTATTTGTTAGTCTATTATATGTTTTCTTGAAACTCATTGGAAACAGGAATCAAAAATTTTCTAAAATTTTCCCTTGTCTCTGACCATAGATGTACTAAAGAGAACATATCCTCTATCCTGATTCTACAGGCAGTTCCCTGCTTTTGATCTCAAGTAACTGGCTATAATATTTATTGCCTCAGGTAATAATCTATTTAATACCAGCCTTCTACAGGAAAGAGCCTCAGGGTTATGGTCTCATGGATGATGTGGCCATCCTGCCCACATCCTGACTTCACTTTTTAGAACTATGAAAGATAAAGAAGAATGCATTAGCAGACCCGAGAATATTGGTAACACCAGAAGAAAACAATGGAATGTTTAAAGGAATAAAGATAATATTTGACCAAGATGTCACAGTGAGTATACATCTCTTTCTCCCGTCTCACCTAAAGTCCTTGTAAAGATAGAAAAACACTTCCTAAAATGTATTGATACACATCAGTGAAAATGAGAATGTCATTAATAGACTAGAAATTCTCAGGAATTACTGAGAAACAGACCATAACCAATCACATACACAAAAAAGAAAAGCAATCCCAGGGTGCTCTGGACTCAGAAAGTAAGGTTCTTGGAATATCATTAAGTTGATTGTCCGCTGCCCAGAACCGTGGGCAACAGAGGTGTTTACCTGGAAGCTTCAACAGCACAATGAATAAATGTGCTAGGTCTGAAAAGGCAGCACATTAGCCCAGATAGCTAGCAAAGTCCAGGAAGAATGGAAATTTCTTTTCTCTAGAACTTGCATACCCTGTGCAACAGTATGTATTGTTTCTCCCCTAGAATCACCAGAGACTACGTATAGATTGTGAGCAAAGATATTTAAGCATGAAGATGAGCAGCAAGATAATCACCAAATATTTGAAGAAGTCATCAGCATGGTGGAGAAAGACAATAAAATCATCAAAGAATAACAGCTGAAAATTAACAGTTTGCATAGCAAAGGAAATATGTCAAACATACATACTTGATATATTTACAGAACTTCAAAGAGATATTTCATACACAAAATAGAAACAATGACCTTGGAAATTTTAAACATGACTGTCAAAAATTTTTAAGCAATAATTTTGAAAGCTAAATGCAATGAAAGTGTGGCTCAAGAATAAATTTGCATACTGGAAGAACGACCTAAAAGATTCTTTCAAAACTTGATACAAATAACACCATAACCCCCCCAAAAAAATCTAAGACACATAAATGATAAATGTCAAAGTTTCAATATCCATCACACTAGATTTATAGAAAGAAAAACAAACACAAAGAAGGAAAAGAAATAATCAAGAAAATTATATAAGAAAATTTCCCTGAGCTTAAAAAAAAATAGACACATACCTTTGGGTCTACCTAGGGCTCAAAAGAACAAGAGAAAAGAGATACACATGAAGACAATTCCTAGTAGAGTTTCAGCACCCAAAAGAAAAGGAAAATCCTAAAGTTTCCACAGAGAAGTAACCAGGTGACTTACAAAGGAATGAGACCCAGTGTATTTGTATCAGATTTCTTATCAACAACTTATTCTAGAAGATAATGGATGAATGCTTTCAAATAACAGGAAGAACATTTCTTTAAACCTAATCCTTGACCCGGCTAAATTTTGAATCAATTATAAAAGGAAAATAACAGCTTATTCGGAAAAGCAAAGGCTCAGAAAATCCACCACCCTCATACACTTTCTAAAAATAACTACTTGAGAATGTTCTATTTTATACCAATGAAAACTTCAATAAAATGGATTACAAAATGACCTAAAACACTGAAAGAATGAGTAGAAACCCAAAAGAGAATAATTACTATAGAAGAAAGTGTTAAAGATTATGCCTAAAATGGTAGCAAAACCAGATGACTTTATGGAGAAGTTTTAGTAAATACTTCCCAGAACAGATAATCCCCATGAGCAAAGAAAAATAGAAAAATGTGGAAGTCTGCCCAACATAGTCTTCAAGGCTAGCAAAGTCCTGATACTAAAAATTGGACAAGGATAAGACAATAAAATAAAATTGTAGTCTAATTTCATTTATTACATAAATTCAAGAATTATTAATAAGTGAATCCCACAGTCTAGCCACAAAATAAAACATTGTTATCAAATAAAATTTGTCATAGAAATGAAAGGCTGATGTAACCCTAGTAACCTAATTTAATACAGTAATTCAGTATAAGAAGTGGATTAAAGGAAGAAAATATGATAATCTCCATTGATGCCAAAAATTTTTAATAAAATTCAAACCCATTACTGATTTAAAGTGGTGATTAGATGCTCTGTTACTGTGAAATTCTATCATCCCCAAGGAAAACAAGAAGTCCATCTTCATTGGAACATACCCATCAGGAACCCCACTTACAGAGGACAGCCATGAACCAATTTTCTGAAGAATTATGGTATTCCTTCACCATTGTGTTTTTCATTGCCTCATTGAAGAGAATGTTTTCTGGCCCTACTTGATAAATATAATTAAAGAATGTGTGAGCAGTTATACATAATTCCACTACAACATTTCTATCCAAACAATTATTTTTATCGCTTCCTCTACAAAATATTGAAGCATTTCTGGTACTCCACCTCATGTAATGTAAGCCAACACAAAGAAGAGATAGTCAATCATCAGAACAAGCTATTAGAATGATTCTCTGCTACTTTGCATATTGTTAAGTCTCCTGTGCCTTGCCTTGTGGTTATTTGGTACCATCCCCTGACCAGAAAGCAAACTCTACTGAGAGATCAGAACACCTCCTTACACTTAAACATGTGCATCCCTTGTAATATTTAAAACAGTATCTTAGGGGTGCCTGGGTGTTTCAGTCAGTTAAGTGTCCGACTTCGGCTTAGGTCATGATCTTGTGGCTCATGAGTATGAGCTTCACATTGGGATCTGTGCTAACAGCTCAGAGCCTAGAGCCTGCTTCACATTGTGTGTGTGTGCGTGTGTGCGTGTGTGTGTGTGTGTGTGTGTGTGTGTGTGTGTCTCAAAAACAAATAAACATTAAATAATAATTAAAAAACAGTATCTTGTACATCCCAAATATTAATGATTCATTTTTATTAACTTAATTTTAAAAAGTAATAATAAATAAAAGCTTGATCCACACCTTACATCACATAGAAATTAAACCTTTAAAACAATTTTAAGAAACAAGAAATAAATACTTTAAGAAAAAAAAATTTATGTATTTAACTTTATTTTAACCCAATGGACAAAAGGGAAACATTTGTTTTCCTCATTTAATTACATTTAACTTAGTTTTAGGACCTTCCCATCTTCCAACAAGAACAAGCTTTCTTTGTCAGTGTATTGGCCGCTCTGTAAGAGCCGTAACGTATAAAGTGAGATACAGAGTGGAACCCTAGATACCTGGAAAAATTAATACCTAATTCCTTAACACTCGCAACTGTAAGCTACGTAGTTGCCATTGCACAAAAGGACATTTCCATTATCAGAAATAATGAAGCATATTTCCCCAGTACCCACTCGGCTAGGGTAATACATCTGAGGCTTTGTGGTAGAAATTAATGATCGCAGTAGTACTCCAGTGGCCTGGAATCCTTAATGAACATCCCTAAACACTTTACCTAACGCTAATAACAGACATGGGCACTGTGGGGAAAAAGAAGCCCATAATTACTCAGCTTTTTATTTAAATCATCTTACAAGTTGTTTAGTCTCTCTTTACATAATTTGGAGTATAGATTTCATTCCTGAACCGGTCTTGGTGTTAAAGACACCACATGTCTTGGTGTTAATGACACCCAGGAACAGGCAGGGAAGAATAGGTATAGAGAAAGTATCCCTGTGCCCAGTAGCTCAAGTTCCATGTGAGAAATGAGTCTTTAATTTACTGGAGCCAGTTTACAAGTCAGTGGCCATCCACCCAGTTCTGGTCTATCCAATGCTAATGGAAAATTATAATGAGCATTTGAATGGGCTAGAGCTCGACAGATAAGAAATCACTGTATAGTGAGAGTCATTTTACAAACTACCTCCATCTCCAGAAAATTAGGCTTGCGCACTTTCCTTCCTACCACCCCATTTTTTCAACTCGGTTTGGAAGTCACGGGGCAGAATCTGATTCATGCCATTAACATCTCTTTGTTCTTGGCTCTACTGCTTTCACAAAAATGCTGTAGGCACTTCACTAAAATGACTAATTTACTGGAGAAGTTATCAGAGTCCATTCAGTTGCAACTATAAAATAATTCAAGTAAGACAATGGTGCCTGCTAGCACTCCATGGAGAAGGTTTGTCCCTGAAATGGTTTGACTCACCCCAACATTACTTATCCACGAAGTTAAAGATCTCATCTGGAATGTCCTGTTCGTAATCTGTTTGTCATTGTTGTTACGAATTAAGAAATGAAAACAGATTTTTTAAAAGGTAAAACAAAGTCAAAACATTTTTCAGACTAAACTGAATTTTGCATCAGAAAATTTAAATATTTTAAACACTGTTTATGTTATATTTGGAAGCAAAATTACCTTCCCTGAGATGGTTTCAAAAGAAGTGCTTTGTTGTTTGTTCTGGTAAGTGTGAAATACTCAAGAATCCATGTATATATTCTTGTTTGCCATTTTTAATTTTTAGAAAACTGTTATTCATGACGAGCATAACAAGAAACACCAATAAGCTGAGGCTTAGAATGTAAATATAATAAGATAGAAATTGCCATGTTTGCCATTACTAAAACAGTGCTGGCTTACCGAGATGCATGCCCTTTCAGTGGATTCTGCTTAATAAACTATATTTTACACTAACTCACCCAACACCATTTGGAATTTTCTTCCAGTACTGAACTCTCAGACACTTCATAACTGATTTTATCCATATGAAAAAGAGGAAATTTAGTTTTCAAATAGCCATTCATTCAATAGAATTATTGTTTCCTTACAACATTAAAAACAAAGGGATGAAATTAATTACTATAATAAATAGTAGGTGTGGAAACGCTCAAACTTTTAGCATCTATCCTTCTAGAAAATTGCTACTCGAAACAAAGTGAAGTAAAACGATAATAAAAGAGGACTAGAACGTAAACAGACAGATATGATAGAAGAATATCGAGACTAGAATAGTGACAGCATGCACTGCTTTCTGTCTCAAAATGTTTAATATTGTTTCTGTTGCTCCTCCCCCTAGTATTACAGAGCCCATGGAGGATTAGGAGAGATGAAACAGAAACACTGAAAGGGCTCAGAAATGTTAGCCCAAACATCAAAAGAGTGTAATTCCATAAAAAGCCCTCATGCCCTGAGCCCAGTCCCCAAGGTCAGCTTCAGCTCTTCCTCCTCCCCCACTTCCCTCATCCTTTGCAAAAATATTGAACTGTTTCAAATTCTCTAAACACGACAGGCCTTCTCACATCTCCTTGCCTTTCAGAATTATGTTTCCTCTTCCCTCCCTGCTTCTGATAAATTCCTGTTTGACTAAGTTTTAGCCCAAATATAACTTCCTCTGGGAATCTTTCTCTTACTGCCCCAGAAAACCTAGATTCTCTTTCCTTTATGTTCCCACCATGTGTTATACAAGATACATTATTAGAAATGCTCTCATTTTACTCATCTTACCATAATTGTGTGCATATTTTCCTCCCCACTAAGCCCTTTTTTTGAGAGAAAGAATTATATCTGATTCAATTTTACATCCCTAACATTTTTTTTTACAGTGCCTGGCACGCTGTGGATGATCAAGACATTTTTTTAAGAATAAAATGAGAGAATTAAAATAACAAAGTTATGAATTCTGCCTGTAGTTTCATAAAGAATGTTTTGAAGTGGGAAATACAAAAGTATGTATAAATAGGGTTTTTATGAGTATTTCTAAGTAGGGACTTCAAAATGGCAACTCTGCAAACAGTAAGAATTGTCATGAGACCAAAGTCAATACAGGAAGAAGGAAAGAGGTCGCAAAACTGACCCATAGGAGCTCTACGTTTTACAAATTTTAGAGGTAAGTAAAGAAGGAGAAAGAGTCAACCATAAAAGAGGTAAGAATAACACTGGGAATTGTCCAGGAAGCCAAGTAAAGATTTGTTCATGGGGGAAGAAATGGTCACCTCAGTGAAATGTTGCTAAGAAATAGAATAAAATTAGCACATAGACGTGTCCCCTGGACTGGACCATATGGAGACTTCTGGTGACTTTGACAAGAGCAATTTGTTTTCAGTGGTGGGATGAAAACTAGATTAGATTAGAGATAAAATGGAAATGCAGACAGCACACACAATTAAATATTTGAGACGTTTGGTTTAGAAAGAGAAGAGAGAAATGGGAAGGCTTAGTCGAAAGAAACATGAAGCCAAGAAAGAAGTGTTTTTAGTACAGAAGATATAAATGATCCATTAGACAGGGAAAGATTGATATCACAGGAGAGAAGAGATAACTAAAGAGACACGACTGTAAGTATTTGGGAGGAGATGGGGTCCGGAGCACAAGTAAAGATTTTGGCTGTTGGTCAGAGTAGGTTCACTCTACCCACAAAAGAGGGAAGAAGCAGCTGGGTGTGGAAGCAAGGAGGTTCCTAGAAATGTTAGCGGAAGATGAGAGTTAATTTCATGCCAAAGCTCAGAGTCCTATTTAACACCATGTTCTTTAGCTCGTGTGGAAATGCTGCCCTTTTCATTTGTGTCAATCAGGAAAGGCCATGTGTTTCAGGACTCACAGACAAATTGCAAAATCTCAACAGCTAGCAATAACAAAGGTATGTTTCTCATTCACGTTATCATGCATATCACAAGTCAGTCATAACCCGGCTCCACCATGTCCTTTATCTGGAACTTTGCTGATTGGCACGTAAAGAAAAAAAGAGAAGAGGCAGACTATGCCCCTGGATCCTAAAGCTTCTGCCTGAAAGTGACACACCTCATTTCCGCTCTTATTTCTTTGGCCAAAACGCATCAAAAGGCCATATGTGCATTAAACAGGCCAGAGCTATATAACCTTCCTGTAGGAAGACACTGCAGACAAAGCCACAGAACATGGGTAAAGCCGTACACAACCTCCGACAAACCTTCCAGATAAGATGGTTCATTCGCGTCTTTCAGTTAAAAAGTCTCAGGCGAAGCTAATATCCCCACTCATCGATGTTTTGTCCTGTGATTACCTATGCTCCACATCCATGCGCACTGGACTGAAATGACTAGAACGACCAGTGTATTTAGAACCTTCTCTGGGCGACTGCCACCACCTAACCTGCCATTCCAGCTGTGTCTCATTCGTCCCGATGGTGGGTGATCTCAGACGATTTCTGCCATTCTCTCATTCAGTCCATAGGACCCACGCCTTCCATAAAGTAAACTGCTCTACTTTCTACACGATTAAATGGTAAAATAGACTCTGATGACATTCACATGGCTGAATCCTAGATGTAAGAAAACTGTAGGGAACATTACGTGTGAAATCAGGGTGTTGGCTCCTAAACTGAATTAAGTACCTACTGTATTTTACAACAATTAAAAGGATTTTTGTCTTTCCTGGAGAAGGAAGAAATGCTTATAAGAAATTCTATCTTTCGAAAGAATTGTGCCTTAGTTGTGCCCTTGTTATTCAAAACAGAATAACCAGTAGGGGAAAAAAAAAAACAAAACTATCACGTTGTTAATTAACTAGATGATTGCAAAGGATGGACACGATGGGGAAACGTCATGAGATGAAGCCTTGCTCTGCTAAGGTTCAAAATGCAGACAGATAATTTTAAGTTGTAGAATTCAATGACAGATAAGAGAAAGAAAGCAAGGTTGAACTAGTTCATCTATACATGAAAAAGTGTAAGGCTGCCATAGCCTTCCATAAATTACAACAGCCTCATTAGTAACTGACCAGCATAGCAATAAGATAGCAGCAAATTTTCTAGCGAACGTGGTTTACCATTTAAACAAAGTTCTTCATGGTGTTTTCCTATATTTAAAATGATTCCTGTCCAGGGCATATTGCTACTTTGTATTCCTCTTGATATTTTCATTTAAAAGAGAGCCGCTGTGCAAAATAATGTCCTTGTCTGTCCCTTCCTCATACAAACCTCCAATCAAATTTAATAAAGCTAGTTTGATACAATGCCAGCCTACACTTGGTTTACCCTTGGTCGACTTTAATAGGGTCAAAAATATTTTCGCATTGGCAGTGTACGCATTAATCATTTTTCCAGAGGATTTAGAAAATTGGAAGAGACAAGGCCAAGCAAAATTTTAAATTAATTGGGCCTACCCCAGCCTTCCAGGGTCACCTTGTGGCAGTTGTCCCACATTTTCCAGGTCACGGAGTTCCTGTGTTTCCTACAGCTGCCATGAGGAGAGATCCAGGCTGTGGGCACACAAAGGTGAAAGAATTTCCCTCAGAAAGTGCGAATTTTCCTACGGCAACCACAACAATTGCAGTTTCCAGATTGTCGCCAGACACCCGCCACTTAAATAATGCATGCTCGGCTGACGCCTCCACTTGTGCATTTTCTAATCGAGTAGTCAGGAAAATTTGCAAACACTCTGTCATTTACCATAAATCCGCTGCCTACTTATAACCACAGAGTAATTAATTTTAGTACTGCTGAGAATTATTAATTTCAGCCAGAAAAACCTGTTTTCACTCTCGCTATATTCTGCCCCCCCCCCCTTTCTTTTTTCTCCACCGATACTCATCAAAAGGTTGAAGCAGTTTTCTTACGAGGGAAGGTTTATTCAGAGTGATGTTATTGACAGTCTGCAGGATAGCAAGAACGGAATCTGTATTTCTGGTTCTAATCCACACTCTTGTGCTCCCGCATGTCTGGCTGGTTCACCATGTGAATGAAAGTGGCAACATAAAGTTTTTTCATGACAGTAGTGATACAGCGGCCCTTAAGCCTCACTGTGTGATAAACAACCCATCTCATGGTCTGGTTCTTCTAAGAGAAGGTAGCAATGGGCTACGCCCTCCACGCGGAAAATACTTTGAGCCTTTTGAGCAAATTAGCAAATATTTTTCACTTGCTTAAACAATCTTGGCATTTCGCAGAAGAGAGAGTAAGAATCTTCACCAAGGATAAAAATAACTTGTGGAATACACAATTACGAATACACTGGTATGAAACTCTCAGCAATCACGTGTATATCTAACATACACAGAATGAAAATGGAGCATTAAATATGGCGCGTTTTAACTTGGTAACGCTAAATCTGGCACTCTCTCATTTGATATTAGTTTCCTGCTAAAGCAGCTGCATGATATGTCACAAGAATGTCCATATTATAAATACGTAATGAGCATGAGAAAATTGGTACAGCTTTGACTAATGACCAGATCCTTCCCTATCAGTAGCAGGAACACAGAGCTAGCACAAGTATGGGCACTTTAATTGCCATGGAAGATTTCGTTTCCGCTTTCCACTGCATGAGTGATCAAGAAAAAAATGAAGGGAAAGTAAACTAACATCTAGAGATGTAAACATGACTCACTGGGAAATCAGACATGGTTAAGTAAATTCCAGGATGTTTGTGGTTATCTGGGTCTAAACACTGCTGATAGCTCTGACTACTCTTGTTTTTAACTGTTTTTCCTCTGGGTGCTTCTCAGTCCAAGTGCTAAGACTTCAAAGACTTCAACCTCTTGATTATGAGCAGTCTGACTGCGGCATAGCAAGGAAGAGATGTCAGTCAGCATTAATGAAATCACCTGGTAGAGTGTAAAATACTTCACCAAGACCATGATCTAGTGAAAAAACTAAAGATTTAAAAGCAAGGCTGACTAGTCGTGATGCACAACAGGTGATGTATGCAAGTGTTGAATTGCTTTATTGGACACCTGAAACGAATAGAATGCCACGTGCTAACTATGCTGGAATTAAAATAAGTAAGTAAGTAAACAAACACATAAAAGCAGGGTTGAGAAAACCGGACACTGCTACCATCTGTATACTGCACCTTTTCTTTGCAATACAGTAGGGTGAGGTGACATGACTCCTGTTATATTAAAATGGGAAGTTCTGAAAAGTTTTAAAAAGGCATCAAGTTACAGATACATAGAAAAAGATCATAAACAGGAAAAATATGTCAAAAGGGGAATGTTTTAAGAAAAGCTGCTTGGACTTCAGAACTACCGGGAACCTTGAGGCATTTGATACACGCCCTCGCGGATGCCTGCAGAGAACCCAGAATTCTAATCCTCAGTACGTGCTCTGGGCTCAGCAAGAGATGCATCATCCGGGAATGTGTTAGAAACGCAGACACCCGAGCCCCACCCTAAGCTACTGAATCAGAAACTTGTGCTAAGAAGATCCAGGAGAGAGACGCCTCGGTAGTTCAGTCTTTAAGTTTCTGATTCTTGATTTCAGCTCAGGTCACAATCTCACAGTCCGGTCTGTGGGACAGTGCTCTGCACCGACAGCACTAAGATTGCTTGGGATTCTCTCTCTCTCTCTCTCTCTCTCTCTCTCTCTCTCTCTCTCTCTCTCTGTCCCTCCCCTGTTCTCTAAATAAATAAGCAAACACACACACACACACACACACACACACACACACACACACACACACACACAGAAGATCCGGGAGATTTATATGCACAGTCTGAGAAGCACTGGTCTAAAACATAGCTGTGGAAGGTAAAGAAATTTCACAGATATAAAATAAATTATTGTGAAGAATCAGCTTGCCATCTTTAGTTCAAGCTGACTAATTGCCTTCCAGGTCAACACTTCTTTACGTCCCCCAAGTTTTCCACACACACAAAATAACATTGCTCCAGACAAGGATACAACGTACATATCTTCAATAAACTAACTTGTATTTCATGTGAAGGGTGGGCCCACTTGAAAAAGGGAAGTATTGTATACTTAACAGTCAGGCAAAGAAAAAGAAAACAACTAACATCTCTAAAGTGCTACTAAAGTTTCTGGTTTTATATTCCATTAACTTTTGTCTCTTTTGATCCGGCCTCTTGTTTAGAGTGGGAGATTTGGCAAACATGCCTTTGGAGCTGTAATCTTTTATCTTCTAGGTTATGAGGCAAAGCTCTGAATACTCCCAAACTGATGAAACAAAATCCATCTCTTTTTTTTTTCCCAGTCCTTAAATTTCCTGGGCTATGATAAAGGTTCATGAGAGAAAAAAAAAAGCATTTTTTAATCACCATGATAAATAATTCAAACACTGTGTAACTAATCCAGAAAAGAACAGAGTTCAACCCCATTAATTAGTCATTACAAACTACTGACTTGTACAAGAGTATCCGTGGTGTTTCAGGCATAAAATATTAGGGAGTTATGTCCAAGATATGGAGTTAGGATACAGGACTTTTGAAAACACATGATTTTTTTTTTTTACTGGAAATATTTGTTACTAAATTGAGGCACCACTGAGATATTATGCTGCTCAATATTGCTCTTCTTTACTAATCACAAACATTTAAACTTTAATGCATGATATTTTGTTCAAAGCAGCACTGTGCTGATCTTCACTGTATTTTGATAGCAAACTGAATTCTTGTTCACAAGTATAGGATTTTTGTTTAGCTTCAGGCATCTGTGTTTGGATTACAAGAATGCTGATTGGTTCACTGCCAGGGGCACCCAAAGGTCAAACTGTCCTTTGAAAAGTACTGTCTCTGTCTCTCTCTCTGTCTCTCTGTCTCCTTTGTCTCATTAATCAGAGTTAAAAGAGGAAACAGCAATGACTTCAAATCATTTAATTCTTCTTCAAGGATATCTTTAAAAGCAGAATTCGGTGTTGGTGTGAGGTCGAGTCAAGGCGGGTACAGATCACACTGGCACACTTCTGACAGGTGACCTGAAACCTTTCAAACTGACATCTGTCACAGAGACAGACACACGTTTTTTAGCTCAAGAGCTTGTTTTCCTGACATTTCATTTTTCATCAGATTTCGAGAGAAGGGAAAAAAGATGAACTTGAAAAAGTCTTGCCAGGGGCAGAAAATAAGATCAGGTTTTCTGCAGCTGCCTGACTCACCTTTAAAGGTTAGAGGTCTAGCAAAAGTGAACAAAAAAGATCTCAGTTTGATGTGATTGGATAAAAGGACATGTTATTACTTTAAATACGTTTCTGAGGCTTGCATAACCATTAGGCAGCATTACTGGAAAAATGGAATCAGAGTGAGATTACATATCCATTTTAAATCCCAATTTCAGAGTTTAGTCATGGAGTAAATCAAATCCAACCTCACCTATTCATCTGGCACAAAAGATGAAATCCACAGGTGCATGAATTTTCTCCTGAATTGAATAATCTCTTGCTCCTATGGTATTGAAATGACCAGTGAAATTTAGGCAAGGTACAGAAACTCTTACCCTGGACTAGAAAGATAGTGCATTACAATAGTTACATTGTTTACCTTGACTGAAAAACATTAGGAAAATGTATCTATTGAATAATAGAGAAAAGAACTCAGAGTCCAAAAATACCTGGATTATAGCCCTGGCTCTACTAAAAGTATGACATTGGGCAAGTGACACTTCAGTTTCAGTTTTGTCACCTGCAAACGGGGGAAATCATTCTATCTTGTGGAGTTCTACGAGATAACGTATTAGTATGCAGCCAAATATAAAACAACATATTGAAAAACTGACACTATATTATGCTCATGTTTTTTTTTTTTTATTCTGGTGCTTAACACAGATATTCCACGACTTACAACAGGGATATGCCTGGAAATATCTTAAGGTGAAAATGCATCTAATGTGTCTAACCTACCGAACATCCTAGCTTAGCTTCACCTGCCTTACACACGCTCAGAACACTTACATTAGCCTACAGTTGGGCAAATTCATCTAACACAAAGCCTGTTTTATAGTAAATTGCCACATATCTCGCGTGGTTGCCTGACTGCTCTACTGAAAGTGAAAACACCAGAATGGCTGTACAGGTACAGAGGGGTTGTGAGTGTCTGGGCTGTTTGTCCTAATGATCGCGTGGCTGCCCGTGCGGCCACTGCCCGGCATCACAAGAGAGGATCCCACCACATGTCACTAGCCCAGGAGAAGGTCAAAATTCAAATTTAAGGTACAATTTCTATGGAATGCAAATCGCTTTTGTGCCACTGTAAAGTCAAAAAATCACAAATCAAATCATTGTAAGTCAGGGACCAGTGGGTACAGTACTTTACATGAAATTAGCACTTAATAAGTGTGTCCTGATTTAAAATGAAAGGCAATACTTTCATTTTATTATCAGATCACCAATTTTTTTAAGTGAGTCTAGGAAATTTTTCTATGAGGAACAGCATGGATAAAGGTTGAGAGATGTATTTTTACAGATTATCTCCAAATATGGATACAGGAGCAATAACTTTAGAATTCACTAAGAGACTGGGCACATACGAGACCATATGATTTTCAAGCTCAAGCAATCAGGCAAATCAAATGTATTGGAACAGAATCATCCATATTTCCTAAAATAATGGCTCACATGTTGCTAACTAGCCAGTGTTCCTTTGGGTAATCGGATGAGGAGTTTTCAGCCATATTGCTCATTGTAATAAAGAATCTGAGGGGCGCCTGGGTGGCTCAGTCGGTTGGGCGTCCGACTTCAGCTCAGGTCATGATCTCATGGTTCGTGAGTTCGAGCCCCGCGTCGGGCTCTGTGCTGACAGCTCAGAGCCTGGAGCCTGTTTCAGATTCTGTGTCTCCCTCTCTCTCTGACCCTCCTCCGTTCATGCTCTGTCTCTCTCTGTCTCAAAAATAAAAAAAAATTTTTAAAAAAAACGCTAAAAAAAAAAGAATCTGAGAAAGTACTAAATACTACTAAGTAATAGGAACTAAATATCTTTGATCTAGCCAACTAATCATAAAATCAGTCTTATCTTGCTAAGTACATCATCATCAAAACAGTCTCAAAATGCTATTTGTATTTCCTTTCTGATAACCCTTCTCCACAAAGATATGACATTGCAGAATGTCTTATACATTTATGATACTTAATATCTGGTGCTTTTTATCAAACTGCTCAGGTAAAAAAGTATATGACAGATTAAGTATATGAAAGGTTAAGCCCCTCAGGCCTAGAATTTGGGGTATGACATCTACTCCTGCAGGTACATGGGGATCCGGGGTTCAATGGTCTATTGATAATCCTACCCTTTTTCCTACCTTATAATAATCCCATGATAATCCACCCTTATTTCAAGTCCACTTTTTAGCACACTTCACATGAATAGTTACAAGTAAATGAAAACAATGTAGGAATATTTCATGTCAGAGAAATCTAATAGTATGTATTTTAGAATATGCAGCAATGCAACACATACTATTTGTTTGATCCCGTTCTTTCAGATATTGAGTTCTGTTCTTCCTTTAAGTAGAATCATAATCATCATACTACATGTTTCAATTCTTGCTTTTGAAAAGAGACTCTACAAAAGTAGTGAAAAGAACTTGGATCAATCCTTAAATCTATTTTTTAACCTCCTTAGGGTGTCCTATGTTGCTATTTTGGAGAAGTTGCCTAGTTTTAGAGAAGTTGCCTAGTTTTTATAGTTCACAGTCATTCTGTATTATTTCCCTGACAAGCCTGAGAAAAACTTTTTTATACAAATTTAATTAAGTTTATGAGATTTGTTCTGCATACTTTGGATGCTCAATAGTTGTTACGATAATAGTTATTTTAGTACTGATCACAGAATAAGGCTGCATGAAAATATTAATCTACACTACCAGAAACCATAGG
Source organism: Neofelis nebulosa (assembly GCF_028018385.1). Lineage (NCBI taxonomy): Eukaryota > Metazoa > Chordata > Mammalia > Carnivora > Felidae > Neofelis > Neofelis nebulosa. Next base: position 84,672,620 of record NC_080782.1, on the reverse strand, counting down.
ATTATAGAATCATCTAAACAAGTATATAAAACTTTCTTGCAGCAATTCTGTAGTACTTCTGAGATCTCACCAACCTTACCTGACATTCTAATTTACTTTTTTAAGATGAATATATTGTCCTGAATCATAATCTGTGTCTCTTAACATTTTTTTGCAATTCTCTCTCTCTTTTTTTTTTTTTTTGCGATTCTTGATTTCCAATAATAGGATTTTAAAAGAACATTTTTATTATTTTTGAGATGTATAATCTGTACATTTCTGCTTCCTCAATATTTATTTATTCACAATTATACAATACATTTAGGGACTGGACTTTACAAGTGTTTCTTGATTTCCAAGAACAGGCAAGACCCATTTATGAGACTTTAAAAGCCATTCTTTTTCAAAACAAAAAGTTACATTGTTCTAACGTCATGTGAACTAAAGTGCCAGAGTTCAATTTCAGTTCAGAAGAACAAACCCAGAAGATATGAGTGGGTTTCCAATTTGGTGAAATATTTTAGATTTAGCATCTGAACTGTAGAAGAAAAATGATACAAAGTAACACTTCAGAGCCTATGAACAAACAGACATTTCATCCACTGGGTGGCTTTAGACAAGAACAAAGGGCTGTAAATGACCGCTGTAGCTTATTTCCTCTGCACCCTACTCCATGAGTCACGAAAAGGGGCTCTATGGACTTGAGCAGGGTCTACATCTTTCTTTTTAAGTTTATTTATTTTGAGACAGAGAGAACATGTGCAACAGACATATGGGGGGTGGGGGGAGGGTGAGAAAAAGAATCTCAAGCAGGCTCTGCACCATCAGCACAGAGCCCCATCTGGGGCTCAAACTCACTAACCATGAGATCATGACCTGAGCCAAAATCAAGAGTCAACTAAATGCTTAACCGACTGAGCCATTCAGGTACCCCAAGCTGGGTCTAGATCTGATCAGGAAAACAGACCGTGGCACAGTCATTAGAATCTATCCACTTCAGCCAGCCCCCTAGGTGTGCATCGCTCACGTGAAGGCAGTCTTCATCCACTGGTAATACTTTCAAAGGAGGAAAGCATGACCTCTACCTTCTCATTTAAGACAATGCTGCACACAACCTGTCTTCAGCCTTCCCTGTGCCTTTTCTTTATCCATCTTTGTACTCTGTCCCAATCTCTGGCTTGGCCAAGTAAGTGCCCCATATCCGACATTTTCTTCTTTAAAATTACACTTTGTTTTCTGATTATATCAGCAATACAAACATGTTCACTGGACACAAAGAAAGTAACAGGCAAAAGCATATTTGCTTTCAGTCATTTTTTTTCCCTAAGTCATGATTTAAATACTTGAGAACATACAAAAAGTACAATTATGTATTCAGCTTTTTTTTTTACCATACCATAAATATTTCCCTATTGCTATAAAACATTATGTTTAAAGATAATATTACTGGCTGCATGACATCCTCTCAATATAATCTCAATGGTGTATTTCATGTCCTTTCATCCATTTATCACTTAGTGAGTTTTCTTGTCATTTTCAAATTTTATGTCTTCATAGATTAAAAATTAATCATTTTCTATTCAAAAATATTACCTGATTTTTACTTGTCTTTTAAGTTACTTAAGAGTTTTTTGATCAGTAGAGGTTTTTAATATTTATCTTAACAATTATATTGATCTTTGATTTTTTTTCAGTTGCTCATTCTATTTTTTTTTCTACTTTTGGTTTTTCCCCATTGCTTATTAAGCTTGGAAGTTCTTTCTCAAATAGCAAAAATTCACCCATATTGTTTAAAAAATATTATTTAATATGGCTTATTGCTGAAATGGAAAATTTATCATATTATTCAATCTACTTTTGTATATGTTTAAATGATTTTGTATTTAAAGTAAAGAAACATTCTGGCTTCTTTCCATCCTATAGATACTTACTTTTCCTGATGGACACAGTGTTGATTTGAAGTAAAGTACTAATGAATAATAATGGTATTATGCCACTTGCTCCCCAAGTTTGGTATACACAAGAATTATGTGGGGTATTTGTCAAAGGGGCTAGGTAGAGACCTAGGAATTTGCATTTTTAACAAGTACTAGGAGTGATTATGCTGAGATGGTCTATGGACCACACTGGAACTATGTGCTCCATATTTTAAAATTAGATAAGTGATTTCAACACATGGTGCTGGAACACTTGGATATCCATATGCAAAAAAAAAAAAATGAATTGCAATCCATATCTTTCACCATATATTAAAATTAACTGAAAATGAATCACAAAAAGAAAATAATTGGTTATAGATCTAAATGTAAAACCTAAAACTACAAAACTTCTAGAAGAAAACATAGAACAAAATCTTGGTGGTCTTGGGTTATGCAAATTTTTCTTAGTTATGATGACAAATGAATGATCCATAAAATTTTTAAAAAGATTGGTAAGTAGGACCTGATCAGAATTTAAAACATCTGCTCTTTGAAAGACACTATGAGACAAAGACAATGAAAAGACAAGCCATGGACTGGGAGAAAATATTTTCAACCCACGTATCTGATAAAGTGCTTGTGTATAGAATATATTATATTTTAAAAACCCTTAATACAATAAAAATTAAAAACTCAAATAATGAACAAAATATCTGAACAATTACTTCCCCAAAGAAAATCTACAGATGGCAAGTAATCGCATGAAAAGATGTTCAATATCACTTGTCATTAGGGAAATACAAATTAAAAAACACAATGAGATACTACTACACATGTATAGAGTGTCTACAATTTTAAGACAGATAAAGATTGGCAAGGATTGAAGGAAATGGAACTCTCATACGCTGCTGGTAGGGATGTAAAATGACACAACCACTTTGGAAAGCAAGTTGGCAGTTTCTTAAAAAGTTAAACATACACCTACCATATGATCCAGCCATTCCATTCCTAGGTATTTAGCCAAAAGAAATGAAAGCATATGTCTATACAAAGACTTGTACCTAAATGCTCGTAGTAGCTTTAATTATAATAGCCAAAACCCAGAAATGCCTCAAGTGTCCATCAACAAGTGAATGAATAAACAAGTTCTTAGGTATGCATACAATGGAAAATTACCCATAAAAAAAAAGGAATGAACTTTTGATGTATGCAACATGTATGAATCTCAAAATAATTATTCTGAGTAAGATAAGGCAAGCCAAAAGAGTGCATACTTTGTGTTTCCATTTATATAAAATTCTAAACAATGCAAACGAATCTATAGCAAAAGAAAGCAGATCAATGATTCCACAGGGAAAGGGAAGGGATGGAAGGGAGGAATTACAAAACGCCAAGAGGAAACTTTAAAAATAAAGGATGTTTTTATTATATTGATCCTGGTGATAGTTTCATGAGTACACAAATATGTCCAAAAAATTAAAAAAAAAAAAACCAGAAATTTGTTTAGAGATTCTGAAGGATAGTGGTCTACCTGATTTCTTTTCCCTCCTACCCACTTCTTGGATAATTCAACCTCCTAGGTGGGCTGTTGGATCTTGGAGCAAAATGTAACATGAATTCCCAAAACAATTGTGCAAAAGCAAACTGTGCAAAATCAGTTACATTCTGTTTAATTGTGGTTTTTTTGTCAGTCATGGAAAATCAATCTGCATAGAAGGAGATATGCCTGTTACATTTGGGGTTCCCCAGGAAGAATACTGAGAAAAGGGATTTTCTATGCAGGATTTTTATTAGGGAGGGTTCTTGGAATCAACCCCTGTGAAAGAGAAAAAGCAGGATTGGGTAGATAGAGAAGTCAGGCTGTAATGCAGGCCTAGAAGCTTCAGCTAATCTCATAGACTTTCTTGAGCTAAAGAGACAGTACTATTCAGAGTTAAATCCAAATAGATGATAATGATGTGACTAAAAGTTATAACATGCATACTAGATAGCAATGGGTTCTTGTGAGGCTTGATCCAGTATTCAAAGGATGTCACCAAGAGCCCAGTTTCTTGCTGTCCGTTGTGCCTTCCACACATTAAGCTCCATACTCTGACTCCATTCAGTGGTTTTCTCAGTTTCAGATTTACATGACAGATCATGAAGGCTTGGTCACATACCTCACATCCTCCCACCAACAACCCCAATGGAAAATAAATCAGAAGTCTAGGACCTCCTACAGAAAACAAAAGGATTCTCAAAAATAATAATAACAATAATAATAATAATTAATAAAATCCAGCAAAACTCTCTTTACATCTCTTCAATTGGGTATGTGCCCATACCTGAACCCATTTCTCTGGTCAGGAAACTGGACTGGACTTGTTGGCACAGCCCTGAAGCTCAGACAGAATCCATTCTTCCAAAATGGAGGAGGAAGGATTTTCACAGAAAGTCTGTGGATGCTATAACAAGAAGTAGATGGAATAGATGCTAAGACACAAACAAGACTAATACTCTAGCAGAACTACAACAATTTAAAGCAAAGGCACAAGCAGTGGGGCAATTTTAGGGACTGAGCCACCATAAAGGATACTTTTGGAGAGTATGTAGGCCATTTTTTGGCTACTCCAACACCATCACAGTTGGTGACCAGTGACCCCACTCACTCATATACAATCTGTTGTTACTTTCCCCGTAAGTAAACATATCTTCATCCTTTCAAATTAAAAACTATAAGAAATGTCAAGAATGAAAAGAAAAACATTTTTAAATTAAACTCTATTAAAGAAATGCTAGTTCAAAAAAGACATAATTGGGCTCTCTGAAACCTGGCAGCTCCCAAACGCCAACAAGTTTTTCTCTTCGCAAGTCTGTTCTCAGCCATTCCAAGAACGGAACGGAGAAGAACAGAGCTATATCGTTTTGATGACAACCCACTTCTAATCCACAGGATCATATGCCTTTGCACCCTGCTCAAAGGAAACTTGGCCTAGAAAAAAATTAGTTTCATAACAAACCAGCCACTCTGAGAATAGAGGTGAGAAGAGATCGGGTGGAAGAATCTGAGACGTGTTGAGGAGTTGGCGAGCTTTAACTGCCAGTTCATATGCAGCCTCATGATTGTGCACGATGACCGGAGGGACTTGGCTTCTGGTTTCTCAGTCAAACCCTTAATTCAGGAGTATAAAGGAACAAAATCTGGAAGGTGTGGGTCCTTCTTGTGATATATATATATATATATATATATATATATATATATATATATATATACACACACATATATATGTATATATATATATATACACATATATATGAGTTGTTTTGTTTTTTGAGTCACTGAGGCAAATACAATTATTTCCAGGAAAAGAGATTACAGTGAATGGTTAGCATGTGAAGCATCACCATCATCCTCATCCAACATCTTGAGGAGCATGGTTTACAAGACATGCCAAAATCTCCCTTTTTACAAAGCTTAAAACCCAGACTCAAACGCATGGTTGTATCGGCTGATGAAGTTCAGAGAGATAAGGACACAGGGAGGCTGTAAAATTGGGAAGTCTCATTTTGCATCACTCCTCTCCCACCCCACTTCCCTTTTGGTAACCATTAGTTTGTTGTCTAAAGTTAAGAGTCCGGATTTTTTTGGTTTGTCTCTTTTTTTCTTTGTTCGTTTCACAAAACACATGTTTACATCAATAGAAACTTCACCTAAGGCATGATGAAAATATATGTGTAGGATCGCTATGGAGATTTAAAGATTGTGATGATTTAGGAAATAGGATTTGAGACAAATGCCAAAAAACTGGAAGAAGGAAACTATGTTAGACAGCCAGAGATCATCCGGTCGATTCTCTTTCCCAGGAACGTGTCTCAGTGGCACTATTCTTGAAGCCTCTTCTTTTATTTCTCCTTCTCCCCCCACTCTCTCTCAGTAGTTACCATTTCAAGGAAGCTTCACACCCAAGAACTTACTGCTGTTAATGAAGCAAAAGATAGTAATGAAACTCAAGCTGGAAAAAAAAAAACTGTTTTAACTAACTTCTAATAAAGCTTCTTACAGATTAAAGCCATACAGGTGAAATGTGCATAATGCTTACTTTCTCACGGTGCTTTGATGAAATAAGCAAAAGAACATGAAAAATTAGCTGCATTCAACCAAACCTTTCCCCTCATCACCCTGTCACCCAACAGGCCACTAAATACACTGGAGAATGATTTTGAGAAACGGAAGACATGCTCCTTTGGTTCTCTTGATTTTCTCTCATTTCTGTGAATTTAATTTTCTGTGTGAGCATGTGTCTGAGTGGGGCAGACAGATTGGTGCAGGGTTTCTTAAAAACAATTTTTTGCTCCATCAGACACAATATATTCTGCTGAAGGAGAAGAGAGCACTATACCCCAGGGAAAAAAAAGTTTCCCCAAAAGTTTGTCTCCTCAAAACTTTACAAAGGAAGAAGACATCCCTCTTGGGTGATTTAATTTAATTGTTATGTTTTTTAACTTTGTTCTGGGGAAAATTAAGCAACCATCAGCTGCACTTCATAGACAAATACCACTTTTTGGTAGATAGAACACAAAACTAGGAATCGGAAAACCAAAAAAAGAATCCTGGCACAGCGCTGGGTGATTTCATCTCCACATGCCTGAATTTCCTGTTTGCAAAATGAGATAGAGCTTCCCACTCGTCACTTCTTTCTTGGAGATGCTGTGAGGACTAATAGTCTTCACTCTGGTTTTTTTCTTCCAAGAAGCAGAGATTTTTAATGGTACAAAAGACGCATCTTGATTAGTATGGAGAGGGCAACAGAGACATGACTGGGTGCTACATTCGCCAGTTACAATCAAAGGCAAGGCATGTTCTGGGCTCTTGAGATGCTCACAACTCAAAGGGGCATCAGACATTGAAATAGATCATCGAGCGTGGCAAACGTCAAGATATACATGGGAACAGGCCAAACTGAGCTGAGTCTTAAGAGGTAAGAGACCCTGGAGGTTAAATTCACAGACTCTAGATTCCAGTTCTGAAACCAGACTTTGAGCTAAGTGAACGTGGACAAGTTACTTAACTTCACAGTGTCCCAGTTTCCTTATCTGTAAGGAGATAATAATAGTACCACCCTCATAGGGATAGTGTTTAAAACAGTCAGTGCCTGACATATAATAAGTGGTATTGTTAATGTCATTGATTGTTAGGATGAGTAAAATCATCCAGGCAAGGAAAGGAGGCGGGGTGGGGGTGGGGGGTAGCAGCATGAACCACAGAGGCCCGTCAGAAACAGCACAAATGATTAGTCGAAACTATAAGAAATGTTCTGTCCCTAAAGCATAAAAGACCAGGCAGATAAGGGCAATGTGTGAAATTCATCGAGGTCTTTGCTATGAGCTTGACTTTATTTTACAGGCAATGCAGAGCCACTAAATGATTTCAAGTACAAAAGTAATGTGGTCAGATTTGTGATTTGCTAAATAATCAAATGAAGATACTGACAGAATATGGTCAATTGTTTGCAAAATGGCCACAACTGTTTCTGTCCTTGCATCCATTCCTCTTTATGTCTTTGGAAGTGTTCCCGTACGAGATTAAATATTTCCCAGCCTATTTAATAGGGGTTGGCTTGGGACTTGCCTTATCTAATAAAACACAACCAAGTTGTGTTGTGCCAATTCCAAGCCTAAACTTCAAGAGCTTCTATTTTCTTCTGTTGACTCTCATGGAACCCTGCCTCTCTACCATGGGATCAAGCCCATGCTAACGTACCTAACTACTTAAATTACCTAAACTACCCACCTATAGAACGAGGAGCTAAATAAGTAGTTGTTGTTTTAATCCATTAAGTTTTTGGAGAGGGATGTTATGCAGCAATAGCTAACTGATACATCCCGTACGAAATTTTTTAAAGGACTAAATTCAAATACTGGGCCTAAAATGGTTAATATACCCATGGACATGCCACTGAAAACATGATGAGTGCGATAATGATATATATTTATTAGCAGGAAACTGTACATTTTACAGTGAGCTTTCATGTGAATTCTCACTATTATTAAAAAGCTCTTGAAATAACCCAAGACAGGTAGCCTTATTCCCTTTCATAGAGAGGTTTCATGACATCTGGAATCAAGCAATGGGACATAGAACTGGATTATGGGATTTTGATATCTGGTAGAATTTTCTTTTAAACTATATTAGTCTGCTTTCCCAAGAAAAGAAATAAAGATGTGATTTATTTTTTTCATGCATCTATACAACAACTGCTTAAGAGTTTTCTATGTGTGGGACACTGTGCTGAGTACTGGGAACAGAGTGGTGAATAAGTCAGTCAGAATCTCTGCCTTTGCGGGGTGTTAGTGAGGGACATAGGTGGGTAAACGGACCAGTACTAAAAATGTGGTAAGTGTTATAATAACAGAAGTACGGGGCACTCTGAGAACTTAGGGACTAAGGGGAAGCTTTCCAAAAGAAGCAACGTCTAAACTGAAACCCAAGGAATGCCTGGGAATTGGCCAAGCAAAGAGAGAGAGAAAGCAATCCATGTGACGAGGAATAGCATATGCAAAGTCATGAAGCACTCATGGCACATTCTGAGAACTGAAAGTAATTACTCAAGTTTATAAGCTGTTCATACATAGAATGAGTGAGGAGAGGGAAGCAGGAGACAAGAGCAGAAATCTGACCTTACAGGATTCATAGAATTTGGCCAGCATCTTGAAGGCAATTGGAAGTCATTGAACATATTTTAAGGAAGGTCATGACATGGGCAGCTTTGCATTTTAGAATAACTCTGGCTAAAATTTAGGGCTAGAATTGAGAGAGGTGAGGAATGAGTAGAGGCAGGGGGCAATTTTGGAAGCCGCGGCAGCAGTTCAGGTAAAGCATGATGATGTCCTAGGATGGGGTAGGTGGCTATGAAGATGAACAAAAATGAATAGAATTAGACTTTGTATAGGAGACAGACATAAGAGGCTTTGCTGTTTAATTGGATATTGGTGAGAGGAAGGCAGATCCCAGGTTGCTGCCTTGAGCAAGTTAGTGAGTGGTAGTGTTGTTCACTGGTTCACTTAAATGGGGGACACTGGAGAGGAACCACGTGGGGGAAGGAAATACTAAGCCCAGTTTTAGGTATATCAAGTATAAAGCTCCCGTGGGGTGTCCAAAAGCAAATGTCCAGTAGGCAGTTGAGGAAAATGGGGATGTGAAGAAGGGAGAATTTAATCTCTGTGGTCTCTTGAACAATTGTGGATACTTTGGCACAACTAGATTCAGCTGCAGCCTGGAAAGACCGCTTAGCAGCAATGGTCTGAGTGGGATGTGCCTTCTCCTTTGGTCCACAGGGGCAAGCAATTTGATGAGTGTCTTCTGGGGGGTTTATACCTCAGGATCAGAGCTGGGTATCTGCAGTAAGTGACAGCAAGCTAGCCTTCCTAAGCCTTCTAATCTGGCAAATGCATGCGTGTGGATGATGTGCAGTGAGCAGCAGTATTATGTTCCAGCCCCTGAAAGAAGGCAGCAATTTTATTAGGTTACCCCTGCCTCTCACCGCCGAATAAACTGAGATAATCTACACTAACTCATTTCATCATGAAAACATTTCTGTGAGGTCAGCACAACAGACAGGACTATCTATCCCCGTCTCACAGGGGAAGGCACTAAAACTCTCGGTATCTTGCCAGGTCCCATATTAGTAAGTGGCAGAGCAGGGACACTGGAATTTCAGGTCCCCTTTTCCAAACACTGCATCTTTTTCTTTTAAAAGGTGGGGAAATCAAGAGCACGTAACGTATTCACTAAAGGATATTAGAAGAATTAAGATAACTTTCTCATTTCTGGTCTGGGAAATTTGAATATTGGTGACATCTCCAGCCAAAAGTGAAAACTTGAAGATAGAAAAAGTTTGACCGAGAGTAGGACTTCAGTTTTGAGCTGAAATTGCTGGGCAAAGAGAGACCAGGCCGTCTCTAACGAGGGCAGCTCTTGTCTCTCTGTTGCTTCAATCAAGGCCCATTCTTTAGGTTGGCAGGATGGAAGCTGGAGCTTTCCAGGAAACCATCTCCTCAAACACTTCCACATGCACAGTCTCTTTATTAAGAAGACAATTTAAAATGGACCACAGTATATTGTAAAGGCAAATCAGGTTGTTAAAATTAAGAAAAAAGAAGGATATTACCTAAGACAGTTAACCCTGGCTCTAAATACAGCTCTGAAACACAACTTAAAATACATTTATTGTATTTCCAGGTTTCCCACCAGGAAAAGGGCAGCATTTCCACTCACTTACTGAGAAGTATATGTGTCTTAACTGATAAATGTGTTTAGATGAAAGAAGCCAAAAAGGGTTTTATTTATTAGAAAATACCATAACTAGAGCATTTCAGGCTATATTTTTCCTTACTACCTTTCTGACATTTTCTCTGAAGGTCGTGGAGATGACCGAGTGCAAAGAGGTTCACAGTATTTGGGGTTATTTATGCAACTTGTTGTGGACATACAATTTAAGCTTGACCAGTCTGATCACTGTGGAATGAGCCCTGGCTAAGTGGTAGGGATTAATCTGCCAGGAGACAGTCTTCAGTAAATTATTTGGTAGGATTTTTTTTTTCCTTTTCCTGATTTAAAACATTTTCTTCCAATAAATAATCGAGTTGTATACTGGAAAATGAAAATGACTGACCTCTTCAGAAAGTAAAAGAAAGTCAGAAAATGGAAACTGGAGAATTTTCCCTTCTAGTGTCCACTGAGTGAGAAAACATACTTATTTATTTGAAATACCAGCAAATGGGCTCCCACGTAATGAAATATTTATTGAAATTGCCACTTTGGCCCTCTACAGTTGCTGATAGGGTTTAACGAGAGTCAGGTAAGGAAGCCAGAGTGAAGGTATATCTATTTATTTATTTATGGTCCAAGCAGCTTCGACCATAAGGCTTACATTGGGAAATCATACAAGCAAGGCCATACATGACTGACAATAATAGTTATTTTCCATTTTCATTGAATCATTTGCCACAGCTCAGGAAAATCAATCTTAAAGGATTTCTATATTTACTTAGTTCAGTATTTAACCCTTTATTCTGTGTATATATATATACATATATATATATATATATATATATATATATATATATATATATATATGTTGGTTTTAGTTAAAGTGCACAATATTGAGCACTTATTCAACAGATTTTCAGAGTTCTATCACCAATACCTTGTCTTTTTTGTTACTAGTTTTTCTTTAGTTACCTATTTGTTTCTCTAGCCTGTCTATACTTTGAGAATTGGTTTTATTTCACCAACATAAGCTAAAATTATTTTCTATTCCTTCTTGCTTTGGTCAAGATATATCTATCCAAATTAAGACCATATCTGTTTGAATTGTAACAATTACCCTGTGAAAGCAATTTCAAAACAATTCTTAAAATAAAACATCTGTATGAGCTATGCTCCGAAAGAATGAGAAGGCTCTAGCATTCTAAAATCTTATATACACAAAACAAAGACATTCTAGGGAGACAGGGGGGCATCTCTGCCCTTCAGAGAACACTGGGTGATACTGGGGCTGTGTGATTGTTCATGAAGTTCATCATGATTTATTGAGAGAGCTTGAGAAAGTCACTAACCGGACATTGTAAGAAATAGTCTCCAGCATTACTTAAAAGCATTCCAACATGTTTGCTTTTGCTATTTCTGGATTTTAGAAAGCTAATAAATTAATAGAACCTTAGAACTTTATAGTGTAAGTAGCCTTAGAGACAAACTAATCAAAGTTCTTCAAGTTATGAATAAGGAAACTGGGATCCAGAGGCATTAAGTTAATTGAACAAAGGCGTGTAGATAGTGAGCAGCAGAGCAGTAACTAGGAACCAGGTCTCTTGACTCCTACTTAGTGTTTTTTCAACAATTTCAAATAATTACACCATAATCATACACACACACATACACACATGCTAGGAAAACCAGCTATATACATGAGTCTAATAAAGTTTTCGAAGATCACAAATGATTTGAGCAAGCTGCCAACTCATGACCTCCATATGTGTTTCAAAGAATGTAATGGATGCCATGGTATGTTGCCCAGATCCACCCTCCAAGACTAGTCCCTAACTCCCCCAGCTTCTGGAAATGTTGGCAGTCAATATTCTCAACAGAGTCTCCTTCTAGACTCGCTTTGGCTGAAGAGGGCCCAAGGTTAGGCTTTGCAGTGAATGACTAGGCAGTGCCAGGATATGAAAGCCCAGGCCCCTTAGACCAATTTGGGAGCCTTCCCAGCTCCCAAACTCCTCTCAGGCTCGGCTTATGCTTTTGCTGTCCCTGCACTCTGGTTCAACTTCTTCTCCCCAATCCTGCTTCCTTTACCCCCTCCTACTGGTGTTGATCCTGACAGCTGTACACCCCAAAATTCTGCCTTCCCACAAATCTTCATCTCAGAGTCTACCTCCCAGAGAACCCGACCGGAGACATACAGTGCCATGGTTAAGAGGGTGGGCTCTAGAATCAGACTGCCTGGGTTTGAAAACTGGCCACACTCCTTTCAAACCGTGTTCCCTTGAGCAAGTTACTCTTTAAACCTCTTTTGGATCCGTTTTTTTGTTTTGTTTTGTTTTAAATAAGAATAATATTAAGGCCTACCACATAGAGTGAGTACGTATTATATGAGTTAATCCATGTTGAAGTCGTAGTGTAGTGCTTGGCACAGACTAATTGGCAGTATCAGTCAGGATGCTAAAGGAAACAGATGGCACATTCAAAATAAAGGACTATTTACAGGGGTGTGGGCAGAGCTAAAAGAACCAATAAGGAATGGCAAAGCAGCCAGGGACGAGCAACAGTGGGAAGCCAGTACCAGCCCTGGGCCTGACAAGGGCGAGGCGCGAAAACAATGTTACAGATGCACAGTGTGATGTATACTGTCTAGAGAGGTCTGGGGCTCCAAATGAGGCAACCTCCAACAGATGCAAAACAGGAGAAGAGTTCACCCCTGCCAGACCGTGGCAAAGGCGCTGGAGGATGAGGATATACACAGTGGGTACTTTCCCCTCCCACCCTCTGATTTCCTGTTGGTCTACTACTGGTCCAACGGAACCAGAAGACAGCAGCAAGAGATGCCAGAAGAATCAGTATGCAGAGACCAGCACTCCAACCCTCTCCCTGTCCCCACACACTCCAGAGAGCAGGGCGGGGCAAGAAGGGCAGAAATGGATCTAGAGAATAAACTGATAACAGCCAGCATGGTTGTCCTCAAATACGAACTATTATTTTTCTAATTCCTGCAATTCCTAGAATACCTGGCATTTGGAGTCTTGCTGTTTATAAATACTCAAGCCAATCTGAAATTTGATTCTAAGATAGAATTGGATTCTTTAAAAAAAAATCAACCTATCCAACCAGTCCAACCAGCATTTTAGTACAATATCTGACACACAGTAGGTACTCCATATGTGTTAACTGATCAACTAACTGATTTAACAGAAATGAAATAAAATTTCCTTTAATAGGAAAAGTAAAGAAAACCCTTTGGGAGATACGATTTGACTTTAACATTCTTAACATATTTTCAAGTTACTGAAGAATTTTAGAATTGTCAGGGGTTACATTCACTACATTCCTAAAAAGAAAGTTAACAGATAAATGCAAGTTCAGATTGCTATTATTTCTCACCAAGAGAACGAAAGGTTGCAAGAATTAAATTCTGCATACAAAAGAGAGAGAAGACATAACCCCTCCCCATAAAATGATTTTATTAAAGGTAACAAAGTAAATTCCACTGATGGGAAGTCCTTTTTTCACCTAGGTTTAGATCTTCAAGGGATATTTCAAGGAACAGATAAGAGAATTACTCTTCCTCTTATGTAGGAAGAAGAGTAAGTAAGGCACTGGAGTTAGCTGTGTAACTGTGTATACCCCACCTATCCTTTCCGAGTTTCAACATTCGCCTCTGCAAGAAAGGAAGGAAGGGAGGGAGAAGGGTGGGGGGAAGGAAGAAAGGAAGGAAGGAAGGAGGAATTTCTAATCCAAAGGACAAAATGATGTAGCTCAAGTCATATCAAGTATTCAGAAGTGGTGGTGTAGTTTCCCATCTCAATACATATATGTTTATGTGCATACACTCAACTGCCTGGGACCTACCTGTTCACCATCAAAGAAGCTTTGATGTCGCCATTTAAGAGGGACTTGTCCCACTTCCACAGGGACAATGAAAAAATTAAAAAGATCTCAGAAGGGTCCACCCCTTGATTCCAGACTCTGAACTCTTCCAAAGCAGGGAGCCCAGACCTTCTCCAAAGCATTCAACCAGGAGTTCTCAATCTGAGATCTATACAGTCTTTGAAACTCTCTGGAAAAAAAAAAAAAAAAAGGATGAAAAAATATGTAATTAAACAGAGATAGTCCACTGATCATAGGAGATCCTCGAAATTTATGACCCAAAGAAAGATTAGGATCCCCTGCCCTAGGAATCATACCTAAGCAACCTCCCTAACCACATCCCAGCTGCTAGCCAATCCTTGCCTGGCCACAGAGGGAGCTCAAGTTCCCTCAACTAACATACATTCTACATTTGGTTCACAATGGTAAAGAACAGAGAGAGCTTTTATCCGCGAATACTGTGGCTTTACTTCCTGAAGCTTGAATATTAGTTTACACAATTCAGTTTTCAGCACATGTAGTCAGTTCTCACAGTCCAAAGTCCCTTTTTATTATTATTCTAGATATTGCTGAGGCAAATCTTTTGATTGCCTGAAGGTTTGCCTGCAAGCTTTATGCAGTTGAAGTTTTAAGGCATTGGTAAATATTTATGAAAATCTCACTTCTGGAATTAAATGTACTATTTTCATGTTTTGAAAACATAAAATGCTTCATTAATAAAGTAGTTCTAAGATTTGTAAACTATCTAGCCTGTTTTATTTTATTTTTTTTTAATTCAAGTATAGTTCACTGGATGTTTCCATGATCTTGAATAGCATATTTCATTAGAATTTAAATTCTAAGTTTGGGATTTTTTAGGTAAATACCAGGAAAATTTCTCTTTAACTTGATTAATGTAATAATAATAATCCTATTTGATTATTAACCGGCATTTGCTTGGCACTTTTTTTGAGCCAGACACCCTTCCAATCGCTTTATAGCTATTAAGCTTATTTAATCCTCAGCATAATCCCACAAAACATGTAATATTATCCCCATTTTACAGATTAGAAAACTGAAGCAAAGAGATCGTGGTTAAGCAACATGCCCAGAGTCACACAGCTAGTAAGGGGCAGAACCAGGATGCAAATTCACACAGAAACAATAATAGCAGCCACAATAAAATTAAGAACACCTCATAGTTACTGAATATGCTACTCTATGCCAGATTTTGGGTTCAGTGTTTTCCCTCAACTACCTGATTTAATCCTCACTGTAACAATGTTATGTAGGTATTAATTTTAGCCCACTTTACAAATGAGGGAGCCCAGAGATGCTGAGCTAATTGCCCAGGACCACACAGTGGTAAGGGGCAGAAACAAGACTCAATCCAGGTCGGCTGACTCCACAGCTTGGTTTTGTAATTACAATGTTACAGAGATCTCAGTAAAGGAGGGTTGTCAGGCTGTGTCAGACCGAACAGCACCAAAGTTTGCTAAGAGAATAAACATCCCCTTCACTCTGTAAGCTTCCAGGAACTTTTCCTACTGTGGGACTGAAAAGGTTGAGGGTGCTTGATTCTCTGATTTACACCACCCTGGGTGCAGGCTTCCATCCCCCTACCCCCGTGTCCTCCCAAGCATGCCATTGTCTTCTAGCTGTCATGCCAGAAACTGTTCCAAGCTTCTCTCAGATGGACTTCAGAATGAGTGTTTGAAGGAATCTAATGTGCTGTGTTCAGATGTCCTATCCACGGGCTGTGGGAACCAGAGGCGACAAGAGGTTACAGACACAGCCTCTCAGCTCCTGCACAGCAGCTGGCATTCTCCACCCCCACCTACGGAACTCCCTCAGGTCCTCACCACTGGAGACTGCTGTTAATCTTGTGTCCTGGCCCTGGGGGATGAGAATCTGGGCTAAGGTATGTAACAACAGAGGAGAAGTCAGCACAATGCAAATAATGAAAATGCATTTCAAAAGCTTCACGCCTTACAAAGCTGCTTCACATATGTATTGTCTCATATGAGCACTTCCTATGGGAATTATTAGAAACTGCAACTGGTACTTTTGAGTTTTTGTATTTACCTTTGGTATTATTATTATTATTATTATTATTAAAGTTTATTTATTTATTTTGAGAAACAGAGAGCACAAGCAGGGTAGGGGAAGTGAGAGAGGAAATGAGAGAGAATCCCAAGCAGGCTCCATGCTGTCACAGTGCAGAGCCTGATGTGGGGCTTGAACTCACAAACCATGAGATCATGAAATGAGCTGAAATCAAGAGCTGGACGCTTAACTGACTGAGCCAACCAGGCATTCTAGTCTCGTTTTTATTATGTACTGCACTTCCTATAGTGGTTTTAAATTTATATTTGACCTTTTTCTGTTTACTTCGCAACACTGGTACTTTCTCAAAACATATTTAAGTCTATCAGTATATTTTAAAGGATAAAATTATCATCTTGCCATAAATATTGATAGCTTTGCCCTCAATTTAGATGAAACCATAGGTTTGTCTTCAATATGACTCTAGGACTAAGCACCCAGAATTATGAGTTTCTCCAACATTGAAGTCCTAACGTCTAAAGTGATGATACTAAGAGATGGGGTCTTTGGGAGGAATTAGGTTTAAGTTAGGTGATGCAGTTGGGCCTCCATGATTGGATTCGTGCCCTTGTAAATACAGATACCACAGAGCTTTTTCATTCTCTGCTTTTGCATGAACACAACAAGATGGCAGCCTTCTACAACCCAGGAAGAAAAGTCTCGTCAGAACCCAACCATATTGGCACCCTGATCATGAACTTCTAGCTTCTAGAAGAATGAGAAAACAAATGATGTTTAAAGCCACCAGTCTATGGTATTTTGTTATAGCAGCCCAAGCTAAGACTGATTTATATATACAGAAACACAATATAATATATATTACATATAGACACATAATGTTATAGATGGTAGATATTGATTCACGTGTATCAGAAAGAAGAAACTTACCTTGCATCAGTAGTAAGTAAATAAATTTTAAAAAAGGAACAGAGGTCCGTAAGAGATAATCTAACATCTGAAGGCATTTTAGCAACAGAAACTTCATTTTTTTAAGTTTCTTTATTTATTTTGAGAGAAAGAGAGAGAGCACATGCAAGTGGGGGAGGGACAGAGAGAGGGAGAGAGAGGATCCTAAGCAAGCTCCTTGCTGTCAGCACAGAGCCCAATGCAGGGCTCGAACTCATGAAGCATGAGATAGTGACCTGAGCCAAAATCAAGACTATGATACCTAACTGACTGAGCCACCCAGGCAACCACAATAGAAACTTTAAGAAGAAAAAAATTTCCCAAGTATTGGTTGTGACTCAGGGTCTGAAATAAGGTAGCAGGCCTAACTGAAGCAACCTCAGAAATATGCTAAACACAAAGGCTCCCGGGTGGCTCAGTCCGTTGAGCGTCCAACTTCAGCTCAGGTCATGATCTCATGGCTTGTGAGTTCAGGCCCTGTGTTGGGCTCTGTGCTGACAGCTCAGAGCTCAGAGCCTGCTTCGGGTTCTGCGTCCCTCTCTTGCTCTGCTCCTCTCCCTCATGCTCCATCTCTTTCAAGAATAAATAAAACATTTAAAGCAAACAAAGGAAATATGCTGGACAGAGACGACAGAAAAGGAACCTATCAATGGAACTATTGATATTGGCCACAAGAGGATGGCACAGATGGTGGAGGGGAGGATAATGCCCTTGCTTAAAACTTCCACTTTCAAGTTGGGTAAGGTAACATGTGAGCTATAGGAGGTGGGCCTGTGGAGAGGAGCTCACCTCTATGGTTGAGGAAGAAGGAGATCCAAGTTTGCTTTTGACAAGTTGACCTTTCATGCCCTTATTGTGGCTGTTCTGTCACTGGAGTCCATGGTTAGTGTGGGTGAGCAGAACAAAGGCCATGGGCTCTAGGAAGCTTGGTCTCAGTCTATTGAGCCCTCAGTGAGTTAAATGGCTCGGCTGAGAGGTATTCTTACCTTCTGGAACAATTATCAGCGGTAGAAAAGACAGAAAACAAACCTCCATGAGCAGTTCCAAGAGAAATATTTCTGCAGAGCCACAGAAAATAACGAAAGGGAAATTTGCCAAGAACGAAACAGACATTTCACTCAATAATTTTGGTGTTACAGTGCTTAAACAGTGAGATTTTTAAGAGCGCTGTTAGATCTCCCAAAGCCTTTTACAAAATTAGAGATATTCACTTCAAATTTTCTATATTAGCCAAGTATGAGCAAGAAAAGTGATGGTTCCAGCAAGGAAAGGTTAGAAAGAAAACCCATGATGCATGTACTAATTCAGCCAACTTTAATAGGGGCAGATACAATTCCAATCCTTAAATTTATGAAGGATTTCCTACACTTTATCTTTGAAAGCTACTTTTTAATATTTTACCTTAAAGTTTAATAACAAAAATATCAATCCTGTTTCTATCCTAGAACTCAAATTTCCAAGACAAATACAGCCTATTGAATCCGTCAAAGCAGAGGAAACTCACAGAATTGCTGATCTTTAGTGTTGCTAAATAAGACTGATTGAGAAGCCAGCCAGACTGTTAGAAGAAGACTTCAGATTTTCTGGGTGAAAGTGAAAACTCACACCAATATTTCCCTAATTTTTTTGCTGCTATATTTCATAAACTCTCAGCATTCAGTGTAGATGTTTTTGGGTGATAAAATAGAAGTCGATTTTTAACTACATGGCCTCAATGGATGGTTTTCTAAATTCCCACATGTGATGTATTTTTCTATTGAGTTAAAATAATTAATGCAAAAGACGTGGCGTTTCTGAACTGTTAGAATTGGAATTTGGCTTATATCATGGTTTTGGAGCTATTTATTCTAGGAAAGACCTGGGCCCTTCCTCCTGAATGGACTTTTTTATCAAGCTGGGTGGAGTGTGATAAATCAGTGCCAAACTGGAAGAAATTTTCCATAACACTTACCTAGTGCTTACTGCGTACCAGACATTGGTCTCAATCTTGTGCTTTACAGGTTGACAATCCCTTCCTGGTAATTCTAAAATTCAAAAGCCTTTGAAAACCAGATTATTTTTGGCAGCAAAACTTGACCAAACTCATTTGGCAGCAAAATTTGGTCTGATTTTTAGCTGCAGAAGATGTTAGTGTTCATTACTAATTAGTGCCCCAGATTCCATTGGGTGCATTATGTAATATATGCCATATTACATAACATGTAAACAGAAGCATCAATTGGATCTAAAGGCACATGATCAAATGACTACTGCCCATGAGGTCAGGAGTAAAAAAGGTTGAACAGATTAACAGTCAATCTGAAAAGACTGAACAGATCACTGCAAAGTTGAAAGTTAACAAAATGATTTTTCCACATTTAATTATCAAACAATTATTTATTAAGGACTTTCTGTGTGCCAAGATCAATAGGGAATGTAAGCATCCAGAGGGCAGGGAGTATGTTTTGCTTTATTTATTAATACTTTTTCCTTAAAAAAATATAATTCAAGCAATATGCATGAAGGACCTTAACCTTGAGTACAAAGATCCAATTGTACGTGAGGTGGGAAGAGGGCTGGTTTTGTGGCTTGTGCAACTAAGGACTCGGAGGCTTTCGTTAAGAGCAAGTTCTATGAGTCAACAAGATGAAGTGACTTGAAGAGGCTAATCGAATCTTGGGTGGTGTAAACCTCACTGATGAGATCAGCTCAGGATTTAACCATCACTTTCAGAGAGATGTAAATCAATTACACTATGTACAGAAGAGAGGTAAAGCAGTAAAGACACTCAATATTATGACCCATAAGCAACAATCGAAAAGCCTGGGAATCTTTAACCTGGAGAATAAAAAGGGTAAAAATGTGTACGAACACACACTTCAACTAATTTAAGAAATGTGTACAGGGCTGTCAACTATGGCCTTCCAGCCACTCCGCTCCAAAGAGATACTGCCTCTATATAAGTCATACAGAGAAAGACAGAAACCATATGATTTCACTCTTATGTGGATCCTGAGAAACTTAACAGAAGACCATGGGGGAGGGGAAGAAAAAAAAGTTAGAGAGGGAGGGAGGCAAACCATAAGAGACTCTTAAAGACTGAGAATAAACTGAGGGTTGATGGGGGTGGGAGGGAGGGGAAAGTGGGTGATGGGCATTGAGGAGGGCACCTGTTGGGACGAGCACTGGATGTTGTATGGAAACCAATTTGACAATAAATGTCATATTAAAAAAATAATAAAAAAATAAAGAGATATTGCCTCTACCACAGTCTCACATCCTAGATACCCATGAGATAGCCATGCTCTGTATCACACAACCCATTCCAGTGACTGGACTAGTGGATGACTTATAACTGTGACTCAAAAAGCCAGTCCATAAGCCAGCACACCCATACCAGCACTTGAAGTAAAAGGTCAGGTGGACTTGACTTTCCCTACATGGAATTTGTATTGGAAAACAGAGAAAGACTGAACCAGCTGGAATGGAAGCAGAAGCTGAAAGAAAGCCAGCAGACAGAGCTGGCCCACAGCAAACCAAGATCATGTATAAACTTAAACGATGACAGAACAAAACACTTTGTAAGCAGAGAAACTTCAGCAACAGAGAGAAGAAAACAGAGCAAACTTCAGAGGGTAGCCAAGGTGCTGAGAGGGAAACAGGGAGAAAAGGAAAGAAAGAAAATCCGGTCCTTGGGAACTGGTTCAATTCCTACTTCCTTTTCTCTCTCTCTTCTCCCTCTCGCTCCCTTTCCCTCTCTCTCCCTTGTTTCCATTCCATTTGAATCCTTTTAATAAACTCCCTTTTTTATAGTAACACTTGTAAGATTCTGCTTGTACAAATAAAATAAAAACTAAATTGTTCTGAGAAAAAATGAATTAAACCAATTTTCTGGATTCTTGAGGGGTAAACACAAATTGGTGGAAGCTTCAGAGAGATTGGTTTCTTTCCAGTAGTTCATAAATGTGAAATGGCTGCCTCAAGAAAAAGAGATCTGTCTGCCACGGAGAAGTCCAAGCACAAGCAACTAGCCTCACGACAAGGACCCAAGCCCAGTATGAAGGGCATTACTGAACAAACTTCAAGCCCCTTCCAGTCCTGAGACTACATTCTCTGATACTAGGTGAAAAGTTGTCTCTCTTGAGATAATAGAGATGCCCTTTATAATCTAAGAAACCCATAGCCTTCTAAAATAATATTTTGCCTTTTGGTTTTTGGTTAGAGTATTTTTTTTTCCATTCAGTACATTGCCATCTTGAGCTTCTTTTCTTTCCAATAGGAAGTGACAAGCCCAACTACAATTTTAAGTTCAGTAAATAATGTCTTAAGTGTTTTGGTTTTGAGAAAAGAAACAGGTCATTTTGGCACTGATTTTTTTTCCATTCATTTTTAAATTCACGTGTATTTTTCAGTAAATTTAGTTCATATGATTTTGATTTATTTACACTTAGCTCCCTAAAATGTGTGGTTAGCAATTTGATGACTATGCACCTTTTAATTAGACTGTCTCAGAACCAGAAAGTCATGTGTTGCCAGCACGACCAAAGTGAAATCCAGATGACACAAATTTGGATACAAATCGCAAGAGCCATAAAATTCAAGACCATTCTAAACTTGGCGATAAAAGTTCTCTTGTTCCCAAAAGTTACAGACAAAACAAGTTCCAAGTATAAAGTACTTAACAAATTTTTCATGCAGACATGTGGGGCACAGACAAATGGCAGTGGAATAGCTGCCTCTCTCATTGCTCTGCTACCATGATTACTTTGTGATCAACTTGGGATCCTAGGGGGGTGCTGCTTTGCATGAGGTTGTGTCTGTATCCCCAAAGAATCTGGAACCTAGTCAAGAAAGCCAGTCAACCAGTTGCTTAGTAAAGTGTAAACCAAACCACTCGCAGGAAATAGAATGTTTCTCGTTCATAGAATTAGATAATGTTAAGTGTGGTAGGAACCTTAGAAATAATCTTGGCCAATCCTTCACTTTAGTAATGTGTTTTAAATGGTTGTTTTGACATTCTATGTACATAACCTTTAAAATTCAGATGACATTGGTCCAAGCATGAGTTTAATTTAGTTAAAACTCAAAGCACATATGGAGCAGAGAGAGCATTTCCTAGGGAAACCTAGAGAATTGTTTTATGGGTCCTTTTTTCCCCCCACTTATCCTTGAGACCCACAACATGAAAATAGGTGTCTTCCTTTAAATGTCTTAGAAAGAGGGATAACACTACCAGGGTATATAAAATGTGTATTTTATACAAAATTTGTATTGATAAAAATTCTAAACCTGTTTCAACATATCTAAATGTGCCAATTTTCTGCAAGCCAACATTTCATAAATCATATTCAAAACAAATACCAAAAATACATGACTTACATAATTAAACAGTGATGTATTAAATTTACACATGGGCATAATCTTTCAAATTTCAAGATATTTATCCATGCCAGGGTCTATGTATTCAGCAAGGGGATGGGGAAAAAATAAATCCTTAACCAGAAGTCCTTTTCTTAATGAGTTCATTGGTTGAAGTTTGAAGACACTGCCCTCATGTCACCTAGGGCACCCGTGCAAGTTAGAGACATGGGCCTAAGGTAGTTCTCCTTGTTGATCTTTTTCTCTCCCAGAAATCTCTGATTATCTACCCCGTTTATAAGCTTTATTTTTGCTCATTGAGTTTCTTCTAACTACTGAGATTAAAGATGGCCCATCAGGATTGAACAACCATTATCCTGACCACCCACTCACCAAAGAATCTCTTTCATTATCTCTCACTCATCATCCTTCTGAGAAATATGATTGGTCCTCATCATATAACAAAGAGGAAGCACAATCTCATGATTCAATGGGTCTTAAGACATCTTCCTTCTTTTCTGTAATTTAAAAATATGTTTCCTAAAATCCCCTTCTTGAGGAAATTCCTCATTCTCCCAAAACCACCAGTCTTTTCCTCCATCTTCCCAAACCCTGTCCCACACTTCAGGACCCTATTAAAGTCTCACCTGCTCCAGAAACCCTTCCCTGACCCTCCAGTCCTCTGTGCCCTACCCCTACTTTGAACCTCTAATGTGCAACCTCTAAGGTTGTACACAAGCTTAGATTTACTTGTTTGTTCCATATATTTGTCTTCTCTCCCTAACTAGAGACTCCCATGAGGAAAGAATTACACTTTATACTATTTTTACATTCCTGCAGTGATCAGTAGATTGCAGAAGCCAAAGTAGGTGTCAAATACATATGAGTTAATAGATTGATAAATATTACAGTTCATTTCCACTCTGCAAATGATAATAAAGCAATATTTCTGCAACTAGCTAGAGCAGATTCATTTCCTCTAAAATTACCATTTATAAAATGTTATAAATAAACTTTGCAATAAAAATCATCCCTTCTAATACATTGGTTTAGCGCACAAGCATTTGAGGTGCGGATCCCTGCCTTCCAGGAACTCACATCCATATGAGAGAAATTCATGGCAATAAATTAAGATGCACTGTGAAAAACACTCCCAAAGAGGCAAGGTCTACCACATGAAAGGCCAGAGAGAAAGGAGTACTCCCAGAGGCCCCCAGTCAGACTCTACAACCCAATAATTAACATCCCACACAACTTTCTGGATACAAATTTGGAACTTTTTTTTTTCCAAGTGCCCTTACTGTATAAATAACCAGAGAGTACTTTAATAAGATTTATCATTTGTATTAAAGTTCACCGTAAAACAGAAATGGAGATGAGAAATAACTTAGAAACATAAAAATCATAATGTAAATTGTATTTGAGGAACATAAATTTGGAAAAATATACAATATGAAGTCATATTAATGAAAGTATAGTTAGCTTTTTATTCAAAATAAAAGTCACACTCACCTGCAGCATCTGTCTACTTCAATCATGTTATTTACTATGGTTTTGCTTTTTCATACGGGTGCAATTTCTTGTACATATGCCTTTGGAAAGGCATAGGTTCAACTGGCTTTCATCCAGGCCTATCTTTTGGTAAAAATTAGTGTAAGATGAAAACACTGTCTTTACCTATTTTGCAATCTCAACGTCACATGACAATGCCAAGATCTTGCTGCAGACCAGTGTACCCATCAAATGTACATCTCAAAACTTTTTGAGGTTATTGCGAATGTTCTTTCTCACATCTCCTTTTACATTTCAGGATTTTATTATCCTTATTAGCTGTGTATAAAAATATAATAATTAGATTTCATTTTCTTTCAGAAGCAAGTGGAATATAGTTCGGACATAACTTGACTCACTCCGTATCTTCTATTAGTTATACCATAGCTCATGTGAAATTTATTTACCCTAAGTTTGTATTATTTAATTTATATTATCTTTTATAGATTCATTTTGGAACTATTTTAAATGTAGAAATGATTACTTTAAAGGTACTATTAAATATGTGAATGTTTACACTAAAAATAAAAACAAGTTCAGCTGATCAGTGGCTGGTAGCAGGGGAAAGTGGTTAAGACTTGCAGATCTGGAAAAGAAATGTGAAAAGTAACTTTAATAAAGAGCAGCACAAAGTATAAGTAAAGGCAATTATGAGCTCTAGAGAGGGCACAAAGTAAATTGGTATCATATTTTCTTGAGCTTTCCAAATTATGTTTGATAGTTAAAGCAAAAAATTATAACACTGTCCAATGTGGTTCTAAATGTTTATAGAGGAAATATTTAAGACAATTACATTACAGAGAAAAACAGGAATGGCTATTTAATATTAGACAAACTAGACTTCACAGCAAAGAAAATCATCAGACACAATGAAGAACATTATGCAATAATATAACAATACACCAAAAAATATAACAATACTAAATGTGCATTCACCAAACAACAGAGCTACAAAAAATGTAAAACAAAAACTAGTGGAACTAAATGGAGAAACAGACAAATCCATAAATGTAATTGGACAGTGAAACATCTGTCTTGGATAATTGATTAAACTAGACAGAAAAGCAACAAGGTTATAGAAGAACTCAACAATACGATCAACCAACAGGATCTAATTGACATTTGTTGAACACCTCACCCAATAACAGCTAAACATACATTCTTTTCAAGTGCTTGTGAATTATATACTAAGATAGGGCATATCGTGTCCTATAAAACAGACTTCAACAAATTGAAAACAAGAGAAATCATTTAGAGTGTGTTCTCTCACCATAATGGACTCAAACTAGAAATCAATAACAGGAATATAACAGGAAAAATCTCCAAACACTTTGAAACTAAGCAATGTACTTTTAAATAATCCATGGATCAAAAAGGAAGTCTGAAAGTAAGTAAAAAATTATAATGAACAGAATGCCAATGAAAATACGGCATATCAACATTTGTGGGGCACAGCTAAAGCAGTACTGAGGGAAATCTATGCACAAAGTTCACATATTAGAAGAGTAAAAATTTCAAATAATAGTTGAAGCTATTGTCTTAAGAACCTAGAAAAAAACAAATCCAAATCAAGCAGAATGACACATTAAAGATGAGTAGATGAATTAAATTGAAAAAGCAATAAACTATAAAGAAAATCAATGAAACAAAGAGCTGTTTCTTAGAAAACAGCTATAAAATTGACAACCCTCTAGCAGGATTGATGAAAAAGAAGTAAATTACCAATATCAGTAATGAAACAGGAGATATCACTATGCACTCTGAAGATATCAAAAGCATAATAAGGGAATAGTATGAACAACTCAACACACATACATTTGACAATTGATGAATAGACCAATTCCTCAAAAGACACAAAATATTACAGCTTATCGTACATGAAGCAGACAGTTTGAATAGTCCTATATCTATTAAGGAAATTGAATATGTAATTTAAAATCTACCTCGCCCAGTTCTCCAGGCCCAGATGGAGAACCGGAGAATTCTACCAAACCTTTAAGGAAGAGTTAGCACCAATTCTACAAAATCTCTTCCAAAAAATACAAGAGGAAGGAACACTTAGTGATTCACTGTATAATGTTAGTATTACTCTGATACCAAAACCAGACAAAGATACTAAAAAACAAAGAAAATTACAGGTCAACATCCCTGTATATATAGATGTAAAAATCCTTCACAAAATTTTAGCAAATACAGTTCAGCAATACATAAAAATAATTATATACCATGACCAAGTAGGGTTGATTCCAGAGGTGCAGTGCTAGTTCAATATTTGAAAATCAATCAATGTGATCCTCCTCTTTAGCAAGCTAAAGAAAAATTCACGTGATTACTTCAAATGAAGCAGAAAATCATTTGACAAAACTCAACACCCACTTGTATTAAAAACTTCC
This sequence comes from Neofelis nebulosa, assembly GCF_028018385.1. NCBI lineage: Eukaryota > Metazoa > Chordata > Mammalia > Carnivora > Felidae > Neofelis > Neofelis nebulosa. The sequence continues at coordinate 84,646,329 of NC_080782.1, read as the reverse complement.
CCCCCCCCCCAGGGGCGCCTGGGTGGCGCAGTCGGTTAAGCGTCCGACTTCAGCCAGGTCACAATCTCGCGGTCCGTGAGTTCGAGCCCCACGTCAGGCTCTGGGCTGATGGCTCGGAGCCTGGAGCCTGTTTCCGATTCTGTGTCTCCCTCTCTCTCTGCCCCTCCCCCGTTCATGCTCTGTCTCTCTCTGTCCCAAAAATAAATAAAAAATGTTGAAAAAAAATTAAAAAAAAAAAAAAAAAAAACTCCCCCCCCCCAAAGAAAACAGAAATAGAGGTAATCTTCCTCAACTTGATAAAAGGCAGCTACAAAAAAACTACAGCTAACATACTTTTTAAAAAGCTGAATAGTTTTCCCCTAAAATTGGGACTAAGGCAAGGAATGTCTCCTCTCACTATCCTTATTCATCATGCTGGAAAGTCTACCCATAGCAATAAAGCAAGAAATTTAAAAAAATATATAGATAAGAAGTAAAAATGTCTTTATTTGCAGATGGCATGATTGTCTACATAGAAAATCCCAAAGAATATTAAAAACAGTACCACCACCAACAAACTCCTATAAGTAATAAGTGAGTTCAGAAAGATTACAGGACACAAGTTAACACAAAAAACTATCATATTACTACACACTAGTAAATCAACATATGGACACTGACATTAGAAATGTCATACTATGACATGAGTTCGAGCCCCGTGTCAGGCTCTGTGCTGACAGCTCAGAGCCTAGAGCCTGTTTCGGATTCTGTGTCTCCGTTTCTCTCTGCCCCTCCCCTGCTCATGCTCTGTCTCTGTCTCTCAAAAATAAATGTAAAGAAACAAAAATGAAAATAAAAAGAAATGTAATACTGTTTACAACTGATCAAGGAAAATTAAATACTAAGGTGTAAATCTAACAATATGCATAGGACTTACATGCTAAAAATGACACAACACTAATCAAAGGAGATCTAAATAAATGGAGAGATTTTCGACATTCTTAGATAGCAAAGCCAAAAGAGTAAAGATGTCAATTCTCCCCAAATTTATTCCTCTAAAAATCCCAGCAATATTTTTGTAAATTTAGAAAATATTATTCTAAAAATGTATGTGAAAGGGAAAAAGAAATGAAAATAACTAAGACAATCTTGACAAAGTCTAGAAGAAGGTGGGAAAAATCATTGTGCACAATATTGAGTTTTACCAGATAGCTACAATAATGAAGACAGTATGATATTGATGAAGGGGTAAATATGTAGATCAATAGAACAGAAAAAAAAAAAAAACCTCAGAAGTAGTACCACACTTATATGTTCAACTGATATTTGACAAAGGTACAAAAGAAATTCAATGAGCGAGGATAGACTTTTCAATTCATATTGGAGCAATTAGATGTCCAAATGCAAAACAAAAATAAATACATACGTACACACATATATACATACATAAATAAATCATGGGACACCTGGGTGGCTCAGTCAGTTAGGCTACCAACTTCGAGTCAGGTCATGATCTCGTGCTTCATGAGTTAGAGCCCTGCATTGGGCTCTGTGCTGACAGCTCAGAGCCTGGAGCCTGTTTCAGGTTCTGTGTCTCCCTCTCTCTCTGTCCCTCCCCCACTCGTGCTCTGTCTCTCTCACTTTCTCTCTCTCAAAAATAAATAAACATTTAAAAAAAGTGTTTAAAAAACAACAAAACAAAAAACTGTGACATTACCCCAACACCTTATAAAAATTTAACACAAAATGGATCACAGACTTTTATCTAAAACTTTTAGCTGTAAAACTTTTAGAAAAAAATACAGGAGGGACTCTTCTGTAGCTAGAAGGACTCAGCAAAGACTTCTTAGGCTTGATACTAAAAGCAGTAATCCGTAAAATTAAAAATTAGTAAATGGGACTTCATCAAATTTTACAACTTTTGTTTTACAAAAGATCTTAAGACAAAGCTACAAAATGAAAGAAAATATTTGAAAGCCACATATCCAAAAAAGGAATAGTGTCTAGAATACTATAAAGAAGTCTCAAAACTCCGGAGTAAAAATCCAATTATAAAGTGGGTAAAAGACAAGAGACAGTTCACCAAAGATAATAAAAACATGGTAGATAAGCCCATAAAAAATACTGATCACTAGCCATTATGGAAGCACACATTAAAACCACTAACATGTTACTATATGACTATCAGAATGGTAAAGATAAAAACTTAGTGATAATGCTAAATGCTTGTACGGATGCAGAGAAACAATCATGCATATACTGCTGGTGAAAATTTAAACTAGCACAGTCATGCTAGAGAAGTTTAGCAGCTTCTAAAAAAACATACAATTGCCATTCTACCCAGCAATAGCACTCTTGGGCACTTATGACAAAGACATGAAGACATGTTCACACAAAAATCCATATATGAATATTTATAGCAACCTTATAACAGCTAAAAACTGAAAACAACCCAGATCTTCTTCAGTAGGTGAATGTTTGAACAAGCTGTGGCTTACTCGTGCTTTAGAATACTATTCAGCAAAAAAAAAGGAAATAATGTGTTGATACAGCAACGTCTCGAATGATTCTCCAGAGAATTGTAGTAAGTGAAAAACGCCAATCCCAAAAGGTTATATACTATAGGATTCTATTTATGTAGCATTCTTGAAGTGATAAAATTACAGTAATGTTCTCCACAGGAAGAAGACAGAAGAAAAGTAGGTGTGGCCATAAAACTACACTATGAGGAAGCCTTGTGGTGATGGAAATATCCTATATCTTGACTATATCAATGTAAATATCCAGGTTGCAATACCCTACTACAGCCTTACAAGATGTTACCATTGAAAGAAATGGATAAAGAGTACTTGGATCTCTGGTATTTCTTACAGCTGCATTCTACAATTATCTCAAAATAAAAAGTTTAATTTTAAAATAGTTCAGTGTAATGGCTACTATCTTTTCAAAAATTCAACCCAGAGACAAGATATGTCAAAAACCATGAAGCGGAAATCTATGCTTCTCCCTTCCAAATTATCTGCCTAGCAATATAAATGAGAAAGGAAGGGGCACCTGGGTGGCTCAGTCAGTTAAGCATCCGACTTCGGCTCAGGTCATGATCTCACAGTCCATGGGTTGCAGCCCCACATCGGGCTCTGTGCTGACAGCTCAGAGCCTGGAGCCTTTTCAGATTCTGTGTCTCCCTCTCTATCTCTGCCCCTCCCCTGCTCACATTCTGTCTCTGTCTTAAAAATAAATAAACATTAAAAAAATTTAAAAAATAAATAAATAAATGAGAAAGGAATTGGGAGTGTAATGTGAATCACTGTATTTTGCTGTACATTTAATAAATTTTAAAGATAGTTTAATTTTATATGAATAGTCATTTGGAGGGGGGGGAGGGGTGCCTGGGTGGCTCAGTTGGTTAAGCTTTCAACTCTTACTTTCAGCTCGGGTCATGATCTCTTGGTTCATGAGTTCGAGCCCCACAGTGGGTTCTGCACTGACAGTGCAGAGCCTACTTGAGAGTCTCTCTTTTTCTTTCTACCCCTCCCCCACTCCCTCACACGCACACGTAAGCTCTCTCTCCCTCTTTCTCAAAAATAAATAAACACTTAAAAAAATAGTAATGTGCTAAACCAGTAATACAAATGGTAAGGAATAGAATTATTAGATACAAATAGTTACATTGAAAAGTTTATAGAAATAAAAAAAGAATACATTTTGAATTTTCTTTGCCCCACATTAAGGATTCATTCAGGATAGTCACTGTTTAAGTAGACCTGTGTGTTTTGTTTCATGAAATTATGCACCAATTTAAATTACGACAGATGACAAAGTAAAAATGAATTCTAAATATACTTAGCATTTATTAAAATAACGTCACAGTTGATATACTCATGATAAATACCAGGTATATCATGCATCATGCCAGCACTTTCAAGAAACATACACTTTCAACCAAGGTCACATTGTACCAGACCTGCCTCGAGGCGAAACCAAGTCATTACAAAATCATCTCAGGAAATAAATGACTTAACTTTGGTCTTACTGACATAGGTAGGTAGGCAGGCAGGCAGGTAGGTAGGTTAGCAGATGGGAAGGAGAGAGGGAGATAGGGATAAATAATGCTGTATGGTTGGCTTAAATGTTTGGACTAAACGGAGTCATTGTTTTTAACTGGTCACTTTAAAAGGTGAACATGCTTAACAGAAGAGTTACACAGAGGGCAGATGCTAAGTGGCTTGTTGTTTTAGTGAAATGACTGAGTTAGGATTTAACTAGCCTAGTCAGTTCAGTCAAAACAATCTTTCTGGTTGTGTTAGGTAGGTCAGTTTTAATGTTTTTAGAATCATAAACACTGCTGATAATGGTACTAGTTTTGTTTTGTTTTTTTTTTAAATAATAAATACTTCAGAAATTTGAAGTCCCTTTGTTACTGATCTTTAGCAACATCTTTAGATTTAAGGAATAAAGAAGTGGGAAAAATCATGTCATTAAGTCATATTTTTCCTCCCTGGATATTAACCCCTAAACTCCACCTTTGGATTCCATTCCAACTTCAACCCCCTTTGTTTGGGCTTTCATCACTTATATTTAAATGCCACTGCAACTTTCTGTCTGTCTCTCTGCCTCTAACTGATTTTCCCTCCAATCCATTCTGAGCCATCTATTACTTAAAAATACATTTTTCCATTTTTCACTCCCCAGCTAAGAACCCCATCATGACTTAGTACAGTCAGCTCCACCAGTCCTTCACAATCTATTCCAATCCCCTATTTACTGAGCCTTGCTTCCCGCATTCACCCACAAATATGCTTCACCCCAAGGGAGCAAAAGGTCCTTACTTGCCCCTGTGCATACCCAAATCCCTCATGTCTAAGATTTTCCTACCATAAAATATTCCCTTACCTACGCCACTGCATTCTCTTCAACCTTCCTCTCTAAAATTCACACCCATACTGTTAGGCTGACCAACTCAAGACCACCATTTTCAGGGAATCATTCTGACATCCTGACAGTACATAGTTGTTCTTTCCAAAGTTCTACTGAGTTATGCTCAGAATCAAAGCCAACCATGTGCCCCCTTAATTGTCCTCCTACTCATTTTTTTTACTCATCTACTCCAAAGAAATATATTGAGCACTTATTTATGCATAAGATACTATGGTAATTATAGCAATTCTTTCACATCCCTTAGTTTATATCCTATGATTATATATTTGGCAAATAAACTCAATCATGCCTCATCTTCTTTTCCAGACTCCTCAGTACCCAGCAGTATAGTTGCTATATCATCACCATTAACATCACCAACATCAAATATTAATGGAGCTGCTTCTACCTACTGTCAGTACTCTCCTCGGTGCTGGAAACTGAGCGATGTAAGACATGGCCTTGCAATCACTGTTCAGGTGGGGAGGAAAGCGCCAAATGGATGGTATGCACAATGTTAGAAGAGCTAAGAAAACAGGAGCAAGCACTGAGAGAACATGACGGGGGTGGGTAGGGCTCTTAGGGTTTCATCTTTTTTTAGTGGATCCTGCAGTGCTCTAACCAGATGTCCTTTTCAGGACTGATGCACCCATTTCAGCCTGTTGGGGGTATCAGTATCAACTGTAGCCCCCCTCGCTGGGGACGGCCTTCAGCTGTAGGGAACTGCCCTGCCCAAGGTTACAGAGGTAACCCACAGCCAGGAACTGGCTTACTCAGAAGAACAAAACTACAGGCTCCTTTGCCTCAATTGGAGTCAACTCTAAAGATCCATCTAGCCTCAGAGATCCCGCAATGATCATCTGAGGCCTCACTTGTAACCACACCACCATTAGCTTCTCGCTCTACCCACTACTACCTTGCTTGCTTCCTTGCTTTTTTAAAGGTATCGCCCAAGACTGCTCTCCAATAAAACTTTGGCTCTCCCATCGCACAACCTGGTTCCAGGGAACCCAATCTCTCTCTGTCCATGCTGTTGAAATAAGAATGTGGTTAATTACATAGTTCTCAGCTGAAATAAAGTTCTAGTTCAGAACACTATGAAACAGATGTGTTATCTCATGTTAACTTTTCCAAAATTCCTGAAGAAGGCAGGATTTTTTGTTGCTCTCTCTACAAAAGACAGTGAAGAGTAGAGAGATAAAATGTCCAAGATCATACACCTGTAATAGCAGATCCAAGACTCAAACCCTGACCTTCTCAATCTCACCCAGGGTCCTTCATCCTACACCACTTTGGAAAACTGGCCTGGTTTTAAGAAAACAACATGAACATCAAAACTGGCACACTTGGGTTTTCGTTTTCTACCAATTATTAACAATGTGACTTTGAGCACATTACTTAACCTCTCAGGATTTCTCTAGGCAGCTCTGTGTCTATATAGTGGACTTAAGAATACTTCCTCGTAGCACTATTAAAAGATAAACTGAAACAGGGAAGGCACGGTTTCCTGTTCTCTCAGAGGAGTGATGGCATGTAATTTCAAATAAGTTTAGAGTATTCCGATTGTAGAGAATTTGGAATATTTTCCTGATCATCTCAATGAAGCAACCTTTCCTTTTGATCATCTCCACTAAAGTGATTTCTTATTTTTCTGCAATTCCATACTCTGTTGTTTACACGGTTGACATAGTCTGTTGTATGTTTCTCTGGAAATCTATAGTCTGTATGTTTCTTAGGAATATAGGTATTTTTGGTAGTCAGAGGCCTCATTTTACAGTTACCAGCTTTAATTTTCCAATCAGTGTGTAAGGTCCTTGAAGGCCTGAATAGTCTTAAAAATCTTTATATACCCCTCAGAGCCTACATCAGTAAGAGCCACACAGCAAATGCTACATTGATGTATATGGACTTTGTAGTATATGCCGAGTAAACAGATGCTTTGTTGGGCTCTGTCTGCTCTGGCACATAGTCACATGAAGGAGAGAAGATAACACATCCACCTTGAGAACAGACTACTCTGGAAGACCCAAAAGAAGGGTAAGCAAAGGAATAAGTGAATTGAAACATACAACCTTCCCAATAAAAGAATGTAGACTTTTAGATGTCAGAGTCTACTTGCACCAACAATCAACTAAATCACTCATTCTCAGGGATAAGACTAAGGAGTACAGGGGGAAACAGGAAGTACTCCTCCAAAGCTGTTCATTCCTGCAAAACCTGGAAACAAGAGGGCCAGGAAAAGAGTTCTCCAATAGAACACACTTCCAAACATTAATCAGTCAAGCCAGAAATAAAGGCTTTTGCTGAGAAGGAGGATGGGGTGGAAATGCTGCTGTAGGAAATGTGATAGGGAGTCAGCAAAAGAATTGTGAGCAGCCATAAAATTAGAAAGCATGACTCTGTACAGATCCAGTCAGAATAGTTTTGTGATTTTCTATAGCAACATTCAACGGCCCAGCTGTGTGATGAGAGAAATAATATAGTAAAGATGACCCTGGGTAGGGTAGAGAAATTCTCTTCCCTTGTTGATTCTTTGTGCATGTTCCTACATTTAAATATATATGACAAAGTAGCAACTAATTAGAAATATTAGCATATTGAATCATAGGTCTTATCGTCTAATCAGAGAGGTGTGCAGCAAAGCTCTTAAGAGAAAAAGCACTACACACTAACAGCCCTAGGTTTGAATCCAGTCCCTACTCTAATTAGTAGTATGTCTTTGGGAACATTATTTAACCATACTGTATATATACAACAGTACATATCCTTGAAATTAATTGTGAGAACTAAATAAGCCAATACATAAAGATTTAACACAGTGCTCATAAGTACTGAATAAATGTTAATAATAAATGGGAAGGAAGAGAACTCAAAGTTCACAGGAATAAGCGCTACTTGCTTTATAAATTATAAAAATTAAGGTTTGCAAAACTAGAACTTACCACAATTTATAATTAAATACAATTGATTTGCTTATTGCTTGCTCCCCAACTAAACTATAGGCTCCATAAAGGCAGAGACCTTCTCTGTTTTGGCCAGTCATTGCCTAAATACAGTACCCCAGCACATAAGAAGAACAAATTAATCAGCTAATTAAAATGAGCATGGTATAAAGCTAGGATAGTATCACAGAAATACTTTATTAAGAATTTCACCTTATGGGGCGCCTGGGTGGCTCAGTCGGTTGAGCAGCCCACTTCGGCTCAGGTCATGATCTCACGGTCGGTGAGTTCGAGCCCCGAGTCGGGCTCTGTGCTGACAGCTCAGAACCTGGAGCCTGTTTCAGATTCTGTGTCTCCCTCTCTCTCTGCCCCTCCCCTGTTCATGCTCTGTCTCTCTCTGTCTCAAAAATAAATAAACTTTAAAAAAATAAAAAAATAAAAAAAAAAGAATTTCACCTTATATGTCCAGATCACTCTACAAGTCAACACTGATTAAAAAAATAAATAACATAAACAATGGATTCATTAAACCTTCTTCTGAATTTCTACAGTTAGATGACTTCCCTTTCCCAAACAAAAGACAAGCTGCCATCTTGTTACTGTTAATCTTTCAATGGCTTCTCTCTCCTGGGAAAATTTCATCTTCCACTGGCCAGATTAAGGGAATGATAGCTTTCATAATGTGTGTATGCACACACGCTGGTTTGTGTTTTGTTGTGTATTCACATGTGTCTTTTCTCATCAGCATAACACTTGTCCATTGTCAACCGGAACTGTCCCCTTTTCCTATTTACATTTCCCCCCATTATCCCTAGTTATTATCCATAATCACCACTGTGATTTCTCTCTACAATTCAACCTCTGTATCAGATTCTTGAATCCTCCTCTAACTTTTACCAAATAGTGTGATAAGTAACAGAAAAACTGTCCATCTTCCACACGTTCCCCAAAATTGTGATTAGAGTATGCAGACAAATGTTTGGTTGAGTTATCACTTCTAAAGCAAAACCCCTAAAGGGTCTTTTAAAGTAAAAATTGTGAAGGGATACTGGATGTCAGGTAGGCAAAAGCAGCTGAGACAGGGACCTGCTACCTTCTTTGTTAGCTGACATGGTTGGGCCAGAGTTTCAGCTTTTTGGGGCTCGTTTTTACTTTTTACATACATAAGAAACAATGAAAGCCTTCACATCTGCTTTTGTGAACTGTTGTTTACCAGAGAGAGCCTCTTTAATTTAACACTGGTTGACTATAAACAATACTTATTTATTTTCTTAAATTGTTCTTTCTAGTAAGTAACAGATCTTACCTAAAAATGGCTGAGGCAACCCTAAAGATTTGTAATTCAAATGGTTTGTGATGACAATTGCCACCATCACTGGCCTCCCAGCACACAAGGAATCCTTCCCCTGGACCATCTTCAACAAGGGCTGGATCTGCACAGCTTTGAGAATATTCAGCTGGTAGAATTTAGATCACATTTGTTGTGTGTCCCCCACTAATTTTCCTTCTGGCTTGTTTCTTGAATTTACCCTTTGGATGTATCTTAATCTACAGTGGCTTCTGTTTAGGAATTAAGTGTTATGAATTTCAAGGATAATATTAAAGAAGTCCTTTTCTAAAAATAAAGAAATAATTTAAAAATAAAGAAAGTTTGAGAGTATGATTAAAGACATCCCATGGGCTGAAATAAAAATTTATTTATCTTAGTTTTGGCAAGTCTCCATTAATACAAAAGAAAAGTTAATTTCCAAACCGTGGATTCATTTCACCTTTGGTCAATTTTTTTTTTTTTAAATATTTGTAAAAATTAATTCTGGGTGATTTAAACCAATACAGCCACATGAATAATGTGATTTGGCCATTGACTAAAAGCAAACAAAATCCACCACATCACTGGGTCACCACCAACATAAACGAGGGTGTTCTCCGGTGAAAGCTCTCTTACAGATTTAGGTGAATGCACCCAATATCATACAGTAATAGACCATTCAAAGAAGACTTAATTCAAAGATAAAGAGTAAATACATATTCCTTAGAGAAAACAACTGCATACACAGAAAAAAAAATTAGCATTAATATGTCAAACATAAACCACAACAATGAATAGTCAAATACTTGGAAAAAATTCAAGTGTGTGTTCTTGGGGGAGAGGGTGCTAATTCCCAAAAAGATTACGAAGGACTTGCCTAGCTCTTTTGTTTCTTGGAGAACAATTGTATACTTTAAGACTGAAGTTATGATTCTGTCATTATTTCATGTCTTTGCAATGCTTATTAATTATCATTTACTATGGATCCTCCCTTAAGTGAGTAGCTTTCTAGGGGACTACTGGAGTATTATTAATTCAATTGGAGCAATAATTGACACAGTAGAATGCTGGTGGTCTCAACGATTTAAAGTGCCTTCTCAAGTGCTATGTGTGCAGACAAAGATTTTGGTTTTTTGTTTTTGTTTTTGTTTTGCAATAAGCATTCCTGCAAAGTCTACTATGTACAAAGCACCATATTAGACATTTGGAGAGACATCCAGGAACATTACATTTTCCAAGGGAAAGTAAGAAATGAACACAAGTAACTTTAAAACAAGGCAGAATATAAACATGATATATTGGTGCTTTAAGAAAATGGACCATAGGAGGAAACAAGAAAGATGTACTCAGGTCCAGGGTAATTTGAAGGTTGGGGGTTGCCTTCAGCTGAAAAAGGGCTTACTTACTATTAGTCATCACTTTAAAGAGTTTCTTTTCTTGTAACAAAAATAAATGTATCATGGACATGATTAAATGATGAAACACAACCCAAACTCCACACACACCATTGGTGATAAACTCACTTATGGGTCCTCACCTCCCAACACAGCCTCCGATCTCGTATGCAGTAACCATCACTAGAGCCACACATGCACCCTCTGTTAAGGCTGAACCACCCACCTACCTGCATTTTGAATTTTTAGCATACTTTAAAAGTTTATTTTACCCAGGATTGTTTTAATCACACAAGATGTACGTGAAAAACTATTAAAGGTATATAAGGTATAATGCAATGTTGAAAATACTTGTAAAAATATTTTTTCATCTTTTTTTCCCTTTTTCCTATAGAGCAGACATAACGGTTTGCAGAAGTTTTCCTTGTGCACAAGTCTTGAAGATAGGGTCTGAAGTGAAAAAGATTGAATTTGAGAGAATCAATCGCCTAATACGCCAATAAAAACCAACAACTAAATTCCAACAAAGGTCCAACAGCCTTCTCCTGGTCTGTTCCTAAATGCTTAGTGTGCAGTTCTGACTGTAATCTAATAATTGCTTTTCTGATCCAAGTATCAATACTTAATGTTTATCACCAGAATGCCAAGTTAGATGGCCTGGCCTCCTCCTCCTAATAAGAAAAAATGACCTAAGCACTAGCCAGGCTTTGATGAAGCAGGGAGTGAACTGAAGGGAGCCTCCTTCCGCCAACACAGCAGCAATGTGTTTTCTGTCTCGACTGAAGTTCCACAAATTTGTAATTTATTTGGAAGAATATGTTGCAGATAAGCAAAAAAAAGGCATCTGGAAACCTTCTTGCCAAATGGTAACTTTCTGGAAGGTTCCTCATTTAGAAGTAATTTCTGGAAAATTTCTTGATTAATACAAATCCGTGAACAAACTTAAAAATGACGGCTTTGTTATTGCTTTGGCACAATATGTTAACAACACTGCGAGTGCTGCCAAAACTCTGAGGGTTCTTTCATGCGGATTATGGTCTTGTTTACAGATCCAGCTGTACTGCGGCCTTGTCCATGGTGGTAACCTAACAATGTTCCCAGTGGGGGTGCCCATTAGGGGAGGGGAGACTAACTGAAGTTTAGTTTGTTTAAATTGAGCAAGAATGCACAGCGGCACTCAGATCTTTGGGGAATGTGTTGGAAGCATACCCTTTCTGGGATCTGTTTTCGTTTATTTAAGGGGGATGTTTGCATTGCTCAAAAATTGCAATACACAAACTTGCCATACAAAATGCCTTCCAAATGTTTACTGTGGTCTATACAGAAGGGAGCAGAAAACACAAATAATACTGGATTGAAGTGAAATGCTACGTGAAAAAGGTAATTGCTAGCCTCTGAAATGTTCACTAAACACCCAGACTACTTTCTGTGATATCTATGTGTGTACACATGCATAAAACATATATTCCAGAGGATGTCCATATGAACCGAACAGGAAAGGTAGACAAAGTACATTGAAGAATATGAATCTCAAACTGTCAGAAACTGGTTGCCACTAATAGACCTTTTCTGCCAATATTTTCTATTTATTGGTTTGCATAGATTTGTATACACGAATCTTATTGGGATTTTATTTTACAGGTTCTCATGACAAAATAATAATTGCTGTCTGCCCCCCAAAACAAATGTGAGAAACCAAAGAATTACACATTTTTCTCACCTTTGACAAAAATGTTAACAAGATTGTAGTTGCTGCATGTTATTATCAAAAAAAAAAAAAAGAAGAATATTAATTGCCTCTCCATTAACTTTGTGACATTTATGAAGTCTATAAATGAAAATAATCTGCTCAGTAGAAGCTTTTGCTTTTTTCTGCTTTCTGTCCTTCCTGGTAAGAGAGAATCAGGAATAGACCAGCGGGACCTCAGGCTGCTGGGCCCCTTAGCCTAACTCTGGTAGATAAAGGCTTCTCTAGTGCTTCCTCTCTGACACCCACCGAGAGGCCACCGCACTTCTATCGTGTTAAAAATGTATCCAGCTTGAAGTTCATCTCTCAGATATCATTTAGGTCAAAATAAAATGCTTCCTGGAAAACTCATGATTCACAGTTTTTAACCTGAATTCACTTTTGTCAAAGTAATTTTCATCAGAGGATTTATTTCATACTTTAATCAAAATGTAAAACCCCAGTGAATGTTTTTTTTAAAGCATGATTTCATTTCTCAAAAAAAAAAATCTATTTTAGTATGTAATTTCACTAGATAGTATTATTCTGGGTATCAGTAGATCAATATTTTAATTTAACATACCATATTCTCTTGTGATTATGTAGAAATCTCACTAAGATGTTAAGAGAAAAAAATATAAAGTTGCCCATTTCCATAAAATTGCACAGTCATTTACTCCTGTGCCTTCGTATTTAGCATTGCCACATGCAAATGACATATAGTACAGCTCTGTCCATGACGATGTTCCCCACACTATTACCAAAGTTCAAGATCAGTGATGGAGGAGAGAGGGTCATTGGTTTACAGAGCCAACTTTATTTTGCTTTTTAGTGAATTTTACCCTTAGGCTTTTCTAAAAAAAAAAAAAAAATTGTCTTATATGTTAACATAGTTTTTGAATCAAAAGTAACTAGTAAAGAGCAATATAACAAAATATAAGGGCAAAGAACACAGCATCAGCCTACCTCGGCTTTTATACCAACTTTTCAATTTTAGCAACCATGAACCTTTGGACAAGTTCCATGCCCTGTATGTGTTCAGTTTCCTCATCTATAAAAATGGACCTAATAATGGTAACTTTTCCTTTGGATTGTTTTGAGGATTAAATGGAATAATGCATATACAGCACTTCAACAAAGTGCCTGGAACATGGTAAACCGTCAATAAATGCAAGATATAAAGCTAACACTGGAAGGATGGGCCATTAATTTTAGTGGAGTTAATTTCTAAACTATTTTTAGTATCTTCCATGTTTTGAAGCAGTTAATAGAGGCCTTTTTAAAACTACCAAAGACCATGTCGACACAGTACTACTAAAAGTATTTCATAATTGTTCTGACAATATCATACACCCAAATCTGGAAATATTTAGAAACTATTAAGGTTATGAAAGACAGACCTGACTGAACAACTTAGAAGCAAGCTTTTTAATATACTATTTTTCAAATTCCCTTAGGGATAATATTGTGAGGTTAAAACAAAACAAAGGATAGATTGTGACAGAGTCCTATGGACCTATAACTAATATTAATAAAGATAAGTTTAATACCCAACTATTTTCCAGAATATTATATTCAGTATATAATTGTTCTTTACTGTGAACTATTTTTTTACACTCAAAGTTTAGCATGTATCCTCTACTGACAGCTTAATTTTAAATACAATTACCAAATGTACTATATAAACCCCTTTTAAATAAGATTCTTGATATATACAAGACACTGCCAAATGTGTCCATGCTCTGAGTTTCCTCAAAATGGTGTCCGTAAGTCTCTAGTAAATTAGTACCCTGGATACCCATTCTGTTTCTGGGCTGCAACCTCTCCATATTTTTAAAGCTACATTTGTTGAGAGAAAGTCAGTTTCCTAAACAGGCCAGGGGTGGGGAGAGATAGGGATGCTTCTCTGTGCATCTCAGGGTTACACAGTTAAGCAGAAAATATTTCCTAATCCCATTCATATTCTTATTTGCTCCCAAGGACACAGATGATATAGGGTATTAGGAAAACAAGTATCTTTTAAAAACATTTTGAAGTTTATAATCTCATGACTGAAAAATAAAATCAATGTTTTTGTTTTCTAGAGATGAACTATGGAGTCTCTTTATTGACTCGTTGAATTAAACCCGTGTATGAGCCACACAAGATATTTTCAAGTACCTGTTAGATGTAGTCACATAATTCTTAAAATAATGCACTCTACTCTTGTCCAAATTAGCACGACATATTTCCATATTTAGTGATGGGATTGATCAGACTGTGACATGTTCTGGTGGAAGCTGAGAAATTTGGGAGAGACAAGTTCCAATAGCATGCATGAGAACTGCTGGGTATATACCTTCCCCCTGAAATTACAAGTTCACCTCTAACACTGTCAAATAACATTGCCAATAAAATTGTGTACATGTTTATCAAAATCAGGCTTCTTTTTAATAATCCTTTCTCTATGCTATTCTTTCATTTTTATTTTCTGAGTAGGGAAGTCTAGTCACTGAATCTTCAGGATTCAAAGACATTTTGGAGGAAAAAAGAAAGTATTCTTCTTTACCATTGTAGTGAATCATTCGTAGCTAAAGGCGGCCTTTGTTCTCAGTCACCGGTTAGACTGCACTTTCATAGCCTAGTGCCTTCTACCAGAGCCCCTTGATATATTCACATAAATGATGGAAGATGCATGAGACGTGAAGGTGACATGTGCAGTCTCCAGGAGGAAACTGATGCCCCGGTTGCTCGCTAAGGAGCCATCCTGGCGTTAGCCGCAGATGCAGCCAGCCGGCTGCCCTCCCAGCTGGAAGGAAGGTGTTAAGCAGCAGCTGTCAGCAGAAAGAGATAGAAAAGGGGGTGAAGTGTCTCCAATTCACAGAAATAAAAATTGTTAATGAAAATCCCCAGCACTGTACCCTGATCGCCCCCTTCTTTGCAAGACTTCTGACTAACTTCCTTGAAACTTCTTTAGCCTTCTGGCTTATCAGTTTCGGGGCAATGCATTACTCAGCCACTGCCTGTGAAGTGAACCAGAACAATGTGAGGTTAATTCACCTCTCCCAGCAATCATAAAAGTTTGTGCATTCACAGATTCAACAATGAAATTGTTACTGATTAGTCCAAGTCAAAAATCTGCACTTTCGTCATTTCAAAACGATTTAATTACCTTTTTCTAATGCAGTATATATGCTCCATTTGCCAAGACAAAAGAGCTATTATTCAACACGAAAAAAATATTGCTGTAGCAAGCACAGTAACTTTTAATGTTTTCACTGCTGAACTGTCAAAATGCGAACATTCCCACCCCCTGAAAAAATGAAAGTATGGAACTATAGTATAACCTTCACTTTTATAGTAAGAGGTTTCTAGGTTTCGAGAATATGACAAAGAAAACATAGCAATTTCAGCCAGGTCATAATTTAGTATAAAATAAAACAAGACATTTAAACCCAAGGAGGAAAAAAAAATTCTGAGAGTGGTAGAACTATCAAACTATGTGTGCAATTTCCTTGTGCTCAAATTGCATTTTCTCCCTTCAGTGTTATATGGAGCAAGGTCTTGCCCTCTAGATTAGAGACTTTTGCATTAGAGGAAACTAGGTTATGTCTTCCACTGTCAGAGACAGAAATTATGAGCTGGAGTGCATTTTAGCCAGTCACTCTGAAAAATGTTAGCCCAAGGGGGTAATAATTAGAACTGTTTTTGTCAGGTGACTGCATTTTAAGCAGTGATGTGTCTGAGATTCTAGCTGAGGGGTTTAATATAAATATAAATATTTTTTTCAGTCAGCATTGCGGCTTTTTTTTTTTTGCTTTGCTTTTTATTTCAAAAGTAAGCACTTTTCAGGAATTATCAGCTAGAACGTCCTACAGTTTAGTATTACGGTGACCCAATAATATAATATAGCCAGCAGAAAATGATAGTCAAGCAGCCTGAGAAGTTAATGCATAAAACTATAAACTAACTCATTATGAGATCATCACGCATTTGCAGACACAAATAACTAGTCTGTATACATTATGTCTAGGAATCTAAGCACAAGCGTATAACAATTTTGCTTCTAAATTATTATTTTATTTATTTCAGTAGTTACTTAATACAATTTAAGGTTGTAGTTCCCACAATCAAATTTAAAAAGTAAAAGTGTAATTTATGGGCTTTTGCAATACTTCATGCTACTATGGCCCCTCTGGGGCCAAGGTCCCATAGTAGGGCGGGTAGCCTAAGAGTTTTGTTATTATTTATTAAGTTGTCCAAATCTGAATATACCCCCTTTTGACAAGAATGGATCATTTTAATATTTGTTCCCATTACAAAAGCATTATGGAAAGATGGGGATGAATGGAAACAATCTCCTCTCCTTTAGCTTATAAAGTTTAATAAAGACTATCCTTTTGTTCTTACAATAACCCTATCTTTACAAATAAATGAATCACTTTAGATTATGAGCCTCTCAAAACAGATCATGTTTTCTATAGGTCCTTAAAAATACCACATAGCCCTTTTCATAATAGCATAAATAATGAATACTTATAAAATAAAAGCTTTCTCTGGAAAATTAGCTTAAGTTATTTTATATCACATGAAACAATAAATGCAATAATTCAAAAGTAACTAATTTTCTGGGACTATTCTTCTTTAACTATGAACAGACTGGGATTTTAAATATTATTTCTAAAAAAGGCTTACATGGAAAAATTGTGTTGTCATTTATTGTAACCAATTATGAGAATTACATCTTTCATAATATCATGATATTCCAAACAATAAGCTTATGCAATGTAAATGTATTTCTGCACCTCACATCTTGCTCTGCGGCACCCAAGATTTTCCTATCTTCCAGTTTCAACCTTAAATGACTGCTGAAAAAGACTGCTTTCAAATCTCTATCAAGTTTAATTCGCTCCTCTCGGAGGACTTTACACCCCTCTTTTTTCCAAGATGCTATCTAGGTATAAGAAGATGGTCTCATGTCCTAATGATGACAGGGGACAGATTTCTGGCTTGTGTACTAGCATCCAGGGCTTTGCTGGCTTCTGCTGATCCGTTCCCTACTGTATCAAGTTACTTAGTATTCTGTGCTAGTATCCAATATGTTAAGTTTTGTACTGCCTGGTACTTCCAGGGCTCAGAGAAGGAAGGGTCATGGTGGAACCTATTCCCAAAGACCTCAGTTTTCTTATCACTTTCTGTGTCAAGCTTTCTGGCCTCTGTAGCATCCTTGCCCTGGTCCCAAGCTTCTTGTATTCCACTGGTTTTCTTAGTAATAGGAGACATAAGAGTTTACAGAATCCCTTGATACTCTCATGAACCACGGGAAACCAGGGCATTATTTAGCCCTTCTGTCTAGATGCTTCTTTCAAGTATTCCTCATTTGCCAATAATCTGACAACATGTCAGTGTTGTACCACGATAAACATGAAACTTCAGGCAATTTGAAATTCTCCTAAGATAGACCTTGAAACAAGTAGAAGGCTTCACCTAACCCCCAATCCATGAATCCTACAATTTTAATTAGATTTTTCTGCTATCCCTCACTTTACCCCAACCCAAAGGGTTTGAATTACATGTTGTATGAATTCAAGGACACTGTCATCTGACCTCACCTCCCTTCTGTCTTCCCTCTTCTCCGACCTACTAATTTTCTTTCCTTTCTCTATCAAGACTGCCACTATGTTATACCCTCCTCCTTCCCTCAGTTTAATTCACTCTCCCCTTCACTGGCTCAATACTAGTAGACAAGCTTCAGGAACATCAACCAGATTATCAAGGAGAGAAGACAATAGGAAGTGTGCTGAAGGGTACTGTCTCTTGGCCCCTCCTTTGTTTTTCTCCACCATCTTGATACCTCCGGGGCAGAAAGTTTGCAAAGCTGTATTTCCCAGACTCCCTTGCCACCTGAATTCCTGTTAAGTTCTGCCAGTAGGAGGCACTGGCAAGAAGCTGGAGAGAACAAGAAGCCATTTTTTCTGGATTCTAATGGCAGTTTCAACAGCTGCTATAGTGACAGGT
Organism: Neofelis nebulosa; assembly: GCF_028018385.1. NCBI lineage: Eukaryota > Metazoa > Chordata > Mammalia > Carnivora > Felidae > Neofelis > Neofelis nebulosa. Next base: position 84,628,065 of record NC_080782.1, on the reverse strand, counting down.
AAGCGTGGCTCCAAGTTGTACTCAGGTAACTCAGTTCCAATATCAGCAGCCTCAGCTGCATGTAGACTCTAGGTAACATCATTTTCTCCTTTGGGCCTCTGGGCCCAGAGGTTGGTAGTGTTTCTATATAGATACTAGTCTTTAGGTAACCTCACCCCATCAGTGCCTCTGGGCCTTCCGATACTCTGTAACTATATTAACTCTGCTTGAAATTCTTCAACAGCGATTGTTTGTCTGATTAAACACTGCCCATTTAAACATGTCAGTCATATGAGTCTTATTACACCTAAAGTGTACCTACTGAAATATTCTTAGTCGCCTTTTTTTTTAATCAGCGGTTGAAAAGAATTTGAGGTAAACTTTTGGAATAATATTCACTAACCATCTCAACTGTCTCAAGAGAAGTTTTAGTCTTACAAGGCCATGATTCTACCAGAGCCTAGATGGTGTCTATACGTAACAGAGAACGGCAAACATTCATTGTTATGGCTCAGTTTTTTGCCATGTATTTCCGTACGTCTTGTGTTGCCTACGCTCTTCATAAATCGTCTGTGGGTGCAGGAAGGGACACCAAGCACACTTCTGGAGTCTTGCTCTCTCACCTTCCTGATGACTCCCCTCACCTCTCTAACATACGGAAATGAGAATTATAAAGGTCTACCTTTCTTTCCCCACTCCATCTAGCACCACATGTGCTACCACTCACTCACTTTCACATTCTCCTTACTTTGAACAAATTATAGTTCAAGGTGCCAGGATGCCAATGCCATTAATCACCTGCCGTAATAAGGAATGCTGTGGTCCAAGGACTCCGGGAGCAGGTAAAGTGTACACATACACACATTCAATTACTCATCTGTTTTCCTTTCAAGTCAGGGGCCTGTTAAGTGGAGGAAACAGGTTGACTTTTTATCTTTATATCTCCAGTCCCGTTTTATCCCAAAGTCGAAAGGCATGTGAACAGCTTTTAGGATTTTTATAGACTTGGAACCATATAATTATAGAAGTAAAAAGAACATTAGAAATCATATTATTTTACCTCCTCGTTTACACATGATTATCTCTACTATAACACTTATCACTCCTACCATAATTTATGGTTTTTATCTTCTCAACTGATCTATGAACTCCTTGAAGAAAAGGTCTGTAGTTTTTAATCTTAACATCTGTGCCTGACACGGTGCCTACAACACAAGAAACATTCAATAAATGCTTGTTGGAAAGAAGCAGATGAGTGGATGGAAGGGCCAATAGATTAATGAACAAAGGATGATTAAGAGTTTAATATCGTGTCTAAGAACACACATCCATGAGTAGCCTAGTGAACATCTAATCTTGTTTCCTAATTTGAAGCTCAGTATGATTTTTACTAACTCTGTTCTGACCTAACATGTTTAATGTTTTCTCATAAAACAAGATTTAGTCCTTTTGCCTTCAGAACAAAAGTAGAGATGTGGGTGAAACAAGGAGAAGTGCTGTTCCACCTGTCAGGGGAAGAGAACGGAAGGGACTCAGTACCAAGCACAAGGTTGAGAGGCAAGAGCAAATCCCCAAGACCAATTGGAATGGAGAAAAATCAGGCAAGCATGATAGAAAAATCATACTGGACACAGCTGGACCACAAGTTCAATTGCCACTGTGGTCACTCTGTGCCTATTTTTGGAAAACCTACCCCATATAAATAGCTGGATGCTCTGAATTTTCACCCGGGGAGAGAAAAGTTCAACATCCGTCTACATTATCACAATTTTTCCCCAGGAACAGCACATTTTACTTATACAAATTGCGAAAAAGAACAAAAGACCCTAAGATATCAAACTGCTCTTTCAGAATCTAAATGCTCGAGAAGCATCACTGATTTTAATGTAGAATATTTAGTAAAAATATATTCTATTGGTTGTCTCTCAACATGTATAATTTCTAAACCAAAAAACAAATAACAATGGGAAATTAGGAGGATAAACAAATGCCACTAAAAGATAAATACTATTAAAATGCTGTTACAAAAACACTTGAATTCCTTGGTGTTTCTTTTAAATCCAACTGCAAATCACAAACCACATCATCTAGGACCCAAAACAAAACTGTATACATTTACTTACACCCAGAAATTTTGGTATAAAATTAACACACCATAAGAAAAGCCTGGTATGCCATTTGGTTACATATTTCAGTTTCTCCCAATATGTGATAAAGTAGAAATGTGACATTTGATATTATCACTGACGGTTAATTCTGTGAACATTTTAATATTTTTCAGACATCCCAAGATTTATATTTTCCCTCCTCAAATGAAAGTGAGAATTTAAATACCAAGTCTTCCCTTTCTTTTGAAAAAATAAATGCTATAATACACCTCCCAAGGTTAATCTGTGTCCTTGCACCTCCAATGAATCCATGGCAAGAATGTTTTTTATTGCTCTGCCATATCTAAAATTGCTTAGTCCATACTCTCTTAGACACATCATTTTTCAAACTCAAACTTCTAAGTTTCATCAGAAAAGAGCACATTACACTAGATGCAAAGTGAATGACTACTAACTCATGTTCTATGGACATGCACCATTATTCACCAAATAAACAAGCCCATATGTTTTAGGCTAAAGAAATAATCTTGCAGGAAGCACTGTTAAGATACCATAGACTTTGAATGATTCTCTGGCAAACTTAAAGTGGTTTGTCCTGGAAATTGTATCATCCATGGAGCCCTAGCTCTCACCATTTGATTTGTAATGGATATAGTTCCAAATAAATAGTCTACATTCGCAGCCTTGGTGTTCTGATCTCCTCTTAATTCTCAGGCTATTGCAGTCTGGATTCTTTCCCCTGACTCCAAAAATTCTGGGAGGAGGGGGTAGAAGAAGCCTATCAGGAATTGAATTTTGTCCCCTCAAAATTCACAGGTAGAAGTTGTGACCCCCCCCCAGTACCTCAGAATGTGACCTTATCAGAAATATGGTCTTGGCACATGATCAAGTGAAGATGAAGTCATTAGGTTGGGTCCTAATCCAATAGGATCAGAGCCCTTATAAATAAGGGAAAATTTGGACAGAGAGAGAGACACATACACAAGGATGACACCACACAAATACAGAGGCAAAGATCGGGCCATACACCTACAAGCTACGGAAAGCCAAAGATTACAGCTAGGAGACAGGCATGGAAAACATTCCCCCTCACAGCCCTCAGAAGGAATCAGCCCTGCTGGCATCTTGATCTTGGACTTCTAGCCTCCAGAACTGGGAGACCGTAAATTTATGAAATTTATGTGGCTTAAGCCACCCCATTTGTGACACTTAGTTACAGCAGCGCCAGAAAACTAATAAAAGCCTATTCTAGAAAAGAGCAAAGCTGGGTTCTAGACTCACCTCTTCACTCAGTGTAGGCTTTCCCCAAAGTTCTGTGCTCAGCTCTCTCCTCCCAGGGAAATCACAGACATCCCACAACTTGCTTCTACTGTTACCTTGAGACCAAGTGTTTCCAAATCTACATGTTTAGTCCTGTCTCTCTTCATGGACCCAAATATGTATTTTTTACTATGTGGTTGATACCTCCAAGTGATCTTTGCTGTGAGTACCACGACCAAACTCACCCCAAAACCTGCTGGTTGCTTCTGGGTAAATGATGAAATCTTCTTGGCTAATAGCATCATCATCCACCCAGTCAACCAAACTAGATATGAATTACATTTAACTCTTCATTCTCTCTCAGTCCCTACATCAAGTAGTTCACTGAAATCTACCTGTGACATCTCTTGACCTTATCTCATCCTTCCCATCGTGCTGCTAATGTATTGGTTCAAACCCTTATCATTACTTGCCCCAACTTATTCCAGCAGTCTGTAAAGGTTCTCCCCTGCCTCCAACCCATTTTCCTCACTTTTTCAAAGTTACCTTTCCATACATAATCCTTCTTGTCTTAACTGAAGTTGTAGTAAATCACTGAAATAGAGGGGAATCTTGTTGCTTGCTGCAAAAAAAACTAGCTTAGGCTGACTTAGATCCATTAATGAGCTTGATACTCCTGTTTGTGCTGATTTGCATGCTCAGGTGTGTTGGTCTGATAGGTGATTGCCACTTGAAAACATGTATGTCATGCCATTTTCAGTTTAGTGCTATACAGTATGCACTTTGAGAAAATGTAAAATAAAAATCAAAGAATATTATATATGGTGTTAGGCTCAGTTCAACTGCTTCTCCCCCTGGAAGATCATCCTAGACTCTGCCTCCTCCCTCACTCTCATGCTCCTCTGTCTGCCTCTCTTTTCATATTTGGCATCTCTCTTTATCTTATAGTTACTTAGTGTCTTTTCCCTCCAATCACCCATTCCAACTAAACTGTAATCTGCTTAAGGTCAGGATCTGTACCTGATGCATTCTTTTAGTCCTCCTAGGCACCTCACACAGTGCAAGGCCATGGTCTATGCTCAGTAAATGTGGATTCAATGAGCTCAGTCACAGAAAGTAATAAATGGATTTATTTTCATAAATGCACCATCTCTCTGGAAATCCACAGTGCTCACATTTTGCGTTATAAGCTCATTTTAGAGTGATTGGATGCATTTTATTGGCTAATGTCTGCCATGTGGTAATGTCTTCATTTGCTGAGTTGATGTTCCAAATCTTACAATTCTTAGTCATAATTATTAGTTTTTCCCCTGAATTTTGTGCTTCATTGAGGTTTTAAAGGGTAAAATTAACCTCCCAGCTTTTCCTCCATAAATTTATAATTTCATTGTGATTTCATTGCTATATTGGCTTCCATTTCAGAGGTCTGTCCAAAGTTTAGGTGATTATGTGTCTGTTGTTTTTCTCCTCTCACAAATGTGTTATTTCCTTGCAATCTAACTTGCTCAACTGTATAGCAATAGACACAGAAACATGATGAAGACTTCTAAATATTATTTACTTAGAAAAATTCTGTCTTAGGGGAATGAAACTTCTTTTTCACCTGTGTTAAAATTATATCAGAATTTATAAAAATAAAAGCTCATTCACCTAATATTTTTCCCTACTTACTCATCTGTTTATCTAGACATAAGTCAACATTTTCTGCAGAACACAACACTGTAAAAAATACATTAACAAGTTCTTAGGGGGTATCTTAAGCACAAAATTTGTTGAGTTATTCAACAGTATGGAAATTTGGTTATTTAACTTGAACTGGGAATATATGGCTCAAATTTCACTGAAGTTATACATGATCCAGAATCATGTATAACTTAACTATAAATAAGTTTTAAGAAGCACACTTGGATATTTACCATTTCTCAGTATTGGGTAAAGCTGTCATAGGCATTAGACTCATAAACTACATAATTGCTCATAAAAAGACACCTTTAAGTATTTTGTAGGTAGAAAAAAACTCCTAGAGGATCAGCAAAGGTACTTAAGCCTGGATGTAAAAATAAATTCGGATGAGTTGCAAAACTTCTTGCAACCCTCTAGGGGAGAAATTGGAACAATAATTTTTGCCTCACTTCAGTGTGTCCTTTGTAAATTCATGCATGAAAACCTGCCTTGCTATCTGCCCTTGAATGCCTCCAATCCCATCTCCTGGACACACCCAACTACCACTCACGTATGTATGTAACCCTTCCTCTAACTGTGAAACAAGTTACAAACCCATCAGAAAAAGCAAAAGAACCTGGGCCAGTAATTCAGTAGCTAGCTCAGTATCAAGCAGGCCTTGCTTCACAACTTCTAACAACCAGACTGGCCCTTCTACCTTTAATAAAAACCATAAAAACCGTGCCTCCTATCCTGGTTTAAGAAATAGCATTCTAGGGGCGCCTGGGTGGCTCAGTTGGTTAAGCAGCCGACTTCGGCTCAGGTCATGATATCACAGTCCGTGAGTTCGAGCCCCGCGTCAGGCTCTGTGCTGACAGCTCAGAGACTGGAGCCTGCTTCAGATTCTGTGTCTCCCTCTCTCTCTGACCCTCCCTCATTCATGCTCTGTCTCTCTCTGTCTCAAAAATAAACAAACATTAAAAAAAAATTAAAAAAAAAAAAAAAAGAAATAGCATTCTAGGGACCCCTGGGTGGCTCAGGCGGTTGAGCGTCTGACTTTGGCTCAGATCATGATCTCACGGTCCGTGAGTTTGAGCCCCCCACTTTTGGTTCTCAAAGTGTATACCACAGACCAGAATCAACAGCACTACTCAACAACTTTTTAGAAATGCAAATTCTTGGGCCCACCCTAGGCCTACTGACTCACAAGCATTTGGGGTGGAGTTCAGTAATTGGCGTTTTAACAAACTCTCCAGGTGATTTTGATGAATGTGAAAGTTTGAGAACTCCTGAGCCATTGCCTTAGCTTCAATTCCTCTTACTTCCATGTGTTTCTCTGTTCTCCTCTGTTAGTAAACTTCTTTTAGAAAATATGTAGCAGGAGAGATTTTTTTCAGTTTCAAGTGCGTGACTTGGGCAAGAAGGAGCAAGGTTGGAAAAGGAATTGTGGTGTGCTCCTCTTTGCATTATGCTATGGAAACTCCATTGTGAATGCAGCTATCGTAAGTCAAGGGTGAGGGTATTGTTAAGAGGAAGAGATTTCAAAAAGAGAAATTTAAGAAGTTGTACTCGGGGCACCTGAGTGGCTCAGTCGGTTAAGTGCCAGCCTGGGGCTCAGGTCATGATCTCACGGTTCATGAGTTTGAGCCCCGCGTCTGGCTCTGCGCTGACAGTGTGGAGCCTGGAACCTGCTTCAGATTCTGTGTCTGGCGCTCTCTCTCTGACCCTCCCCTACTCACACTCTGTGTCTCTCTCTTTCTCTCTCAAAAATAAATATTTAAAACAAAATTTCTTAGTTGCACTCAAAGTTAGGATTGTACTTCCCCTACCCTAGGCATTTTTGGAGAAACACCAATAAAAACTGTAACTTACTTTTTTGGTAGATAGGCTGTGTTCCTTTGAATTCAACACCACAGAGCCCGTACCATATGGAGACCAAATTAATATTCAGCTTTCAAAAGGAAGTGACCTGCCCTGCTCAGTGTGTTATGGGATAAGAAGAGCGTGGAACAGACAGAAAAGAAACAGTGGCTTCATTTCACCTCCGCTCCACCTCTTCTGAGATACTGCTGCTAGTTATCCCCACTCCTTCCATCTTGTAGCCTCCCTTCTCCCTGGGAATGGACACAGTTGAACACCATCACCAAATCTTCAAAAAGTCTCTTTTAATCATGCAACCACCCCACAGGCACTACCCTGAATATGCTCTTTTGTTCACATCCAGGCTGCCACAGAAAGGAATTCACTTTCAAAATCTCAATACCTCTTGCTTATTCCTCAGTGGAACACGCCTCCATTCCCTCCACAGAAAGGCGCTGCTACCACCAGGTCGATTGATGACCTGCTTAGCGAATTCAACAGGTAGTTTTTAGCCTTTACCTTACTTGAGTGTAATATGACCAGTCCTTCCCGGAAACACTCTCCTCTCGCGATTTCCACCACACGAAAGTCTGGCTTCCTCCGCTGGTCCTGTGGCTCTTTCTTCCCAGCATCCTTTTAAGTTCATCTTCTCCAGCCCTCCTTCTAAGTTCTGAAGCTTCCCAAATTCTATCTTTGTCCCTCATCTCTTCTTACCCTCAGCACGCTTCCCAAGCAGTGCTACCTTCTACCGCCACCTCTCCTCTGTCTCCCCAGCCTAATTTGCCTAGAGCAGTATTTCTGTCCTCAGACTCTTCAATCTAATTTCCTGGTAGATTATATTCATCTGGAAATGCCAACGGATGGTGACTCATCGTTCCCTCAAAACTGTATTTGATCTCCATGTTCTACCTCCCACTCATTGCAAAACAAGAAACTTGGCCTTTATTTATATTTATCCTATATTTATTCTTCTCCTTTAACCTCATATCAAGTCAGTTAGTAAAAGTTTCATTCTCTCTATCCTCACTGCTACTGTTAGTCTTGGTATGTATTACCTCTTGCCTGAACTAGTGCATTAGTCTCCGAACCCGTGCCTGTCCCCTTCACGTATAAATGAGAGCATAATACGTGATATAATGTATAAATGAGAGCAAATTTAACTGCGCAAAAATTTCTCAGGAGTTTGCCATCAAAGACAGGTAGAATCTATTGCCTCTTAAGTGCCTTCAAAGTTCTTCACACATCACTGTATTCACACCCAACCAGGCTGGCTTCTACCTACGTTTGCCCCATTCTTGAGGTTCAATTATACTTCTCATTCTCTGAACAAAATATTCTTTCACTCCTTCATGTTTATTACCATGAAATTCCGTGCATAATTTTCTCACTTCACTCACAGTCTTATAATTATCTATTTGTATCTTTCTCTCCAAGCAACTCCTCAATACCCAGGACTATGTCTACATTTTTGTATCTCCAGCACCTACCGCAATGCCTGTCTTATATAAGATGGTCCATAAATAAATGTTCAATAAAATGGATAAGTATGGGCACCTGGGTGGGTCAGTCAGTTAAGTGTCTGACTTCAGCTCAGGTCATGACCTCACAGCTCATCAGTTCGAGCCCCTCGTCAGGCTCTGTGCCGACAGCTCAGAGCCTGGAGCCTGCTTCGGATTCTCTGTCTCCCTCTCTCTCTGCCCCTCCCCTGCTCATGCTCTGTCTCTCTCTCTCTCTCTCTCTGTCAAAAATAATAAACATTACATTTTTTTTTATTTTTTTAAGTGGTTGAGTAACTGAACCAATACCTTTCATTCAGTTTAAGATTCCCTACTTCCATTTGTGCATGTAGAAAACACCTTCCTATTCTCAACATTCAACTGAAAGTTTAACTCTGTCAAGAAATTTTCTAGTTCCTCAAGCAAAACTTAAGGATCATTTCCCTGTGATCTCTATATACACCTCAGTTATTGAAAACACCATGTTTTATTGAAGTGGTTGTTTACATGTTTGATCCTTCCAGCAACCTAGTCAATACATCTGGGCAAAAAAGAGAAGAAAACAAATTCAAACTATACAAGAAAAAAAAAATATTGAAACTACATCTTACTGAAGAGTTTACCAATTCCTAGTGATGAAAAATGAAAAGTTAATCTCAAAAATTCAGAATACATGCACATATATTCTTGTACACAGTATATTTTATTCACTTAAACCTGTCAATTGTCTTTATAAATGTGTAGTTTAACATTCCTTTCAAATATTGTAAGAGATAGATATCTGAATAAGGTGGACACAAATGACTATTGAAATTAAGATTGTGAGGCCCAAAGTGGCAAAGGAAAGAAAGAAAAGAGAACACTATAGAATTGACTAGTCAGCTCTTAATCCTGGCTACGTATGTTACATGTTATACAAGCACAGCTGGTTTCCAATGAATGGCTATAAAGGGAAATTAAAACTATTAACAACCCACCTCTCCAGACCTTATTCCTCCTTCCATCTCCTATGAGAAGGGGCAGGAAAAGCATTACAAAAAATATGCTTTGGACATACTATCATATACTATTAGAGTCAATTATGTATATTTATTCAGCTTTTCATTTAACATGGAGCCTAACATGCCACCTTTTACCTGGTAAATGATCCCAATATTTATAAAATGAATAAATGAAATCATTTAATAATGCCAATTGTGTATTATTAGTTATTTGATTAAAAGCGTGTCCTTCCTCTTACTTTATTACTCTTGCCACTGACACTGAAAACATGAACTCACAATTTGTCATTGATCGGAATGCCACTTAATATAAGTGGTTAGCTACAACACCCTGAAAGGGACATATCGGAAACTTCTTACTAAAGTGGGAAAGATATATGATATGTATCATCTCATGTACAGACTCTTGTACTCACAGATGATACCATGTTGATCCAGTCATTCACTGTAATGCTTGTCTGTCCTCAAAGAGCTTACAATTTTTTTTTTTTTTAATTTTAGAGAGAGTGCAAGTGGATGAGAGAGACAGAGGGGGAGCAAGAGAATCTTAAGCAGGCTCCATGCTCAGCATGAAGCCCAACACAGGGCTAGATCCCATGACCTTGGGATCATGATCTGAGCCAAAATCAAGAGTCAGATGCTCAACGGACTGAGCTACTGAGGCACCTCAAGGAGCTTCCAAAGTAGAACAGAAGTTATTATATGCGGCTGTAATACAACGTAACTTGAGAGAAGAACCAACAAAGTAGCTCACAGTGGTCACGGAAGGCTTCATGGCATCCCCACCAACCATTGTTGGTTCACAAACTGACCCTAAGAGAGCAAGGAGACATCCAAGTAAGGGGAAATCCACTCCAGATTGGCAAGTGGAAGGTTTAATAAGAAAAGGCACTTACTTACAAGGCTTGCTTTGGGCCCCTTGAGATGTGTAGATTTCCACACCACCAGGCCGGAATCTTAAAAGTTTATATAGAAGCCTTAACTGGGTTCAATCATATACCATCCCGATGAACTCAACAACACAATTGCTCTCTCAAGTCTATGTCCTTGAAAACAGCTCCCACTGTGGGAACAGTGGGGAGAGTACACATTCCAAGCACAGGGAAGGTAGCGAAGAACCTCCTCTAATTGCCCTATGTAGCTTGAGGGTCAACTAGAGGTCATGGCCTCTCGATGACCTCCTCCAACAACCATGAGAATGAAGGGGCTTCCTTTGCATGGGAAAGCTCCCAGGGTGAGAATTTTAAAAAGCCCAAGCACACTCCAGGTGGAGTCAACCTCTTGAGCAAGCACTCAGGGGCTGGAATTCTGAGCGTCAGGCTAAAGGAAAACCAAGGCTCCTTTCTGGCCCTGTGTTTAATGATCATGATATTGAAAAAGAAATCCTAGTGTCTGTTTAACTTAGTTACTTGCACACAGACCCCAGACAATTAGCAGTTCCTGATATGGGGAGGAGTGAGACTAAGTGAAAATCCGTGAAAGCTATAAATAAGAGACTTGGGACTTGGGACCTAGCTTCAGCTCAGATGCTCACAAGCCATGTGCCATCGGAACACTTAGCACCTCAAGGTTTCAGTTTCCTCAATCCTAGAATGAGGGAACCAGACCAGAGGAGACGTTAAGGTCCCTCCCAGCTCTACACATCCACAGCAGACTAATTACCTGGGTTCTTGCCTCTCCTTGTCTATTATTCATTAGCATCTCCACAGGAGCAATAAAAGGAAGTGAAATTTAAACCGGCCAATTTTGCTGCTTATCAGTTCTGGGAAAAGGTTTGATGAACCAGGGAGCTGAGGGCTATCTGTTGGCTTCAATTATCAACACATTTCCTGCCCACCATTACACCACTGATCATCAAGATTTTACTTTTTCAAGCACAGTCAGCCTACTGTTGGAGTATCTTTTTTAGTATCTATAAAGCTATTTTCATAACCCCTCTGACACCTCTTTATAGGTACACAGACTCCTAGAGGCCATTATATAATAGCTGAATATTAAACACTAGGTACTTTATGATCTGCTAGAATTATCTTGATCAGTTTCAAATTTGTGTTCTTCTCACAGAAATCAAATGTTTCTCATCCTTTGAAATGCAGACATTCAAATGGACAGACAATACTATTTATAACATCAGGGCCGCAGATAATAACCACAGTCTTCCACATTCAATAATCATATCAATAACCAATAATATTCATGCTGCTTTCATGCAGCAGACATTGGGGTAAATGGTTTACATGTTAAGGGTTTTATGTTACTATCTCTCACATGCTGGGAAGGAAGCTCCATGAAGGCAAGGATTTTCCTGTTTCTTTCACTGCTGATTCCCCCAGGATATAAATCAGTGCTCTGCACTATGTGGGCATTTAATTTCCAGTGATTTGTCTCTAGACCTCATGCTATTTACTGCCATACCACGACCGATAAGCCAGTGTTGTATCCTCTGTGAGAAGCTGTGTTGTGAAGGAGTCTCGAGAATCTGCCCCTACTATTTACCACTAGCGTGCCCTTGGCAAGTTATTTAACTGTTGGACGCCTCTATTTCTTACTCTATAAAATGAGCATTATACTACCTCTATCTCATAAAGTGATGGTTAATATCTTTTACCACATAGCAAATCACCAAAAACAAAGACTTTGAACAATAGCGTCCATTTGTTTTTGTTCATGGATCTGCAGTTTGGGTGGGACTTAGCGGGGAAGGCTCATTTCTGCTCCACACGGCAATCAGAAGGGCCAGCCCAATTGAGCACGGGACGATATGCCTACAAGATGGCCTGCTCATATGACTGGCAAGTTGGTGCTGACTGGTGACTGATAGCGGTCTTGGTTCTTCTCTATGTGGCCTGCACATCCTCACAGCATACCAACTGCATTCTAGAGGAAAGCATCCCCAGAGAGAGAAACAGGCAGAAATCATACCCCCCTCTTTTGACTTAGTTTTGGGAATCCCATACCATCACTCTTGCCATATTTTATTAGTCAAAACAGTTGACAAAGCCCACCCAGCTTCAAGAGAAAGAGACCTAGACTGCCTATTGTTGGGGGAATGGCAAAGTTCTAGAAAAGCACAGGGAAAAGGATGTCGTGGTCGTTTGGGAATATACAATCTGCCACAACCTTACTGGTGAATCTGGTTTTCCTCACAGGAAATTTGTATTTAATTACAGAATGATTGGAATGTCCAGCTACTCTGTGATTAGGTAAAACTATCTTATCTTATGACATGGGATGGCAGGGCACTGTTCACTCATCAGCCACAATAATGCGTGAAGGTTGATAGTGGGGTTTCCCTTGCCCTGGGGTAGGTCGGGAGGGAAATTCCCAGGCACTAAGCCAGGGAAGCTAGAAGGAAACCAATCCATGTATCAAACCGGAAAGGTGAAATGGAGACAACACCACGGAATGGACACTGATCAGCAATGAAGAAAGAAAACAAATATTTATTAAGCCCCTGCTGTAATGGGTACTTTGATTAGGTAAGAAAATCTTTCTACAACCTTGCCTTTCCACTGACCAGAAGGCTTTAAGTCATCATAAAGCTTGAAAATTTCACAACGTACCATCTCCTTATTTAATCCCCACAGCAAATGCTCTCAGTAGAATTATCCTAAGAGTATCAGCACAGAGCCTGACTCAGGGCTCAATCCCATGAACCGTGAGACCGTGACCTTAGCTGGGACCATGACCAAGACTTTGGATGCTTCACCGACTGAGCTACCCAGGTGCCCCAATGGGCAAACTTTCTTAAAGAAAGTGTTTCCAGCCCAGTATTCAAAGTACTCTGATTGGGCTGGCTTGGGTCACATGCCACCCACACATCAGTGACTGTGCCAGAGAAAGATAATATGCTGATTGGTGCAAGAAAATAGCAGCACATTTGGGTTTGGACATATCAGTCATCGAAGTTTTTCCAGGCAGTTTATAGAAAGGTTAAATAAAACAAGCTCTAGAAAGGCTCATTTGTTTCTTATATTTTTCTTCTCCAAATCAATTCCTTATCTATAACAAAGTATCTCTTCTCATCCAATTCTGTGAAATCCTGAAGCATCAGAAGGATGTTTTTATAAAATGGTTCCATTTACAAGTAATTCTATAGCAAAGGCCCAGAGGATCATGACGCAGTGAAGTTTTGGTATAATATTCTCTTCGATGCAATAATTCAGCCATTGTAGTGCATATCAAGGGATCCTTGGTTTAATGAGAGTTTTGCTGCAAGGCATCCAATATCCATCCAATGTGCTTAAGAAAGTCAGGTAAAACAGGTGTTTCCTCAATTAACAATTTAAAGTTTTGTTACATGAAAAATAAGTGAACCAAAATAGAAGATAATATTCCTAAGAAAACATACCGGTACTCTACTTTTCTTTTTTTTTCCCCAAAGACCTTGAATGTATCATTTCATGTATACATTTTTAAAGTCATTAATTTGATACATACTTGGCTAAGAAAAATACCCCCCAAAAATCATTATTCACAGCAACCTCACATTAACCAGTCTGTGTTTAATCAAAAAAATCTGTCAGCCAATGAAGAGTAATTTCTAAAGAATTAACAGAGTAATATGATCAATTGAAATTTCTAATTTTATGAAAAAAAATCATACTGAAATATTTAAAAATAAGTAGTTTCCATGTTTACAAATATCGTTAATCCTGTTGTTTCTTAACTCATTGGCAGTTTCTTTTCACTTTGACAGAATCAGAACTCGAAAATCATGCAACAATTGGGTCTTACAATTCATTGTTGATTGCTCTCAGAAGGTTAGCATCTGTATCATATAGTACCCAAGATAATTCTCACAGTGGAATAAAGTGAAATTTAGTTCCGTTCCCAACTTCCTAATTAACGTAAGCAAGTGTAAGAAATCCAGGTCTTCACTTTTTTCTAACTATTGCAACTATTAAAAACATCTCATTGTTCGGAGTCCTAAATTGCTCATCTGGAAATATTTCAAAATAGCCCCACAGAAGACCTAGGGAAGAAAGACAAAGGACAGAATGACAACGAGAAAGACATAGGCCTAAGTGTATGGCCACATAGGCCTGGCTTGCTCTGGTTTCCATGTTCTCTGTCTGCTCTATCACTTAGGAAACAAGATTTGAAAACCAAATCAAGACATTTCCACTTTCATCCTTTATGCAAATCTATTATCTTCCTTTAAAGGGAGCTGCATTTATGGTTAGGGTAGCCATATAATTTATCTCCCAAGCCAGGACACTTTTATGAATAAAAAGGGATATTGCTTATAACTAACTTTGTTCAATCAATGTAAAAGGAGACCGTCCTGGGAAAATTGGGACATGGGCTCAGCCTATTTACAGATCAGGAAAACTTGGTCTAAGAGAAACTAAGTTCAGGAAGAGCAGCTGTTCATTGAAAATGTCATAAAATTCTGCACTGCATTGACTTTTTTCCTTTCATTTAAAATTCTAGGGGTACCTGGGTGGCTCAGTAGGTTAAATGTCCTACTCTGGATTTCGGCTCAGGTCATGATCTCACAGTTCCTGAGTTTAAGCCCCACATCAGAGTCTGTGCTGACAGTGTGGAGCCTGCTTGGGATTCTCTCTCTCCCCTTCTCTCTCCACCCCTCCCCCACTCATGCTCCCCCAAAATAAGTAAACTTAAAAATAAATAAATACTTAAAATTCTAAATTCTTATTGGTATAAGATCCCAATCCTTGCACTTGCCTTCTTTAGTTCCCTCACTAACCTACGACAGCTTCTCCCCAGTTTCTTATATATTCACCAGAGCCCTGGAAAGATAGACGACAAATGTAAACAAGCGGAGACAAACCCCGAACAGACAATAATCGCAACCAAACCCTTTCTAAGAGTGCATTGTAGTATCATCTCCTAAAAACTTGGGGATTTAAATGAATTTGTCTAAAACAGGGTGCTTGGAATTGTACTGACATTTCCCTGAGCTAAAGTTTCTCTCCCGGGCTCGCTCAAAGTTCCCTACTTCTATCTTAGCCCCTGTGGATCCAGAGTTCCCTCATCTGCAAGGCTTATGGTTGGCTATATACTTAGACTGGAGTTCTCTGATGACTGGGTTGTTGTTGTTAAATTACATGAACCGCTCCAGAGGAATCAGATCTTGGGATAGCTCCAAAGGCAGGTTATTTTCCTTTCATTCCCAATTGAGTCAGAAAAATTTATTCATTTACTAGTCAGAAAATAAACGTGATGTATGTTCCTCAGGAGATCCATGTGCTGTACCTTTGGATGGCAAAATGCCACATGTACAATCGGGAAGGAATACTCTGTCACATGGCCCATGGCCACAGCTGCTTGGGCCACAATTCACTAAGAGCTTGTAAGGTAAGCAAGACTGAGTCCAGAAACTACTGCGGAAAAGGCCCAGAGGGAAGTCGTGCTGTGTTCCAGGTCATGTCTTTTCTTCTGGCTTCACGGAAGGAGTACCTTCACATACGTGGGGGGCGGGGCACTAGGCCACTGAGACTGGCTGTCCGCAGGAAGACTTTGGGGTGACCAACAATGTAAATAAATCTTTCATGACATTTTCCTTGCCCTTCTACTCCAAAACTACAACCCCTTATTCGGTCTGCCATCTCACTACCAGCTCCTCCCACCTTCTCCCAGGGTTTCCCAGTGGTTTTAACTGTGGACAACACTGTCCCTTTTCTGACTCAAACTAGGTGAGGAAACTGGCCAGATTTTGCTCCACGATGACCATTGTCACTGAAGAAATGTTTGGATTTCTTCGGTGAGTGAGAAGTCTTCTATTGTCAAAAGTAAACAAAACAAAACAAAATACCTCACTAGCTGCTTTAGCGGAGTAGAAACTTCCTCTTTACATGGTTATCCAAATCAAGCATGAACTTACTTTTTTTTTTAAGTTTCAAAACCACCACAAATATCTGATGTCCCCAATAACACATGCATATGCCTTGAATCACTGATGGCCTAAAAATTAGTCAAATGATAACTAAAGGAATAAGTTGGCAATTTAGGGGAATTAAGATTTCATTCCTTTTACTGGAAAAAATATCACCATTATGTGAAGCTTACCAAAAAAAGATATTTTATGGGCATATTTTAGCCTACCACGCTGCAATCAAGCATTTTTATGGGCCCATTTATATTAATAAGGCAGTAAAGGAGGAAGCTTCAGTTAAAAAACCTAAGTGGCAAGAAGCCTTAGGAACCAATGACAAGACAAAACAGGAGGCAGCATCTTCTGATTCTCCCAGCTACTCTGGATTCATCCTGCTTCCAAATTCCATTTGCTTTTTTTTTCTTTTTTTCTTTTCTTTTTTTTTTTTTTTTTTTTTTGGTGAATGTGGGAACACCCTGACCAGTCTCAAAAAGTAGGACTTGATGGCCCATCATGTGAAAAGCTATTAACATATCCACAGTTGGCCCTGAAATATGCTTTCAAGAATTGAGAAGATTTGCCAACCCCCATTTGAATTTTTCTTCAGAAAAGTGCACTTTTATTAACACCCTCCTCCCTACTGTGGATAAAAATGGTCTCAATATTCTCATGGGAAAAAAAGAGCATTCTCAAGAGCCTCTGTAGACAGAGAAATAGAGTTTTCCCGGCCAAGAATAAAAATGGGAAAGTCTGAAATGTTTAGCGCCTCTGATTAAACCTTCAGTAGTGTGTTTCTCTTAGACAAAGCATTTGTCATAAGTAGCTTGTCTGCCTGAGTATGATTTATGTGGCTGGACTGAAATTGGCTGAATAATTTATGCTATTTATTGTTCTGGAAAGTTTCTTTTCTTAATAAATAAATAAGTGTTGTGTTAAGAGAAGGGAAATAGTGGCAAGTGTCAGCGGCATAAGGAGGGAAAAAGTTATTTTTCCATGTTGAAAGCTAATGAAGTGTATCTAAGAGGAATGGTCTCCACACAGAAGGGCAGGACTCTAATAGGTGAATATTGTCAGCATTTTCAATGAAACCAATTGGCTAAGAGAAGCTGTCAAATAGGTGTGAAATGAGGTAAAATTACGAGCGATACACTTTCTTTTAAGGTACTTTGCTTTGTTCCTTACAGTGCCTTGCAGCAAGAAATTTAATTTAAATACTGAAAATGGAATGCAGTTATATTGATTTAAATTTGCTAAGAAAGTCTTGGACTCTATTTCCTGTTTCCTGCATAAGTACAGAACGTGTGTGAGTCTGTGTATGTGCTTGTGTGTGAGTGCCATCAGCTTTTCCACTATTTATGAGTGAGTCACAGTTTATTAGACCCTACCACAATGTATATTAGCATAAAACACATAACTCGAATTGTCAGTTTATAAAATTTTCAGAATGTATGATTATAGTTCTGTTCTTACTGTAAATTTTTACATAGCTGTGATGATTTATCCTACCTGCCGGAACCCTGAGCTCTTATTAGATCTTGGTCGTTTTCTGTTGGGCTTTCTGTTTTGTTTTGTTTTGTTTTGTTTTTGTTTTTTGGGGTTACCATTTTATCACATAAATTTTTCTTCCTGGAACCTATGCCAAAGACAGAGTTGTAGACAAAAGAATGGATGGATGAGTGTGGAGAAATACATGTGGCTCAGTTCAGCTGAAACTGTTTCATAGATAACTCACTCTAAGCTATGACTAAAAATATTTGAAATGTTTACAGGCTGCATAATATATATGTTTGACATATTAAAGGAGACTTCTATCAGCTGCTCAGTAACCATTCCAGAAAAACGCCTTAAAAGAACTCAAGCAAAATCACAGCCCCTCATCTGCAGTGCTGTTTCTAATTTGAAGGCAAATTCATCTCTGACACACAGCAGATTCTGTGCAGGTGGAAGCAAGCCCCTCTCTGCTCCTCTCTCTGCCAGTCAAATTATGTCATCAGTGAAGGATCACTGGTTTTTAATGATACGGTGGCCTCCATACTGAGAAGCAGTCCTAGCACAGCAATATGCATAGCCAATAAAATGGCTGTCACCAAATTACAATTGACACTTAACATCACTAAATCTGCAGTGTAATTCCTTGTGACAGTTGTGTAGGTATATTAGAAGAAAATAATTTACTTCAAACCCAGCATGTTAGACACATTTTCCTGAGCGTAATTCATGTCACATTTACAGTAGCCAAAGCAAGCAGTCTCGAGGCAACCTTAATCTGGGAAGAGATCATAGATACTAACATGTTCATTGAAGTATGATTATTTATGCATGCAATAAACAAAGCTAGAGCAGTTGTTCATTGTAGGTTTTAATTGTTATTGGGGGTTTTAATTGTTATTGGGTTTTAAATGAATATTAGCCTCTTTTGCTGTAGGGAATAAGAAAAACTATAAAAAAACAAAGCCACATTTTATATGGAAAACAGGCATCAGCTAGAAAATCTTAATTTGGGGGTGGGAAGGGGGATTTGATAGACATTCACGCGGCCCTCACTCCCACTCCTGCTCAAGATCGGGTTCAGACTTGAAATTCTACACCAACTGCCCGCATGGCAAAAGCGTCCACATGCAACTTCCAAAATGCAAGGAAATGAAACCACCAGCAACAGCATTTCTCTTTTCTCAGAGTAATAACATTGGAGAACAAAGGTTTGAGAGGCAGACACAGTTTCTTCTGGCATACTATTTTGATACATTCACCCCGAGCAGATCCACAGAAAGACCCTTCGCTGGCCTTGTAAGCATATATAAATATGTGACAGAGTTAAAGGTCTCCACTCTTCAGAATGAAGTGGTTTGAATGTCTGGCGAAATGGGACTGCAAAAAATTCATTCCAACTTTGTCTCTGGGCAATTCACCTTTGGCCCAGTGATGATATGAGTCTTTCTGCTGATGGGGGAGATATAATAAGTCAGGTCAGGCAGTCTCTAGAAGGCAGGGGCCTATTTGTTAGCAGAATGAGGCAGGTGTACTATTCTAGGGGAGATTAGCTCATCCCAGCATGATAATTACCTCACAGGAAACCCTCAAGGTGACACATCAAATGTAGGAGCTGAACATCCAGTCCTGGAAATGGGCATGCCTGTATCGTTAAGTAGTCTTAATTTAGAAACTCCAAATTTAAAAACACAAATCAGTGAGTGATAATTTCCCTGTCCTTTCATTAAGACATTAAAATGTCTCCAGCAAGTGCGAGCTCACTGAAGAACGATAGGCTAGATTATAGCTCAGCTGCCAGGAGAAGGAATTAGCCCCCGTCCACATTTCCTACTTGATTTTCTTATGGGAGTGGGAAGCAGCAAACAAGACGTAAGAGAGCTCACATTCTGCTTGCTGAGGTCCTTTCAGCTATTTGTGTCATTTACTGAAGCCTACCTTTTGGAAAATCATCTAGAGTGCGTTTTGTGGTTTCTAAAACAGAATCCCAGCATTTTAGCTATGCCACCAAAGAACGGAAAAAAGGGGGAAATGTCAGTTGGCGTTATTTGGGTTTTTATACCAAGTTTAAGAATGCAGATCGCTCTTCTTACAGCATCCTGACTTTGGGGTGGCCGTCCTCTGTCTCAGTCTGCTGAATGCTTTAACCATGCTCAGCAGAGCTTGGTCACTGCCTCAAGCCGTGGGCAAAAGCTAGAACCTCTTTGGTTTTCTAGGTCAGTGCAGATGACCTGAGAAATTCTTCAGCATCACTGGTCCCTTGAGCACACTCCCGACAGCACGAGTCTGGGGGAGGCAGCGGGGCCAACGGCAGGACGACAGCTGCCAGATTTATCATGTGGGCACCAGGCTGTGGGGGGTGCACCAAGAGAAGTGGCCAAAATAGAAGCAGGAGGGTGGGATAGTATGATTAGGAGTCATGGAGCCTCACCAACTTCTCAGCTAAAGGTACAGCAAGTGAAGATGTTTCTAAGGATTTCTTAGGTGGAGAGGGAACTTATCAGAGCTTTATGGGAAATGCAAGTTTTATTATGCATCCTTAAGGATGCATTAAAGAGAAAGTATTTCAAGCACAAAAATCAGATTGTGAACGTGAATATTAATAGAATAATCTTCATAAACGTCAAAACTGTAAGATATTGACTCAATTTAGTAATAAATCATTGCAGTTTTGTATTGTGTCTTTCCATGGGAAAAACCTATCCATTTTATATTCTGAAGTGACATTAAACCCACTGTTCACTGAGACCAGAAGAAATCTTTTTTGCTCATATAGTTTAAGGTCTATTCCATCTTGAGGGTAAACAATGTGATAACCCCTGGAGTGGTGGTACCCACAGAGTGAATTTTGACCACCTTCATGGTGGATGCTCATGAAAAATACCTCCTCTCCTAAGACCACCAGCTAGTTCAGGACACCCTGAACTAGGGTCAGTTAGGACAGTTAGGATTTCCCAGAGCCCCCATCCAGCGGCAACTACCCTCATTGTCAGGACCCCTCCACCAGCCCCACCACCGTACCTCGCAATACCTACAGCAAGAAAAGAAATCAAGTAAATACAATAACTCTTTCTGCAGGAGAAGCTGTCTACAGAAATTGTAGAAAAACTATTCATCCACTCATGATGGCAGAAAGCAGCATGAAACCCTGGACACATTTATCAGGAAGTAACGTAATCTCTATTTTGAAAACATTACAATTGTGTTTTTATTCTGTAAACTTAACAGACAAAAATGGTCCCACACAGAAGGAGGAAGTTAACTGAGGGCAGGTGGCATCTAATGTCAGTGTTCTGATGCCTCCAAGCCAGGTCGTGTAATTCCCACTGCTGGAACAAGTGCAGTTTGTCACAGAGCATATGGCCTGTTGCCTCTTTATTAGGAACAGCTGATTGGAAGAAATTGTTTTCCTAATTATCAATGTAGAATAGTTCCATTAAAAAGGACTTTAAAGATTTCATTTTGAAAACGGTCTCTGCTTTAAAGAATGTTTTTGTCCACTACAGGGAAGAGAGTTGAACGTTCACACACACACACACACACGCACACACACACCCCACAATCACACATACAAATATGTCCTCAGCCATTTTATTGCTTACCCAACCTATTCCTCCCCCACACACCCTTAGAAACTATCATTCTATTCCCAGGCCTTGCTTGTTAAGACTCTTCAATCACACTAAAAGTCTCAATTTTTAAAATGAACACGTCTTTCTGAAATTACATGTTGAATATCAAACACAGGCTATTTTAATGTTTTCAAGGCCAGACCAATATCATGGATAAGGATGAAAGTCAAATCATGAACTGTGTATGGTTTTGATAACCAAATAATTTCAGTGATTAAGACAGAGAAGTGCTCTCTAGAATCACATTTGCACGATGATAAGAGACAGCACTTATTTTGGGGTTTTTTTTTCCATTGACATAAGACATCAGAAAAAGAAAAGAGAAAAAATGCTTATTATAAAAACAATTCTTCTTTATTAGCTCCTATATGCATAAGAATAACTTATCAAATGGAGAATATAGGGAAATTCCAATTTTAAATTAAGATGCTATTCAATATTTTGTGAGGTCTCAATTACGTTATAAACTAAATCTTAATTTATAGCAGTGATGGAAACATAAGACATTAACTGATCTTTAGTACCTTATATTTCTGTTCCAAGACATCTAAAGATAATTATTTTCTCTTTATGTCTGGATATTTTAATTTTATGAAATGATCATACAAATAACAAATAATCTCCTTTGAAACCAAAGCACTATCAGTTAAAGAGGTGACATTTCTTTATTATCTTCATTTTCCTACTTATCCCATATTACATAGCATACAGTATTCAAAGAAGCTACAAAATAAATAGATCTATATTTGTAGCCCTGTTACATTTAATTTTACTGAAAAATACAACGTAATATTTGAAACTCACTCAGTTTCTTAAGAGAATATGGAATACGTTTTAAGAACCACTAAGCTTTACATCACATCATCAGGAAAATGGAAATTACAACCATGAGATACCACTCCACACCTATGACAATGGCCAAAATCCAGCACACTGACACCAAATGCTGACAAAGATGTGGAGCATGCACACTCTCGTTCACTGCTGGTGGGGATGCAAAGTGGTACAGCCACTTTGGAAGACAGTTTGGCAGTTTCTTAAGCAACTAAACACATTTTTACCATACAATCTAGATACTGTACTCTTGCAATTTAGCCAAAGGAGGAGAAAACACAACCTGCATACAGATGTTTACTGTAGCTTTATTCATAACTGCCAAAACTTAGAAGCAACCAAGATGTCCTTCGGTAGACAGATGCATAAATAAATTGTGGTACCTCCAGACAACGGAATATTATTCAGCCCTAAAAAGATACGAGTTATCAAGCCATGAAAGATATGGGGGAAACTTAAATGCACATTAAGTGAAAGAAGCTGACCTGAAAGGCTACATATTATATGATTTTTACTACGACAATCTAAAAACTGCAAAACTATGAAGATAGTAAAGAGATCAGTGGTTGCCAGGGTTTGGGGAAAGGTTAGGATAAATACATGGAGCACAGAAGATTTTTAGGGCAGTGAAAATACTCTGCATGATACCCTAATGGTAAATACATGCCGTTATACATCTGTCCAGACCCACAGAATGTACAACATGAAGAGTGAACCTTAAGGTAAACTATGGGCTGTGAGTGGCTGTGATGTGTCAACAGTTATAACAAATGAACCCTGTGATAGGGTATGTTGATGATGGGGAAGGCTATGCATGGGTGGGGGCAGGGAGTATGTGAAAATTTTCTGTACCTTAGTCTCAATTTTGCTGTGAACCAAAAATTGCTCTAAAAATGAAATCTTTTTTGAAAATTCAACATTTATTCTTGATAAAAGCATTCAGATACATTTTTTGTGAATAGTTAAAAATACTCAAACAGAAGATTAAATTTGTCCAAGTCAGTCAAGTTAGAAGGTTTTAGATTTTGCCAGAAATTAACTTTACATGATTATAAATAAGCATTTTTCAAGAAGTTTATACCATCCTTATGTAAGTCTTTAAGATTAAAGTTCCAGTTGCCTGTTGCTATATAATGAACTATCCCTAAAATTTATTTATCGTTTTATTATTTTTTCATTATTTTGTTGGTCACAGTTAGAGCAGGATTCAAGTTGGGCAATTCTTCTGCTTCATAAGGTGTCATTTCATGATATTCATCTAGTGGTTGAGCTAGTCTGGATTACTTACACATGTACTTTAGCCTGGAATGGGATACCTGAAATCACCAGAAATTGGCCCACATTGGTCTCTTTCCTTCCTGTCTCTCTATGTGACTGGCTCAGGCTTCCTCACATCAGGGCAATCTCAGGGTAGTCATATTTCTTACATAGTAGATCAGGGCTTCAAGAATGAGTGCTCCAGGAGATAGGAAGTAGACCTTTCTAGTCTCTTAAGGGATAGACCCAGAAACCGGTGGAGGATCCCTTCCATTATGTTCTACTGCTGAAAGAGGTCACAGAACTCACCAGATTCGAGACTAGGAGACACAGACCCACTTCTCAATAGGAAAAATATTTAAGACTTTGTGGTCATCTTCTATCTGCTACAAGACAATGTCTCATTTTAGAACTGCATTGTTAAAAATTTTTCTCACAAAGAATATACACTGTATCCAATTTCCTTACTGGAAACCCCCAATTTTCAGGACTAACTTCAGTGCTCCCAGACAAATAGAAAAAAAAAAAAAAAACTAACAAAGTCATAGAAAATCCTGGAGACATATGAAAATAAACTGTGTGTCACATAGAGTATATATCCTACTATGCCCAATCCAAGAGTAAGTCCAACAGAAAAGGTAATAATGAATTAGGAGATTTTTGCTTTAGGTAATTAGTTAGCTAGTTAAAGTTGGATTAAGAAGAAATCATTCGAATGCAAAGATAAGAATATAACATGCTAAACCCTAAGAGAATAACTGCCATACTGAAACTTTAGTTTCAAAGAGTTTATGTGTCTTATAAAAACCTCAACTTAATTTTGGAAATGGTTTTGTAGCATAATTTACATTCTCAGACCAACAAGACTGATTTCATAAGCCATATTGAGCAATCAACTTAATTACTCCACAGGCACTCAGATAGTTCCCCAAATTAATCAAAGTCAAAGTCAAGTATGTCCTTACTGAAAGAATCCCAAATAAAAAGAATACTGGTTCCTCTCTCTTTATAGAATAAGTATGGACTAGTCAAGTTGGTGGTTAGGTTAATGTCTATAAATTAAATCTGTCTTAATCTCCTCTTCTTATAAGGACACCAGTCAGATGAGATTAGAGCCACCCCGCGTAAATTTACCTTACTTTAAAGACTCTAACTACAGTCATATTCTGAAGTTCTGAGGTTAGAATTTCAACCTTTGAATCTAGGAGGAACACAATTCAGCCCATTCTAGGCAGCATACAAAAGGTTATCAGCAGATGTGCAGAACTAGGCCAGCAGCAAGGACCCAAGCATAAGAACCCACTCAAATACAGCCCCAGGAAGGTCTTGAACAGGAAACCAGTCTTACGAAAAATAGATACTTAAGGAAAAGCAAACAATAGAAATATAATGTTAAAGTTATTATAATGTATTACTATATCTTCAGCAAAAAAACAAATAATTCAAAGGCTTTATTTATGTTATTTGTATACAATTACTTTAACATACATTACCTCATATTTTCACAAGGCCACCACAGAACACATTTCATTAACCCATTTTGATTATGAGATTCTAAGAAACTAAAGAGGCTTATTCAAACTCATATACATTGCATAGTCAGGGTGTCCTAGGGATCTTGCCATGACACTGCCATCCTGCATGAGAAAGAAAAGAATACTGGGATGCCTGGGAGGCTCAGTTGGTTAAGTGTCCAACTCTTGATTTCAGCTCAGGTCATGATCTCACAGTTGTGAAGTCAAGCCTGTGTTGCAGGGCATGGAGCCTGCTTAAGATTCTCTCTCCCTCTTACTCTGCCCCTACCCCACTTGCACTAGCTGTCTCTCTCAAGGAAGAAAGAAAGAAAGAAAGAAAGAAAGAAAGAAAGAAAGAAAGAAAGAAAGAAGAAAGGAAGTAAAGAAAAGAAAGAAAGAAAAGAATGTAAACTGAAAATTTTGCTTTGATGAATTTTAAAAGTGATAAACTTAGCTCTCCTTGGCTTTTACTTGTGTGATGTTTTTTTTTTCTTTTCTACCTAATGCTGGTTAGCATTAAACAGCCTACTAAAAGTAATCTATTGCAAATAACCATAACCAATGCTTCATGACCATACAGAGTCCATTGCCACTTACAGATCAGGCGATGTTCTTCAGAATATTGTAGGTTTCCTCACAGGTTTCAGAAGACATCACTAGCCATGACATCTCCATCTATAGGCAATGTTAGTAAGCCAGAAAACTTCTTTATCCCAGGTACTAAGAATGACCTCTCCTCAGATTGTACCAACTACTATTTTTCAAAGTCTGCTCTATAACCTACAATTTGCTTATCAGTTTACTTTGGCTTGATGCCATGGTTGGCTATTAGTTCTGCAAGGCAGTTTAATGCTACGTATCTATATATCTTGACATTTCCTCTAGTCTCTTTGTTTTCAGTACAAGACAAATGTCACCCTCATGGAAGTACTGCTGGGATTAAATGAAATAACAGAACTGAAGGCACTCTGTTTCTTTAAATGTGCAACATTGCCTGTCTTAGAAACAGAGGTCACAAAGATGATTACCAAAGAGCTCACGATCCTTTGGCAGAAATGGACGTTATACAAACAGGTATCGGCCTCATTACAACTTAACCAAGAGTAAAATATTCATTCTCATAAAGGAAGGAGAATTTGGAGAAGAAAACACCTATGATTGGCATCCCTGGTCAAGAGAGAGGCAAGAAGTTACTAAAGAAAAATGAGCAGACAGAGCACAGTGTGTGTTAGGAGGGAGTATGTTTTAATGAAAACTTAGACAGGAAAAGAGATTGGGACCATATCATGACACACTGTTAGTGCCCAATGAGGAATTGTGATATTATGTGAGTAGGCCTGGAAGGCCAATAAGGAGGTTTGCATGGAATGAAGAAGGGCCAAAAGTAACCCACTCCTACGGTACTCTGACGAATATGTTTGCTTAGTCATTGTTGCTAAGGAAGAAAGGAAGAAAGGAAGGAAAGAAGAAAAGAAGAAGGGTTAGAATCCCAAATTGTGAATCCTGAATCCCATAATACCACCTAATGTCAAACTAGATACAGGTGAATGTCTACCTTATTAGAACATCCCAAATTCCAATCTGGCCTTCCATCCTGGTAAAGTAGCCCTAACCATATATAGCTGGGTTGGGGGGATTCCTTTTGTGCCTTAACAAAAAGCCTACAGACAGACACAGCTGTGAACTTCTAAACCACCTTCCCCCCACCCAACCAGGTCTCCAACCTCTAGGTGTGGACCCTCTGACTCATAAAAGAGGCATGAAAAAGAGATTGCTTTCCAAAGAGCCTAATGAAGAATCGTCACCAAATAAGAATTCAGTCTCTGTGCCCTGTGCCCAACAGGCCTTCACGAGTATGGACATGGTCTTATGTATCTCACTACCCAAAGGGAAGAGAAGAGAGGAAAATAGAAAAGATCAATAGTAACACACAAAAAAATGGGTGAACAAGGAGTTCATTTCCCTAAAGCAAGATTCCCCTTCCTTTTCTGAGTCCTGAATGCCTTTAATAGGATTATTTCTTTTAAGTTTATTTGTTTATTTATTTTGAGAAAGAGAGAGAGAGCACAGGTGCACACAAGGGAGAGGCAGAATCCCAAACAGGCTCCACACTGTCAGTTCAGAGCCTGACATGGGGCTGAAACTCACAAACCATGAGATCATGACCTGAACCAAGATCAAGAGGTGGACGCTTAACCAACTAAGCCACCCAAGCACCCCTCCCAGGATTATTTAATCTCTTCAACACCCTTGGAGAGAATTCAAATAATTTTTTATGGCATTTAATAAAAGTAATATATTTTTATTTTATATTATTAAGTTATGAAATAGTGTGCTATGTAGTTTATTTCATAGGGTATCTAAAGACTTATATAAAGAATTTTGGTGTTTTTACCTTTAACAAGAAATTCAGGTCATTTAAGTAAATCTAATTTATGTAATAAAAATCATGCTATTCTTGACTAACACAAGTTTAAAATAGCATGTTTTGTTTAAGTATATTAAAGTATAGATAAAAATTAAACTACACTTGGATGCTCTGCTATAAATGAGAAGTTGACTAGCGAGGTGCCTGAGTGGCTCAGTCAGTTAAGCGGCTGGCTTGGGCTCAGGTCATTATCTCACAGTTTGTGGGTTTGAGCCCCACACTGGGATCCATGCTCCAGCTCAGAGCTTGGAGCCTGGTTCAGATTCTGTATCTCCCTCTCTCTCCACCCCTCCCCTGTTCGTGCTCTGTCTCTCAAAAATAAATAAACATTAAAAAAATGTTTTAAGAAAAAAAGAAAAGTTGACTAGAAAGCTAAATTTTCTCTTTTTAACATTAATTCTTGAAATATTATACTCATTTTGGTTCCTATACAAGAATTTGACCAGATGACAGTTCCCACAACTGATACGATGTCTATGCTCCTCCTTCAACTTGTTATGTTTCCATTTCTTCTCCTTAAAAAACAGTCCACTATAGGTGTAATTAAACAATCTAAGAAAAAATTAAACTGGATAATATTTAACTAATATAACACTGTGTATCAAATATACTCAAATTTTTTAAATTTTGTAAAAACTGAAACACACACACACATGCCCACACACATACACACACACACAAAGAGATTATGTTTAACCTTGACAGATAAATCCCCTGAGTAACTGAGGCATGAGAACAAGCGTCTTATCTCTACCTCCTCACTCAATTAGAGAAGCCATTACGACCTAGAACACTGGCTCCCAAGTGTGTCCCTCCACCCGTAGCATCCACATCCCCTGTGAACTTGATAAAACGCAAATTCCTAGATGCCAGCCCAGACTCTGAATCAGGATGATTCCCAGCAGTCTGTGGGCCTCCGGATACACACGAAAGTCTAACACTGACCTAGACCAAGTTGAAAGACCACACACCTTCACGAGGCATCCTTTGGGAAAATTTGCCCCAGAGGAATCAGAATGGCAAACTTCTCCGGCAGGCAGGCAGCTCACAGAAACCAACACAAAACAAACCATCTGATTCCATTTGCATTATTAATACAGCAGAAATATTCTAGGGGTGGAGGTGCTTTCTGCATAAAGAGAAGAACTGAAAGAAAACGGTTCAGTCTCACGTTTGTGGCATATTTTTAATTTTTTTTTAAATTTTTTTATTTATTTTTGAGAGAGAGTACGTGCGGGAGGGGCAGAGAAAGAGAGACAGAGGGAGAGACAAAATCCGAAGCAGGCTCCAGGCTCTGAGCTGTCAGTACAGAGCCCGACTCAGGGCTCAAAATCACTAACCGTGAGATCATGACATGAGCCAAAGTTGGACACTCAACCGCCTGAGCCACCCAGGCGTGTTTGTGGCATATTTTTAAAGAGAATATAAGCTTTGGACTCTGACAGGTCTCAGCTTAAATGTTGGCTCTACTCTTTACTGGTCAGATGACTAGCCTAGAAAGGAAACTGAACAACTCTTCATCTGTAAAATGGAGATAATAAACTTGTCCTCATGGGATTATAGTGCAATTTTATGACCTATCCTATGTAAAGGTAAACCCAGCATAAGAGCATCTATCTATTTGAACGGTAAAATGGTAGGATAATTAACAGAAATTATTTTGGCTTTATTCTCCCTTTGTTTTTCCTTCCCCCTCTCTCCTGTCTTTTCTAGCCAAGGGCCACATCTGATGCTTTCTTGGTCTGGGATGGTGTGTGCAGAGCAGAATGCATAACCTGTATAAGACAACTGCTATCATTGGAGAGGTTGTGTGAGGTGTCGTGGAGGAAAGGAGAGCAAGGGCAGGTCTTGAAAAGAAAGTCCAGGGGAAGATTTCCCACATCCTGGAAGGAGATCAGAGCCTGCAGGGCTCCTGTGAGAAGTGGGATCCATGCATTGTTCAAAGGTAGTGTGAGCAGAAGGTGGTGAGACCCAGGTTAATCGGGGAGGAAGGGCTCTGTATGACTCATAGGACTGGAAAGCAAACACAGGGGCTCCTGGACATGATGGAGATTCCTGGCCTAAAAGCAAAGAAGCAAAACCTCCTGACCAGAAATGTACACCCAGAGTAAGAGAATGGGTGTCTTTAAAAGAAATTCCCCCAGTTGGCCAGTGATGAGCAGAAAATATGCAGTACTGCTGTGTAAGACCCCAGCCTTTGCAGCTGCAGTTAGCTGGCTCAGTTGGTTAAGCATTCAACTCAGGATTTCAGCTCAGGTTCATGGGTTCAAGCCACACTTGGGGCTCTGCAATGACAGTGCAGTGTGGAGCCTGCTTAAGACTCTCTCTCCCTCTCTCTCTAGCGATCCTCCACTCACTCATGCTCCCTCTCTCTCAAAATAAATAAATAAACTTAAAAAAAAAAATCTTGGAGCGCCTGGGTGGCGCAGTCAGTTAAGCGTCCGACTTCAGCCAGGTCACGATCTCGCGGTCTGTGAGTTCGAGCCCCGCGTCAGGCTCTGGGCTGATGGCTCGGAGCCTGGAGCCTGTTTCCAATTCTGTGTCTCCCTCTCTCTCTGCCCCTCCCCCGTTCATGCTCTGTCTCTCTCTGTCCCAAAAATAAATAAAAAACGTTGAAAAAAAAAATTAAAAAAAAAAAATCTTGAAGACTCTGGGGGACTTTGCACAACACAGGAAGGAGAGAGTCCTAAATCAAACTGAACTTCCTGTCTGCCCCACAAGAAGGCTTGGGGATGGATCATAGTTGGCTTAAAGCATTCTAAAAATGTGATGTTTCTTGTACCTATTATGTTTAGTATTAACAGCCACTTTACCTTCAAATTTACACAGATATTTTCTATTTGGCTAATGAAAGCAAAGTCACTGTCACATACAAAATGGGAAGGGCCAGCATCCCCCTTGCATCCTAAGAAAGGAGGGTGACAACGTGGGCCTTGTCTGAAAACCTACAAAAAACTTACACATGTGGGTTTTAGTAAATGTAAGGTAGTGACTTTTCAAATCTCATTTGAGTCTACATTTGTAAAGCAAGATTCTGGGACTTAATCCTTCTTATAATTAAGTTATTTCTATTTTCTTATAAAATGATTTGTATAGAGGGGCACCTGGATGGCTCAGTGGTTAAGCATCCTTGATTTTGACTCAGGTTATGATCCCAGGGTTGTGGGATCAAGCTCCATGTCTGGCTCCATGCTGAGCATGAATCCTGCTTAAGATTCACTCTTTCCCTCTGCTCCTCTCCCCTGCTTGCACTTGCTTTCTCTCTAAAATAAAAAACAAAAAATATGAACAAACAAATAAAAATTATTTGTATACAAAAGTGCTCATTGAACTAGGTCCTTACAGGATATATAAGTGTGACTACAAAGGCCATTATGAAATCAGTGGGTCCTTCCTTTTCCATGAGAGTCCCAGACCAATGGGGCTCAGGTAAGAAACATGTCCAACAACATCAGAAGTAGTCATAAGTTCTCTGAGCATATGCCTGATAAATCACAACATCCATATTATTGTGTAAAAGAGAAAATAGAAACATCCCAACATAAAAAGGGCATAGAATCTGACCTTCATGCTCAACCAGATGACATCGGTGGAATGGTGGTCAATATCCTTGGAAACATGGTAAAGCTCTAGAAACACAGGCTATTTGAACACGTTGGCCATTTGAAGTTCTTCAGGAATTGCTGAACTGTTTCAAATCTAAAATTACAATTTAGGAAAGTACAGTTAAGTACTGGCAAATTATAATTAAGTAAACTAGCCAATTCAATATAATTTCCTATTAGCTCACTCACATTTTGAGATATGTTATCTGAGGCAATTATGTTGTGACACTACATTTACATGCATTTTGAAATTCTTGGTGGTGACTAAAGGAACGACTCAGATCAATTCTGCTTTCTTAATCTCTGGGGCAAGCAAAATACTCGCTGTATATAAAAGGCATAATCTCTACCCTCCCATACGAGAGAAATTTTTTCTTCTATCCCATAGGCCTGTGAAGTTTTTTCCCTCTGAGATTTTGACAGCCCATTTAACCCAACAGGTCAAGGCATAGAGCAGATTATGACTGCCATGAGTGATATTTATTGTATCCTAGAGTTTGCCAGCCAATGAAAGGAGCCCAAACAAGGAGAAATGTATAAAAACATAAAGGGTTCATGGGGCACCTGGCTGGCTCAGTCAGTTAAGCGTTGGACTCTTGATTTCAGTTCGGGTCATGAACTAGTGATTGGTGAGTTCGAGCCCCACATCTGCACTGCCATCATGGAGCCTGCTTGGGATTCTCTCTCTTCCTCTCTCTCTGCCCCTCCCCCCACCTCTCTCTCTGTCTCTATCAAAATAAAGAAGTGAACTCTAAAAAAAGAAAAAAATTGAAAAGCAAAACAAGACATAAAAGGTTCAAAAGAGAAATCATAGCTTGTTACTTAAGAGTATGGGACTCTGGGGGTGCCTGGGTGTCTCAGTCAGTTGAGCATCCAACTCTTGATTTTGGCTCAGGTCAGGATCCCAGGAAAATGGAATGGAACCCCATGTCTGACTTCACACTGAGTGTGCAGCCTACTTAAGATTCTCCCTCTCTTCTTCCCTCTGCCTCTCTGTGTCTCTGAAATAAAAAAAAGAAAAAAGAAATAAATTAAATTAAAAAGAATATGCGACTGTGGGGGCCAACTGCCTGCCTGGCTTCCAATCCTCCTCTGAGCTTCCTAGCTATGTAACTTTGGGCATGGTGCTCTGCCCCGCCATGGATTCGTTTCCTTATCAGTAAATTAGCCATAATAACACTGTCTACTTCATGGGGGGCAGGGAGTGTGAAGTGAATTAACATTTGTAAAGTGCTAGAACAATACCTGCCCATCTAAATAGTGTGTGTATATACATATATATATATATATATATATGTACATGTATATGTATATGTATATTATGTATGTATATGTATATATGTATGTATATGTATGTATATGTATATGTATATATGTATGTATATGTATATTATATATGTATAATATATGTATATATATACATATATATGTATATACACACACATATATGTATGTATATATACATATACATATATATACAATAGGTATGGTATATAAGAAGGTAGGCTAGGGTATCTTCAAATCTTTGTTTCTTTCCCACTGATATATTTAGTTTATAAGAAAATGGGAGAACCTATCTAGTAAATGATATATTTATGTCAGGTCCAAGAGTTCATATTAAATTATAACATTTGTGTAAAGATTTTAGTACGAGTAAGATTTCTCTAAACAAGATTTAACTGGTAGGTGGTGGTAGTTTGTTTCTACTCTTGGTATTTTCGAAGTCTGAAGTGGGATTATCTTTAACTTGCCTTGTTGGAAAACTCTAATAGGCCAAGTTTCTGAAATGAAAGTTTTATTCCAGATTTATTGACTGGCCACAAAGTTTTACATAAAAATGTCTAGGACTTTGGGGGGTGGGGAGTGATGTAAAACATAGTACCAGAAGCCAAATTAAGAAGAGAGCAAACCGAAAGTTAAAAACAACTTTTTTTATAGAAAAACAATTTTTTTTACTGTTTATTTCTTTTCGAGAGAGAGAGAGAGCATGAGCAGGGGAGGGGCAAGAGAAAGAGGGAAACACAGAATCTGAAGCAAGCTCCAGGCTCCGAGCTGTTAGCACAGAGCTCAACACAGGGCTCGAAACCACAAACCACAAGATCATGACTTGAGCTGAAGTGAGACGCTTAAGCGACTGAGCCATCCAGGCACCCCAAAAACAATTTTAAAGAATCCAATTCACCTAACACTTAGGATCTGCTGATATGCTAGAACTTTCACATTTGTTATCATTTTCTACATTATTTACTAACATCTGCATTTTATGTTTTAGAAAGGCTATAAAGAGTCAGAGAGGTAAAATGACCAAAGTTGATACATTGTTGAAACTTCTTTTGGAACCGAGTTTATGTGGTTTCAATCCAGGGTTCTTCCCATTCTGTCAAAGCTTCCAAGATAAATCATCCAATCTAAAGACAAGATGTGATTTAATAGTTCAAAGGAAAGGGGACCAAAGTGGATAAAAACACATGCAAAAAATTTCCCAGGAAGAGGCTGAAAAGTGGTTAGAATGTGGGGAGGAAGAGGGGAAGAGAAAGGCCACAATGGGAAGTTGAGTAGAAGCAAGGAGGCTTAGCCAGACTAACCAGCAAGGAGACAGGAATAGTGATAAAGATGATTCCATCATTACAATAGAGGGAAACAGGCAGCAAAGGTGACACCTGATGTTGGGAGCTCAGGAGCCTTTGTACCTACAAAGGTTTTTCAGCAGAGACGTGGGTATGTCACAGACATGTGTTTAACTGGGGCACCTGGGTGGCTCATTTGGTTGAGTGTCTGACTCTTGATTTTGGTTCACTTCATGACCCTAGGGTCATGGAATCCAGCCCCAAGTGGAGCCTGCTTAAGATTCTCTCTCTCTCTCTCTCTCTCTCTCTCTCTCTCTCCCTCTGCCCCTCTCCTAATGCATGGGCAAGCGTGCACTCTCACTCTCTCTCTAAAATGTAAAAAAAATTAAATTAAATTAAATAAAAACATGCGTTTAACAACAGAATTAAAGAAAGGGAAGAAAGGTGGCCAGGAGAGCTGCTAGGAGACTGCCTAATTCAGGCAAGCTGTGATAGGTATCTGAGATTGTCTGATGGTTGTGGGATAAGAAGGACATAACATTACAGCAGTTGCCCTAAAGGCAAAATTTTAAGAACTTAATACTTATGAAGCATGAAGGAGAACAAGAAGTTAGACATGCCCTCAGGGCTTTGAGAACTTCAACAATGGGCATGCTGTTGGTAATCAAAGGAGGATTGAGCCAGGGAAGAAGAGAGGCACGCAGGTCTGGAAAAGACACAGGCAAAACCCTTGATTTGGAAGGAAATAAACATCACCAACAGGAGACGCTGAGAAACCAAACTGAGATTAATTCTAAGTTTGTTGAGCTCCACGTGATGCTGGAACACACCAATACCAATGTGCTGTGCAAACTCACCCAGTAGGACGAAAACTCGGATAAGCAGTCAGGATGAAAATATCAATGTGAGAGTTATCAACACAAAGAAAACCGTAGAAAGGGAGCTACCAGATTAAGTAGCCTAAATGACCACTGAGATGTTCTACCTCATTCCTGAGCCACCAAAAGGAGTTTCAGCTGGTGTATCTCGTGTTCTTCTAAGTCTCAGTGAACGCTACAAAATGTTCAACATCTGACTTCTGGGGAGCAGGCAGGATGTGAGGGGCATTCTCATTATCTATGCATTTGCTTTTCGTTTTTTATGAAGAGTAGCCTCTATTTCACTGTTGAAACCCCTGAAAAAGGAACACATGAGAGAATTTAAATGTGCTAAGAAATTTGAAATGCTAAAAATGGCACTTTAGCATTGGCTGTGTAAGAATTTCAATGTTCCTGCCAGCTCAGATACAGGCAATTTTATCTTTAATTACCAAAATAAATGTAATTTAAAATTTTTCTTGCATACCTAAAGTCAGAAAATAAAGTGCTCTTTTAAGTATAATAAAATGCCTTGATCTTAATTGGACAAATTATAGTCCCACTAAACCTTCAACGTTGGAGGAGGGCAGCAAATAGATCTAGTCCAACTCACTTGGACGACAGACCAGGAGGTATGTTCTAAGCCACTGTTGGATGACAGCTGGGCTACATGATTACTTATACATACATCTTGTCAACAGTCCTCAAACATCACCCAAGAACCTTATTCAGTCTGCAAAGTGACCAGATTCGGTATCTTAGATTGTCATAGACCGCAGCAGTGTCCAATTCTAACATTAACCTAACTTAGGACATAAACCAAGTCTTGGAAAATTCTGTTTCATTGGAAAAGTTTGCTATAGAAAATGCAGATCTGTTCTCTGAAGTCCACAGGAGAATCATCAGAGGTAGTGAGAGCAACTGAACTACAGGGAATTGTGTTCCCCTTTCCCTCACATCTGGTATGGATTTATCATAATGAAAAAAAAAAAGAAATCATTTAAATTAGGCATGTGGATTTGTGCCTTGACCTTGTTAAGTGAAAAGTAGGTGTTACTCCCATGAATTTCTATGAAATTGGTAGTAAATGTGTAAAAGTCAAGCCCCCCTACAGCAGATTAAGAAGCCATGTGTTTGAAAGGATAGAAACACCAAATGCTAGTATGTTCATGCATGGAATATATAGATACAACCTCGGTAATATAGTACAGATTTGAACTTGGTTCTTCATTTTTTTTTTTTTTGATATAGCAAAAATATGTGGAAAAGGTAGAAGATAAGTGAGGGTAAAATTAAAGGAATACTTCACCAGATTGCCTAGTTCTAGATGACCACGAAGACCAGACATTATAAATATGAATGTAGCATAAAGGAGATGAGATTAAGAACAAATGCTTTTCTTAAGAAGGGTTTGCCATGAAATTTGAGAAATTCTGTGATTATTTTTTTATCCTAGGAAAGAGTACTTTATGTCACTCGAGCTTTAAAAGTTAGAATTAAACTGCTGGACTTTTAAAATAGAGTTTCTTGGGGGCACCTGGGAGGCTCAGTCAGTTCAGCATCCTGGATTTCAGCTCAGGTCATGATCTCGTGGTTCATGAGTTCTGTCCTCAAGTCAGGCTCTGTGCTGACAGTGCCAAGCCTGCTTGGTATTCTCTCTCTCCCTCTGTCTCTCTCTGCCCCTCCCCGACTCATTCGCTCTCTCTCTCAAAAATAAATAGACTTAAAAACAATTTTAATAGAGTTTTTTTATCACTTTCTTTAGCTCAGTAATTTCAGATTTTTCTCCCTTCCCACTTTTGGCCAACCCAGCCCTTTATTCCTATGTTGGATGGGGGCTTTGTGTGATAATAGAGAGTAGCCAGAATGAATGTCTCTGACCTCCACTCCCAGATTGTTTTATGCAGAAAAGCCGCATGAATATTGCCTTCACCTTCTTCAGCATTTTTTTTTTTTCCTCCTTGAAGTTTACAGGTTCACAGCCAGGGCCTGGCTCTTATTACAGGTTTTAAAATGAAGTCTATACAGTGAAAAGGACTCTGTTTTTATTTCTCTGGAATTATTGGCTTTCAAAGCCTTTGAATTCCCTGCAGATAATTACTGTTTTGGCCCATGATTTCTCTGATATTTGATGCCTCTGAGAGGAATAAATTACCTATCTAACAAGGAGGGTTAATTGGTGGTTGTGAGCCAGTGTATGTGCCCTTTGTATTATTTTGTAAGGGCCCCGCAAACTCTGACCATCTGAAACATCTGATTGTTTTAAACCATCTCCTCCAGTACAACTTGTGGTTTGGATTCTTGACTACTGGAAACTAAAAGAAGTAGGAAAGCGTTGTAGCAGCTTCGTGTGTTTTCAATGTTAAGCGTTCTTTTGTTTTTTTTGTGACATTTGTACCCCCTCAAGGTGATTACGTTTCTTTCCAGTATTCCGAATAAGAACTATGTAAACCTAAGATACCTGTGCCTAGATCCGATTTCATAAAACCTCCCAGAGTTCAAACTTAGAGCTGCAGTTCCCATAAAATTCACTCTATAAGCAGTCAGACTCCCTTAGCCATTTCACAGATTCATCTCTGAGAAACTAGGCTTTTTTTGTGGTAGTATTTGTCTTATTAAACCCATGAAACTAAAAATGCCTCATTGAAGTAAAACATTAGCACCAACTTTCACAGCAAATTGTTTTGTGTGAATGAAAGCTTTTTAAGAGTGTAACTCGGCAAAATTACCCAAAAGTAGTTTAGCAAATGCCACAAAACATAACATCTGCGTATTAAAAATGCATTCTGTATGCTGCAGAAAAATCGCAGTACTGAAGCAATTTTCTAATATTTACATATTTATAACAAGTGCCTGTCATGCGAAGGCTAAGCTCACCTACCATACTTTCATGTTATGTAAAATGAAAAATGTCTCATGCTTGGGTGTTCTAATAACCATGATATTATTTTAACAATTACACTATTTAATACCGTGGATTAGTCCCTCTGATAGTGCTATTAGCTGTCACTATACTCGATAATAGGTGGCTTCATCTTTGTTATGACATGATCTTTCCTACTGTTTGTTGACCTTTCAATACAAGGGGGAGGGGACGCTCCCAGCCCCCCAAACCTTTAAGCGGCTACTGTAAAGCTGTAGTTTAATTCTCAGCTGGAATGTTTAGAAACCCTCAGTGCTAAATACCTCAGTGGACTGCTTAAACACCAACAACAGCCTTATGGGGCCTTAGTCGACCTTAAACACATCTTTTTTTGTTGAGAATATTGCATTCTGCCACAATTCTGTGGGCTAACCCTGGGCTCACATTAAATATACCAGCCTCATTGAAGCTTACTGAATTGAGTTGAGTTGTTCTTTGTTTTATTCTCTCTCGGCTTCACCCCCAACTGGGACTGGGCAGCCTTTCTTCCAGTGGAGCGTGCTTTAAAGTAACCCAAAGAAGAGAAGGAGGGGGGAGGGGGGAGAGAAACCAAAAGGTGCAGCTAAGGCCCATAATTAGTCTTGATCCTCCAAGTCTAAAATATTTTAACGCCAGGTTTCTGATTGCAGTATGGGCAAAGTGGATTTGGGAATGCAGGAAAGTAATTAGGTCTGTGCATTGAAGTGTGGAGAGCATTTAAAAGTGAATGGGTGGTTACTACATTCTTGGCAGGCTGTTTTTTATCTTTTCATGCTCTGCTGTTGTTAGAGGTGATGGGTTTATTGCAATTTTTGCACTCTGGAGGTGGCCGTGTTTTTCTTAACCTAGCCTCTTGCTCTCTATCTCAAAAACGAATCCTCATGGTGCGAGGAAGAATGAGGGAAATTTTTAAAAAATAAAAACAAGGCACATTGGCCAGATATTATGCAGTGAAGCAGAATAAGTTGGGAATGAACCTCAACATTGCAACAGGTCACTTAGAGAGATTCCGGGTTTAATTAATGACTCACTGAGCACAGGACCAACTGGAGACAATGGTCACCCCAAGGAGAAGGAAAACAGAACATATTATTCTCTAACCATGTTCCCAGCGCCATCCAAACTATCTGGGGAGAAGCTGACATCATTATGCCACGCTGAGCCCTGGTAGAGAAGATACAGACCATAAATGTCTGAAGAGTCAAAATGCATATTTTTGATTACTTCAATCTATAGAAATGCTGCAATTCGCTCAGATCACATGTCCCTTCAGCCTAGGTCTTCATGTCTGCCAGTCAAGTAAATCATCAGTGCTAGCTGGAAAGTCATAGGAAATGTATGTGTTAAAAAAAAAAAAAAAAAAAAATAGCTGGGGCGTTCAGGGCGGTGGGGGGGGGAAGCTAAAGTAAGAATTAATATAATTTAAATGGACTCCTTTTAATTTCCAAAAAAAGTTTTGTTTTAGCTTGTAGTGAATGATACAAGAAGAGAAGCCTTGTTTCTCTTGCAAAACAGACCTATACATGAAAAAAAAAAAAAAATTGCATGAGGCAACTTGGTCCTTCCAAAAGCATTTAGTGATATCTGCTGAATTCAAAAAGGCAAAATCAGATCTAACTAATGGAGAACCAAATGAAATAACCCAAAAGTCAGTTTGGGTTTTTGTTGTGGTTGTTCTGGTTCGAGGGTTGGGAGCTTTTCTGTTTGCTATCTGTTTTCACTTTAGAAACATGATGTGGAAGGGTTCGCATGGATGACTGGCCCAGTATACTTATGTCTTTGGGCAACTACTTCAACACACTCAAAGTTTAGACAAATGAGTTCTTACTATGAAACACTTTTTAACTGTTGTATTCAGTGTCTTAATTAAGTGCTATTCTACCACGACCTAGTCTTCTGTAGGAGAAGTATATTTCCTTAGCCACATATGGCTTTTAGCTCATTGGATTCATCTCCATGTGTAGTGAACAAGAATGAGCACTTTGCTGTCTGACGTATTATCACTTTTGCCATGGTAGACTCAAAGAGGTTCTCTCCGCTCAGGTTTTCCCACGAAAAGATTTGTACAGCACTGACATTGCTTAGCAACCTTGTTTTAGGTCTTCTAGAAGATACAAATAAAACATATGATCTGATGCCATTATAAATGAGATTTACATCTTCATCACAGCCTGTTTATAACAGAGAAAACTTGGAAACGGCATAAATGTCTAGCAACGAGGAATCAGTTAACTAAACAATGATACATCCATACAATGAAATGCTACCCAACCATCAGGAATGATGCTGGGGAAGCATATTTAATGACCAGAGAAGATTTTAGTAAATCTTCAAATACTGTATATGGAATCTAAGTTTAAAAGGCAGGTTTAGAAGGCAATATTCATAGTATAATCCTATGTGCATGTGTGTATAAAATAGGTAGTAAATTGTCACAAATTTTAACATATAATCCTGTTTAAAAAGAAAAAAGTAAGCCCATTTTTAGGAACGAGAAAAATACACCCAAATGTTAATATAGGTTCCCCCTGAGTAGTGGAATTCAGGGTGATTTTGTTTTCTTCTCTCTGCTTATAGGTATTTTCTAAAGTTTATTTAATAAATTTATAATGGGACAAGATAGTTTTGTAACAAAGAAACGATTTGTAAAAGTCATTTAAAAAAAATAGTTTACCAAACTATGGTTTTTAATTCTCCATGCAGACTTTCTAAAACACTGTTTATGATCTGTCACTCTGAATACAAGAGGCAAACATGAAAGTAAAGTTTCTGTCCTCACCCACATCCCATATTTATTGTGGTACCTGAACATAAGCTTCATTACCCACAGCATTTACTGAAGACCTCTCTCCAGGTGCCTAACAGGCGGGAAGAGATACCAGCACTCCACAATTAAACTGTATTTCACATTTAGAGAAGCCCAAGTAGGAAATGTGTATCCCTCCCCCATCTTTCTTACATGAGGCAATGACCGATGGCTGTTCAACCTCATTCTGACCAAGCTCTGCCCAGAACACGCTCTGCAGGCTTGTGCGGGCCGGCTGGGGTCATCCTCCTCCCTGACCCTCCCTGAGTCCAGAAAGCAAGGTCCACATTAGAACTCAGCTGCTTGTGTTGAGGAAACATTCCTTCCTGGATTGCCTGAGATATTCCTCGTTATGCAAATGGGAAATAAGCACTAGCATATCCAGGTCAGATGCATAATGTATATAAATAATTGCTGGGGGAAATCTGTGACTCAGTGAGCTCATCTAAAGCCAGAAGCTTAAGAAGTTTGTGTCCAGCATAGATGCTGTCATGCTGGGAGCCCATGGGAAAATCACTTAAACTCTCTGTGTTTCATCTTGAAATAGAGACGATAGGAATGTTGACCCAGGCCCCAGGGAATAGCAAAAGATTGTGAAGCACTTCAAAAATTCTTGTATCAAAGTAATCGGTGCTATTTAGGGAAAAGGTCATGAAATAATCAAAGACCTCCTGAAACCTCAATGACAACAATGTGATTGGACAAACTGTAATCTAGGCATAGTTGGAAAGGCATAACTAAACTCACAGAACCCCAAATTTACAGACATACCTAAAACATTTGCCATAGTTAATTTAGGGATTTTATGATCTTTTTCGCAGCAGACTCATAATCCTCCTGAAGCTGAACATACCAATCAGATGTTTGTGCAGATTCTCTGGCTTCACGTGGTTTCGAAGAGAATCCCACCCGGAAATGAGTTGCTGAGAAAGTTCTTGAAAGCATCACTTACTACAAACCAAATTGTATTCAGCAGGTAGAAATTAACACGTGGGCTAGACACAACCTAGGATCACAGAAACACACATGGAAGCCACAAGAGGCTGGAATATAGTGCTGTCCTATAATTATGTGGCTTTTCTGCAATAGTCACTGTGAGCTTCTGTGGCTTCCATTAGGAATCCCACTAAGAGTAACTGGCAGCAGGATGTGTCTGGTCTCCTGCCCATCTCCGTCTGCCATTCCTGGGCACTACACCCGCCTACCATCTCTGATCTGAGACCAGACAGTGCTCAAGTTTTAGTGTGTCATGGTATTTTCTAGATGGTTTACCAAACTATATACATGGTCAAAAAAAATAGGGCTCATGGGGATTTGATATCTCCCACTATTTGGGTCATGGACTCAATCACCATCTCTTGGTCTGCGGTATGCCCACATAAAAAAGACAGGAGAGGAAATTCTTGAAAAATCAGAATGGGAACAGGAGTTAACTTCATGCCTCCTGGAATTTCTAGCCTTACACAAAACGATGCAAAACAAAACAAAAGAATGACCCCTTCCTGGATGTCTGATGCTCTGTGTTGCATTATTTAATCATCGTTTCTACCTAGGGTAGTGGTTTCTGATTTAGAATCAAAGACCTGGGTTCAAAACCCAACTCCACTTCATAGCTAAGTGGCCTAGAGTAAATAATGTAATATTTTCTTACCTCAGTCTCCTCATCCATAAAGTGGGAGTGATAATTAACTACTGCCTAGTGTTGTAAAAGAGTTTGACAGGAGGCATGCAAGTATTTAACAGAACGTCTGACATATAGTAATTATTCAATTAATGTTAACTGCATTGTTAGCAATACTGTTGCAGCTATATCAGTAGCTAGTTCCTTTATTTAGTAACAAAGAATACTGGTACTCGGAAGATTAAGTGGCTGCCAAGCCAGGATTCCATCCCAGGAACCCTGACCGCAAGATGCAGGCTGTTTGTATTCCTCTTCACTGTTTCTCTCTTTGGGAAACAAAGTCAGGGCAGTTCAGAAGAATACGCTCAAAAACCTGTTAAGGTAGTCTAACCACCCACATGTAAGGATCTCAAAACATGAGTCGAAGCATGTCGAAATATGTTCTTTTATCCTCAGCGACATTATTATGGCCTCTCTTGTGGTGAGCCCTGTGTTTGTCTCAATCCCACAGTAATCATGCTGGCCGGGATACTGATCTCAAATGAATTTCTCAGCACCAAGGGCAGAAGAGAGAGCAAAAGTGATCTTTTTTTTTTTTTTCTCTCTCCTTCTTTCTTTCTTTCTTTCAGTGGAAAATCCATGACCTCCATGACCCTCAACCCAAAACCATAGCCCAAGGCTTGGTATAGCTAAGGGTGGAGGGGTGTGGAGAGGGCAGATAATGTTAGAGAAAGACAAACTAGGAGCAGAAACAAAGGCCAGTAAACAGAGTGAAAGAAGCTTAGAAAGGGGGAGGGAGGAGGGGGGCCTGGAAGCAAAGAACAAGGCTCAGAAAAAGGACTTGGAGAAAGACTGAATAAATTGTTTGCTTGTGCTGTTTAGCAAAATCAGCTAAACTTGGCTTTCAAAAAGTTTCACACAAAATCATTTTCACTGATTATTTTTTGGCACAGAAATTTTGTAAAATTTGGAAATTCACAAAGTGACACAATTTGCTAAAAATGCCATTCAACACAATTTGATGTAAACTACAGAAATGTTATTATAATTCATTAGGAAAACTTAAAAATGTGATAGTGTCCTGAAAACTTGGATGGTTGCCACAAGAATCACTGGCAGCTAAAAACCAGCATAAGAACCAAAATGCTCAGTCTATCTATTCACAGGCAAATGTCATGTGTCTTTTATGTGGTTAGCTTCACTCTAATATCCTGGAGATACTTTGTAGCCATTTTTAGTCTTTCATTTTATTTTTTCTCAAGAGTCAAATCCTATAGCCCTTACACTTGCAGGCAATTCTGTACAGCATCCGTATGACCCATATATCAGCAAGGAAGCCATGCTCACTACTGCAACTGAGTTCTGAAGGGGTGAGTTTGGATTCTACTGCCCTGTTGTTAGAACTGTGTGTTTTCTAAGTAGGATAAAAGTGGTTGGCTTCCTGACAGAATCCAGTGCTACTGATATAATTCTGGCAGGCAAAAATACAACGAAGAAAAT
Source organism: Neofelis nebulosa (assembly GCF_028018385.1). NCBI lineage: Eukaryota > Metazoa > Chordata > Mammalia > Carnivora > Felidae > Neofelis > Neofelis nebulosa. Next base: position 84,584,847 of record NC_080782.1, on the reverse strand, counting down.
CCCAAATGAGCATCAGGTAGATTAGATCGAAGGCTATTGCCTCCTTTAGGGAAAGGATTTTGTCTTGACCATGTAAGCAGTGACCCTAGCAGAGAGTAAACGCTCAGTAAGTTACAGGAAAGAAGGATGGAAGGAGAATAGGGGGGAAAGAGGGAGAAGGGAAAAAGGGAAGAAAGGAAGATTCAAGTTCTAATACACAGTAAAGTGAACTTGGACAAATTGCTAACTTTTCAAAACCTGTTTCCTTGTATATAAATGAGAATAACACCCACCTCCAATATTGTATATAGTCGGGGCTTTATGGCTCACCACAGGTTTTCACCTACATTATCTATTAAATCATCATATTATTTCTATTGTTATTCCTATCATCACTGGATATGCCTATAAAATAATGCAAAACAATTTATCTTTCCTCAAAACTCCCAATCACTCCTCTGATAATTCTCCCAGTCCTACCCATGCTTTAAAGCCCTATGTCCTCCCTCCTGCCAGAGGAGCTCCTTAAAAATCCTATTTTCTAGAAGTCCCTCAGGCTTCTTCCAGACCTAGACAAAATATATCAATGTAATATGCCCAATCTTTAGTCATCTGCTTCACACTTGATACTCTGATACATACATACCAAGGTGTCTGAAACTATATTAGTTACTGGCATCCATTGCCACACATCCTGAATTACAAGCTCTGAAAGAATAAAACTACATTTCCCAGGCTCCCTTGCAGCTGGAGTTCCAGGTACACTCTGGATTTGGCCAAAAATGATGTACTTGTGACAAATCTGAAACACAGGAGAGGCTATTATTCTGTGACAGTTGCACTTGACAGGCAAGCTCTGACAGTCATGCATGCGGGCAATGGCCAGGGTCCGCTTCCTCCTCACTGGCTATCAGTGTCTTGGGTGAGAGGCCAACCAGAGCAAAAGCAGCAGGTAGCCTGGGTGACACCCCTTTCCCAATAATTGCAGCAGCAGTGGGGCAACCAGAAACCAGACAGCACGGGCAGCCCCTTAATTCCATTGTTCCAGGCCTTCCCAATGGCTTTATGAATTCATAATCCCCTGTATTAAATTCCCTTCTGCTTAAAACACTCAGAGCAGTGTCTCTTTTCTGCACTGAAGTCTGATTGATAGAGCAGTTTAATGATTAACACAAGTTACACTCACTGAGCCCATCCTCCCTACTCCCAAATCCCTGTGCTCATAACTAATTACACATTGTTCCTGCTGTGTTTTAATTCTTTATTTACATGTTTATATTTATGTCTTTTACTCTATTGTATTTCTTTATTTGCATGTACAATTTCGCCACCCTTGTTACCAAATTGGGACCTTTGGGAGTAAGGTTCCAGTGTCCCAGTCATTTTTCTAGTGCCAATGGCAACTCAATAAACTCTATGAACCTCTTTTGGATAATATGCTTGTACTCCTCTGCCTACGGGAAGGGTTGATACATGACGAACATGCATGGTAGCATTTATGCTCTAAGAAAAAGAAAGGGGGCCTTTTTAAAAATCTACATACACACACTATCTCTGTATTTATCTATTTATCTACCTGTCTATCTTCATCCATGGCTGTGTGTGCAGGCAAAATGACAGGAGTACTAATGTAATTATCCACATTACTCAGTTCTCAAAAAACTCTTAAGGAAAAAGACAAAGAGAAAAGTAGGAAACGATATTTGCAGTTGATTGTATTTGCAAGGAACTAAACTCTAATCTACAAAGAAACCATAGAATAATAATTTTAAAAAACCCTATTAAAAAAGTGAGTAATAGTTCACAGCAAAGGAAATACAAATGACTCAGGAACATATGAAACGATGCTCAAATCACTCCCACATAGAAAAAATGCAAATTAAAACTACATCAAGATACCATATTTCACTATCAGGTTGGTAAAAATCCAAAAATTTGACAACCCTTAGGGTTGGCAAGATACAGAGAAATGGGAGCAGTGATTCATTGCTGGTGGGAGTGTAAATAGGTATAATCATTCTGGAAGGCAATTTGGCAATATTTATTGAAATTACAAATGCATGTACTCTTTGACTCAGCAGTTCCAATTCTAGGAGTTTATGCTACAGATATATTCACACATGGGCAAAATCATGAATGTGCACGGTTATTTACTGCAGCAGTTCCTATAATAGCAGAAGATTGGAACAATCTAAAAGTTTGTCAATAGAGAGCTGTTTAAATAAATCATGGCACATCCAAATAATGGGATACTGTTCAGCCATAATAAATTTTTTTTTTCCAAGAACAGAGATGCTCCATAGTACTAATATGTAAAGACAAGTAAGACATACTGAGTGAGGGGGAAAATACCAAAGTGTGCACAGTAAGCTACATTTTTTTAAGTAGGGAAAGGAATAGGTGTTGACATTCACTTATAGAAGCATTTTTTAAAATTCTGAAAGTCTACACAAGAAGCTAATAACGGAAGTTATTTATCTTGGTGTAAAGGTGGAAACCACCAGATGGGGGACTGAGGAGAAGAAAACCTCCTCACATGTGAAGGCTCACATTCACTCTTGTAAAATTCTTAAACTATCCAAATCTATTACTTGTTTTAAATATTAAGTAAATATTAAAATACAACTACTATTAAGCAACAGGAGAGTATTCCACGGCTATTTGTCTGATTTGGTCAATTCCTGGCATCTGAAGGCACAACCCTTTCTTCACTAGAAGTTTGTAGGTCAGGAAAGACAGTGAAGTTTTAAAAGTAATTGCTTATTAAGCACTATTTTAAATATATATATATATATGTATATATATATGTATATACATATATATATATATATATATATACATATATATATGTATATTGGAAATACATTGACATCATAGTGGTTAGAGTAGGGAAAAACACTAGAAAATATTTTCCTACCTACAAGCATTCCCATGTTAATTTTATATTTGTTTAGGGTTAATAAGCTGCTCTTTCAAAATGCAAACATGGGGTACATTTCCTGCAAGTATCTTGAAGCTCAGCATGTATTATTTCATCTGATAGTCTGTTCAAGAATAAGCTGTATCTGCTGAAGGATGGGTGTTTCCAACTGGGGGAAAGAGAAGGGTTGGGGAGAATATCCAAACCTGTAGAAAGGGAAGGACTGTATGAAAGTAGCAATGGACAGACAGCCCAGCTGCCAGAGGAGAACGGACAGGGCGGGACTTTCAGAGAGAATGGGTAAAGAAAAGGAGGTGAGAGGATAACTAATCAGAAGCCTGCTTCACATCTGCCCGGAAACTTGTTGGTGGCAACTACCTGAGTTCCACAGATAATGACCTCTCTTGCGGTCTCTCACACACAGATCCTACTTTGCCAATGCTTGAGATTATTGAAGAACATTTGCTTCTTGATCCCACAGAGACTTAGTGTCCATTCAGTCTCATGGGTTTCTCTTTCTCTGTCTGTCTTCCTTTCCTCTCCATTTCCCTTCCCCTTTCCCTTCCTCTCTTTCCATATAAAAATCTGTGCATACTTGATATATGCACCTTGATGAATTTGAAGATAAGTATACACCTGTTAAGCCATTACCACAATCTATGCCATAACCTTATCCATCACTTCCAGAAGTTTCCTCCTTACCGTCTTTAATGTACGTATGTGTGTGAGTGTGTGTGTGCAATAAGAACAATTAACATAGGATCTACTCTCTTAGTAAATCTTTACACATATAGAACAGTACTGTTAACTCTATGAACTATGCGGTACAGTAGATCTCTAGGACTTATTCACCTCATAACTAAACTTTGTCTTTTTTGACCAACACCTCAACATTTCTTCCTCCCCCAGCCTCTGGCAACCACCAAACTACTCTTTGCTTCTGAGTTTGGCTATTTTTTAACGTTTTATTTAGTTAGTTATTTTTGAGAGACAGAGAGAGATAGAGCCTGAGCGGGGGAGGGGCAGAGAGAGAGGGAGACACAGAATCCAAAGCAGGCTCCAGGCTCTGAGCTGTCAGCACAGAGACTGACACGCGGCTTGAACCTGTGAACCACGAGATCATGACCTGAGCCGAAGTTGGACGCCCAACCGACTGAGCCACTCAGGTGCCACTGGCTATTTTAAATTTTTTTTTTTCAACGTTTTTTTTATTTTATTTTTGGGACAGAGAGAGACAGAGCATGAACGGGGAAGGGGCAGAGAGAGGGAGACACACAGAATTGGAAACAGGCTCCAGGCTCCGAGCCATCAGCCCAGAGCCTGACGCGGGGCTCGAACTCACAGACCGCGAGATCGCGACCTGGCTGAAGTCGGACGCCCAACCGACTGCGCCACCCAGGCGCCCCTTAAATTCCTCACTTATCTAAGTGGGTTCATAGTCTTCTAATATATACTGCATTTCGTTAGAAGACCCAGTGCTTAAGAATCGTTTTGTGAATTCTCTCTCTCTCTCTCTCATTCTCTCTCCATTTGCCCCTCTCTCCCTCTCTCTCTCCCTCTCATTCTCAAATAAAAAAAATAAGAATTGTTTTGTGTGTGTGTTTTTTCTAACTCTAAAGTAAAATAGAGAGCTATTTAAAGAGTAGAGAATTAGGTAAGATTTTATGAAAATATGTATTTTGGATTAGGTTTGTTATCACATAAGATGTACATATATCATTTCTGAACCAGCTGCTTCACTTGAAAGCCCAGTTTCCAACTGTTCAATACTCTCACTATTAGAAATTGCTTACATTGTGACATCTGCTAAATAAAACCAATGATAGTAAATAAAATGAGTAAAATCAACTATACTGCTATCATCTTATGAATAATATATCTTTCCATTATATTATGAAAAGGCCATTGTGCCTACGTTATCCAAACCCACAGTCATGAGGGATTAGACTTTTATTTAAATGCTTTAGGAATAACCTGTCAGTTGGGGCGCCTGGGTGGCTCAGTTGGTTGAGCGTCCGACTTCTGCTCAGGTCATGATCTCATGGTTTGTGAGTTTGGGCCCCACGTCGGGCTCTGTGCTGACAGCTCGGGGCCTGCAGCCTGCTTTGAATTCTGTGTCTCCCTCTCTTTCTCTGCCCCTCCCCTGCTCATACTCTGCCTCTCTCTGTCTCTCAAAAATAAATAAATGTTTAAAAAAAATTTTTTTTAAAGAATAACTTGTCAGCTCTGGTGAACAGCACAGATTCCTCTATATCACTCCAGCAGGTAGGTATTTTGCCTGGTAGTAAAGAATACCTGGTGCTGGCAGGGTTGAGGTTGCCAAAGTTCTCCATGTCTGTTTCAGCACAAATTTTACCATAACTTTAAAGTGTTTCTTGTTATAGAAACTCTGTAGTGCACGTCCTGTGCACATAGAAATACTTTTCCTACTGTTAAGGTGATATGATGCAGTCATGTTGGAAATGTATTTATGTTCATTCATGTCAGATTCCCATAACAGTCTTGTTCCACAAATATACAGGTGCAGGGTGGCTGGTTGGCTGCCTGGCTGAGAAAGAGAAGGTGTGTGACAGAGGGCCCTGATGCACAGCATCCTAACATGTTAGAGAAGGAAGGGACGCAGAGATTATAGGGACCTACCCCAATTTTTGCCAATGAGGAAATTCAGTTAATAATATTATTTACAAATGCTATTTATATTCTAAACACTTTCTTTAATCAAATCACCCAGCAAAGCAGAGCCTGTTAAAAAATATATTACTACTACTACTAATTATTATTATTATTGTAGAATTATAGAATTATAGAATGGTTGCTATAGGGAAGAAACAAAGAAAAGAAATGGGTATTCTGGGGATTCCCAGGTGGCTCAGTTGGTTAAGTGTCCGACTCTAGAATTCAGCTCGAGTCATGATCTCACGGGTTGGTGAGTTCAAGCCTCACATCAGGCTCTGCACTAACAGTGTGGAGCCTGCTTGGGATTCTCTCTTTCTCCCTCTCTCTACCCCTCCCACTGTCTCTCTCTCTTTCTCTCTCTCTCTCTCTCAAATTAAATAAATAAATAAACTTAAAAAAAAGAAATGGGTATTCTGTAAGGGAAGAATAAGCATTTTGACAACTGGGAGATATCCATCACTTTGTGAATTTGGGAGTGGGCAGGCTTCACTCCCAGGAACAGAAACAACCATGGGACAACCTTTGCATTGTTTTGTGGAGGCAGGCAATGAACAGTCAAGGAAGCCTTGCAGCTGAGGTTATTTGGTCCCACTTGGGCGAGGATTTTCACTCAGGGATATGGACATTAATCCCATCTGTGGACCCACCCACAGTGTTTGTTCCACACCCTTCAGCCTTCAGCCAGGCTGCCTTGTCTTTACCACATTCCAGGCAGGATGGTCATGATGAAGGATGGCTTCACTGCTGCTTCTTAAATAGAAGCGTGTGAATGAGAATCCCCAACTTAGGCTCTCAAGGCAATAACTACCTTCCTAGCAAGATTCTTTAAAAAATGAGAAGATTTTTTAGAAAGAATGTCTTCTAGCATATAATGTTGCCAAATAATTAACATATATGAAAACCAGCCTATCAATGAGGGGTTTTAATAGATCTGAATATATTGTTTGGCACTCCAAACCTGAATACTGCAATAATAATCTTTATTTCATGACATCTAATGAAATTTCCTTTTTCCTTGACATACTATGACAACATAGTAACTTTATAACTACTTTTTATCTTTTAGGGCTCATGTATGGTAAAGAACAAATCACTCAGCCTACATCACAACGTATTGTAAGGAACAAAGTGATCCTATTTTCCAGGCTGGACACTGCCTCTGACTTGCCAAATGATACTGGGCAAATATCTCATTTCTCTGAACCTTAAATTTCTAAAGTATAAAATGAGAGGTTAGGCTACATTATCTCTAATGCCTTCTGTAGTTTAAAGACTCTGATGCACTTTGGAGCCAATTCTATAAACATTTTATAAAATTATCGCTGTGATTACTATTTTCATTATTTCAAGTTGAAATCTGAATCCTAGTTGTAGGGATCATACTCAAACATTTCAATTTGGCAGTGTTCAGCTAGCCTTTAGCGGTTTATCTGGATGGGCACACATGATGGTTAAGATGTCTAAGGAAGTACACAAAGAATTCTGTGGTTGACTTTGATAAGACAAAATGCTTTCTGCAGGGTGCTATTCGGATGAACACACCAGGACACTCAGCCAAACTCATCTGAACTATCCAAACCCCTTGATTCTGCAAACTGGGTTGCAGATCTTTCGAGAACAGGCTTTCTTACAAGATTGCTGGCACTTTCTCTTCCAATCCCAGCCAGAAAAACAGTAAGAACAGCCTTTCTCATATCATTTTGGCATTTCTGGTCTTGGCCCAGGCTGGAAAATTGAAGTGTAAAAGCACTTAACTGAACATTTCAGAAGGTAAAGAAATGTTCAATTCAAGTTTAGCTCTCAAATGGACAAGTGGTTCTTCTTTTATTCACCTCATCAGAACCCTAGATGGCAAAGAAATACCATGATTTTCTCTCTGCTTTTAAAGGTATCTACTCTAAGTTCCATGTTAGAAGCAAATAAAGCCCTTTTATGTGCCTCTGTGAAGGGCTATTGCTTATGTGTTAGAATGTTGATTGGTACTCTCAATTCAATTATGTCTATATCAAGCTTTGAGTGAATAAATTTTTGAAGAGTTTTCATTAGAAAAAAATGACTAATGTTTTCAAATAAAGTATATACAACTTACTAAAGTTAACTTAAGGATGAATATACATACACAACTTATGAATAATATACACTTGCTTTGAAGTATTCCTTGTCACTGCCATATTAGCAGAGCCCTTGGTCAGATTGGTGCCATTTCTGCCTTGATTCTAATTTTTGTTTTCCTCTATTCTCATTCTGTTCTCTGCCACACACATGAGCAACCCTCACAAGCTCAACTCCAGTAATGGCCCACACCATGCAGTGACAGGCTAGGAATTTCATTTTGCAGAGATCATATGCTAATTTTGGTCATTTTTGTCTCCAATACTAAAATTCCTCCAATCACTACCTTCAGCCTATATCCATGAGCTGATCCTACATCTGATTATTACTTTTGCTATTTATTAATTTTTAAGTTAATATGACTCTGCTATGTCAACTAGAAAACACTTGCTTCAAAATTTCTAAGACAGGAGGAAAGTCCCTGACTTTGGGATAGGCAATAATTTCTCCAGTGAACACAAAAATCAATAATCGTAAAAGAAAAAAGTGAATAAACTAGACTTCATCAAAATACAAAATCTTCAAAAGACACCATTGAGAAAATGAGAAGGCAAGCCACAAGACTGGGAGAAAAAAACATTTACAAAACAAATATCTGACAAAGTACTTGTATCCAGAGTATGCAAATAATTCTTACAGCTAATAATAAGACAGATAACCCAATTAAAGACAGACAAAAAATTTGGATAGACGCTTCACAAAATGATACATATGAGTGGCCAAAAAGCATGTGAAAATGTCTTCCACATCTTTAGCCATCAGGGAAATGCAAATTAAAACCACAGTGAAAAACTACTACATTCCCACCAGAATGGCTAAAATTTTAAAAACCAACAATACCAAGTGCTGGTGCAATGTGGAGGAACTGGAACTCTTATATATTGCTGATGGGAATGCAAAGTGGTATCACAAGGTTAAACATGTACCTACAACCCAGCAATGGCACTTTTAGGTAGTTAGCCAGGAGGGATGAAAGCATATGCCTGTGCAAACAATTGTACTTGATTGTTCATGGCTGCTTTACTAATGATGGCCAAAAAAACAGGAAGAAAAAATTCAAATGTCCTTCAATAAATAAGTATATGAACCAATTGTGGTATATTTGTACAACGAAACACTACCCAGCAATAAAATAAATAAATAGAAAGGAATAAACTGTTGATGTATAGATTTCATGAATGAATCTCGAAAACACCTTGCTGATTAAGAGAAGCCAGAACAAAGATAACAAACAAAGAGACAAACAACAAAACTAGATAATGTAAAATTTCATTCATATGAAATTCCAGAGGAGAGAAAACTCACCTATAGGAATAGAAAAAAAAAAAAAAATCAGACTTTCCTAAAGCAGGAACGGTGGGGAAGGGGGATAGGAAGGAGGCAAGAAGAGGGGGAGACAGGAGTGTGCAGCAGGGAGCCTAACTGACTTTTGGAAACTTGGGGAGTGATGGAAAAGCTCTATATCTTGATTTTGGTCATGGCTTATAGGTGTATATATTTGTCAAAACTCAACAAACTCTACACATAAAATGCATGCATTTATACTATGTCAATTATGCTTCAGTAAAGTTGATTTAAAAGAGCACTGTGAACAAACCCAAAAGCCTAACCACAACTAAGTTTCAAAAGGTTTTATGGATCTCCCCACTTCCCACAGGAATAGAAAAACTTCCAATATGTGTGGTACAGAAAATATTTTCTTCCTGTTACTTAAAAGGCCTTTACCACATGATTGTTTCCTATTAGATATCTCTCTCAGATACTGCATGAGCTAAAGTTTAAAACTATACGTTCTTCCTTGCTTCAGTTACGTGTGAATTACATATGTTATGAGGTATGGTTACTTAAACAACCTAATAGCTTTGATCCTTAATTTCCTCATCCGTAAAATAGGAACAGATCATCTCAGAACACTTTGTGGCACCAGTTCTTTCCTTCTGGCTGTTCTCCCTTGGAGGAGACCCATAGGCAGTAGCCACAGCACCCAGCCGGAATGGCACTATCCCACTTCCGTGAGGAGTGGCAGTGATGTATGGCCACATGGTTCAACCAGCAGGCACAGAAGATCCGCAGACTCAAGGCCTGGCAAGCCAAGGCATACCACACCACCATCTGAACCCTCTAGCCCATTAATAGTTGCCCCACAATGAGGTATCACACCAAAGTGCGAGCTGGCAGGGGCTTCAGCCTGGAAGAGCTATGAGTGGCTGCCATTCACAAGAAGGTGGCACTGACCATTGGGATATCAGCAGTGGATCCAAGAAGGTGGAACAAGCCCATGCAGTCCCTGCAAGCCAATGGGCAGTGGCCCATCCTCTCTCCCAGAAAACCACTGGCCTCCAAGAAGGCAGACAGCTCAGCTGAGCTCAAATTGGCGACCTAGCTGACAGGACCAGTCATGCCCATTCAGAATGTCTATAAGAAGGAGAAAGCCAGAGTCATAGAGAGGAGGAGAACTGCAAGGTGTTTGCCAGTCTTCGCAATGCCCATGCCAATCCCCAGCCCTTTAGCATCTGGGCAAAAGGGGCCAAGATAATTGCAGAACAGGATGTTCACAAGTACAGCTTGTGATAAAAAGAAAAAAAAAGTGGTAATAATAATATTTAACTTGTATGATCAATATCTATCCTTTGAACACTATGCTAAGCACAAAGAAGTTTATTAACGAATTTAATAATTGTCATGATTGGAGCGTCTGGGTGGCTCAGTCAGTTAAGAGTCTGACTTCGGCTCAGGTCATGATCTCACAGCTTGTGGGTTCGAGCCCCACGGCAGGCTCTGTGCTGACAGCTCAGAGCCTGGAGCCTGCTTTGGATTCCGTGTCTCCCTCTCTCTCTCTCTCTGCCCCTCCCCCACTCACACTCTGCCTCTCTCTCTCTCTCTCTCAAAAAATAAGCATTAAAAAAAATAATAATAATAGTCATGATTGATACTTATACTACTAAATTTCAAGAACCCAAACTGCTTCCTCAAGGGCTTCCTTCTGAGCAATGATCACATTAAAAAGGCAAGTAAAGCCCAATAACGTGTAGTTTATACGTATGCTGACCTCATTCATTCTCAGAAGCCTGTACAACATGTCTGCAGTTCTCAACATGTATCTCAACACATATTCCCAGTCATATCGTTTTACACACACTGCAAATTATTTTCTTTGTGATCTCATCATTTATTGCTTCACAAACTTTTCTCCAGATTTCTTCCAAAATAAAGCCAGCTAGACCATTGTTTTCCACATTTTATTTGGAGTTGTGATAGAAATACACATAACATAAAATTTTCCATCTGTATTAGTTTTCTAGGGCTGCCATAACAAATACCACAGACTGGATGGCTTAAATAACAGAAATTTTCATTTATCACAATTGTGGAGGTTAGGAAGTCCAAGATTAAGGTGTCAGTAGATTTGATTTCTCCTGAGGCCTCTCTTCTTTGCTTGCATATGGCCACTTTCTGTTTCCTCACATGGTTTCTGTTCTATGTGCACACATCTCTGGAATGTCTCTGTGTCCAAATTTCTTCTTCTAAGGATACGAATCAGAATGGATTGGGCCTACCCTAAGGGTTTTGTTTTAACTTAATCACCTCTTTAAAGGCCCTATCTCCAAATACAGTCACATTCTGAGATACTGGGAAGCTAGGGTTCAACACATTAAGTTGGGGGGTTCAACACATTAAGTTGTGGGGCAAGGGGACACAATTCAGCCCATAATACCATTTTAACCATTACTGACTGCAGACTTCAGTAGAGTTAAGTCAATTCACAGTGTTGTGCAACCCATCTCCAGAATGCTTTTCATCTTTGAAGCCTAAAATTTTATATCCATCATACAAAAACTCCTCATTCCCCCCTTTTCTCAGTCCCTGGCAACTACCATTCTACTTTCTGTCTGTGTGAATTTGACTATTCTAGGTACTTCATTTAAGTAGAAACATATAGTATTGTCTTTTGACAAATGGATAATTTCACTTAGCGTAATGTCCTCCAGGTTCACCCATGTTGTAGCTTGTGTCAGAATCTCTTCCTTTTTATGGCTGAATAATATTCCATTCTATGTATATATCACATTTTATTTACTCCTTTATTAGTCAGTGGTCACCTGGGTTGTTTCCACCTCAGCTATTGTGAATAATACCGCATTATTATGGGTGGACCACTATCTCTTTAAGATCCTGCTTTCAATTCCTTTGGGTATATACCTAGAAGTGGAATATCTGGATCGTACAGAAATTCTATCTTTAAGTTTTTGAGGACACACCATATGTTTTCCATAATGGTGGCACCATTTTACATTCCCGCCAATAGAGCACAGGCACCACCAATTTTTCCAATTCCTTCCTAATCATTCTTCTTTTCTGTTTGCTTGGTTTTTGTCTTGGGTTTTCTTTTTTGCAGTAATTATCCTAATGGATGCTTGATTTGCAGTCCCCCTAATAACTAATGATGTTGAGCCCCTTTTCATGTGCTTGTTGGCCATTTGCATATCTTCTTTGGAGAAATGCTTCTTTGAGTCCTTTGCCCTTTCTGAATCAGGCTAAATATTCTGTTTTGTTTTGTTTTAATTTTATTTATTTTGAGATACATTGTGAGTGGGGGGAGAGGCAGAGAGAGAGAGAGAATCCAAGCAGGCTCTGCACCATCAGCATAGAGCCCAGTGCATGGTTCCACCCCATGAACCGTGAAATCATGACCTGAGCTGAAATCAAGAGTCAGATGTTTAACCAACTGAGCCACCCAGGTGCACCTAAATATTCTTTTTACTGTGACCAACAGTAAGAAATAAATGTCAGCCAGTGTGAATTTAGGTGTGTGAGCACACAAGTACAGACACACACACACCCTTGCTGCATTAGATTCATCCTAATATTTTCTATGCTGTTTCTCTTTTAAAATGCTGGTCACCATCCACTAAACTGTTTTTACAACTTACTAATGGATTGCAACCTAAAACTTGAAAAACAGCTAGACCCTACATTTCTCCACCTCTAAATAGTTCTTTCTTTTGCATGTAGTGTGCTGAATATCTTCTCTCTGTCCTGCATGTGTATCCTTCACTCTTCTCCAACCAACTGTGTTCCCTAGGGGGCTGAACTTCGTGAACCACAACAGTGGACTCCTGTGACCTCCGACTTCCTGTTGGATTTGGCCAATAGAAGTACCTCCAGGAGAACAGGAGGAGAGGAAAGAAATTTGGAGCATATATTACCCTGGCTCCCCGCCCCCCTCCCCCCAGCCCCCACCACTCCTCATAGTTAGCCTGTCTGGGTTTAAATAACTGTTACTTATTTCTGTTGTCTTTAGGCCTCATGAAGATGACAAACCCCATTGTGAATAGCTCCCCAATCCATCACTACCCCTTCTGGGTCCCCAAACCTGGTCCATACCTTCATAAATAATCTCTTTCTTAAATTCTCCTCAAATTCTCCTGTTGAAGTGTGCCGTTCCTTTCTTGCCAGGGCCCTCACTGCTTAAATATAGTTGTTCATATACTATCCTCTCTGCTTTTCTTTACACTTGAAATTTTTAAAAATAAAAAAGTAAAAAGAGAGGTTAGTTACAAGGAACCATTCCAAAGTAGAGATGGTCCTTGACTTACTATGGTTCAGCTTATGAATTTTCGACTTCGCGTGGTGTAAAAGCAATACTCATTCAGTAGACACTGTACTTTGAATTTTGATCTTTTCCCAAGCCAGTGGTATTTAGTATGATTCCCTCCTGTGATACTGGGCAACAGCAGTGAGCCACACCTTCTGGTCAGCCCCATGATCACAAGAGTTAACAACTTACACTCTTGCAACCGTTTTGTACACATACAGCCATTCTGGTTTTCACTTTCAGTACAGTGTTAAATAAATTACGTGAAATATTCAATAATTTTTTTTATATAAAATAGACTTTGTGTTAGATTATTTTGCCCGACTGTAGGCTAATGAAGTATTCTGAGTACATTCAAGGGAAGCAAGGCTAAGCTGTGATGTTCAGTAGATTACCGTTCAGTAGGTTAGATGTATTAAATGCATTTCCGACACAATATTTTCAACTTATGATTGGTTTCTTGGGCCATGACCCCATTGTAAGTTGAGGAAGATCTGCAACTAAGAGTGATGCAGGTACAGTTGGTCCTTCAGCAAGATCTTGACTCTGCTTTGGTCACTTGGCTTGCTTCCAACCTGTGCTCACAAAATTTCAGACATCTTGCTGTTTTTTCTGCTTTGTGTTTCTCCACTAAGTCTCACTACCTGCTCATTTTCCCCAAATTTACTGGCCACTGACTTCTACTAACCAATTTTGTTGCATTTCCCCCTTCCATAAAATAGAGGCCCTTCTGACTATAAGGGTCTATGCAACCAGAGATATTAAAGGTGATTAACGAAGGGAATATGAATTATACCTTAAAATGCCTCCTCTTTTTCCCCTCCACTCATGGTAAAAAATTTCTCTTGGTATTATCTCTTTCATTGAAAAAAAATTTTTGTTCGTTTCCATACAAAACTAGTGTTACTTGTTTCTAGACTTGTTCTTCCTGACGTAGAGCAGGACAGAAAAAAAATAGTAATTAAATATGTCATTTTCAAGTACATTTTTATCTTACGGGTATAAAGTAGATCCATAAGAGAAATGATCTTGCATCCACCACCTTCCAGACTTAAAATTCAGTAAGAGGACCGATGCCCGCAGAAGTAACAGCGGCAAGCACAGGAAGACAAATGAAAACAGAAATAGTGATAGAATGACAGAGCTCGGACACTGGTCTTGAAAAAAGCAAGGAAGAACAAGAAGAGGTATCTGATTTTTATTGGAGAGGTTTTTCCTGGTTCCTCCTATCCAACTCCTTTCCCCTTATTGAGCCCAGGGTCTTTATAGTGCTCTCACATTTTTAAAAGAGCACTATCTTTTTCTCTTTCATTTCGCTTGTCCATTAAGACCTTTAGAGGGGTGGAAACCCTTGATGGTACTAGTCACACAGCAATAACCTCAGGCAGACTTTGATTTTAGTAGGGAAGTGATTTATAATTGTCTCCGTACTTGTTTTTGTTGTTTACAGGAGATAAATCCAACTAGCTGTACATCTCTTTAGTTTAACATGACATCCCAGTTAAACATAAAAACTTCCTTAAAATACACTGCCATGATAGAACATGCAAAATACAGGTGTTGAATCTCCTCTTTTTCCTGAAATCTTAGTTCTTGAACAGCAAAGATTTTCTATGTGGAAATTGAGTTGCCTATTGAGCACTTATTATCAGCCAGACACAGTTTTAGAGCCTTGGAGAAGCAATGGTGAGCAAACTAAAACTCTGACCTCAAGAAATGTATAACCAGTCAGGGGAGAGAGGTAAACGGAGAAGCAGATACCATACAGTGTGTGGTACCTGCCACCATAAGGGTATGCAAGGTTCTGTGGAAAAACGAAAATTGTATCTAATCAGACAAAGTGGCCCAGACAAGGATTCTTAGAATAATGTTATCTATTCAGATGAGAAGATATAGACCACTGATATTTAGTGACTGTTTTCTAGAGCCCAGACGTGGTTCTAACGTATACTCGTTTAATCTTCGTAATAACCCCAACAAGCAGATACTGCTACCAACATCACCATTATCATCATCACCATCAAAGCCCAGGAAATGGAGAGCCAGGATTCCAATTCAGGCAGTATCATTTCAGAGCCCGTGCTCTTAACTAACAACACAAAATAGCCTTCCAGGAGATAAGGGAATAACATGAGCAAAGACCCAGAGGGTAAGAAAGCATGTTCCATTTGAGGAGTTGAAATTAGAAATTCCATAAGGCTCAACAAAGAGTACAAACATAATAAGAGGAGGAGAGAGGGGACTGGAGATGCAGTCAGGGGTCAAATCATGAACGGCCATTAAGGAGACCGGACTTAACCTGAAGGCATTGGGGAGCCATTAAAGAGTTTCAACAGAGAAATGTTAAGGCCAGACTCACATTTCAGAAAATCACTCTAAGGGTGGTTTGAAAAATGGATTGAAGGGAATCAAGACCTGAGGCAGGAAGATCCATTAGGACATTTTTGCACAAGTCCATGAGAAAGGTAACAGCAGCCTAAATAAGGAGTGATGGGGCTGGGGGAGCAGGCAGAATGGAGACATGTTGGAGAGAGAGAACAGACAAAAACTGGTGGTTAATTGACTGCAGGCACTGAGAGGGAAGGCAAAATTGGGATGAGTATGCTCTAGCCAGAGGATGGGTGACAGTGCCATCTGAGGTGAGGGAACACAAACCCAGCGAGTGGAGCTCCTGAGTTCTGGTAGTGGCACACCGACTCTAAGTGGCCGTCAGAGCACCAGGCAGGATGGTCCAATAGATCTTCACATCCAACCACCAAGAGTGAGAGCTGAACTAGAATTGCTCATGTGATGAGAATTCCTGGTCTGCATATTAACCACGATCATGGGTGAACAGACCCAAGGACACAGATGTCATGAGAGGTGAAGAGGACCTAAAGCGGAAAAGAGATAGCATCATCATGTAAGGGCCATCGAGAGACGGGCAACTCAGAAATGAAGCTGAGAAGCCACTGCCAGAAAGGCAGTGGAAAAGTCACAGAACATACAGTCCCAGAAGCCCAGGGAAGAGAGCTCAGAACAAAGATCGGTGAGACTGTTTTGTGGGAACCATCACAAACATCCTTCTGTTCCAGTAAATAAATAAATAAATAAATAAATAAATAAATAAATAAATTCCTCATGCTCAGAATTTGATAGACTTAAAACATTCTATTATTATAGGAATTATATTGGCAGGACAACTCAAGAGAATGTTTGGCTCTAGGGAGATACTTCTGTCTCCTTAGTGTGTGATCCCTGTAGCCTTTGTTGCCACTGACATTCATTAACTTAAAAAATCATTAATCAGTCCTAGACTTTCTATTTTCCTGGTCCTGTCTAATATCAACAACAGGAGAGAAATGATCTGTTGCATATTTCAAATAGGATGATCATAATGTTATCTATAGGAAACTGAAGAAAAAATATCAATGATGTTTCATATAGATTTTAGACTTTTCCATTCTATTATCAATGTTACTGTAGCTGTTTCAGTCCCAAAGGATGACTGATTAGGTTTAGTTATACAAATCGAATCTTTGATGCCTTCAAATCTCTTTTGAAATAGAAGTACTGTAGTAGCTGGGTAGGGAACAATCTGGTTGACAATTCTGCCATTAAGTTACTGAACATTAAGACATTTTGTTGAGGTGTATTCTATACTAAAAATAGAAGTATCAAACTGCATCAATTATACACACCCGTTCTCAACTGCCATTGAATAACCCTGATGGCTGTTTCCTGGAGAAGAAAGAGAGATGATAAATGCCTCTTCTTTCCATTACTGGAAATACTTTTCATTATTTGAAAAGAGGAGTCAACACTTGTATTTTGTAAATTACGGAGCATAAAAGTCATCTTAGGTAAAGTTTGTTGAGAGAGTTCAGTATAAACTTATTAATTTGTCAAAATATGTTGAGAACTTGGAAACAGGTTGTGAGAGAAGCATTTTCAATAGTTTATGGTGATTTGCTGGGCATCCCAAGCAGTCCTACGAGAGTTAGGGTAGAATGTAGGAAAACAGGAAAGCTGGAAGGCGAGAAGATGTGACTGGCCTCTCTTCTCTTCTTCTTTTGTTTACATCCTAGTTCATTTTTTTCCAGTTCCAGGTATGTATTTTGGGTGACTCACATGCATCCTTTTTAATAATATATAATTTGTTGTGATGAACAGGAAATTTTATTCTAAACAGCAAAGTG
Organism: Neofelis nebulosa; assembly: GCF_028018385.1. NCBI lineage: Eukaryota > Metazoa > Chordata > Mammalia > Carnivora > Felidae > Neofelis > Neofelis nebulosa. Next base: position 84,567,386 of record NC_080782.1, on the reverse strand, counting down.
AGGAATAGCTGAGACAGACTGGATGCTGCAGCCCAGAGAAATGACAGGTTTTCTATGAAACAGGCAAATTGCATGTAATAAGGGAGAAATTCTGTAGGAAGATGGAATATTATTTGGTCATGCTAGAAGGACCAATTGTGTTTGCTATAAATTTAAATCTCTTAGCTGAGTTTTTAATTTGTGAAGCTTTCTGTAATAAAACCACAACATGTTTTTCCTTTAGTCCTCCACTTCCTGATCTCCCTTCATTCTGACTTTTCTCTTTCAAACTTATGCCTTCTTTTAGTCCTAATCTTCCTGTGACAGCAGCTTGTAAATTTCAAGCTCTTTCCATTCACATTTGCCACCCACCCTGCCATCAACACCTCACTCACTGATCCTTGGGTTTCCAGATCTGACCTGGCATAACCTTGAGGCAGGCTTCCATGATTGACAGCAGTTGCATTTATAGTATTCTTTCTCGGAGACAGGAAAAGACCAGAAGATTTGCAGTGGCAACTGCCAAGGAATTTTATGTAAAGGATTGTGGGTTATAGGAGCTTTTCTGACTTGTACAGAAACCAAAATTCAGGTCATTCCTAATACAGATAAGCCACACAGCATTCTGTGACCTTTCTGAGTTTTATTTATTTATTTATTTATTTAGGTTTTGTTGTTTTCCTGCCTCTTCCAATCTGACTGGTATTGTCTGGTGTGGTGAGTGGTAAGAAAAGGGGCAGTCTTAATTCCATTCTCTGACTTCTCCCCTCCACCCAAACTTGCTGTTGCCTCTTCTGCCCTTCTCCTCTCCATCTTTCCCAATCCTTCTTCTGTCCTAGTTTCCTTTTACCATCTCTGTCCAATACGGAAAGGCAGGGGGTAAGCTCAGAACAAGAAGATGTGATTAGACTGAGTGGGGACACTATTCCGGGTCCTGCACACATAAACATATACACACCTTAACTTGCAAAGCTTAAATCACAGTTTCATGGAGGAAAAAAAAAAAAAAAGTTACCTCTTTGTGGCATTTCAACCAGAACAAAAGTCACTGAAATACAACCTTTTCAAACTCAATTTGTTATCGTTAACATTACCAGCCATATCAGTAATGTTGAAATATGACTAAACATTACAATGGATCCCAAGTGTTTTCAAATACCCTGCTGACAGAATACTGCCGGCCCTGTTGGTATTGCAAAGGACAGAGCCTACATCTGGGTAGATACAAATATTTTAGGTTATTCTCTTTGAAAATAAACATTTGACCAACAGCTCTAATTCTGATTGTGTATATGCCTTAAACTCTCTAATACTGACATAAATTTTTAGACTGCTATTTGACTAGACTCCCAGAGTTCCTTTTTCTTCTTTTTTTTTCTCCCCCTTTGGGTTACAAGGGCTCTTTTCGAGTCTACAAAAGATGTCCTTGTCTGTATAAAATCAGGAATACCAAGGGTCTTTCATCCTTCGACTGAAAGAATGGCTCCTGTTCAGTGATTAATGGAACTCTGAATTAGGAACTAGGGTCTCCAAGGGGTGCTGTTTTGTATTAACAAGGAAAAACGCGAAAGTGGAAGGTAAAACTGTATTTTCTCAGCACCGAAATGTATTTCCCCTTTGTCCTTATTATAATCAAGAAAAAGATAATTATTTCATTTTTGCATATGTTTTAAGATTTTGCCCTTAACTTGTAAATGCTGTCCTTCGGGTAATCGTCATTTCACTTACTAAGTAAACAAGAAAAAGAAAACAGAGACACCTGTCAGGCAAGAGGACAAATATCATGGGAGGGGCGTGCAAAATTGAGAACTCTTACTTAAGGCATTTTTCACAATACTCTTCTGGCTTAAATCACTCTTGCTACTCCTGGACAATAGTTCCTTGAAAACCAGGATAGCTTGGATTCCTAAGCTGGGTATACTGTTTACTCTGAACCTTTTATATTTGCATTTCTAAATTTCACCTCTCATCACAAAACCACTAGGGCATGACATTCTATTATTCTATTTCTGGAATAGTGAACAAGTATTCCATTTCTGATTAAGTCACATGATTTTATTTTTTTAATTTTTTAGTGTTTATTTATTTTTGAAAGGGAGAGAGACAGAGCATAAGTGAGGGAGGAGCAGAGAGAGAGAGAGGATCGTAAGCAGGCTCAAGGCTCCGAGGTGTCAGCACAGAGACTGATGAGGGGCTCAAACTCAAGAACCATGAGATCATGACCCAAGCTGAAGTCGGAGGCATAACCAACTGAGCCACCCAGGTGCCCCTGGATCACCTGATTTTAACCGAAGTCTTTTGGGAGGGGTGTAAAATCAGCTCACTTGATTTCAAAATTCTGTCCCATTTTCTTTTTTTCCTTTTCAGCATCAGATTAGAATCCTCCATTTTGTCCCTCTCATTGGCAAAGCAAAAATGTGGCAGGGGACTGTGTGGTTGCCAGGGTGACCCCAAGGACCAGTTACAGCACATATGATTCTACAAATGGAAGTTCCTCAGTCAGGCCCAATGGCAGGAAAGAAAATTTGCGAACTTGCCCAGGGCCAAGCTGGTGTAAAGTTACAAATAAATGTTCAGAATTAACCACCTCCTGTTACTCCTAAGGTACAAAAATAACTCCATGAAAAGAATTTTTATTTTTCTATAATCTTGTTTAGTAATTTTTCTCTTTTCCTTAAAACACACACACACACACACACACACACACACACATTTATAGTTATAGGAGAAAGAACATTCTTTGCTTTGAGGGGCATTCATAACAGATTTGATTAATATATGCAGTAGACTATGTACATGCTTAATTGCAAGAGGGTTCAAAAGTTTCCATTTTTAATTATCAAAGGATGAGAATCAGCAACAAGTTAGCCTGAAGCTCTAGAGTTGCCCCTTCACATCAGTGGGCCCAAGACTGACTTGCAGGATCTTCTGTTAATATTTTGACTCTATGACTTTAAGTTTCTACGGATACCATATTTTTTAAGCTGCCGTCAGGACAGTCACTGGCTGGAAACACAAGAGCGAAAGAGGGGAGATGATCACCTTACAGTGGGCAATCTGGTTCTCATGTTTCCTTTGAAGAACTACATTCTGCTTTTGGCTTTTTCTGGAATTTTGTGCAGGTTTGTTCTGATTCTATACCTCCCTAAAGCAGAAGTTTAAAAAAAAAATGTATTTGTGGGGCGCCTGGGTGGCGCAGTCGGTTAAGCGTCCGACTTCAGCCAGGTCACGATCTCGCGGTCCGTGAGTTCGAGCCCCGCGTCAGGCTCTGGGCTGGGCTGATGGCCCAGAGCCTGGAGCCCGTTTCCGATTCTGTGTCTCCCTCTCTCTCTGCCCCTCCCCCGTTCATGCTATGTCTCTCTGTCCCAAAAAAAAAAAAAAAAATGTATTTGTCAATTAGGGTATATTAGGTTTTTTTCACTTTATATATTTGACAAGTGGCGTTTCAACATAAACTAAATGACTCTTTCAATATCATTTAGATTAATTTCAGTGATACTTAGGTAAGTAATTCTTCTGCTTGAGAAAAACTTGATAACAGCCTAATCAAATCATTGCATATTTTCAAGCTCAACAAAAGTTTACTGAACATGTCAAGATTTTACAAAACCTATATGTTCAATTGCTATCTGGAGTGGTAAGCATTTTTTATTAAATATAAATTGATTATTAAAAATTTTTCCAAGGTGTTGAGAGTCATTATTTCCTTTTCGACAGCTTTGCTTAAGATTAAAGAGATACTTCAATTTACCAAGTACTGTCAGGTGTAATAATCTGCTTGGTAAATATATATATGTCAAGGTCAACTTGATAATCTTCATTCACTATCACAACCATAAAAATTTATGAAGACAGTTGAGGGTGTTTAGAGAAAGATTACTGTCTGAAACTCCCCAGTCATAATATCTGAATTCAAAAATAGTTTATTCCAAGACCCATAGCAACTTCAAGAAGTCCAGTGTTCTGGTGTGATATCAAGGATTTTCTCATTGACATTCTGTCACATTCTATTTGGAAAAAACTAAAACAAGAAAATGGCATTAAAAGTAGAATGAAAATAATTTGACAGATGTTTCTTGTTTCAGTTTGGACAGTTGGCATTAGAGATAAACATTCATAATCTTTCTCTTCTTGTTTGACAAGTCCTAAGATATGTTGCTTCACACACCAAATTCTGGTGCTTACAAATTTTCAGAAGTATGACCAGATCTTTCCGTTCACCCTCAGACTACAAACACATTTGTCCATTCTGTCCACTTCATAGGCAAAGTATTGATACATATCAGATTTACTGCCACAGGTTTATCCCCATTTAATCTCAGTCCCATCATTGTCTTCTCTGCAGTATACTTCCCCACCGACTGTACCATCTATCTACACCTAAGTAACTTGCTCAATAAAAACTACTACCACTTCCCCTCCAGGTGACTGGTTAGGGTGGAAACACGTTTAGTATGAAGTATTTAGTTTAGTGTGGAAATATCTCCCTAAAATGTCCAGATCCTGAAACCACCCCCACCAATAGGATGAATGACTCACAATATAAGTGCCTGTCAAACTTCTCTTCCAGAATTACTCCAAGATTTCAATGTTATACTTATCTTTTAATAAATATCTGTATTTTAATAAATTGAAATTATCTTTGAGTTGCTAGGTTCATTTGGTTGTATTCCTCATCCCAGTTGATCACACTTTAATGTTCCTTCTGAATATGTCTGATGGGTTTTTTTTGTTTTTTTGTTTTTTAATTTTTTTAATGTTTATTTATTTTTGAGACAGAGAGAGATAAAGCATGAACGGGGGAGGGTCAGAGAGAGGGAGACACAGAATCTGAAACAGGCTCCAGGCTCTGAGCTGTCAGCACAGAGCCCGACGCGGGGCTCGAACTCACGGACTGCGAGATCATGACCTGGGCGGAAGTCGGCCGCTTAACTGTATGTCTGATGTTTTTAAATCCATATCTAGACAGTAACCCCTGAAGAGCTTCTTTCTGATGCCGCCTAACACCTTCCATGTTCATTAGGGCTACACAGTATAAAGAAAGAATGGACACAGGACCGTACTTCCAGGGTTTAGCTATTTTCAGAATCAATGACAATTATATCTCAAAGGGTTTTCCAGGAGGAAGCACTAATAAATGAAAAATTAAGTCCTTGGAGAACCTAAGAATGGTATGTATGTATTTATCAACATAAAATATAATTATTTTGCATACATCTCAATCATCTGGCCTCTAAAATTCATTTCCAAAAATAATTATTAGTGGTTCTGTAAGAATAATGGCCATTCTCTTAAGAATCCATTATTCAGACCTATTGATTTGGAATTCTTACAGTTTTTAAAAATTATTTCCTTATTCACCCATGGGAAGTGGCTATTCTTGTAATGTCTCCTGTACTTCCTAGGTGACTAAAGTCTATTTTTTATTTTTCTTACTAGAGACACAATTTTTTAAAGGAGTTATTCTGTTTATTGTATCTCCTTCATTTATAAGTAGATTAATTTCTCTCTATGGTATCTTTTTTAAATTGATACATTGACATTGTATGAATCTATCTTTTCTCTCTATCCTTGTTTCTGGAAGCCACTCTTATTTTTTCCATGCTTTTACCTGTAGGTCTTAGACATATATATATTTAAAATATTATCCTTTACAATTCTAGTATATTTTTCCTTTGGACATAGGTACATAAGCTTTCTTTTATGAGAACAGACTGAATGCTTTGTTTTTATAGTATGAAAAAGGAGTCTCATAGATGGGCTTTAAGAAGTTCCAGAAGCCCTTTGAAACTTTACACAAAACCTGTACATGTTCATTTGCAGAAAGAAAAAAATCCACTTCAGAAATTCTCAGAGGATTTAGGGAGATGAAAGAATAATAAACTTCTGGTGTAGACAGTCCACAGTCCACAAGGACTCCATGTACACCAGCCCACACAGCTCCACCAGCCTTGAACCTTCTGCTCTCTCCAGGTGGTGGCTACATTTCCCTCAACTAAGAACTGAGGAAAGACTGACCCAGAAAGACCCTCACTCATACACATGTTGAGGCTTAACTGATTACTAGTTCCTAATATAGGAATATATAGGAATAATTGCTAGTATATCTAATTTACCCAGCTCCTCAGGAATGTGGGCTTCTCATGAACAACGACCAGTCCCACTTCTGTAGCCAGGGCAAGGGGAGATCGTTTTTGGCATTCTAAATTAGAACTCAAGTGTTTTCTTATTCTAAAAATCACATAGAAAAAGTTATATGGAGTCGTTTTTATGCTGTGAGTGGCCTAAGAATCTACCCTTAGTTATTTCCAAGGAAAACACACCACAAGTTCCAACCTGATTTCCACTTAGGTCCTGCCTATGTAGGTCATTCCAAGAAAAAGCAAGGAAACATTTTATTTTGTTGCTTTTAGCTTTTCCTCTTAAAGATCATCATTCAGTTACTCCAGCTGTATAGCTCTAAGCCAAATCTTACTTCTGCTTTCCAGACTCATATTCAACTCTACAGTCTTTCTCTGTCTGGATACTCCCAGGCTTCCCTCCTAACACTGCATGCCTGCCTAGCCCCATTCCACAATAATAAGCACTCTCTCACTCGTATTTGTTTCTATCTCTTGCATTGTGTCTGGTCTGAACTGGAATTCTACAAATGTGTGCTAATGCAAACAAATACAACTGATTTTAAAACAGTTTTTTTTTTTTAATTTGGCCATTCTTTATTATTTTTTTAAGTATATTTACTTATTTTGAGTGTGTGGGCTGGGGAGGGGCAGAGAGAGAGAGAAAGAGAGAATCCTAAGCAGGCTCTGCACTATTAGCAGAGAGCTGGATGCGGGGTTCAGTCCCATGAACCATGAGATCATGACCTGAGCTGAAATCAAGAGCCAGATGCTTAACTGACTGAGCCACCCAGGTGCCCCAGGTATTATTTTCAAATATGTAACCTGAATTGTTAATAAAGTAAGACATGCAAATACAGTCTTGGGGCACCCTGTTTGGTTTCTTATTCTGTTAATGCATTTTAATATTTCTGAACACAATTTTTACTAAATCCATACATAATGAGAAAAACTATGAATATGAGCATAAATCTCTTAGCTTGAGTCTACTTGATTTACTAGAATGTTAAAGGTGGACCATTTCTATTGTCGTTTCTGGTCTGGATCACAGATATTCCTGGTTTCCAGAGTGAAGTGTTCAACTACTTTTACATGTAAGCAGTATGCATTTTGACATGCAAAAAAAGAGATCATTGGCTAAAGCCATTTTGTGACATTTAGCCCATCCATTGAGGGTATAATAAGTTTGAGATTTAAGAGGCCACTAAAGGAGCACCTGGGTGGCTCGGTTGGTTAAACGTCTGACTCTTGATTTCAGCTCAGGTCATGATCTCATGGTTGGGAGATTGAGCCCCAAATACACTCTGACAATGCACAACCTGCTTGGGATTCTCTCTCCCTCTCTCTCTCTCTTTCTCTGTCCCTCTGCCCCTTCCCCACTCTCTCTAAAACAAACAAAAATAATGACAATAACTCTTAAAAAAACGAGGTCATTAAAGAAAATGTCTTTAGAGAAACATGTTGGAAACTATGGTATTTCCTTCCCACTACCTTAGGGAAGAAGGAAAAAAGCTGCTTTCCTCTGACCTCAAGTCACGTGGGAGGAGATTGCTGTTTCTCCCCTGGAGACCCAATAAAGTGGTCATCGTGTCATAAGGAAAAAAAAAAATCCTACAAGGAAGAAATTGGCTGAAATGGCTGATGGGAGCCAAGAAAGAAATCCTTATTGGAAGTAAATTGGGATAACAAACATGGGGGTAGAGCCAAGAATGTGTGAGAGTTTTGCACAAATCAGATGTTGGCCATGAATGAGAAAACGAGACTGGAACCATTTTAAGTTTTGTCCAAGAGGACTGCTTAAAAAGGTGACCTGACTCTCCAAGGGATGAAAACGATGAACTACTACATGCCCTGAAACTGAGGGAAAAATTAAAAATAGGCAGCTGGAAGACAGAAGACTCACTGTCTATGTCACAGGAAGTTTACCCAGGTATGACTGATGGATGAATTACAAGGAGACCCATCAAAGTTCCCCTTCAAGAAAAAAATCAGCTTCAAACAACCACTGAGACCGGACGGAGAACCCCAATATCAGAGATTTCCTGAAAATTCCCTCCCTTCCATCCCCCTCATAACCCTGGAGGTACAAGGCAACCAGATGGGATGAGTAGGGAGAGAAGAAATGAAATATAAGATAATAGAGTTGTTCTGCATACCTGGCTGCCACTGCAGACCTTCAACCAGAACAGGTTCAAGCTGAGGGAGGGAAAAAGACTTAATTTCATATGAAGTATCAAGTTTTGCTATTACATGGACCTTGAAAAGAGAGTTAGTTTTATGACTAAAGGGACTAGAAGGCTTTTGATTTTCTGGGAGGAAATGGGAAAGTTATGGATCTAACACATATTTCATCCCAAGAGCAGAGAAGATCTACCCAGAGCAAGTTTGGCTGAGCAAAGGGAGAGGGGAGCACTTTTCAGTTTCACCATACGTCCTATGAACAACTGCTATTTCCACAAATACTACCTTTATAATCCAAAAGTACTCTTTGAAGTTGAAAATGGATATATCAGTAATTTGGTAGTGTCAAGATGCTTGAAATGTTGCCCCTGGAAAGTGGTGTTTCATTCTCATGACCCAAGGTTGAACTTCTAAACTCTCTATTTTGCAGTTACAGAGGTAATTGATGATAAGATCTTCATATTCGTCCCCCAAAAAATAATTTCTTGACTTTAAAAAGTATTTTTGCAGGGTGCCTGGTTGGTTCTGTTGGTTGAACAACTGACTCTGGATTTCAGCTCAGGTCATGATCCCAGGGTCATGGGATTGAGCCCTGTGTCGAGCTCCATGCTAAGCATGGAGCCCGCCTAAGATATTCTCTCTCTCTCTCTCTCTCTCTCTCTCTCTCTCTCTCTCTCTCTCTCTCTCCCTGCCCCACTTCCCTACTTGCACTCTCTCTCACTCTAAAATAACAGAAAAAAGTATTTTTGCAACAATATAAATAAATACCCCCTAAAAAACTTTTGCACTAAAGCATTTTAACATTGACTATTATTGAAAAGGTCTCATTTGCATTTATTTATTATTTAATAGACTGCATTCAATTTGCCAGTGAGCACAGGAACAAAACGATATTCTAAATTATTTTCCATAAGCAAATCTCTAATTCAGTTTGATAAAAGAGATTCTCAACATGTTATAGATGAACAATTAGGAAGCATTTTACGTGATAATGATTGTTGGTCTAGAAATCATTATTATCTAACACATGCTGAAACTATAAAGAACCCCATCATTCAAAAATGGCATGTAAGAAGGCTACTTTGCTCATACCATAACTAAACTTAGTCTCACCATCCACCTGGTTGGTCATATCCTCTTAAAGCTGACAGCCAGATATAAAATATGAGAAAAATTCCAAAATCATCCTAAAATGCATAAGGTGAACACAGAGGGTCCTTCCTTTTACAACAGTATTTCCACATAACGTTCCTGGCATCAAATAGGTCAACATGACAGAAACCAGGAAGACAAAAAAGAAGAATATCTTGATTTGGTCAGTTGGTAGATTGCCTTTCTAATCATTCTACACTAATCTTTTGCTATTCCTGAGTTTCCTATACTCTGACACCTCTGTGTGTTGGTCTTGATGGGGACTTTGTGTTTGTTGATCTATGGGCCTGCACAAGTTCTTCCATTTCTTTAAGGCCGAGAAGATTTAAACTTCTACAGACAAGATGAAGAATATATGCCTAGTTAAGAATCCAATCATCAGAAATGAGTGGAAAACGGGTTAGGTGGGACTAGGCCTGCACAGTTGTCACTAAGTCCATGGGGAGGGACAGGACTGTCCCAATAGCTGTTTGCCTTCTCATTTGGCTACTCTTCTTAGGCTCCTGCCACAGGTCAGCCTCTTGGCCAGTGTTGCTCAAAGACCTTACTTCAGTACAACCATCTGCCAGCTCCATTCCTTCCAGGTTTATGCCAACACAATGCCACTCAGAAACTTTGGCCTTACTCTGAAATTTCCCTTGCTCCCAGTGAAACATCTAAAGGCTTCTTAACTTTGACATGATTTGGGTTCTTCCTCTAGGCTCTGTAACCAGCTCTTCTACAAGAACAATCTGCCCTCCATTTTTACATTTACTCCTAACCCCCATGGGTTGGAAAATCAGACCAATGTGTATCCGTAAATTCGTCACTTGCACAAACATGCATCCACACACTCTTTTAACAGGTGTACTAATAACAAAAATTAATTTAAGCACCATCCCAAATCCTGCCTTCTCCCTCCAACCACCGTCCTCCAGCCCTGGCCTCTGCTCACTCCCTTGCTTTCTGCTGGGAGCTCCCTTAGCAAAGCTATAGGTCCTCCTGTGATGTTAAAAGCCAGCAGAAGCTCACAGACATCACCAATTGACAAGGAGGAAGCCCAGCTTTCCAAACAGTCCCAGAAGTCACAGGAGCTCATTCCTTTAATTTAGACCAATAAGATACAGGGGGTGGCAAAGAGCTGTCAGAGAAAACTCCCTATCTCTGCAGTCAACCCTTCCATACAACCCCTTTGGAGACATTCTGCATGACCTAACAACCATAATTGTTCCTTTGTGGCAGTTCCACAAGGCACCACATTGGACTTACTCTTTTCCCTCTCTGCCTACCTTCTATTCGCCCCTCACTGTTGCTTCCCTGAGACTTCACCTTCCAATAAACTATTCGCATTTATCTTTTGTGTTCTCAGATATCTATGTAAAGAGAGCGTAAAATAAACTATTTGCCTTGTCGAAATTTTTTATTACCTGATAGTTTTTTTCTAATGTTTAAGGTCTCTGTTTTATCCACCAATTGGAGGGCAAGTTTAGCTTTTTAACTGGTTCGCTTTATTTATAAATGTGTCTTGAAGATCTGAAGATACCATATTTTATCAATGTACCATATATTTTTTTAGTCGTTAATAATTATTTTTCCAAGATGACTCAGACTTAATACTCTTGAATTCGACCAAATGAGGAAGGTGGTTGGTGCATCAAGAGGGGGTTCTTCTGCAATAATCACAATCAGATAAAGATTGAATTTGCCAGAGCTGATGTACTTCGTACTTTTCAACTTGTGTGCATGAGGACCGAACTGGACATTTCTCCTTTTTATGTCGTGTTGAGTTGTTCTTTAAATTACAGAATTAAATGCTCAAAGATGAAATCTTTTGAGTTACAATGTCGCTGAATCAAATGCTGTAAAGATGAAGTAGCTTTGCTGTTATGTCTGTCAAAGCCTTCTAGCTATACTTCACATTTGGTGCCTTTATATTTGTTCTTCTATTTCTATTTTGTTAAATAAAATGTTGGAACATATACCAAGAAACACAGATTGTCCATAGCAGCATGAGACTTAGGCTGTGGTTGGAAATAATTTAAATTAAACATTACATGAACACCGAAGAAGTTTCCAACTTCCCAATTTAACTTATGTATAAATTATACCCCACCCCTCAAAAAATATAAAAATATTATATTAAGGCATCTAGGTATCTAAATATACGATAGATAGATAGATAGATAGATAGTGTGTATTTGTGTATAAATTATATTTTAAAGGGGATAAAAATTAAATATATCCTCATTTTTTAGCAAAAAGATTACTAAATCTCACCAGAATAAAGTACTAAACATAGAAAAATCCCTAGAACATAAATCTTGCTTGAAGAAATTACCTTACTTAAAATATAAATTATGCTTTTAAAGAGAACTCTTACCCAAAACATACATCCTATGATCAGATAAAGGGCATTCAATGATAAGGATGTAAATAATCATGCAAATGCTTTTCCAATTGGGCAACTAGAAGCATTCATTTTATTCCACAGTCCTCCAAAATGCTGTGTTGCTTATCAAGTTTTAAAATAACTGCTTCCGTGTCCACATTTTGGCAGCCACAAACTATGGCGTGACTAGAACTTTGCTCATGTTACTTTGGATTCACAGGCTGTGTCTAAATGCAGCCTCTGAATTGGACTGCCTCATGCAGACTCTAGCCAAATTGGTTGCAGAGATCTTCATCAAATGTTAAGAAATCAAAAAGATCCAATTATTAAAGACATTTTAAATGTACAGGCCCACACACAGTCTAGGCTAAGGCCCAACATATCCCACGGAATGACAGAAAACATTTGGCAGCTGATATAACTCTTAGAGTTGATAACAGATGACCCTGATCAGAGAGTGACAGGAAGTACATTTTCTAAAACTTAGCTGTGACCTAATCACATATTGAATTACCAGAGAAGTTTCATGAAGAAAACCTTCAGCCCAGTTATGACCCTCCTACACAGACAAGACATCAGAAGAGAAAACAGCAGATACATCAACAGGAAAATGTAATGAATAATTTTATGCCCATAAATTTGATGACTTAGACAACATGAACAAATTTCCAGAAAGCAATAACTTAACTGAACATGCTCAAAAAAGTATTAACAACCCAAGTGGTCTTATTACCATAAAGAACACTGAAGTAAAGTTTAAATTGTTCCCACAAAGAACACAACAGAGAATTTTTATAAATTTTCAGGGAATAATCCCAGTCTTATACAAACAATTCCAGAGAATAGAAAAGGCAGGGAAGAGGGGACAATTCATTTTATGTGATTTCATAAAACTCTCATACTGTAAGCAAACAAGGACAGTAAGAGAAAGGAAAATTACAGGCCAATCTCATTCATGCACATAGATTCAAAAATTCCAAATAAAATATTAGTAAACATAATTAACCACTCTATACAAAATATACCATCATCGTTTCAGCTTCTATCAAGAATAAAAAGTTGCCAATTGTGGTTTCAGCTTCAAGCCGTAAGGAGCTTGGAAGATGTCACTCCCATCATTACAAGAAGAAAAACCTGGACAAAGTGAAAATCAAAAACTTTGCTTGGATCTATCACACAACGGAGGTTGTGAGACAAATTACCACCCCAAAACCTAGGGGGAGGCACATCCAGAAAGATATGAGAGTTGAGACTTGCTTTGCTACAGCAGAAGTTCCTAGAGCCTTAAACTGATAGGAACAATTAAATAGTAATTTTGACAACTGCTGAAAGAGAAGTGTAGGCATGAGAGTTTCAGACTCCAAGGTGAATTTTTCCTAGGGTCAGGGTCTTTGGTCCCCCTAGATTTTAATGGGCTTTCTCTCCAGCAACCCCAACAGGTCTTACATGAGCATCTGAAAACTGGAGAAAGATTCCCATGTGGCTCTGGCAAGGGGAGGGTAAGAGTAATCCTCATGAAATCTACTCAGAGACATCTCCATTAAATAGGGCTACTCTCCAAGGCAAAGGACTTTGTCTTAGCATGATTTTGAAACCTTATCCCAGATAGGGGAAAGCAACTCTTCCCTATTCCAGCCCCCCTCCAGCCTTCCTGTCTCATTCAAGAGGAAAAAATGAAAACCATAGCAAACAGGGGACAGGGTGTCAAGGAAATAGATTCAAAATGCTACAGCTGAGGAAGGGAGCAGGGAAAATAAAAAGCAAACCACTGGAGGAGGGACAGAAATAATTATAAAGACCACAGCCCCTGAACACAGGCTCACTAAAAGACTAAGAGTTGATCAAAAGATTACATAAGGCTTAACTTGGAGTGCCTGACTGGCTCAGCCAGTAAAGCATGCAACTATTGATCTCAGGGTCACGAGTTTGAGCCCCACACTGGGTGGAGAGATTACTTTAAAAAATAAATTACGATACTCCTCCTCATCCACCACGGCATCAACTGGGTTTCAGTAAAATAATAGTGGATTTCAGCCAAAAAAGCTGCAAGACACAGGATCTCTCTGGGGAGCAGTACATAGGGAAGCCCCAAGACAAAGAGAAGAGACAAAAACAAGGATGCTGGAGGAATCTGAGGACTCTGCAATGGTAACTACAACACACATTAAACATGTTAAACACAACCCAACTCTTAGCAAGAGTAGCGTAAGTCCACAGGCTGAAGGCCTATTAAATTAGTCTCTGTTATCTGATACAATATGTTCTGCTTACAACAACAACAAAAAATTACAAGGTTGCCAAAAGACAGGGGGGAAAAAAGCACAATCTGAAGATAAACACAATCTGAGGAGAGAAAGCAGTCATCAGAATGAGACACGGATATGGCAGACCTAATGGAATTATCAAACAGAGAATTTAAAGGAACTACAATTATTATGCCAAGCGTTCTAATGGAAAAAGGAGACAACATGCAGATTCAGATGGGTAATGTTAAGTGAAGAGGTGGAAACCTTAAGGAAGAATAAAGAGGAAATGCTATAAATTACAAACACAGTAAAGAAATGATGAATGGTCTTGATGGGCTCATCAGTAGACTTGACACACTTGAGAAACAACCAGCAAACTTGAGGTAAATAGGTCAATAGAAACTTCTCAAACTGAGATGCAAAGAGAAAACAGAATGACACAGAACAGCACTTCTAAGCACAATGGGACAACTTCAAAAGGTATAACCAACTGATAATTATAACACCAGAAGAGCTAAGAGAAGGAAGAAAAAATATTTGAACTGATAATGGTGAAGAACTTTCCATTTTAAGGACAGATAGACAACCCACATATTCAAGAATCTTAAAAAACACTAAGCAAGACTTTTTTAAATAGCAACAACAACAACAAACCACCTAACCTCTTGTATTCAAATTACATAAAACCTAGGGCAAATAGAAAATCTTGTTAGAAGCCACGGGATGAAGAATAAGACAAAGCTTCTCTCTGTGACAACTTCTGCTTAACATTGTATCAAAGGTCTTGGGAAAAGTTAAGCAAAAAGAATTCAAAAGGAAGAGAGAAAACTACCATGATTCTTAAATAACACAATAATGTGTATAAAAACCCAGACTTAGGGGCGCCTGGGTGGCGCAGTCGGTTAAGCGTCCGACTTCAGCCAGGTCACGATCTCGCGGTCCTTGAGTTCGAGCCCCGCATCAGGCTCTGAGCTGATGGCTCGGAGCCTGGAGCCTGTTTCCGATTCTGTGTCTCCCTCTCTCTCTGCCCCTCCCCCGTTCATGCTCTGTCTCTCTCTGTCCCAAAAATAAATAAAAAACGTTGAAAAAAAAATTTAAAAAAAACCCAGACTTAATTATAAAGTTTGTAATATTTTTAGGAAGAAAGTTATAAAATTTGATTGGAACACATAAAAGAAGATATGAAAAAGTTGAGAGATGTGTCATCTTCATGGATACAATAACTGAACACTACAAAGATGCGAAATCTCCTCTAATTCATGTGTAGACTAAAGGCAATTCTAAGAAATTTCCAAAGGTTTTCGGTGAAACTCAACATGTCAATTCTAAACCTTGCATGGAAGATCAAGGGTTAAAACTATCTGAGTCAATCTTCTGACAAAAACAGGATGGGGGAATTGCCCTATCTGATACCAAAAAAAAAAAAAAAAAAAAAAAAAAATATATATATATATATATATATATATATATATATATATTATCAAGTTACATTAGTTAATACAGTGCAGAACCGGAACATAAGAAAGAAAAGGAATGGAATATAGAATCTGCAGGCAGATACACACCTACATATAAACTTGAGTTGTGAAGCAGTAACATTGTAGGTCAGGGAGGAAATGTGTCAATAAGTGTTATGTGGACAATTGCTTATCTATATGGGGGGAAGAAAGAAGTTGAACCTCTGTATCGCACAACGCATAAAAACGAATTCCAAGTGGATGAAAGACTTAAAGGAGAAAGACAAAATGATAAAACTTTTAAAGGATAGTAAACGGCAGAGAAGACAGAAAATAAATACTTTGTATGCTATGTATTAATTAAGTCCAATGATGACGTAAAGGGGGAGATCTCTGGGAAGGTGGGAAGGGAGCGATTATTCCAAGCAGAAGAACTAGCGACTTCGAAGACCCAGGGGTGTGTATTGGCAGAGACTTGCGGGGACTTGTAAGCAGCAGCGTAGGGCTGGCTATCTCAATGTATGGGGGCAGGAATAGTAATGGAAACTAATCTGGAAAAATCGATGGAGGTCAAATCCTAAAGAGCCTTGTTTGCTCCATGAAGGAATTTGAGCAGAGTCCTATAGGAGCCACCAAGGAATTTGAAATAGAAGTAACAAGATTTCATTTGCATTTCAGATACATCTATCCGACTTCCAGGTAGGTGATAGAATGGAAAGGGCTTCGACTGGAAGTAGGGAACTAAGCAGACTAGTAAAGGAATGTAGGCACTCATGTTAGCTTGAGTTAAGACAGCTGCAAAGGAGCCAAAGAGGAGCGGAGGGAATGAAACAGGAGATAAGGAGGAGTTGGAATCCACAGGGCTCTGTAACCGTGTGGAGGAGGTGGAGGATGTGAGAATGCCTCTCAGGCTTCCAGAATGGGTAAATGAGTAGATGGTGATGTAAATTAATAACAGCAAGAGGAACCAATTTGGGGGATGGGAGATAAGGAGTGAGATAGTGAGTTCGGTTTTAAACAAACTGATTTTGGATACTATTATCATATCCAGGCGGAGATGTGCAGTCAGCGTTGAAGACGTCAAGACATTGGAGATAGTGAAAGGTCAAAACCAGTTGTGTCCATAGTGAAGGAACAAAATCAGAAGGCACCCTGATATTGTTAAAGAAAGTTCGCTCTAAATGATTATGATGGTCAGAGGCACCACCTGGAAAATGTGCTGCCTGGGGGGAAAAAGTCTGAAAAAGAAACTACTGCTAAATTTCTGTCTTAATTAAAAACAAAATTATATTTACTGATGTGAAAATAATGAGGTCCAAATGAGCTTGAAGACCCAAAGTTGCAAAGATATTTTGTAAAATTTAAATGATTGTGCCTACCTTTGCTGACTCGGGTGAAGGTTTCTCTCTATTCGCTCTTTATACATAGAACGTATAAGAAACACATTGTTGGGGTAAGTCTCTCCTAGATGGAGATATCTAGGGTCTCACGCTATATAAGTTCTTCCTTGAAAACTAGAATGTTCAATACAATAGCAACAGCATCCCAAGACGTAATGGGAAAATGCAGTCTAAAATGCCAGGGAAAATTAAAACAACCCTATAATGGTGGCACTGGCACTTTAGATCCCTCCATAAACTTCTGATTAACTAGAGTAACAGAGACCAAATGAACACAGAAGCAGATTTAGCTTTTCAGACTTTGGAGCATCATATAGGGAATCATTGCCTCAGTGACCTGGAAAAGTGTACACATTCCCCGAGGTGAACAGAGAGATTTAACTCAATAAATATTACAGAGAGCACATGAGAAAGCTGCCGAAGTTTCAGAGATGGGCTTTTAGATAAAACAATTACAGAATTGATGGAGTAGGTCTTCTGGTTTTATCGCCTTCACTTTTTCTAGATCTCTAAAAAGCAACATGTTTTTAAACGTTACAGGCAGTTTCCTTGGCACCTTTTGACATTAGCTATTATCTTTCTTAATTCCCTAAATTCTCTCTGTTTTCAAAATCTCCACCTGTCATTTCTCTATTGTTTCCCCCGACATGTGTGCAGAAATGGAGAGACTCCAAGCAGACCTAAAGACGTGTCTGTGTCACTAAACACAGTCCATTGTACTCTATTTTTCTTTAGTTACAGAATCTCTAAGAAAATGCTCAAAACAATTATGCTTCACGTTATACAATAAAAATAGCTTTCTGTATTAAGCTGCTGCACATGTTGGGGAGACAGTGTTGTTTTTTTACTAGCATTTTTCTTGAACACACATCTCTGACTGAAACTCTGAGCTTCACTCCCAAGACAGTACAAATCGGCTCTTTTTACTTCTCTCATTTGCCTCCCTAAACAATATTAGTTGATTTCTAGTTACTAGAAGTTCTGGAACGTAGGAAACCAGGTGCTGCTATTTTATTTCTTCTGCTTCTCTAAAAGCCTAAGGTTTAAACACTGAATAACAACCTTGGCTAATGGAAGGTGTCCTTTGATTCCAGCATCGTTGATTGCCAGGCATCGTATTTAAATAATTACGGTGTAGAGTCCTAAATTAGGAATAAACTCTACCCTATGGCATGGACATTTAAGTTAGATATTCAGACTGGTAGCATTATAGTTTTGCATGCTTGACCATGTTTAATAATAAATGACGTACTCTGCTTAAATGGTTATGTTTGAAGGTTAAGCTACCATGTGAAAATCTCTTTGTTTTTCATACTATTATAATAAATGACTGATTTTAATTTTATTTGGAGTATTAACCTTTTCTGAAATAATCCTAAACCATGCTGGTTTTTGTTTTCCATAACATTTTAGTGATTCTCAACCCACCACACTTTTATAAATGGGTATACATAAAGGTCACACCTTTCTGTGAAAGACATGTGATTCTCTTTCAAACAGAGAAAGACCAGACACAAAGTAAAAGTGAGAAAAAGTTGGGGTCAGGCAAACAGCTTTATTTGCCACACAGTGAACGGAGCAATGCTACTTGTCCATCTTGGGGGTTTTGTTCCAGTTTCTTTCCCGAACTGGCTGCTGGAAAATTATCTGTCCCTGAGAACGGAGTCTGAGGACTAAATCCGCAAATATTGGTAATCACCGGTGATAATTATTAGGGCAGTGTATTTGTTTTCTGTAGCAACTGTAACAAATTGCCACAAACGGAGTGGCTTAAAACAACACAGATTTATTATCTCATAGTTCTGGAAATCAGAAGTCCAAAATGAGTCTCACTGGGCTAAAATTAAGGTGTCAACAGAGCTGTGTTCCTTCTGGAAGCTGTAGGGAGAATCTATTTCCTTGCCTCTTCCAGCTCTATCTTAGTCTACTCAGGCTGCTCTCACAAAATACCACAGACAGGAGAGATTATAAACAACAGAAATTTATTTCTCACAGTTCTAGAGACTGCAAGTCCAAGATCAGAGGACCAGCATGGTTGGGTGAGGGTTCTCTTTGGGTCACAGACTACCTGGTGTGTCCTCACATGGCAGAAGGGCTGACGGAGCTCTGTGGGGTCTCGTTTTAAGAGCACTAATCCCATTTATGAGGACTCCACCCTCGTGACTTAATCACCTCCTAAAGGGCCCACCTGCTAATGCCACATCACATTAGCCATTAGGATTAAAATGTATGAGTTGTGAGAGAATACATTCAGCCGCAAGTTCCTAGAGGCCCGTCACCTTCCTTGCCTCATGGCCCCCTTCCTCCATCTTCAAAGCCCAGAACAAAAAGTTCTTCTCACACTGCCCACCTCACTGGTCCTCTTATTTCTGATTCCTCTTCCACTCTTAAGGATGCATGTGATTACATTGAGTTCACATGGATAATACAGGGTTATCGCTCCACCCTAAGGTCAGGTGGTTAGCAACATTAATTTCATCTGCAAACCCAACTCCTCTTTCCCTGGTAGCCTAACATACTCACAAGTTCTTTGAATTAGGACCTGGACATCTTTGGGGAGCCAATGTCCTGCCTACGATAAACTCTTACACAGCATTATTTTGACAAGAACTGTGATACTCCCTTGAAAGCAATACACGTCTCAAGGGACACCTAACTCTGGCTCCCCTCTTAAGCATTAACAATCCCACGGGGATATGCACCCCTGAAGAGGGCCACTTACCCCACTTACCCCCAGATTCTCCCACTCACACCTTTCCCATGGAGTTGTCCCCACTGTGAGCTGGCATTGACTCACCTGACAAGGGGTGGGGTGGGGAGTATCATGAAACTTGAAGGCCAAGGCAGAGAATCTTCAGGAAGAGGAAATACCTGTGTCTCCCATGAGCTTGTGTCTTATGATTCCAGTTCTGGACATCCTCAATGCCTGTTTTCAGAAGCTGCCTGGTACCTGGTGACTATCCCACCAAAATATGTCTAAAATACTTGTGTATGGGGACGTCTGGATGACTCAGTCAGTTAAGCCTCCTACTCTTGATTTCAGCTCAGGTCATGATCTCACCATTAGTGAGTTCGAGCCCCACCTCCGGCTCTGTGCTGACAGTGCAGGAGCCTGCTTAAGATTCTCTGTCTCTCTCTCTCTCTCTCTCTCTCTCTCTCTTCCCCTCCCCAACACATGCACACTCTCAAAAATAAATATTTTTTTTAAAGGAAATACTTCTGTATTAGTTAAGGTAAAAGTAAGCCACTATGACAGCTTCTTTCTAACAATGAGATACAACTTTTAGTCTCTCTGACATCACGGTCCACCCAATCTCAGCTGAAGGGGTAGCTCTGACCATTCATCAGCCCAGATCCCTCCCATCCTGACTTTGTTGAGTGACCACTGTCCTCATCTGCCTGGTCAAAGTGGGGTTACCTTCAAATCTGTTTCTATCCCAGAGGTATAAGAAACAAGGGAAGTTTAGTATGAGTAATTCTTCTCAGCAAGTGAGGCAGTGACTGCTCTAATCACTTCCCCTCACATTCAAAATTTAATCACGTAGACACACACCTAGCTGCAAGGGAGGCTGGGAAATGTAGTCTCTAGCGAGGGAGCTTCCAACACTTATTTAGGGGCTGCTTTGTGCCAAGTCCTTTATGCACGTTTTTCGTATTGCTTGTTATAAACAAATGAAGCAACAGAGGCTGAAAGTAGCTAAGTCATTTGCTCATGATTACCCAGAACACCTGGAGCTGAACCCGGTCTCTCTGGTCACAAAGCTGACCAGAAGCAACATGTGACCTCAGAGCTGCACACACTGCCTTGCTAGGCAGAACTTGTTTTTCAGGATTTTGGAAAACATTAAAGTTGGATCTGCCTCTTTTCTAAGTTCTTCATTTCCCTGTACAAACATTCCCTCTACCTTCTTTTTCCTTTCACTGATCAAAACATAGTGTTCACATTTATTTTATCATCTGTCCTATGTATTCAGTAAAGTGCTGTGTACATTTATAGAGTCCTTAATTTTAAATTTTAAAAGTCCTTAGATTGTTGTAGTCTCTTACTTTTAAAGAGCATATTTCAAATTCATTCAATTCACTTTTTCTTTTGCTGTCTTTAAAGACACTTGATTTCTGGGGCCCCTGGGTTGGCTCAGTCAGTTAGGCCTCCGACTTCAGCTCAGGTCATGATCTCATAGCTTGTGAGTTCAAACCCTGTGCCGGGCTCTGTGCTGACAGCTCAGGGCCTGGGGGGCCTGCTTCAGATTCTATGTCTCCTTGCCTCTGCACTTCCCCTGTGCTCTTTCTCTCTCTCAAATATAAACATGAAAAAAGTTTTTTAAAGACATTTGATTTCCTTCCCCACAGTGGCCCACCTTGGTGGGAGGAGTTACTCATTGAAGGCAAGGAGCATGCAGGCTTCAAGTTAATGATTAGACCCACAACCTTGCACAAGAGCAAACTCAGAACAAGATCAACCAGAGGAGGCTGAAGAGAATTAGTAGGTGGCAGAAAACCTTATAAAAAGAAAACTGGGGAAGTTTGCTGCAGAACCACAGCCCCTTTGAAAACAGAGTGGGAAGCGACAGAGAGGTCCTGTCTACTCTTCCTCTTTAGGAAGTATTCACTTGTCCTTTCTCTGCTGTTTCATAAGCCTTTATATCAGCATTCATGAACTTCCAGTCCCAGTTTTGAAGGTAGCGCCCAAGAGACAGAGTGACTATCTTCAGTCGGTTCTTCATCCTTCCACAGCACTCTGCATACAAATGGTGTTCGCTAAAAGATTTTGGAACTTAAATGTGGAAGGTATGAGTGAAAAACTATGGATGACATATGCTCTTTTCTTCTTCCCAGAGCCCAGACAGACAATGACCGTCTGATGGTTACATATCTGATGATAAGGTCCGTACAGAATGTCAGACGCATGCTCACTGACACCGTGGGCCCCACGGCACTGGAGGGCCTCCGGACCCGGGTTTGCCTCTCAGGTGCTCACCGACATAGCTCCTACCACCACCTCCGCAAAAAGACCAACAACAGTGCATGTCCTTGTAAGCTTAAAGTGCTTTTTCTCAAAGCTGCATAACTTGTCAAAATTGTTTGCCCACATCACTGCAATCTGTGTGCAGGGAAGCCTGAAACAAGCCCGTGTTTGGAAAGCAATGGAGAAAGTACAAGAGGTTCTGAAATTCATAAGCCTGGGAAAGCAATGATTCAGAGAGAAGCTGCTCTTCTCGGTTCTTCCAAATTGAAAAGCACTCAAAGCAATAGAGCAGCTGCTGCTTGCCTAGTCTGGTTCCTATTGACCTGACTTGACCTTGTACCTCACGTGTGAATTGGGCCTCCAGCCAGACCCGGAAACCACAGCCCCCTCCCATGACCAAGTTTGACCTACACATCTCTCCTCCTCCCTGCAGAAGCACCAGGGGAGGCTGGCCGCAGAGACAGTCAAGAGTGAGGTCAAAGGAGTTGCTTAATTAAAGGGTTAACACCAAAGCAGTCCCCACAGCCCTCCTTCCTTCCCTTTCTGCCAGTCTGCTCTCTTCTCATCCTTTGCATTTTATAGTCTTCAGTTCCAATTACAGGGGATTAATAATTAAGTGATTGTTAATTCTTTTCTGTCTCCTGGAAGTCATGATCATCTGAGCAATGATGATACAACCGTAGCCTGAGAAGGAAATGAAGATGGACAGAACTGAAAGAAAATACAGTGTTTTCCTCCCTGTGTAAAAATTATAGCATCCTCAAACGAAACAGGTTGTAGTTCATAGTCTTCAACCCATAAACAAACAATTTATTCTATTTTGAAATATGTTTCTTCTTTCCCATTTCCCAAGTACTTTCATGTTCTCCAGACTTGGGGAGGAGAAATAAAGGCAACGTTACCATTCAGGAGTCATTATGAGCTTCCTTGGCAACAATTATTCAACTTTAAACATTTACTTGGCAGCTGATTCAAATTCAAATAGACCTGCAGTTATTGGGTAAAATAAAGTGTGCCCCATAACTCAAAGCCCTCATAATGTGTGTAAATTTTTCAGGTGACCTAATTTGTGTTTCCAGTTTGACCCACAGTAAGTTGAGTCACTCATTACTGGATGGCATGCAACTAAGGCCAACCCAAAAGATCTCAAAGAATGTTCTTCTCTGATGTTGTTCTTGACTTCCCAGGTTTGTAAAACTAAATCCATTCTGGAAAACAGTGAATCTTTATGTGTGTGTGTGTGTGTGTGTGTGTGTGTGTGTAATGTGTTTGTAGCTAGGTGATGAATACCAAGCATGTTCCTATTTTTTTATTTACTTTTTTTTTTTGAGAGAGAGAGAGAGAGAGAGAGAGAGAGAGAGAGTGTCAGTAGGGGAGGGGCAGAGAGAGAGGAGAGAGAGAATCCCAACCAGTTTCCGCGCTGTCAGTATGGAGCCTGCCACAGGGTTCGAACCCACGAACCATTGAGATCATGACCTGAGCCGAAATCAAGAGTCAGATGCTTAGCCAACAGAGCCACCCAGGTGCCCCCTAACTATTTTAAAGCAATTCAAAGAACTGGCAACTAGGGGCACCTGGGTGGCTCAGTTGGTTAACCAGTTAAGTATCTGATTCTTGATTTCTGCCCAGGTCATGATCTCGTGGTTCGTGGCATCTAGCCCTGTCCAGTGCAGAGCCTGCTTGGGATTCTCTCTCTCCTCTGTCTCTCTGCCCCTTCCCCACTTGTGCTTGCACTTGCACTCTCTCTCTCTCTCTCTCTCTCTCTCTCTCTCTCTCTGAAAATAAATAAATAAATAACAGAACTGGCAACTAGAAAAACCTTCACTAACCACCTCCACATGATTCTAATTATTGTCTTTGTACTCCCTCAAAGTGATTTGAACTACATTATCCTACTCTTGCATTCTCCATTTTCCCTAATACAGATTTTATATCTCCAGCAGCTGCATTTTAAACTCTTCAAAGACAGTAGCTCTTTATTTACAGTTAGACTCTCAACAGATACTTGGGAATGAACAAATGAACGAATGGATGAATGAATGAAAGCCTAATTCAGACAAAGTCCCATTCATTAATGAGGCTTTTTTGCTACCTACCTTCTTCCCTCCTACCCTCAATGTTCTTTGGAATTCTAAGGTTCTGCAAGCATGGGAGAGCATTTGGGTTTGAGCCGATATCCCAGTATACTACCCACAGCAAAGATCAGGCAAACCGGCATGGTATCTTCCTTTGGTGACAAATTGACTAGCGGTCAGTAACAAATGAATGCCTACGAACTTATCCATACCATAGATACCTTTAGCATTTGTATGAAGTTTGCAGTCCTTCTGATCTGACGAGCTGATGATAAGGTTTAAGAGCAAGTAAATACTGTAAGTGATTCCACTTTGAAACATTTTCTACTAGTTCTTTCAAGCTCCTGAGTCAGTTTCATTGAGGAGTATCCTGGGATTGCAAGGCAAACTACTTTTGTGTGAACCGATATTTTCTTGATACACTATCGGGCAAGCAAAGTAGAAGACAGAAATGAATTGGATCTGAGGCTGCTATGTGCCTGCAGCTGTCATTCAGAGTCCCGGATTTCAGATTTTTCATTCGTCACATCACATCTTCATAGCTATCATCGACTAGCTACGAAATAAGGGAAAGTGAATATTTGGACTTAGTAATTAAAAACACTTTTAGTTATATGTTCAAGTTTTATATAAGATTTCATTTTTTTTTCACTTTAAAATGACTAAGGCATTCCTAGTGAAGGCAATGACATCTGTCAAGAACTTGAGAGGTTTTTAAGTAACCTACACGTTTCATTCATTCACAGTCATTCAACAAGTATGTCCCAGCACCTGCACATTGTCTGGTGCTGGAAAATAGCTGTGAATCAGAGAATCACATTCCTGCCTCCACTCTAGACGACTGGTATAGTAGAGTATCTATAGTATTTTCTTTTTAACTTCTCACAATAACTGTGATCAGGGCACTTTGTCCTCAGTTTCATACATGCCATGGAATACCAGCAAAATGAACTTTCAGGACCAAAATATCCACAAATTAACTGCCTCACTCATAAAAAGCTGTGTGAGTTACAATATTACTGATGCAGGTGAAAGCACCTCTTTCTGAGGTAAACACTCCCTGTATCTTCCACTGTTACTCTGGTTTCCAGGTCCCTCGCAGCCCTGTTTGCCATTTCCCTGCTGCTTTCTAATCTGTGGACCCCCTCGCAAGGTGTCTGATGGCTGGGGGGGGAAAACTCCAGAACTGGCTTAAGCACTGGTTGCAGGAGACACAGGCAACGAAATCCCGATCCAAATCAACCCACAGGAGAGGCCTTTCTGCTTAACCTGCCCATGGCTGTTTTCCAGATTACCTGCATGCTGACCAGATTCTGGAATCCGATGCTCTCCAACTGGCCACGGGATCGCGGCACAGCCCACGTGAGCGCTATGTACTGTAAGAGAAAGTCAGCCTCCAGTTCTTCCCTGGAGAGCAGAGCGCAGAGGTCACATCATTCAGTTCAAGCCAATCATCCAGCGAGTGTCAGATTAGTCCCTGTCACATGTAAAACCAAACCTGGGTCTTCTTCTCAAGAAACGCACACTTAAACGGGGTGCTTTACAGAGCTTGCTGAGGGATCAGTCAAAACCTTATGTCATAAAAACCATAGGGGAAGGCCAGCTCCAGCCTGAGTGCCACAAGGCAGCAAAGCAGCCCTACCGCACCCAGCAAGGACTCTGGGCCGGAACGCCCGCATTCATAACCCTCCACAGGGGCACATTCCTTAACCATTCAGAGCATCCTTCTATAAACGCGGAAGACAAAACAGGGCTTCCTCACAGTACGGTTGGAAGAATGAAGTGAGTTCGTGCACGCAAACCCGTTAGCTCTCAGCCTGGCGCAAAACCCTGGTGGCTGTGATCCTGGGACACACCACACGAACGCCTGGGCACTCCAGGCTCAGAACACTGGCCCACCACCGTTTGCTTATTTCCGGCCACGTGACTTTCCCCAAAGAAACATGAAGACGCACATTAAACAGTGGGAGAGACAGTGAAAATATTTACAAATGACATCAAACGCCAGGCTCATACTAAAATTGTGACATTTAGTTTCTTCTCCTCAGTCACTGGTACTAGTATATCAATCACGGGGAGAAACGCATTCAGATTATTAGACTGTCTCAGGGCACCTGTGGCCTTTGTCTGTTTTACAAATTCCTCAAAATTCTTTTCTAAAAATGGATGACACTGTAATTCATTTTTAATGTGCAAGAAGAATTGTAAGAAATGCAAAAGCCTCTTAGGTGATATAAAAATTGAAAATGCTCCATAAAAAAGACCCACTTAAATGTCTGACTTGTAAAAGTAAATGTCGTTTTAAAATTTTTCATTTGTCACACTCCATGAGGTCTCTCCTGCCTGCCAATGCCATGCGAGTCCCTCCTGGTGCTCTCTGGAGTGTGGGGACAGCATGGCCACCAGCGCTTCTGCTGGTGTGCTGCTGGATATGCGAAAATCCACCTCGCCCATGGGCTGCTGTTACTACTGTTCCCCAAACTGGCTACTGTAAGAAATTTTCATCCACCTCCTGCATTTTACAGCTACCCAGACAGAGACGCTGCCCACGTCACTCATCCAGATAGATGCAGAGCAAGCACCAGACTCCTGCTTCCTGAGGACTCCCAGTCCAGTGCTCATGCCACAAGACCAGGCTTACACTGAGATGCACCAGAGAGAATGCCCAGTGCCAACTTCTAGCTATAAGTTCTTACTTAGATCAGAACCTTGAAAAGCCTCTGAGTGCTGGGTATAATTTTGGCCCCAGCACCTCCGGGACCTCTGTGGAAATATCCTCCCCCCCCACAACTCTAGCAAGCCTTGGCCCTCCAGGACTCCTGAATTAATGCCAAGCACACGTTGCCAGAATATCCCTGAGAACCAGTGCTGCCCATGGTGGGACAGGATGGCTTCCAGCTCAGCCAAGCAAACCTGTTCTCTCGGAATTTCAGCAACCACCAACCCAGGGAGAGAGTAAGCCATCTGTAGGCACCGTGGGCTGGTTTGCTGCTCCTAAGTTCATGCCTCACACTGAGCTGCCTTCACTTAAGGGCTGCCAAAGTTCTTCAAAGTATGGGGATGAAAATCTTCATAAAACAAACACAGAAATCTATTACCAGCAGTCAACAAATGCTGGTGCCTTGACGAATGGCCAACCTGCTGGCATCCAGAAAATGTGCCATGCTGACAAGTGACTCTTTCAGAGGAGCCCTTCGCTTAAATGAGGTGTGTGTCCACCACAGCAGAACACGTGGGGAAGTTCAAGGATCAATGAGGCCGCTAATTAAAGCGGAGCATCAATCCCCTGTGTTTAGAATGCATTTACAGATCCAGTACTTGTCAGCTCACCCAAGATCTCTGAATCCATGATTATAAAATGTGTCAAGTCGTGCTGTAGATGTCAGCAGACTCCGCCCCCTGCCTGAACTGCTGCTGGGGGTGCAGAGCTGGCCAGGCCCTGGCTGGGGGGAGGGAGGATGCACCTAGTGTTCTATGGCATTGCACCTTGTCTGGGCAGGCAAGCCCATGGTCACTCCCCGGAAATGCACAGGAGGATAGTTCACCCAGTTTCAGAATCATGTACAAAACCTGAACTCGCCCACCCAAAATGCAGATGTGGAATGTAAAGCTGTTGCCTAAACAGATTAGGATGAGAAGTCTCCTTAATAATGAAAATCTTTGGCAACTTAGCCTGAAATTCTGCAGAAACCCTCAAGGGGATTTTAAGAGAAGAAGATTTTTTAATCATCATTTTTAATGAAAGCCACATCCCCTCCCCATCCACCTCTCCACAAGATACCCAAACTAATGCCCCCAGCAAGTTTTAATATCTTTTTGTATTTATCCTTTTATTTACATTTTTAGTCTTAGGTTTTTATTGAAACAAAGATTAGTTATAGAACATTTTGTTTCCAGGTTAATTTCAAAACAAACCTTTGCACTACTGGCTTGCATGTATATAGAGAGGAATTTTTATATGTACTTATATTTGCAAAATATATAAAAGTAAAATATATAAAAATTTATAAAAATGCATATTATATATAACTATATAGGCAATATAATATATAATGTATGTATGTTATATAATATAAATACAAACTTTATTATATATTTATATACCATATGTATGCACCAATTTTATATACTATGTGTATACAAATTTTAATATATATATATATATATATATATATATATATATATTCAATGCCTATAGTACAAGGACACTTCTGTTTTCTATCACCTTTGAAGAAATACAGGAAGCTCAGAGGAATGAGATGTATTCCCTAATCTTTAATCTTCATATTAATAGACGGGTTTGAGTAACTAAGAGTTTGCAAAACATAAACCTACAATCCCCACCTGGTCCTGCAGGCAAAGTACACCTAGCTCCCAGGCACAGGCCTCCCCCTCTGTGGGAGAAATGGTGTTTTATACCATGTTGCTGCCTAATATTTCAAGTACATTTTGCAGACTCATTTTCCCAGCATTCTGTTGTTTCAGCTGAACCGTTCATGCCACAATATTTTTATAAGCTCTGAGGCTGAAAAAAGTTCCCATCCAGGCAGGATATATGAACCTCTTAGTTTTCTGATGCAAAAGTAACATTTCAGATTATCCTCATGCAAAAGAATCCACTTTCCTTATGCTGGCAGGTGACTGGGAGAGTGGAGACTTGAACAAGGATATGAAATACAGGTAATACTTCTGTAGTGCCTTCTGCCACGGCATATGGGCAACAGCTGCCTTTAGGCTCTGCTGAGATTAAATCGGTGTTTTCCACCCGGATGTGGGGCATGGAGAGGCTTCTGTGAGAGATACAGGTCACAGACAGGAGGCCCACACTCCCACTAGGTGGCCACAGTCTTGTAAGGACCATATTTCACACTAAGCATGGTGGGTAAGAAGAGCCAGAGCTCTGGAATCAGAGACCTGAGCTTGAATCCCAGGTCTGCTACCTGTGCAGCCACAGGCAAGTTATGTAGGCTCAAATAGCCGTAGCCAATTGTGCAATCTCAGGCAAGTTTCTTTACGTCTCTGTGCCTCAATATCCTGTCCTAGAAAACAAGAATATTAGCAGTTCTGTTCTTATAGGTGAGGACTGAATGGTTAAGAGAGATAAAGCTCTTGGAATAGAGCTAGCACATAAGACAGCTGTTTCAGATGGTTCCGAAAATCCCAGCTTGAGAAAGCCCTCCAGGAAAAGATGAAGAGGGGGAAGAAAGAAGCAAAGATGGGGACAATGGGAGGAAAAAACGAGCAAACATTGTTGCCCTTGCCTTTGAAAACACTTGGTCACACTGGCTTCTGTGGAGTCGGCTCTCAGTGCCTCTGCTTCTGAATTTGAGCTGCCAGGCAGGATGAGTGGGTCCCCAGGAATTGACCACTGCTGTGGTCACACAGTTGTTTCTTCAATTGCTTTACCATACAATGACTTGAAAGCCTCCAAACAGAGAACTTTTTTGTAGACATTGATATGGAGAAAAGGCGGAAAGAGAATTGAGCTTGAATGCTACAAAAAATACCGTTTAAACATTTAAAATTAACCAATGGTAACAGAAAGAATGTTCTAATTTCAATTAGCTTCCAGAAAGTTCTCCTGTAAGAACAATTCAGGAACCAGTCATTGCATATAAATGTCATATTAGTGTATGACCATGGGAGCTTTCTAAGCTCAGAGTCTGAGAGCTTCTCTTAAGTGGCTAAGATCTGTCTTCCTACATTCTGAAGGTAAGGGACCAGGGAAACCCCAGGAAAAAACAAACCCATCTCATTTAGGCTCTCTGACCTCATCTTTGAGATGGGCACACACCCCTTACAGCTGAGTCTGCCAAAGCAGTGGGCTCTCAGGGCAGTGGCCAAAGGTTGCAGTGTAAAAAGGACACTGAATCTCCTTGACATTTGCAACACTCTGAAAATGTAGCCAGAAAGAGAAACATATGGGGTACCTGGGCGGCTCAGTCAGTTAAGCATCCAAATTCATGATCTCGCCGTTTGTGAGTTCAAGCCCCACGTCGGGCTCCATGCTGACAGCTCAGAGCCTGGAGCCTGTTTCAGATTCTGTGTCTCCCTCTCTCTCTGGCCCTCCCCCACTAGCACTCTGTCTCTGTCTCTCTGTCTCCCTCTCTCTCTCTCTCAAAAATAAACATTAAAAAATTTTTTTTAAAGAGAAACATACCTATGGAACTCCTTCCAGGAGGAATACAACATATAGTTGAAGTACATTACTTGATAAACCTTTGGCAGGGACTATTGATGTCTAATATCCATTCTCGCCTCTTTTCATGTGGCCAAGCTGGGAAGGCTGCAGTTTCCTCATGTAGTCATGTGATTAGGTTTTGGCCAATGGGTGGTAAGCAGAAATGGTATCTGGAGCTTCCAAATCATGCCCATAAAAAAGAAGAGAAGTGGCCTCTCCTTCCACTGTACCTTTTCTCCTTCCCTTTGGGTGGATGTGGTTGCAGTAGGAAGCCATCTCAGACTCTGAATATGAACGTCCTGCTGTGGGGATAGCACAGCAACAAGCTAGAGGGAGTCTGAATCCCAAATACTGTGGAGACAGCATGCTAGCCCCAGACTGCTTACAGGCTGAACCTTTATAGGGCAAACTTGGTATTTGCAGTCTCTGTGGCCCTAACATCATCTACGTTCTAACTAAAACAGTCTCATTCGGGGTGGGAAGCTGGGGTGAGATCACAAGGGATGTCTTTGAATGAAAATAACTGAACATAAACTGCCTTCAAAGGTGGAAAGGTTCCAGTAATGCAGGGTTCTGTTTTGCTTTTTGCAGCAGAGCTGAATTGCCATGAACAATAAAGAGGACACGGAGCCCGTGTAACATCCTCCTTCTCAGCTCTTCCCACAGGCAGTGCCCAGCCTAGTCTTCATATAAATGTGACTAAATATTTACAAAATATTGACTTGAAGGCAGAGGGCCTGGGTGCACATCTCAGTCTTGTCTTGCCTTCCAGGCAAAGTTTTTTTGAGATGTGAGATGTTTGTGAAAGCACTTAGCAGAGTGCTTGCCAAGTATTTGGGGCTCAGTGAATGTTGCTTTCCTTTCTTCTTGACAGCTGCCTCCTTTTTCTCATAACATACATGGGGTTTCTAATAGAGGACCTCACTACTCAAAAATACTTTGGAGGTTCCCTACCTATAATTTCATGTCTTATAAAAGATATAAATGCAGCCCAAACCTCCTGTGAATTACTGGAAGGCCAAGTAAACATGTTTTCTCCAATTTACAAAGTAGGAACGAGGCTTTCTGAAAATTTTGTTTGGGAACCAATGGATGAAAGGATAACCCCATGCCAAGAGAACGAAATTGTTCATTAGGGACTCCTAATTTAATTATTTTACATTATTCTCCAAGTTTCTTTCCTTACTGTATTGAAAGGAATGTTCTGGGTCAATGAACCCTGAAGGCCAAAATGTGAAAGTGAAAGGAAATACGACATAGGAAAGTATCTTACACTCATTGTGAAAATCATCTTGCTGTGGCCTCATTGGTTCATCCCTCACTCTTTGGATCTTGACGACCACAATCCATCCAACACACATGCATGAGCACTGCCTGAGACCCACATCCTGTGCCAGGCTCTGAGGATACCAAGACAAAGTCCCTGAAGACCTTCAATCCACTGGGGCTTCAGACCAGGAAGAGGAATGGAGTGCAAAACAGGCAGAATGAAGGGTAACCAATTCTGCCTCCACAGGGAAGGATTCAACATTCTAGCTGGGTCTGGAAGACCTGAAAGGACTTTGTGAAGGGCAAAAGACATTCTTGACAGTGACTGATTACAGATCACTTTGGAGCAGTACAGATGCTGAAGAGAACCGGAGAGAGAGACGAGTTAGACCAATTATAATCAAGGAGTGAAGAATAAAGGCCTAGGTTCAAGAGGTGGTAATAAGGATGCCAACAGCACAGAATTTAAAGACAATAAGACGTGGGCACCTGGGTGGCTCAGTCGGTTAAGCGGCTGACTTCAGCTCAGGTCATGATCTCATGGTCCATGAGTTCAAACCCTGCGTCGGGCTCTGTGCTGACAGCTCAGAGCCTGGAGCCTGTTTCAGATTCTGTGTCTCCCTCTCTCTGACCCTCCCTCATTCATGCTCTGTCTTTCTCTGTGTCAAAAATAAATAAACGTTAAAAAAATTTTTTTTAAATAAATAAATAAAAATAAAGACAATAAGACGTAAAAATAAAGAGAGAGGAGGTAACTGCATGGTTCTTCGCTGCCTGTATTAGGCAGATGGTGTCTAAATAAAACAAGGCAAGTAATCGAAGATATAAAACAAATTTAGGAAAGAAGGCACCAAGTTCGGTTTTGAGATAAGTTTGCAGTTCTGCAAGTCATATCCAGAGAGATATCGGGGAAGCTGTCGGAAGTAAGGGCCTCAAATTCAGGCAAGAGTTTAGGCTGCAGGTTTGGATTGGGAGGTCTTGCCAACACTCACGGTGGCTGAAACAATTGGAGTAGATGAGAGACACAAGGAGATATGCAGAAATAAGGGTATGGACCAGAGACAGAACCATCAGTACTCCAACACCTAAGCAATGGAAAAGGAATGAAGAAAAGACTCAGGGAGAGAACACAAAAATGGGGATTTCAAAATGTAGAGCGTAATCAACGGTCTCAAATACTGTAGAGAGGTCCCTGAGAATAAGAACTGAAAATAGGCCGGCAAACTTGGCAACTGGGAGATGCCGGTGACCCGTGAGAACCGCTCCAGAGGAGCTATGAAGGTACAGCCCTGACTGTAGGGAGAGGGGAGAAATGAGTGGGCACGAAATAAATTTGGCAAGACTGAGTTACACCTTCAAGAAATGTGGTGGTAAATTGAAGGAGGGAAATTGAGTGACAGCATGATGGAAGGTTGTACCAAAAGAAAACAAAACGAAAGATGGAGGAAGATTTAAATACCTTTGCAGGCTGATCAGAAGGGACCAGAGCAGAAGGAGGGGTCAGTGATGCCAGAAGGAAGGAACCGAGGGAAAGAGATCTGGAGCAGGAGAGAATGGATGGGGTGTGGGACCCTCACTGACTTCAGCCTGTGAGCAGGCATGAGACTTCCACACTTATTCTTTAGGCAGATTGCCATTTATAATAATAATAATAACAACAACAACAATAATAAACTCACCTAGGTTGGATCCTCGGTGACCAACATGCCAGATTGAACGGTACTACCCTACAAAATCTAGAAAGTCTAGTTGCCTTCGAACTCCAGGAGATTTTGACTCTAACTTGAGAAGCCAACACTGTTTCCCACTTCTGTCTATACTGATCTCTCCTTAGTGTTGTTTATCACCATAGCCCTCTGCTTACCCTCCCCTCTTTAGACTGGTCTAGTCGGTAAAACACAGTTTCTGAGTTTAAATCCAAATTTCACCACTTACTCCTTGTGTGATCATAAGCAAGTTTATAGTATCACTGTGCTTCAGATTCTTCATATGTAAAGCAGAGATGTTCGCACGCCTCAAAGCTGGATCTTCTTATTTTTCATGGCAATTCACTTATAACTATAAAAACATCTTTATTTCTTAAATTCCTACAGGAGAAACAACCACATTGTTGTGATTCAAAAATTCCCTATTTATCCTATTGAAATGATTGTTTCTTTATTATAAATGTTTGCAAAAGCAAAAAAAAAAAAAATAGTCAGGATCCCCCTCTAGATACAACACAACTCAGGCCCTACTATTTTTATCAAATCTCAACCACTAGTATGGTAGGCTTAATAGGGGTTCCCCAAATATTCAGATCCTAATCCCTGGAACTATGGAGTATTACTTTTTTATGGAAAAAGGGACTTTGCAGATGCCATTAAACTAAGGATCTCAAGATAGGGATACTGTATTGTCCAGGTGGGCCCAAAATGTAATCACAAGTGTTTCTATAAGAAGAAGCCAGGAAAGATCTGGTCACAGAAGAGACAAAGGCCATGTAAAGAAATGGAGGGAAGCCAAGTGGAGAAAAAAGATGGTAGTCAGTGCCTTCGAAGATGAAGGAAGGGGCCAAGAGCCAAGGAAAGCAGCTCCAAGAGCTGGCAATGGCAAGAAAGTGGATTCTGTCACAGAGCACAGCCCTGCAGACAACTTTAACCCAGTAAAACTAATTTTGGACTCTGACCTCCAGAACTGTAAGAAAATTAATTTTTATTGTTTTTAAGTCACTAAGTTTGTGGTCATTTGCTACAGCAACAACAGGGAATTAATACAACTGTTTTCTTCTTGCTGATACCTAGAAGGCAAGTTATCAAGCCCTCTACTTTCAAGAGAAGAAGGCATCAACAGTTACTGATCCTCTTTTATTTCTGGACCACAAAATGGATCCTCTGAGAGAACCTACCAATACCATCCCAATCAAAGCAGCCTCTCAGACTCTGTGATGGGGGACTGTCCATCCCCCTCTAACCAAGAACCAAAGAGAAGGTTCACATGTGCTAGGGAGAATGGTTTTATGTTTTTAATCAAATGAAATTAAAATAATCATTTCAAATTTTACATATAATATAAAGGTAATCAGACTAAGTTAAGATTCCACTTTTTATTTGCCCAAGAAGCAGGGAAATTCAAGTTTATTTTTAAGTACTAATAAAACCTGCAGTGTAAGGAAGTGGTTTCCAAACACAACCCATAAAATAAGGATGTATTTAAAATGCTGTTATTAGATAATTGCCATTCCCACAAACTTCCCCTCACGCATCCTGGCAGCCAGTCACACTCTGAAGCAAAAGGAAGAAATGGTTTTATGAACACTTTTTTTTTTCTTGTGACATTCTGGTGAACAATAAGATCAGGACACCAATAAAAACCTGCTCCCTGAAAGAAAAAAAAATATTAAATTTTTGTCGAGTGGTCCTAAGAGAACGCATGAAAAATGTACTTCTTCCGGGAGGGTATCTGGGTGCATTCAGGATAGAGTCAGAACACAAAAGCCTGGAGGTCTCTGTTTTTTACAGTTCACCTTCCTCTTTAGCAGTAAGTACATGACATTTTCTGAATTGTCATAAGGTGTGGTTCATGTGCCTGGATACATGCCTATCTCTGTTTGTCCCTGATCCCACTTGGAAGAAAGATAAAACTTGATTTAATGTATCCTCATTCAGCATCCGAGTAACTTTTAATGAAACTTCATTTTAAACACTACTCATGTAATTGTCTATAGCTGAAAATATACCATGAAGAAAATTTACCATGGAAATTTACCAAGGAGATTTGACTCATAAAAAACATCTAGATCTTATTCTCAATTTGATATATCAAACCAACTGAGCTCCCACTGTGTACAAAAAAAAATAAGCTAGATGCTGAAACTGGGGATGAAGTTCAATGATGAATGAGTCACCTGCCCTGAGTGAGCTTAAAAATCAACCTTTTCTAAAATAAAGATAGAAGGAAGCGAGCAAAGTTATTCAATTCAAACCTCGGTTTTCATTGGAGCTGGGTAGTACTGCATGTTTGTAGTGTTACTTT
Source organism: Neofelis nebulosa (assembly GCF_028018385.1). Classification (NCBI taxonomy): domain Eukaryota; kingdom Metazoa; phylum Chordata; class Mammalia; order Carnivora; family Felidae; genus Neofelis; species Neofelis nebulosa. The sequence goes on along the minus strand of NC_080782.1, from coordinate 84,531,979 downwards.
GTATTAGCCTCTACTCCCCATTCTCCTAGTAAGAGTCATGATACCACCTCAGTACATTCTATTTTTCAGGCTCTTCATATATCTGAAATTCCCAGATATTCCATATTTCAGTTGTTCCAGACCCACTCTATTCCAGCACCATAAAGAATTGAGGGCTAGCTTATATTTCTGAACTCTGTTGAAATGGGGTTTTTAATTCTTTGAGATCACAGTTTAAGTTATATATACCAAAAATGGAAATAAAATATAAGCATGCTATCCTGAAATGTGGTAAGAATAACCCCAAAACAGATGTTCTTCTTCTAAAAAAAAAAAATACAAATAAAAATTATAGAGTAAACACCTCTTTCCAGAGGGCACCAATAAAGAGATGAATCAAATTCTATTAGTATTAGTGTGTCCGGTGGTTGAGAATCACATTCTCAATTCCAAATTCCAGCAACAACCCCATTAAGAGTCTTTTTGAAAAGCTATGCAACTGGCTTTTCTTCTGTTTGCTCTAACTGGATTCCAGGTTTTCTCCAGTATCCTTTTCTTCTGGTGGGTCTGCATAAACCGTTCCTCAGTTTTTAGTGTTCTTGTATAATTTATTCTCCTTTTTTTCCCTTATGTGCATTTCCCCAGCCTCACTAGAAGGCAGCCCTTCTTTTTCTCCTTTCTTCTTTGGCTTTTCCTTTTGTCCCACAGGTAGTCTGTGACAAAGCCATTTCTAGGTAGTATCTCTAGGGCTCCAGTGCACGTGTTTGTCTGATAATCAAATAGATCTCCTGCCTTTAAAAAACATTGTCAGGGGCACCCGAGAGCCCGACTTCAGCTCAGGTCACGATCTTACCATTCGTGGGTTCAAGACCAGCATTGGGCTCTGTGCTGACTGCTCAGAGCCTGAAGCCTGCTTCAGATTCTGTGTCACCCTCTCCCTTTCCCCCTCCCCTGCTTGTTCCGTCTCTCCCTCTCTCTCTCAAAATAAATAAATATTTTTATTTAAAAAACAATTGTCAGTTCAGACCACTTTCTTACACCATACAAAACAATAAACTCAAAATGGATGAAAGACCTAAATGTAAGACAGAAAACCACCAAAATCCTAGAGGAGAAAACAGGCAACAACCTTTTTGACCTTGGCCACAGCAACTTCTTACTTGGCATGTCTCCGGAGGTAAGGGAAACAAAAGCAAAAATGAACTATTGGGATCTCATCAAGATAAAAGGCTTCTGCACAGCAAAGGAAACAATCAACAAAACTAAAAGGCAACCAATGGAATGGGAGAAGATATTTGCAAATGACATATCAGATAAAGGGTTATTATCCAAAAATCTACAAAGAACTTATCAAACTCAACACCCAAAAAACAAATAATCCAGTGAAGAAATGGGCAAAAGACATGAATAGACAATTTTCCAAAGAAGACATCCAGATGACTAACACACACATGAAAAAATGCTCAAACATCACTCATCATCAGGGAAATACAAATCAAAACCACAATGAGATATCACCTCACACCTGTCAGAATGGCTCACATTAACAACTCAGGCAACAACAGATGTTGGTGAGGATGTGGAGAAAGAGGAACTTTGTGCATGGCTGGTGGGAATGCAAACTGGTACAGCCACTCTGGAAAACAGTATTGGAGGTTCCTCAAAAGATTCAAAAGAGAACTACCCTATGCCCCTGCAATTGCACAACTAGGTATTTATCCAAAGCATACAGGAATGCTGATTCGAAGGGGCACCTGCACCCCGATGTTTATAGCAGCGCTATTGACAACAGCCTAGCCAAAGTATGGGAAAAGCCCAAATGTCCATCCACTGATGAATGGGTAAAGAAAATGTGGTATACACACACACACACACACACACACACACACACACACTATAGAATATTACTCGGCAATCAAAAAGAATGAAATCATGTCATTTGCAACAACATGGATAGAATTAGAGTGTATTATGCTAAGCAAATTAAGTCAATCAGAGAAACACAAATATCATGATTTCACTCATATGTGGAATTTAAGATACAAAACAGATGAATATAAGGGAAGGGAAGCAAAAATAATACAAAAACAGAGAAGGAGACAAATGATAAGAAACTCATGAACACAGAGAATAAAACTGAGGGTTGCTGGCAGGGTGTTGGGTGGGGGGAAGGGCTAAAGGGGTAAAGGACATTAAGGAGGACACTTGTTGGGACTGATTACTGGGTGTTATATGTAAGTGATGAGTCACTAAATTTTATTCCTAAAATTATTATTACACTATATGTTAACTAACTTGGATTTTAATTTGAATAAATAAATAAATAAATAAGATTATCAGTTCATATGTCATCTTTCTGGTTCTTTAAATTTTGAGAACATATAGATGATATTGATAAATTATCAGGTTTCTGTGGTGCTCAAATGGCCAAAGCTAAGGTTTTTATCTCATTTTATTTTTCACCAATTGCTTCTGGCAAAAGAGGAGAATTATGTCAAGATTTTAAGACTTTATGAACTGCTGTGTAAACAATATTATATACTATTAAAAAAAAAGAAAACCTGTGAAAACATTTTTAAAACATCAAATGAAATTAAACTTAACAAAAAGTTACCCCAAAGAGAGGAAATAAGGCAATGGTTAGTATGTTTAATCACATATTATTCCTAAGGTTTTATATAGTGATACACATTTTTGGAATGGCATGACCAGGTATTATAAATCTAGATACATATAAAACAATCTTTGGTTAAGTTTATTCCTAGGTATTTTATTTTGGGGTACAACTGTAAATGGAATTGTTTCCTTAGTTTCTCTTTCTACTACTTCATTATTAGTGCATAGAAACACTACAAATTCTGGTTATTAATTTTGTATCCTGCAACTACTGAATTCACTTATTGCTTCTAATAGATTTTTTGAGGGAGTCTCTAGGATTTTCGATGTATGTTATGTCATATGCAAAAAGTGACAGTTTATGGGGTGAGCATAGCATAATGTACAAAACTGTTGAATCACTAGGTTGCACACCTGAAACTAATGTACATTATGTGTCGACTATACATACATTCAAACATACATACATACATACATACATAAAACAAGCTTTGGGAAAATTTTGTTAAAGAGAAGCATTAAAGTAAACTTAGATTTGGCGAATTTTGCGCCATAGAAAAATATATATTTACTGGTCTTTTTTTATATTGTTTTGCAATAAAGGTAGTTAGATGTAAATATGATTTTTGGTAATAATTTAGGGATGAGCCCCCCAACATTGCTTTCATTTGAGCAAATGAGAAATCTAATTTGGATCTGTATTCTAAGAAGTAGATATTATTTTCATTTGCCCACGATCTCTGTAACTCCATCTTCTGAACAATTTTATTCATTTCTAGGAAGAAGGTTGTGGAATTCCCAAGAGCCAAAAGAGATCATAAATTAGAGTGAGACATTAACCATGTCCAGAACAGAATGGGGTAGAGTAACAAGCCATGTGATGTGTGTGGATTAGTATATGCTTAACAAGCTTGATCATCTTTTAAACTTGTTTTTCAGATAGCCCATTAACTAGCCTGAAAAGAGCTCTGGAAACTCTTACATACACAGGAGGTATATGACTTGGTTTTAAAGCCTACTAATCATAGATATTAACATGACAAAATAACAGAATTTAGGAAATTAATAAGGTATCCTGGTATCAGGGCCTCCTGACAAATACTCAAAACAGATTGGATCCAGAGAGATAAACAAGTGAGGTTCTAATTCTCACCCCACCCAGTGTATCCCACTATACCTGAGTCAACAAAAAACTGAGAGATAACACAGATATCACAGGGTGGGATATCTGAGTGCGTAACAGCAGAATGCATTTCTTTCCTTTTCCTGTTTATGTTGTCAATTACAAAATGCTGAGTTGGAATGTTCTTATATTTAAGACCTGTTCAGCGTTTTCTCTTTTTCCTCACATTTATGTTAGCCTTTTCCTTTAATTATCTCACTGTTGTTATTCTTGGCAAGGCTTCCCTTTGCATTATGGTGTGTTTACCTTCCAAACAGTCCCTACTTCCTCCTTATCTTTGTGAGCTTATTAAAATTTTCCAGCTCCAACGGCTCACTTCCCCTCTTCAGCATATCCTCACCTTCACAGCTCACTTCTCTTTCTTTCTTTTCAACCCTTCTTTCAACTCTCACCCCAGCCCTCTCACCCCTTTGGAATAACAAGTTATTTCCTCTTTCATTTCCTCTTGCAGAAGATGTTTTTGGACCCATTCCCGAAAATCTTTGGCATGAAACCCATGCCGCTCTGTGTTTCCACTGGGCACATTTCCAGAGGTGTTTCATCGGCCGGGAGCCCTTGGCCTTCACACCAACTTAGGCCTGGCTTTGTCAATCATGTCCATCACTGTCCAGCATTCCCGGCAAGCCACTATGGTGGGAACAGGACTAGCAGGGTCTTGTTCCCTCTGGCAATAGGCTCTTGTTTTTGTATGATTTTCAAAAAGTCTGTTTGAGGTAGGAAAATCTGGACTTCTTCTTTTACAGCAAGTGAAAAGGCGATTAGGTGAAGGGAGGAAGTGCTAAGTCAGCAATACTTTCGTGGCTGAGACATGTTTCTGAATCTATGTAATAAGTTTATTATCCGATTGCTTTTCATTCTTTATAGGTCAATACAGAAGTGAGTTTGACAGCTGCATCCAAGCTGGAGGACAAAAATCTGTGAAACCAAAACTCTACCTAAAATCAAATGTTTTCTATTTTAAGGTGGAAAAAGTTGAGCAGAGGGGAGTTGAATTAATTTGTCCTTTACTGGGGAACGGAGCCTTATTCCCTATAACGATTCTATTAAACAGACTAAAAAATTTACTATTTATTACTCGATAGTGTATTGAAGTGAACAGTTTCATTGCACATTTTGATGTTTGTTCTTAATGTTTAGTATCACTAATATGATATATTTAAGAGCTAGATGACACTGTCTTGAGAAGAAGGTCTTTCTTAGGTACTGAAAGACACGAAGATTAAGAAGCCATGACAGTGTCCTGAGTCATGTAACCCTAAGCAGTGTCCTTGACGTTCTATATCTAGTACTCTGGCAACCACGTAAGTAATGCACGAGAGTACACACTCAAACTAATGGCATTCAAATCTGGTACCCATGAACAGACACACTGAAAGTGAAAAAATTAGTAATTTCCCTTGAGTCAAAGCATTCTGGATCCAAAATCTAAACCTGGTCTATTTTATGAAGTTTGATTGGTTTGTTGGGTGCAAAGGTTGGTAACAGAATAGAAGAGGCCGTGACTTTTCATCTAATTTTAAATATTGCTTAGTAAATAAGTCCAGGTACTGGGCCAAGTTAAAACATGTTCTAAGTTACTCCAGTATATTGTTGTCAGTACAGTTAAAAATGCAAAGTCAAAGAGACTTCGAATTCAAAATTGTATCTGCCGGCAGCTCCAATACAGTATCTCCCTTCAATCTTATGAACATACTGATGAGGGCTCAGAAAATACCACATTGCTTATAAGGCCAGCGTTCAGGACACAAATAAATCAGCGGAAGAGGAAGGAAGAAAACGGAACCTTTGTAGATCAGGGGGCACTAGTGAGCGCTTGTTCAACTGATGACCCAGCAACCATTTAAATCCACCTCACAGCCCTAGGGCTAAAGAGGACACCAGACCCCACACAAGAGACTGAGAGCAGGGCCCAAAACAATCCACTCACCCTCTCCACTAACACTGTCCAGTCTGCAGAGCTCACTCTTGTGTGAGGATGAACAAAAACGGGTGGGAAAAGTACTACAGAACGAGAGAAAGAGAGCAAGTTCCGCAAGACCCCAAGAAAGAGCAAGCTGGGTTTGAGTTTATCACTTGCTGGGCACCTGAACTTGGACAAGGTACTTAAAACTCTCTCATCTTCAGTTTTTGTGAGAATTAAATAATGTATAAAAAGCAAAAAATATTGTCTCTAAGATAGAAATATTCATTAAATGCTGATTAGTGTAATGATTACGATTACCAGATATTAAGAGGCATTATCAAGTTGCCATTCATTCATTCAGCAAATATGATTGAATGCCTGTTCTATTCTGACATTAAAGCCATACTGTATTCCCTTTCTTATTATCATGCTGCTTGTATTCTAGCATAATAATTAATAATTAAAATAGTTCTGCTTTAGGAATGATAAGCTAAATGGAAAGCAGGATGGTAATATTATCAATTGAGTTCTGGGAGAGAGGGTCATAGGAATCTCAAAATCAGAGTCAAAATCTGAGTTCAACTACACAAACTGTATTATAAACTGGATTTAATGTAAGCTTATGTAATTCAACTTTTATATCTAATATTTAAGAACAAAATTACTATTGTACCCACAAATATAAGTGCAACAGTATCTGACCACAGACTCCACATCAATTGTTTGTCTAATGTGGAATATGGAACACAGAATGAAATTAAGTTATTAAGTTTTTCTATTAAAAAAAGTAAACCAATACAATAATATTGGTTCTAACTTGCTAGCAATCCTGATGTTCGGTAAGTCACTATTTCAGAACCAGAACTTTCTCCCATGCAATACTCTAATTTTACCCTCAGAGGTCTTTGCCATTTAATCTAATGTTATCAAATTAGTCCTTTTACACTAATTCTGCTAATATTGATCTATATGGATTTTCTTAGAGAAAATCACAGTAAAAACACAATTTTAAACTGACTTTTGAAATATGGTTTAAATTCATTGATCTTTTTTGTCTGGGTCAGGGCTGAAGGAGTAAGTTATCATATATTTGCCTTAAAGTAAACCCATTCTTCAGGTTGTCTAAAATGTAATATGTCACCGTTTCTGCTCCTCACTAATTTAATGAATCCAGGTGTTGTCGTTTTTTCCAAAAAAAAAAAAAAAAAAAATCCCTGAAGATGTTTTTGTTCTGTGTATAATGACTCCTCAAGCATCCTAATAAAGTACACTTGAATCTTGCAATGAAAGTGTTCTTAAGTAAGTCTTCTTCTCATTCGGACTACCTCACCCGGCAGCAAAAACTTTTACCTAATTGTGAACATTAAAATTACATGCTTTGGGTCCCCTGAAAAGTTTTGACTAAATAGGTACTCATGGAAACGTGTCAGAGGATATAACAATTTCTAAGCCATACATTGGTGTATGGCTTAGAAATTAGAAATTGGATGCTGAAATGGAATCCTCTTTTGTTTTTAAGATTATCTGTCTATCCTTATTTAGAGAAGCCAAAAAAGAAAAATAACTTCTTGCCTCACACTAAGCACCTTTAAAGTCATGAAATGCAAAGCCCCTTTGGACCATCTCCTGTCTTTCTAGCTCTCTCTCTGCCAGTAAAGCCTTTTTAAAAATGGAAAGGAATATCTTTATGTTCTGCCTAACTGTTCCCTGCTGCCTCCTTCTTTTTGATGGGTAGGTTGCTGACTACCATCAGCAGTCCAATTCTCTATCATCACATTTTAAACTACACCGAAAAGGAAAACGGAGAGAGCAAGTATATCAGAATCCAGAGAGCTGACCACACTGGCTTCAAGTTTGCTCATTGAACCATGCCTCCCTAGAGCCACCAGTCCATAACCGTGTCTGAAGAGTTTGAAGAAAGAAAAAAAGCAGGAGAAGAAATACCAAATATTCAGATACAGGTAGCTGACCACAAATGGTTTCTACCGTGTTACCAGCCAGTATCTTACTCATGCATAGAGCAGTGGGCAGAAATGGTCTTGGGGGCAAACAGTCCTGAGTTGTTATAATCACGGCTCTGTATCTGGACGAGTTAGTCAGTTTCTCTGGGCCTGTTTCCTCATCCAGAAAATACAGATTATACTTTCTTGTTTCTGTTGTAATACAAATTAAGTTAAAATGAAATCTGTGAAGTACTTGGAATGGTAACTGACCCACAATAAGTACTGTTAAGTATCAGCTATTAGCATCACCAGCCTCATCATCATCGTTTCTTCTAATTGTCTCTGTTGTGCATTCCTTGTTTCCCCCTATTATGCCAGTCATTTCAATCAAAATGTTTAAGTACATACCACGTGCCAAGCAAGCACTGTAGAGGGATTTGTGATACAAAGAATAACTGGAATGTGGAGATTCTGTACGCAGGCAACCAAGATCCAAAAGATGGGACAGAGATATAAACACATAAGCACTCTACCTACTAGTGAACTCATGACACTGTTTTGCCCTTATTTCTGTGTATGTCTACATTTGTTAACAAACTACATGCCTCTCATCGCCAAGGCCCATGTCTTAGTCTTCTTGATAGCCCTAGTACCTAATCTGGCCCATGATTACATACTTGTGCAATAAAGGTTTGCAGAGCAAACAAATGAATAAATGAATCCTTTGCATTCACAGCAAAGAGAGCTTACTTCACCTAGAGAAGACGGGGTGGTCTCACCAAGGAGGTCACATTTGAGCTGGGTCTTAGTGAATAAATTGAAATTCAATACATGAAAAGGGCTGAGGTGTGAAAGAGCTTTCTCGGGAAAAGGAACCATATAAAAATTCAATTATAAATTCTTTGAGGGTTAGAGTTCCAGTTTTAAATTCTCTTATAACAGCGCACAGGACTTTGAAGAGTACTGAACAAGAAAAGTTATCCATGGATAACTGAATATCAACACCACCTAATATTTCTTGAGCACTTCAACATGCTGGTACTGTACTAAATGTCTTACAGTATTAACTCATTTAATTGCAAAACAATCATATGAAGTAGGTAATCATTTTACTTAGGAACAGAGAGGTTAAGTGCTTTACTCAAGGTCACACAGACAGGAACTAGCCGAGCCAGCTTTCAAACATAGAGTCTGAATAGAGAGCTTATAGTCTTACAGGCTCTCTCACCTTTCTATTTATTCACTCCATCACTCAGTAAATACTGATTACTGACTTTGTGCCAGGCACTCTAGTGTTCTAAGCACTAGAGTAGTGCTTACCCTTGTGAAGCTTGCATACTAGTATGAGAAGAAATACAATAAACTAAACAAATAAGTAAACAATACAAAATATGAGATAATAGTGCTATGGGATAATAATAAGGAGAGAAGGGGAAAAAAGGGGTGTGAGATAAAGAAGAGATGTTAAACTTTAACTACGGGAGTCTGGGAAGGCCTCTCTGAGAAGATGACATTTAAGCAAAACTTGAAACAGGTGAAAGAGAGAGAACTCTGTGGTTATCTGGAGGGAGAGATATGGAAGCAAAGGGCAGATCAAGTGCAAAGTTGCTGAAATAAGAACATGCCTGGCCTGTTGAGGAATCACAGTGGGCCAATGTGGCCAAAGCAGAGTAAGCAATGAGGGAAGATGAGGCCAGATCATCCAGAGTCTTCTAAACACTGACTTACATTCAGTAGGGAAAACACCATTCAATGATTGGTTTTCTTTACACCGCTACTCAATCAGCCTTCTTCCCTAGCCTGAGCCAAGCAATGGAACAGGTTTGACAACTGGCCACCCCACCCATTCTGTTCTTTAGACCCAAAGAGAGTGAGTTCACTTTTTGGTACTAAAGGACCTATCCCATTTTCTTTGCATCCGTTTCTGCATACAATAAAATAGAACCGTGGACAGAATCATTATTGACTTAGAAAAAGTCTCTGGACCCTTAAATAAGATTGATGCGTTTAATAGACCAGAAGATTAGGGGCAGGGTAGGAAAGGAATGCTTACTTTAGAAGAGCTGCTCCGAGCTTGTAACCACTTTTTGATGACAATTTTTGTGATTTTATCTTATCTCCTACCCAGTGTTCATGGGTAGTAAGGCGCATTTAGTTAAAATGCTTTTTTTTTTTCATATATTTTACAAATGTTTCAAATAAATACCAATTTTTTGGCTCCTAAGCTTATTTTGTTTTACCTCAATTTTCAATTTATAATTTGATACCAGAGTCCCATTTGGGGTGAAAATCTTCTTTAAGGAAGAACCCCATTCACCATTCAAACAAAACACAAAAGGGCATCTGGGTGGCTCAGTCGGTTAAGCATTGGACTTCGGCTCATGTCATGATCTTGCCATTCTCGAGCTCGAGCCCTGCGTCAGGCTTTGTGCTGACAGCTCAGATTCTGTGTCTCCCTCTCTCTCTGCCCCTCCCCTGCTAGAACTCTGCCTCTCTCTCTCTCAAAAATAAATAAACATTAAAAAATTTAAAAGAACCCACAAAGATTAAATTTGACAGGGAAATTTCATAAGATAAAAGCAAATATAAGTAACCAAGAAATGAATAACCTTAAAATCTATTATCTTAATAATCATTCTTTATAGGAAATGTGAAATCTTTGATTCAATGAAATTTTTAATCATTTTTATTTAGGTAAAATTTCCATACAATGAAATCCACAGAGCTTAGGTATGTAGGTTAACAAGTAAATATAAACATCCAAGTAACCAACAACCTTTAAGCAAAAAGATACAGAAAAATTCCATCTTCCCATAAAGTTTCTCACACATCTTACTAGTAAATGCCTTCAAATTCCAAGACAACCACTGTTCTCATTTCGAAATCTCACCCTAGATTAGTTTTACCATGTCTTGAGTTTCACACAAATGGAATCATACAGTACACACTCATTTGAGTCTTGCTTCTTTTGCTCAACATATTGAGATTCATTCATATTGTGTACCAGCCTTAGTTCATCATGTTTATTGCAAAGTCATATTCCATTGGATGACTGTGCCAGTTTGCTTACTCATTCTCTTGTTGATGGACATTGGGTCGTTTCCAGTTTGAGGCTATTATGAAAAAAAGCTGCTATGGACATTCTTGTAGAATTCTTTTGTGAACAAATGTTTTCATTTCTCTTGGCTAAGAACACTAGAGAGTAATTGTGCAGTTATAGAGGTTATTTATCTACATTTCACTTTAGAAGAAAGTACCAGACAGCTTCCACAACTCCCGTTGTTTTCTCCTCCCACGCAGTAGTTCATGAGAGATGTAAATTGTACATATCTTCACCAATATTTGGTGTGTTGAGTTTTTTTTTTTTTTAAGAAAAGCCATTCCAGTCTTCCTGAAAGGCTACCTCATTGTGGATTTAATTTACATTTCTCTGATGACAAATGATTCTGAGCCTATTTTCAGGGGCTTATTGGCCATTTGCCTATCTTCTTTTTGAAATGCCTGATCTAGTTGGTCTTTTTGCTCATATTTATTGCATTGTTTGCTTTCTTTATTGATATGTAAAACTCTTTTACATCTTTTTGATTATGTCATTTGGCAGTATATTTTTTAAATGATTTGTTTCAGTCCGTTGCATGTCTTTTCTATTTTCAGTGGTGTTTTTGATTATAAAACATTTTTAACCTTGATGAAGTCTAACTTAATCATTTAAAAACTTTTTTGTGGTTCATACTTGTTGCATTCTAAAAAGCCTTTGCTGTCTCAAGTTCACAGTGATATTCTCAGTTTTCTTCTAGAAATTTTATACTTTTATGTTTAAGTTTATACACCATCTCAAATTAATTTGCATATAGTATGACAAAGGGGTCAAGATTCATTTTTTTCTCCATGCATTTATCCATTTGTTCCGAGTCTATTTGTTGCAAATATTTCCCATTTCCTCACTGAACTGCAGTGGCATCTTGATCAAAAGTCAATTCGCTATATATATGCATATCTATTTCTAGACCTTATTCTGCTGATATATTTTTTTATCTTTATACCAATAATATATTGTCTTGACTACCATAGTTTTATAGTAAGTGTTGAAATCAGGTAGTTTAATTCCTCTAAGTTTGTTCTTTTTCAAAATTATTTTGGTTCTTCTAGACTCTTTTCACTTCCATACAAATTACAGAATCAGCTACTTTCTCCAAAAGTGGCGATGGGAGCTATTGTAACTTTCATTGGAATTGTGTTGTCTCTATCTTTGGATCAATTAGGCAGAAGTGATATTTCAACAACACTGAGTCTTCTTTCCATGGACAAGGTAAAATTCTCCTTTATTTAGGTTTCCTTTAATTACTGTCAGCATTGTTTTGACGTCTTCAGTGTAGAAGTCTTGAACATGTTTTGCTAAATTTATGTCTATTTATTTTAGGAATTTTGATGCTGTTGTATCCTTAAATTTTGTGTTCAAATTTTTTGTTCCTATAATATAAAAATACAAATAACTTTATCTATTGACCTTGTATCCTATGACTTTACAAACCCACTTATTAAAATTTTTTGAGAGAGAGAGAAAAAGCACATGAGTGGGGAAGGGGCAGAGAGAAAGTGGGGGAGAGCAGATCCGAAGCAGGTTCTATGCTGACAGCAGAGAGCTCGATGCAAGGCTCGAACTCACGAACCGTGAGATCATGACCTGAGCAAAAGCTGGACACTTAACTAACTGAGATACCCAGGCGCCCCACAAACCCACTTACTAGTTCTAGTAGTTTTCCTGTTGCTTTCTGAAGATAATCTATACACACTATTACAGCATCTGCAAATAAAAGCAGTTTGAGTTTTTTTCTTTTCAATATTTATGTCTTAAATTCCTTTTTATTTAATTCCTTTTCATTTTATTTCTTTTCTCCTTTTCTAGGTTTTTGGGGTTTTTTAATATTTTTTAATGTTTATTTATTTTTGAGAGAGACAGAGAGTGAATGGGGGAGGTCAGAAAGAGAGAGGGAGACAGAATCTGAAGCAGGATCCAGGCTCTGAGCTTAAGCACAGAGCTCCATGTAGGGCTCAAATGCAGAATCATGACCTGAGGTGAAGTCAGACACTTAACTGACTGAGCCACCCAGGTGCTCCTCTCTTTTTTTAGGAGAAAATACTTCGTATGGTGGCAGCTAAGACCTCCAATATAATGTTAGATGGAACTTGGAAAACTGGACATCCAGAAGAGTACATTGTTGCCTTAATCCTTATCTTAGGGAAAACCTATTCGGTTTTTCACCATTAAATGTAATGTTATCTGTAGGTTTTATTTGCTTTTCTTTTTCTTTGTTTCTTTGTTTTTTTTAAGATGCTGTTTATCACATTAAGTTTTCTTCCATTCTTTTTGCATTTCTTCCAGTATGGATCTGTTGAAAATGAAGTCTCTCAAATTCTATTCATCTAAAAATATCTTATTATGTCAGTATGATTTTTAAAGGATATTTTCATTACATATTGAATTCAAGGCTGACAGGTTACTTTTTTATGACCTTTAAAGATATTTCACTGTCGGGGCACCTGGGTGGCTCAGTGGGTTGGGCATCCGACTTCGGCTTGGGTCATGATCTCACGGTTTGTGAATTTGAGCCCCGCATCGGGCTCTGTGCTGACAGCTCGGAGCCTGGAGCCTACTTCTGATTCTGTGTCTCCCTATCTCTCTGCTCCTCCCCTGTTCACGTTCTGTCTCTCTGTCTCTCTCTCTCTCAAAAATAAACATTAAAAAAAAGGATATTTCATTGTCTTCTGATCTCCATACTTTCTCATAAGAAATCAATCATCATTCCATGTGGTATATATACACAATGGAGTATTACTCAGCAATCAAAAAGAATGACATCTTGCCATTTGCAACAACATGGATGGAACTGAGTGTATTATGCTAAGCGAAATTAGTCACAGAAAGACAAATATCATATGACTTCACTCATACGTGGAATTTTAGATATAAAACAGAAGGGAAGAGAAGCAAAAATAATACAAAAGCAGGGAAGGGGGACAAAACATAAGAAACTCTTAAATACAGAGAACAGACAGGGTTGCTGGAGGAGTTGTGGCTGGAGAGAGGGGCTAAATGGGCAAGGGGCACTAAGGAGGACACTTGCCGGGATGAGCACTGGGTGTTACATATAGGGATGAATCACTGGATTTTACTCCTGAAATCATCATTGCACTATATGCTAACTAACTTGAATGTAAATTAAAAAAGAAAGAAAGAAATTAATCATCATTCTTATCATTGTTTCCCATCATGTAATGCCTTTTCTCCCTCCCTCTCTCCCCCTCTGTCTCTCTCTTTCTTTCTTAAAGATTTTCTCCTTATCACTGGCCTCCAGCAAGTTTATTATTATATGTGTAAGTATAGATTTTTTTAAATTTATCGTGCTTGAATTGGATCTTTAATTGGATGCTTTTCACCTAGTTGAGAAATTTGGGATCATTATTTCTTCAAAAGTTTTTTCTGCCCTATTCTATTAATTCATTCTCTCAGTTCTCTTAGTTGAATATGTCTTATACTCCACAGATCACTGAGGCCCTGTTCTCCCCCTGCCATCTTTTCTTCTCTGTATTCTTCAGCTTAAGCAATTTCTATTGATTTTTCTTGAAGGTTACTAACTCTTCTACATTGTGAAATTTTTATTTCTTATATTTTATTTTTCAGTGCTAAAATTTATATTTGGTTCTTTTTCATATTTTCCACTTCATACTGAGATTCCTTATCTGTCCATTCATTTGACCACCTTGTCCTTTAAGCCCTCGTACACATTTCTCATAGCTTTTATAAAATCTTTGTTGCAAACTCCAACATCTTGACTATTTTAAGGTTTGTTTCTATTGACTGCTATTGTGGACTATAGTTCATTGCTTCTTCACATATTTAATATTTTTGCATGTTGGATATTGGGAATAACACGTTGTACAGAGTGTATCTCCCTTTAAGGTATGCTAGTATAATTGTGGCAGTTAGATAATTTACTGGCAGTTTCTCTTAGTCCAGTCAGACCTGGTTTTAGGCTTTGTCAGTAAATTCTCTAATTGAGGATGTGGCTCTTACTCTAAGTTGTGGTCCTTATCCCTAAAGCATGGCCTTTTAGAGGTTTCAACTGAATGTCAGCCCACTTTGACTAGGCTAGAACTTCAGTACCTTCCAGCATTGCACAAACTACGGAAGCTCCATTCAGCCTTTGGACCCACTAGCTTCACTTTGCTAGGCCTTACAGACTCTTACCCTGCATATATATAGCCCAACTCTTGGCAAAGGACAAAAAGAAAACGTACATACAGATTTTTAGGCCTCAATCAATGTCCTCCTCTCTTGGACCTTGTCCTGAATATTCCAGCCACCTTGGCAAACTCGAACTCTGATCCTTGCCTTCTCAGCTAAGCAAGACTCATACTTGGGCCTCATCTCCTTGAACCCCAGTCTGAAAGATGCTACAAGTCAGAAAATTGGATTAAACATGAAACTTACCTTTTATCTTTCCTCCCAAGGATCATAGCTTTGTCCTGTCTATTTCCAGTGCCTGGAAAACTATATCTTCGTATAGTTGGTTCCGTTTTATAATTATTTACAGTAGGATATTAATACCAGTTACTCTAATATATCCAGAAAAAGAAATCCAATCTACTGATAACTCATCAATTTATTATCTTGTGCCAGAGTTAATTACTTCAGCCTCAGTTTCCTTGTCTTGTAAAATTATACTATACAAGTCTGCCTCCTCTAAGATCCTAAGATTCAGTAATATCTTGCTTCAAAAGTTAGAGAATATCTCAGGTCGCAGCCTCATTCCTTATATATGCACAAATGGATTCAATTAGGGCCAGCATTTGGACTACCACTTTGACCTTTGCCAGTCAACACTGGGGTGGTGTGATTTTTCTGAAAGCTTAAACAAAATAAATCATTTCCTTAAAGGCATTATAGTTAGCAACACTCTTACAAACCCTACATCATTGTGCTGGGGTAGAAATAAAAATGGTCCAAATTTTTCCCATTTAAAATGAAAAGTTGGCACCAATTTAATAGAGAATTGTATAGGTTAATGACTAGAATATTGGGAATGTGACTGGAATTTCTTGAGAGAAAAGGTCCCAGAAATATAAAAGAGAATTTTCCATACTCAAGAACCATAATACTTCACATATGTGCCATGGGGTAGAATGAAGAGAAACAAATGGGAAATAGTTAATAATCTGGCATACTTTCAAATCTTCCAAGAACACACACACACACACACACACACACACCTATTTTATATGCCTATCATGAAATGATAGAATAAACTTACTAACCTTGCAAAAGACTAGGATTTATAAGCTACCTAAAAAACTATCCATTTCCCCAATTTCCCTTTTTGCTTTTCTTCCTTTCTTTACAGACACTGATATTTACACATAAAAGTATATTTAAAGGGTTTTTAGGCAAAAATACTTTTGTACCTATAAAGCCCTTTATTTAAAAGTTTAAACCTTTCTTCTGCCTGAGAGCACTTGAAGGTTGTCTTGATAAACATTATATGTGGAAAACACAATTTTTTCTTGCATTAAGCATTTTTAATAAAATATTTTTAAACTTCATGGAGTCATTTCAGATGATCTAAAAGAACCCCAGAGACAATAAAAGAAGAGCACATCTGTTATCCTCTCTGTTAATATAAGTGTCTGATTGTTTCATGTCCCACAAGGCATATTTCCACATAAAACATGACAGGGAGAATGAGTAGTAATGACTAGAGTGCAATGACTGGATTTGTGAACATCCCACACAATGACCATCAGTCCACTTATGAGATGATGTGCTAACAATACCAAAAATGAGCAATGGCAACCATTGTACCTCACATGACTATTAAACAACATAGAGGGATATGTGAACACCGAACGCTTGTTGGAGAGAAAGCATTTACTAACCCTGCTCCTAGGACTCCCAAAGCCTCAGCTCCCAGTTTACAGCACATTTTTCTCTTTCTTTGTCTATAGGATGAGAACACCTATTTCCAGGCAACTCTTGACCTTGAGAGTCACATGAGAAGTTTTAGGTATGCAGTTTTTTGAGATGGAGCTATTTTGAGGTTGATTTTAAATATGCAGTTAAAGGAACATTTCTGTATACAGACCGTGCTCACATTGCACAACACTGTGGAACCATAAAAGTGGTCATGCATGCGGAAACTGTTCAAGTCATTTTATTTATTTTTTCCAATTTTTTAACGTTTATTTATTTTTGAGAGACAGAGACAGAGCATGAGTTGGGAAGGGGCAGAGAGAGAGGGAGACACAGAATTGGAAGCAGGCTCCAGGCTCCGAGCTGTTAGCACAGAGCCGATTGTAGGGCTTGAACCCACGAACCGTGAGATCATGACTTGAGCCGAAGTCAGACGCTTAACCAACTGAGCCACCCAGGTGCCCCTGTGCAAGTCATTTTAATAATCAATGGGGAAAATTATGATTGCTCTGTGATCTCTAAAAATTTTTGTCACAAGTCATCTCTTATTATCCATTACAAATATATAGAGAAATGAAAACAATAGAAAAAATTACTATTTGTTCAATACATTCTAATTTAAAACACTTCATTGAAAATTAAAGGTTTTATTTTCATAAAAATCTTATCAAGAGTAGACTAAACAGTGTTTTCCCTCTTCTTATTGTATAACAGGATAGAGAGCACGTATCTTTTCTGTCATATTGAATTGTTATAGTCTTTTCTAAGTTTGGGTCAGCATTTAGCATTTTGTTCCTTGTGATTTAGACATCACATAATATTTTGGAGAGTACTTTAATGTGGAGTTTTTTGGTTTGGGATTTTGGGTTTTTGCCAATGTCACTTTCTCTAGGACATATTCACCTTTTTTGTTCATAACCACTTTCCAGTTTCACTTCCAGAGTCATCACCGTTTGTTTCTTTGTTGCACTTTCAATTCCCTGTTTCGATGATGTAGACTTGTAAAATGTCATTTGGATTCATCAGTTAGGAGACAAAGACACAACATCACTAAGCACTTTGCCATCTGTGTATAAACTGAATAATAGATGCAACCGACCAATCACCAAACAGGCACCAAGTAAGGTGATGTGATTGGTTACTGATCACGATGCGCATCTGCTTTTAACATCATGATTTGGGGGCCAAATGGGTACCCGTGAAGTTTGTGCATTATACAATTACTTGTAGTAACTGAAATTTGGACCATTTTGTTGAGGGACTGTTGTTATCTAACTATACTGTGATAACTGAAATTCATGCATATCTGAACCATGCAAAATGAGGACTGGTTGTATTTAGAGAATTGGTTTTCCCATTGATTTGATTTTGCCTAAATTGAGTCATTGGGTGTTTTCTCTCTGTTTTAAAGGATTTTACTAAACTTCTAAGCACAGGGCTTGCTGTTCTCTTCAGAATGTAGAGGAAATAAATCTCAGGTAAAACACAGGTACGTAGGAGATAGAAATATTCAACTTTCTATAGAACTTATTTTCTATTTAAACGCTTATTTCACCAAGTGGCAAAATCTAATATTATTCAGTACCGAATTCCCTTTAAAGTACCTGTCTAGAGCTTGTGTCTGAATTCAAGAGGCTTATATAATGCCAGGTTGTGGTAGGGTAGTAGGGTGAGTAAATTTCTGACCTCCAGTCATCAGCTTCTCTCAACACCAGCATGCATTGGTGTTGCAATGAGCTACCATCTTTCTGCCTGAACTTGGCTGTCATAGAGTCACAAGGTCTTCCTCTCCTGATCTTGACGCCCTTCGGGTGCCCTGGTTCTTTGGGCAGGTCTAACAGCTTTCTGTAACCTAGAAAAACATTCTGTGGATCTACAAGCTAGGCTAGGATGCTCAAGGTCTCTTTAGGAATCTCAAGTTCAATGTCCCATTCGAAAGGTGCTCTTATCTCTCCCTATCAAAGCAGAGTTTGTTCCCTTTCTGAGCCCTTCCTGAAAGAGGACACAGGCTTCTTCTTGGATTTCCAAACCAATCTGGGTATTCTATCAATGCTTTCAACTCTATACTGGAACACAATCCAAGAATCCTCTTCTTAAGACCCACAAATACCCCTTTAGCTTCAGCTTGATTGATTACCTTCTCTTTTATACATGGTCCCTCCCCTACCAGCAAACACTACAAGAGGGGATGGATTCTGGCTCTGACAATGAAGTATCCTTCTACCCTCCCAAATCATCTTACCATATGCCTAGATCTTTCCAAAACTCAAAATTCAAGATTTTGGCTCACTTCTCATGTCTACCATCAGGGGTTCCACTACAATGACCCCTTCTCAAGCAGCAGATGTTTCAAGAATGTAGCTTAAGTGGAGGAAGGGCCATGGAATAAAAATACATAGGAAAAAAATGAGCTAATGTATTTCTTAAATTTTATCCCGTAGCAAATGAAAAAGAAACAATGTGTGGGGTGTTGATTATGAACTTGAGCAAAGGTCTGACTGCTTCCTAAGTCTAAATCCAGAATTTACGCAGATATATTACTTTATTTCTTTGAGTCTCAGTTTCATCATCTGTTAAACTGTCATTATAATGGTTCTGACCTCAAAATTTTTGTGGAAATTAAACTTTGCCAAAAAAAGCATTTAGCATAGTTCCTGGCAAGTAGGAACTGTTCAATAAATGTTAGCCTTTGTTACTAAGGGAAACAGTCATTAGTGGATGCTGAAAACTCAAAATTTTGAGGCTACATATCCCCCCAAATACCCTTAGAATTATGCCACTTATATGCCACTTATGTGGTTGCCAAAAAGTTTGCAAAAGACAGTTATCCCACAATTCTGTTTTAAGCTAAAGAACTAAACTTGGCTTAGAATTTTCTTTACACAAAATTAAACGATGGGTAGTTGCTGCTTTTTAAGAAGGATTCTACACTTACACATTGCATGCATCCTGTGATCTAGGATAGGATAATAAGTTTTATGAATTTCAGTAAAAAGCATTTTTCTTTATCATCAACAGAGTCAAACATTTAGAAGGCTGCCAAGAGGGTCCAATCATGCAAAATCCTATTAGCTAATCCACGCCATTAATTCATATGAACTAATAGATTGAGAGTGAAGGGTCAAGAATCACAAATATTCACATTTGCCCCTCCTATATTTGAATGATTAATATGCCTATGGCCCTGAGAAACATTCATAATTGTCACTGCCTTCCATCGTTTCCGTGTTGTGCCTGGAACTGCTTCCCAGAAGTGTGTGTGTGTGTGTGTGTGTGTGTGTGTATACACAAAGGTTGAGGGCAAGAGAAATAAATGGTTTTGAAATGAATGAATAGGATATAATTTATTGAAGCATTAAACAGGGTATTGATAGCTTTCCTTAGCTTTCCTTACAGTAGCTGCTCATCTGGATACAAAATAAAATCAAATACATAAATGAATAATCGTCTCCTCGGCAACTGCACCCACTGAGAAAAGTAACACCTGTTAAAGCTGAATACAGGGGCAACACAGTTAGAGAGGCACTAAGTCAGAACAAGCCCAACAATTAAATCATAGACTCAAATCTCTCCTGCAGTGGGAAGAACCATCCTCTTAGCTCCTGCCTGTTATTTCCAACTTCGTACATCTGTTTCTCTACCAGCTTGACCTCTCCCCCTTCTTCTGAAGGCAGCATCTCAATTTTGCCTTAGGGAACTACTACTCCTCCAAAGAATGAATTTGGTGAAGAAAGCATCTCCCTCCATCTTCAACTAAAAACACTCAGAATCTCTCTTTTACAGGAATTTAGTCTTAACCAGGAGAGTGTTCCAGAGAGCTCCTCACCCCTTACACCATGTGAGCACACAGCAAGATGGCTGTCCACTAACCAAGAAACCGACACTCACCAGACACTAAATCTTGAACTTCCCAGCCTCCAGAGCTGTGAGAAATAAATGTTTGTTATTTAAACCATGCAGTCTATAGTAATTTGCTATAGCAGGCTGAAATGATAATACCAAACAGTTCTTAATCTAATATTATACTTCCTTACCAAAAACACGGGTTTTTCTCCACATTAAAACAAACAAACAAACAAACAAACAAAAATAATAATAACAGAAAACACGACTTGTCTAGAGATTCATGGTTAGTGAGAACTTGGTCAACCATCTTGGACTAAGGAGTTGCCACGGCAGTTTTTAACCCATACTCACTCATTTGAAGGAAAGGCAGGACTTGAGTGTCCCTGAGGCTTGTCTTAGCTTCCTAGACAGATGTCCCTCTGTGCCTCTTTGGCACAGACACACTTCTTCATTTCTTTCACACAGTTGACTACCAGCAGCTCCCTTTCAGTTGGCCAAAGAACACTGTGAGGCAACCTTCCACCAACCCCCTGCAAAGCAGCCCAGGACACTGTGAAAAACCAGAGCAACCTCTTTCAAATAACAAAAAGAGCTTGAACAATAATTTTTTTAATCATTCATTCCAGAATCCTTTGAAGCTATAAAAGTTACTATTATTCCCATTAGACTTTTAAAGGGGCTACACTTTTTTCCCAAACTTTTAACAAAACTGAACCATGCAAAAAACTTGTTTTGTTCTGTTCTGTTCCGTTTTTAAAGAGAGTTATGTAGTAGTTTTCTCACATTTTCCAAGGTACTGCCTTTGGTAATTAATTCTGATATTTACTAATCCTCAGCTTGATTTCTTTCTTTAATATGAAGGACAGTGTAGGCCAGTATTTAACTAGCTTTTTGAACTACAACCGCCCCCAGATCCTGCTGAGTGAGAAGGGAGATTCCACACCAATGTACTTTTTTGTGACAGGCATAATGCTACCCCTTTTAATGCAGAGACCTCAGACTTTCATTCAGAATTGTTCCCTAAGGCAAATGACCATTCTTATACCAATTTGGAATTCAGCAATCAAATTCCATTTTGGACACCTCCTATATAACTGCCTTATTTTAGCCACTCTCATGAGTATAATAACAATAGAGGGTAATGTTTACTTATAACACTGTAGTGATACCACCAAATTTCAGGACTGGTATCTATTTTCCTGTGAAGACCACATCTTTCTCTCTCTGAGCTCCGAACGTCCTTGGATCACAAGCTTTTACAGACTGCGTTGTCTTCCCATTCTTTGTAAAAGAAACAACAAGATACAGAAATGGCAATGGCAAAATAATAGTAATAATAATGGTGAATAATGAACCATGAACGAAAGGAACCACAATGCAGAAGAGCTGACTCAAACCCACCTGCTGTCCAAAGATATCAAGAAATACTGCCCCAAGTGTTTATTCTGAGACTCACATTTCCTTATGTGATCATATATTTCATCATCCCTTTTGACTGACTTCAGTTACTCCCCACTTTTTGTGTACAGAAAACTCTGTAGAATCTCTAAGATGGGTAGAAGTCACAAAGAGGATAGGAAGTCCACAGTCTTGTTACTCAAAGTGGGTCCAGGATCAGCAGCATTAGCATCACCTGAGACCTATCAGAAATGCAGAATCTCTTGGAGCCTGGGTGGCTCGGTTGGTTAAGCATCCACCTCTTGCTTTCAGCTCAGGTCTTGATCTCATGGTTCGTGGGTTCAAGTCCCACATTGGGCTCCACACTGACAGCGTGGAGCCTGCTCAGGATTCTCTCTCTCTCCTTCTCTCTCTGCCCCTCCCCTGCTCTCTCTTTCTCTCAAAAGAAATAAATAAACTTAAAAAAAAAAAAAGAAATGCAGAATCTTAGGCTCTCCCTCACACTTAGTAAATCAGAATCTGCATTGCGATAATCTCCACTGGCTAAATTCCTCCATACATTAAAAGCCTGAAAAGCTCTGGACTATAGTATTTGATAATTGGAAAGAGTTTTCAAAGCTACCTGGAGTTTCTGGTTGTAATTTCTAGAATATGGGAGAATTTATAATGCATGTGCACGTCTTCCTTGCAGTATAACACGAAACCCTTCTGATTTGTGACTGAAATAAGAAGACATCTTATAAGATCTGTCTCTACTGATATGAATTGCCCCACAGTGAAATTTTTCAACCATATATGCATCCACTGAAAGAAAAGAATTTATGTGCATATCAAATTTAAAATAGTTACATTTATTTTAATAACACTTAACATGAACATGAATTATGCAACCACATTAAGGAAAGAATAAGAAAAATAAAACCGGTTCCTGTAAAATAACTTTGTCCCCCAAATGTGCCCAAAACAAAATCTTGGACCAACATTACTTTTCTTTGTCTCTTTTCCAAAATATTCCATTAAATAGATTTAACTTTGTCTTTCAGGCAAACTGCCCTTGGCAAGAATTATTTTGTGATACACTTAGATCCATATGGCTCATTCCATTATAAAATGACCATGAACATTGAAAGGAAAGAACACAGATTTCTTCTAAAGAATTTATTTGAGGTGCCAAAATAGACTAAAATGAGGCTCTTGCAAGGGTTAAACTTACATTCCATGTCGTCCAAAAATCTAATGAAATTTGGGCCTTCTGGGAAGGATGGAGAAAATTTTATAGAAAATGAAGACTCCAAGGAAAACAATCTCCACAGATAGTTCAAGACGAATGAGAACCTATCTATAGCATTCAGGATTTAGGTTAAAAATAAGGAAAAGTTTCCTGACAATTAAGATTATTAAATGCATAAATTATCATTAAATGGAAAGTCAAGAGGACGCACTTTTAACAAAGCTTGCCACCATGAAATCACAGAATTGATTTATTCTTATTAAGGCTCTTGTTTTAACAATAATTTGTGTTGTTGATATTATTATTATTATTATCATTATTATTACATCAGTGCCAATTGAGCACTAAAAACATACCAGGCACTGTGTTTTGTACTTCACATACATTGTAGGTGCTACTTTTTTTTTTTTTTTGCTATTATAAATTATTTTTCTTATTGACGTATAATTGACATACAACATTTAAGTTTCAGGTGTACACCTGTAGATGCTATTATTATACTCATTTTACAGCTGAAAATAATTGAATATTCCCAGTTAAATAAACTTATCTAAGGCCACAAAGGCAGTGTATGGTAGGATTAGGATTCCTACCCAGGCAGCTTCCCTCCAGAGTCAGCGCTCTGAACCACGTACCATACTACTCTCCCTTCCGATAGTCCTACATCATGACAAGCCAGACTCGGACTCTAAAGTTGGGTTTACTTGGTTTGTTGTGACAAATGGACTTAAAGGGAAACTGTAGTCAATATGGGGAAAGGCACTAAGGAGTATTAAGATAACATCTAGTTAACCAGGTGGTTAAAATATCGAAATTTATTCCTTGTCTATTCAGTGTGTCATCGGGCACCAGGCATCGCCCACCAAGCTGAGAACTGACTTAGGCTGCCTCTGGATTTCCATATGCCATCCAAATGGCCCTCACTGTATCAACACCCGGAAACAATGCAGTTCTGGAGACATTCTGCCCCTCACTCTCCATTGCATGAACCAACCATGACGTGTCAACATGTACATGCGCAACTAGAACAAACACATTCTCTCTCTTAATTACACACAAACCAAATCACAAAAATTTTCTTTGGAAGGTACCTTCAAAGAGCCTGGAACTGAATTGATACTATCATCATACAAATACAGTGGATGTAATGTCCTTAGTATCTACCTAGATGAAATAAGGTTACATGTGGAAGGCCCAGCCATTGTGCAGAACATCAGAGGTACTCAGCAAATGTCACTTCTTTCCTTTGCCCCCTCCTTGATCACATGGCTCTCACATATTTTATTTTACTTCTGAATTGGAGAGTGGAAAGGCATGGTCCTTTTAGAAAAAGCCAGGCGATAGCCCACTGTGAAGGAAACAGATTGGCATTAGGAGTGACAGGGCAGGAATGGAGATATTTATAAGGTGTCTCCATTTTATAAAAGGCAGCTTAATTCCACAAGAGAAAAGGAAGGTGAATATACATCCACACTTAACACAATATAGCAGAAAAGATCAGAGACCTATGCAAAAATTTGACACTTATTATAAAACCACCTTGTGCAGGAAGAAACCATGAGTTGTTTGAAAATACCGAGCTTTACTGAATTATTACCAAACTGACCAAAAGCCATAAAAATACCAGAATGACCAAGTACCAGAAAATGACCCAACTGTACACAGAAGGGTCCAAATAAGCTGATTAAAAATGGTTCAGATAACATTCTACTTTTTTTTTTTTTAACTTTATTTATTTTTGAGACAGAGAGAGACAGAGCATGAATGGGGGAGGGTCAGAGAGAGAGGGAAACACAGAATCGGAAGCAAGCTCCAGGCTCTGAGCCATCAGCCCAGAGCCCGACGCGGGGCTCCAACTCACGGACGCGAGATGGTGACCTGAGCTGAAGTCGGACGTTTAACCGAATGAGCCACCCAGGCGCCCCGATAACATTCTACTTTTGTCAGAAGCTACGTTATCTGTCCTTAGAGGTTTCAAAATCGATTCCTTGGTTACTGGAGAAACTTAATTTATGCATGAATGTTTTAATTATATTTTATTTTTATAAAAGTCTTCCAGTAATAAGTGAGATGCCCTGTTTTTCTCAGTGACCCTACTAGAAGCAACTCTAATGTCTATGCTTCTGTGATCTAGTACATCAGAAGGCAAACAATGTAAAAAGAATGAGAAGTTCTCTCTAGCAAAGTGTTTTTCGCATTTTTGAAACTCGTGTCCTCTTTTGAAACGTACCAAAATCTCATGCCTTCTTTTAATGTTATTTAAAATTCAGAACAAGATGAATCTTGTTATTCTCACTGAATCAAAGCAATGGAACAAAGTGATATTTTGTTTTCAAACCACACGGTCCCCTGCCTCCACTACGATACTGGAGGTGGCAGTGAAGGGGAAAAACGCCCCCCCACCAACTCACTTCTGTTTGAAGATTCATTGCTCTCATACTCATCCTCAAACACTGCTGGCTCTTACATAAGAAAAATATTCTCATTGACCAAATCTCAAAGTTCCATTCTGGCTCACTCTGAATGAATACTCATGGCCTTTAAAGAAGCCTAATTAAAGTACTAAGAGAAATATCTTAAATAACTAAATCTTAGCAATTGCACATGAAACTTTTGCAAGGTATCTGTTAACATTCTAGCTTTTATGAAGCTAGCTCTTACATGTTGCTGGAACATTTTAATTTTTGCTGTTTCAAGTTTTTATTTAAATTCTTGTTAGTTAACATATAGGGTAATATTGGTTTCAGGAGTAGAATTTAGTGATTCATCACTTACATATAACACCCAGTGCTGAACACAACAAGGGCCCTCCTTAATGTCCATCACCCATTTATTTAGCCCATTCCCCACCGACCTCCCTCCATCAACCCTCTGTCTTTATAGTTAAGAGTCTCTTATGGTTTCTCTCCCTCTTTTTTTTCCCTTCCCCTCTGTTTATGCTTGGTTTCTTAAATTCCACCTATGAGTGAAATCATGTGGTATTTTTCTTTCTCCGACTGACATTTCACTTAGCGTAAGACACTGTAATTCCATCCACATCATTGCAAATGGCAAGATTTCATTCTCTTTGATCACCAAGTAACATTCCATTGTATATATATACCACCTCTTTATTCATTCATCAGCTGATGGCATTTGGGCTCTTTTATAGTTTGGCTATTGTTGATAGTGCTGCTATAAACATGGGGGTGCATGTGCCCCTTCGAATCAGTATTTCTATATCCTTTATGTACACACTTTACAGTGCAATTGCTGGGTCAGAGGGTAGATCTGTTTTTCACTTTTTGAGGAATTTCCATACTGTTTTCCAGAGTGCCTGCACCAGTTTGCATTCCCACCAACCATGTAAGAATATTCTCCTTTCTCCACATCCTTACCAACACCTGTTGTTTCCTGTGTTATTAATTTCAGCCATTCTGACAGGTGTGAGGTGGTAATTCATTGTGGTTTTGATTTGTATTTCCCTGATGAGAAGTGATGTTGTGTTGCTGGAACATTTCATAGGTCATCATTTCCTGTCATTATCTGGATTTAGGCTTTTTTTTTTTTTTTTTGGTTTCACACTTAACACATTAATGCCTCTTGTGAGCTACCACCATTTATTGACATGGAATGAGAAGACACTATGGAACTGTGGAAGGTTCCAAAGGCCTGTGACAGATACACCAAAGTTCAAATCGTGAAACTGCTGCTGACTGTCCACGTGATCTTTGGCATGTTCCTTAACCTCTCCAGGCCTCAATTTTCACATCAGCAAAAGGAGTTTGGTAATTTCCATCCCTCAGGACTACTGTGAGAGTTAAAAAATATACATTTAAAGCCCCGCTTGCACAGTACCTGGCACACAGCAGGTACTTAGCATAATTCTTTACTATCTAATAAAAAAATTATTAGCACTATGATTTTTAGTACTAAATGATATTGAATATTTCTTTAAGAAAAGGAAAAGAGTTTGAGTTTTTAAAATGGAAAGTATTATGTGTCTAGATTTCATGAAATTTGATCTTTACTATCATAATAGTGATCATTTTGAATGAAATTGAAATACTGTTACCTAGGCAATGCCCAAAAGTGAATTCCCCAAGACAGAGTGAAAAGAGATGCAAACATTACTTCAATAATTACCAATTTGTTTCCAAATGCTGGTTTTCTTGTCACATCATATAAATTAACCACAGTGTGCCTGCCACCAGTATATCAAATCTTTCTATTTTCCAATATATCAACTAAAGTTAATTTGAAACAGTTATCTATGATTATCAAGACACCACCAGCTTCAGAAACTCTGATCTTTTCCATTTTAGCTCCTCCACTCACATGGTGTAGTCTCTCATTGGTAGTGGGGGAACCTGCCCTTCTTACCCTCACCCACAGGCAGTCATGCTCTGCTCACGAGCAAGGCAGGAAACACCCATTGGAAAAGCAGCATTCTGCAATTCCACCCCATAAAGTACTAAAAACACACGGAGTTACAGAGTAGAATCTAACTGCTTTAACCAGTGAGAAAATTTTAAGTGACAATTCTTATCAAACCAGATAAACTCTCATTAAGCCCATGTTCACATATTGCCAAAAGGTCCAGAAGAAAAATGACAAACCCAATCATCTCAGTATTTTACTATTTAGGAAATTAACCACTGTATGGCAAAAAAAAAAAAAAAAAAAAAAAAATGACTCTGTTCCATGCTAACAGAGAATATCATATGGGTAATGAAAAAGCATGCTACCATTTGATTAAAACACAATGGTGAAATAAATACCATCAGTTTCTCTTAGGATTTAGAGTTTGGCATATGTGAAAGTTCCTGGCATAGTACCTACCCAACACAACTGCCTAACGGAGAATATTGAATGCCAGCCCAAATTTATCTTGAACCTGCTATTCTGTGTCTGATGTGTCAATTTATTTGATTAATCTTATAGCTATCCAAATAGTTTCCTTAATATTCTGGTAAGAACCTCTCCATATTCTTGTGCTCTGAAAAGAAAAGAACTCTCAGAATAGGAATGCAATGAAGTTTTCACATTTTGGTATAAACCAGTAACAGATATGCAATTTCTTATGAATGTTCATGGAATCAGAAATGTACTGGATGCTTTGAACTCGATCTCAGCTCAGCAATGCATCTAAAATAAAAATCTAAGTATAAAAAGCACTAAAAAATAATGGTAGTTTTTACTGTGGGTCTGGAGTTAGTAGCAGGGGAGAATTGCATTGCATAATATGCAGCAAGACCTCCTTCCTTAAAAATATTAACATTCCTCAAAGTTACTCACAAAGGCAGCCCTCCTTTCTCTCTACCAGTGCCCCCACACTACTCCCCAATATTACCCCTGTGCTAATTCTCTTCATGCATTTTCCTCTCTCTCCCTCTTTTATACTCTTCAGAAGAGAACAAAAAGGAAAAATTGCAAAACTGTCCTAAGCTTTCTTGTCTGAAATCCTTGGGGTTACATACATTCTGAACTCCGAACTTTCCAGATTCTAAGGTTCATATAATGCATATACTGCATATTATATTCAGGGAATGGAGAGTACCCTAAAATCAAACCCATTAATAATTTGGCAGTGAAATATGTGAATATTCATATTTGGTGAGATAAATATATATCATACGTAAGACTATTCAAGCTCAGGGAAGGTTTTGGACCAAACAGATTTGACAGAAAGGAACAGAACTTTTTGTTTTCAGAAACAAATCTATATTTTAGGTTAATATTTTTTTCTTTTATTCCTATCACATATAATTTTATTAACAGCCAACTAAAATGTTTAATAATGATTGAATTGTGTTGGCAAAGGATGGGTGATTCACTGAGCACCCACTAGGTGCTGAGGACTATTCTAGGCTCTGTATCCGCTGAACAAAGCAGATCAAAGTCCTGCTGTCATGGAGCTTGCTTATATTCTGGGGAAGGTGGGGGTAGGGACAGATAATAAACAAACAAGCAAATGAAAATACAATCTGAGATCCAGTGGTTAAAAATGCAATGAAAAAAGATAATAATAAACCAAAGAAAAGGCCTAACGAGTGACAGAGGGTGGAGGGATGGCCAGGGAAAGCCTTTCTGGGGAGGCAGAACTTGAATGGAGATGAAAGGCACAATTGAGCCAGCCTTGTGACTTTCTGCAAGAAGAGTATTGCAGGCTGAGGAGACAGCAAGCGCAAAGTCAAGGGTAAGGCAGAGAGAGGGTAGGGTGTTGTTTGAGGATGCCGGTGTGGTAGAGTAGCCTGATGGACTGAGACAAGGGAAGTGAAGTCAGAAGAAAAACATAGGATGTAGGCATGGTTCTAAAAATTCAAAAAAGATGGGATGGGACAGGTGACCAGAGCCACCATTGACCACAGATGACAGGAGGCAGATAGCCAGAAAATGATGGTGAGTAAGAGTTATGAGTCAGGCAGGGAAGAGAATGAGGTCAGCAAGGGGCCACCATGCTGCCAAAAGGCTGTGCCAAAACTCTAAACAAGCACAGTGGGGCAATGCAGGAAGGCAGGAGAGCAGGCAGCAGAGGGCAGAGCCCAGGTCTTGAGAAGAACAGTGGGACAGAGTGAACAGACACAACTCATGGAGCTGTCAATCAAGGTGAAGCCCTGGCTAAAGGACAAGGAAGAATCCATTGCTCAAAGGTGAGGTCTCAAGCAAAACAGGTCTGGCAGCCTGGGGGAAATTAATGCTGAATACTTACTGTCCTCCTAAACAGAGCTGGGATCAGTTCTCCCAGCTGGGGAAGGGCCCAGACAGGTGGGAAGTGGGATCATTACAAACAGGCCCTCCTACTTCTGAATTCATGGGTCAAGTTTCTTAATATTTTACTCTTCCACACACCTAAACAGTCCTAAAACAGTCTTAGAGTGCTAAAACGATCAGAAAAACGCTCTGCATCCACTTATGAACAATGGTATTTGGTAACAAGGGAAGGAAACAGCTGTGGTAGTAATACAGAAAGAAGGATCGATCTTTGGAAAGAGTATGCTGCTCCATAATAGACGAAAATGGGAAGAAAAAAACTTGCCAGGTCAGAGGAATAATGATGTTCCATGACCATTGTTAGTAATGATAGTAAGAAAGTGACCATGGCAATGATCATTAACTTCCATTTACTGAATTTTCATTATTTGCTAGGCACAGTACTAGGCACTTCACATATGCCTTCCAAACCTCACAGCCATGGAGGTATTAGAAGGACAGATAGATGGTGTTATTCTTGTGTTTTTTGCTGGCTGCTGGAACTATGAGTGTAGATACAATTAAGAAGTAAGACCCAAGGATCAAACCAATGTTTACTAAAATGCCCTCTTTAATCTTGAAAAACAAAATTAGAAAACTTGACTTGGATTTGCTGTCAAATGAGTTTCTTAATTTATCTCCCCCAAAGGGAATCTTCCTCCACAAACATAAGATCTATTTCTGTCAACTTGGTCCAAAGTAGAAAAAGAAAAAACGGATACCTGCATTCTGCACGAAAGGAAGAGAAAGAGGTCAAATAAACTATTCACTTAATAAATGATTCCTTGTCTCAATGGGAAAAGTGAGAAAGGGACAGGATAAAAGAGAAGGACAAATTACCTCTTTGTATGGAAGATTGAGGAATAATAAAAATTTTGGTCTTATTATCCATACTTTACAGACTAGCCAACTACAGTTCTAAAGTGTAGATAACTAGTCCAGGTCATAAAGCTAGGAGGAAAAAAGAATTCAGCATTTGAATTCAGGTCAGTCTGACTCAGAAATCCCAACTTTTTGTACTATATCATTTAAGAAATTAACTTATAGGAAAAAAAAATCCTAAAGCTTGTATGGAACCACAAAAGATCCTGAATAGGAAAAGTAATCCCGAGAAAGAAGAACAAATATAGAGGCATCACATGTCCCAACTTCAAACTATATTACAAAGCTCTAGTGATCAAAACAGTATGGTACTGGCATTAAAAATAGACACAGATCAATGGAATCGAATCAAGAGTACAGAAATATTCATACATATATGTTCAACTAATATTTGACAGGAGAGCCAAGAATAGTCAATAGAGAAAAGGGTTTCTTCCATAATGGTGCTGGGAAAATTGGATATTCACATGTAAAATAATGAAACTAGACCCCTATCTTATACCACTCACAAAGAATAACTAGATATGGACTAGAGACTTAAATGCAAGACTGAAACCATAAAACTCCTAAAAAAAAATAAGAAAAAATCTTCTTGACATTAATCTCGGCAATGATTTTTGGATATGACACCTACAGCACAAGCAACAAAATAAAAAATAAATACATTGGAGTACATCAGAGTAAATAGCTTCTGCAAAGCAAAAGAAACAATCAACAAAATGAACAGGAAACCTACAGAATGGAAGAAAATATTTGCAAACCATACATCTTGGTAAGGGGTTACTATCTAAAATATATAAGGAACTCGTATAACTGAATAGCAAAAACAAAACAAAAAATCCAATTTAAAAATGAGCAGCGGATATGAATAGACATTTTTCCAAAGAAGATACGCAGATGGCCAACAGGTACATGAAAAGGTGCTCAACATCACTAACCATTAAGGAAATGCAACTCAAAACCACAATAAGATATACCTCACACCTCTTAGAATGGCTATCACCATCACCAAAAAGATAAGAGATAATAAGTGTTAGCAAGGATGTGGAGAAAAGGGATCCCTTATACATTGTTGGTGGAATGTAAATTGGTACAGCCGCTGTGGCAAACAGTATGGAGATTCCTGAAAAAATTAAAAATACAACTACCACATGATGCAGCAACTCCACTTCTGGGTACACATACAAAGGAAATGTAAGTATCCCAAAGAAATATCTGCACCCTCACATTCACTGTAGCTTTACTTACAGTAGCCAAGACATGGAAACAACCTAAGTGTCTATCAAGAGGTGAATGGATAAAGAAAATGTCATGTATAGATGTAATGAAATATCATTTGGCCATAAAAAAGAAGGAAATCCTGCCATTTTTCACAATGTGAATGGGCTTTGTGGGCATTATTCCATTACATCGCTTTATTTCAAGTGAATTAAGTCAAAGACAAATATTCTATGATCTCCCTTCTATATAGGGAATCTAAAACAACGGGGTGCCTGGGTGGCTCAATCAGTTAAGTGTCCAATTTGTGATTTCGGCTCAGGTCATTATCTCATGGCTCATGAGTTTGAGCCAAACATAGGGCTCTGTGCTGGTGGTACAAAGCCTGCTTAGGATTCTCTCTCTCTCTCTCTCTCTCTCTCTCTCTCTCTCTCTCTCTCTTCCCCTCCCCTGTTTGTTCACTCTCTCTCTCTCTCTCTCTCTCTCTCTCTCTCTCTCAAAATAAATAAACTTTACAAAATAAATAAAATTCTAATTTTTTTAAATTTAAAAAACTGAATCTATGGAAAAAGAGAACAGATTGGTGGTTGCCAGAGACAGGGGATGAAGGGTAGGGATTTAAATAGAGACGGTCAAAATGTACGACTTCCAGTCATAATAAAAATAAATTATGGGGATGTAATGTATGCATGGTGATACAGTTAAAAATACTGTATTATATGTTTGAAAGTTGCTAAAAGAATAAATCTTAAAAGTTCTCATCACAAGAAAAAAAATGTCTATAACTATATGAAGTGAAGGATGTTTAACTAAACTCGTGGTACTCATTTCACAATTTAAACATAGATCATGTTGTACACCTTAAACTTGTACAATGTTATATGGCAATTATATCTCAATAAAACTGGAAAAAATCAAAATTTAAAAGGATATTAACTTATATTTTTATTTCTTACAAAAGTAACATAGGATCACTGTACAGAATACATACAAATTGGGGCACCTGGGTGGCTCAGTTGGTTAAGTGTCAGACTTCGGTTCAGGCCATGATCTCACAGTTCGTGAGTTCGAGCCCCGCATCAGGCTCTGTGCTGACAGCTCAGGGCCTGCAGCCTGCTTCAGATTCTGTGTCTCCCTCTTCTCTCTTCCCCTCCCCCACTCACGTTCTGTCTCTCACTCTCTTAAAAATAACATTAAAAGAAGTTTTTTTTTAAAAAGAATACATACAAATTAAGAAAAAGAAAATTAAGAACATCCATAATCACCCATACCCTCTGTGAATACTTTGGTAGAGAGCTTTCCAGCCTTTAAATTAGGTGTCCTATCTGTGATCAGGCTTGAACTAGGTTATTACTAGAAAATTTCTGAGGGAGTTGGATGATAAGAATTGTCAGGGTGACAGGGCTCAGACTCAAGAGAATAAAGCTAGTAAGTAGTTCCTACAGACTCCTGAGACACACCAGTCTTCAACATCTGTCTACCAGAAGTCAGCTCTCACCTCAGCAAAGCCAGAATCCAATGCCCTCTCGTGTTTGCTCCACCTGGATATCTGACTGAGGTCCCTCCCTTCCTCTGGCACCTGAAGTCGGAAAGCTGCCTCATCCATCATAGTCCTTTTTGTTTCCAAGGCCTCATACCTGTGCTCTTGCTCCTTGGCCATTCCTCCTCATCTCCCCAGATGACTGGTTGCTGGCAATTGCCTACTTTTGGACTACTTCCTGATTTGGACATCTGGAATTGGAGGCTCCCCTTGTCTTAAATGTTTACCTGGCTTCCAGCTCACTGCTTGCTTTAATTCTCATTCTTTTGTTGCTTCCATGGATAATTCTAATACCTGGCTTTCAGAACTAGCACATTTCCATTCCAGCCTGCTATTTCTCAAAACCAGGTTTTACCCAGAGTCTACCCCTTCCTTGAAGGTACCTACCATCTATCCAGACTTTTATCCAGATCTGGATTTCACATTCCCAATGCCCATTCAACACCCGTAATCAACAGCTATTAATGTCCCCAGATAGATCCCACTCTTTCCCATTTTTTACCAACAGCCTGATTAGAAACAAAGGATTGAAGACCTTTCCAAACTCATATAGCTTATACAGTAATTTGTTCTTACTGGAAAGTGGCATCTGTTGCCTATCACCAAAAGGTGAAGTCAGACCACTGCTTCCCACTGCATCTTGGTATCTGAGGTGCCAAGGAAAACACAATGCAGTCAGGCACCAGAGGGAACAACATTTTACTCACATAAAGAAGAGACAGAGCAAGCTCAGCTTCACTGGTCCTTCATGGCCATGGTTACTCCTGACAGCTGCAAGGCCATCGGCCTGCAAACACCCATCTGGTGCCATAGAATGAAGGACCCTGTCCCCTCCCCTCACGGAAAAGATATAGCCATATGACACACACACACTAAGCAGAACTAAGGAGTATATACTGAGTCTGAAACAGGAAAAGATGTGCCCACATTAGGCGACCATGTCAACACAGGCTGTGAGGACTCTTTATCTCTTGGTAAGTCAAGTTCCAGGCCCATAGCCCATTCCCCTGCAGATGAGGGCAATTCTAAAGACTACACACAAAAAACTGCCTTTCCCAACAGTCCCACTCTCAGAGCTACTCTACTTAGAAATAGTGTGATCTATAAACATGTTATCATTCCTCTTCAAATAGCAATATAAATGTATCTCATAAGTGCAATATTTTTATAAGATATGGATTTAAAGAATGCTTTCTTCTGAATTCATTTTCAGCACGAACTCTGTGTGATATAGATTCTCTTAAAGTTACCTGAGGCCATATCTTCCTCTCTTCCTGAAAATAAACCACCAACTTGGCATGAGACCATAACTCAAGTGTTTTAGACTGTCATTTACAAGACAATAAACATTAAATGGAATAAATCTTAGTGGAAAAATTAGAATGATCAGAATTAGAATGATTATATTAGAGTCAAATCAGTCAATTAAATTAGAAGTACTGATTTGGAAAATTAGCTATAAAAAAAGGTTCGCATCAGTCCCTTCATTTCGAACTTGACTAAAATGTCTACAAGTTTTCTAGAAAGAATTTGAAGAACCAGTCCCTAAGCCCACACCATGACTACATTCATTATGATTACCATGGCAATGAAGAACTCTTCTGTTGGGCATTTCTAGCTAGAAGCAAATAGGTAGCCAATGCACATAGACTGCCCTCCTCCTTCTGAGACATGTTTTCATCCTGACAGCAAGGGAGATTAGACCACAGGATTTCAATCCAAGGGGAAGAGGGGATGAGTCTTGAATTCCCTCACTGTCTAAATGTTCAGATGCATGTGGCTTTGGGATGTGTACCAAAGATTTTAAGAAACTTGGAAAAGCTCATCAAACCACTAGAACGTACTTTATCTTAAATTCACTTTTGAAATCACTTCTGGTAACTTCACAAAACAGGAACATCTTAAAACCTGCTATATACAAGTGCATATAATTAGGTAAGTACCAGATTTGTTCAGACTGTAGCAGAATAAATGAATAACATGATTGCACTGAGTAAGCACCTTGCTTATTAAAGCCTTGGTCCCTGAAACATCCCCAGCAGTGTAACTATCTCCAGCATCTAAGTGTTAGCAAGGAGCTAAAAACACAAGTTTCTGAAACCAGTGAAGAATCAAAGATCTTTGAAGTCTAGCAGGAGATTGATTTGTCCTAAGGCACTACTGAATCAAGCTGAAGAAGGACCTCAAGAAATACATTTATCACTACTGCAGTGTTCTTTTTAAGCCACACCCACCCTGACTGAAGAGACAGGCAAAGTGGATCTCTAGAAAATCATATGGTCTTCCAGGCCAGGAAAGTGGCCCTTGCCCCATTATCTAACACCAAAACACCACATTCACACACATAGTGGGGACTGATATAAAAAAGAGGCTCTTTGTGGCACACAAAAAAAGAGAGAGATTGGGGGGGGGGGAGAGACAGAGAGAGAGAGGGAGAGAGAGAGAGAGATTCGCTTTTCTTTTTCCTACTTCAAATGTGTGGGATTTTATAGCACAGTGCTAGACCAGCTCAATACCTGATTGAAATAACCCAAGAGGAGGATACAGAGGAAAGGCTGAATTCAGAATGCTCTGTGAGAGTACATCTGTTTTATATGAGACACACAATCTGTCTCATTCCAACCTGCATTTCTGGGTCACTTGAGACATTTAAACTGCACTTATAATTAACAGCTATTTTTAAACAGTGAAAAAATAGAGCACTGGTAAGGTACAAAAGCATTAAAATTGCCCCAGTTTCGCTTTTCAATAGGACACACCACTGCAATATGCTTCAAGATCAAAGAAAGCTCAGAAAAAGAGAGAGCGAGAAAGAGAGAAAGAGAGAGACAGCGCGATCAGTGGGGATAAATTGTTCCCATTATGATGGTGTAAGAATAGGGTTCTTTCAATTGAAACAATTTAATAACCACATTCATTACATTGGTGTCCACTTGGTTTTATCTGAGCAGTTTTTGCATAACTGGGGAGCAAGTTCAATTGAGCTTATTCTCTAGAAATTAAGATGTGCAGGGTTTGACATTCAGAAATTAAGCACTAATAGTCGACCAGGCAGTTGTCTTGAGATTCCCTCTGGATGTAGTGAGATCTGCCTACCACTAATTATGTCAAATGCAAATGCATTCTGTACAAGACCTGCCCCAAATTTTCATCAGCTCATTTTAAAGCAGTTAAGGTTATATTAGGGTGATGATGGGACAGCAGAGTCTCTTCCTTGGAATATGTTTACAGAATCACTTTGCAGAGCATCGTTTGCATAGTGTAAGTATAGAATTGCCATCTGTAAACTTGTTTTTCCCTCAGCTATCAACAGAAGAAATCTTTCGGAGCACTTTTCTAATATTCTGTGACATCAAGGCAACCAAACAGAATCATGACAAACACTGGAAGTGCTGATTTGATGAACAAGGGGATCATTGATTTTGGAGGGGAAAAAATGACTAATTTTCCAGGGTTCACTTCAACCGTGGATAGCTATATACTAGAAAAAGTGTTGCATTTTGCCAACTAGTTTTCCTGAGAATGGTTACATTTGCTAGTTCTCAACTGCCCTATGGGGCATCGTGTGTCATTTGAAGTGCAGTTTATCCTAAAGAGCTATTTAAAAAGATATTAGGAATGGAAGAGTAGAAATGTATAGAGGGGAAAGCCCAAGGTTTACATATCTTGTAGGAGGAATATACAATCCATTCCTGTCTGCTACCGTCACTAGGCGCTAAATCGTAGACAGGAACATTTAAAAGACATTTCCCAGTGTACATTCAATCCTTCTTTGTTTTCTTACTGCTGCCAAACAAGGCAGTGAAGAGAACTGCTGAAACATTCATTGGGTGGCAACTTCCTAACAGTGGCACTTCTTCTTTCCTTCTTTTTTCCAGAAGACAAAGCGTAAAAACTAAGAAGTCACCCTTACCTCCACAAAAGCTTTTTAAATAATGGCTTTTCCAGAAGCAACTGCACTTCTCTCACCAGACCATTTCCCCAGATGGGATGTGCAATATAAAACCACCATAGATTGGCTTATTGAGGAAAGGAGATAGACTTGTACAAATCACTGGAAAGATAAATAAGCTATAGAGATCAATAAATAAAAGCCAAGAGGAAAAAAAAAATCAAACTCCGGCATTCCAGACCAATTAGGATGTTATTTACTGCCCATGTGATTGTAACTTCGATGCTCTCCTTCCTTGTTTTCACACCATAGGCATTTGTTTTGCTGAGAGAAAGATATATAACTGATGTGTAAATAGAAAATGATATAGATAGATTTTATGTCCCATAAAACTGTTAATCTGTGCTCCACATTAAATATAAAGTACATTTTTTATTTAGACACTGCACTGGTATAATTAAAATAAAGTATGCTAGCTTTATTTTTTCAGTAAGTCATTTCCAACCATAGAGATCAAATAACAGTGCAACAGCAGCATGAAATGTGGTTATAATAGCCTGAGACCACATTTCCCGAAACTAAAACATGGGAGATAATAGTGTGAAGGTACAAATTAAATGCAAATAAAACAGATTCCCCATTGTTGCTAATCCCTGTATTGGGTTTCAATGGGGAAATTTCACTGTAGTGTTTAACTTCTTTGTATAGTAATCATTGACATGCTATCAGCTACATTTTGAGATCATTGATGGAAACTATCAGTAAAAGATACTACCTACCCACCTTTCAGGAAGAGAATGGAAGTGGCCTGGACAAAATTAAATAAAAATATACTTCCCAGACTGCCTCCAGGACACTTACGGCAGTTGGCAAACATTTACTGACTTGTTTCCTAGTTGATGTACATTTTTGCGGCAACCTACTTTTCATTCGCCAGTAGACGGTCTTTTTGATTTCCGAGGTGTGTCAGCATGTCTTAGCAAGATTCCACTTTTGAGGGTGACTGCTCTAAAAACATCTCACATTTTAACACGAGGGGACTTACAGAGTCTGCTTGTGTTACAATTTCTGGTTTTCCTACATTGTAATAAGCCTATATGGCATTGAGATCAAGAGTGGCTGGTATAGTGCAGATGATTTCAGAGTCAGAAACTATGATTTAAAATGAACTTAGCAGAATCACGCTTTGTTTCTCTCAACCCAGTTTCACATGGACCTTGCCCCTAGAGTTTAAAATGGCCATTGAGCCCCTGGCTTCTTGGGATTTTCAACTGTGCTGACCTGAGTAGCTGTTTGATGAGATATGGCCTTATTCTAGTGCTTCTGGTGAATAATCTCTTTCCAGCCTTTCATAAAGTGGCACTTGTCTTGTAATTCTGTAATTGGCAGCTCTCAACTTTCAGGTAACTTTCTGGTATGTTACATTCTATACTGTTACACTCGGTAAGAACAAACAGCAGTAATAGTGTAAGTGAAACAAATAAATAAATTTCCTCCTCACTTCCAAAAACTACCAGAGACCAACCAAAAGTCTCTGCAGTCCCTTCCTCACTTTGAAGACTTACATTCTGGAAGAATAAAGAGCCACATTTACACGAGTTAATCCAAACTTCATCCTTTTTCCTTCTTCTCCAAAATAAGGGGCACACAAGATGCACTGGGGTGCAAAGATACCATTAGGAGATCCATTTTACTTATTTATATACTAAAAAGAAATCCATCGTTTCTAATAGTATATATACTATTAATAAAAATAATAGTAGGATGGTTTAGAAGGAAATGTACATATTTTGGGTTACATAATCAAAAGTTTAAAACTATTTTCATGCATCATTTTAAAAGTTTGGGAACTGCAACTAACTCTCCAAATACTTGTACGAGAAAGAACTCTCAGAGATTCCCTGTGGTAGGCAGATTAACGCCATCAACTCCCTCTCCCCATCAAAGATGTTCAAGTCCCATTATCCAGAATCGGTAAATATAGATTACTTGACAAAAGAGATATTTAAGATGTGTTTTAAGATACGGACCCTGAGATGGGGCAATTATCCTGGATTCTCTGGGTGGGCCCAATCTAATCATATGATTCCTCAAAGGTATATAACATTTTCCAGCTGCAGTCAGAGAAAGAGAAAAGTGATAGTGGAAAAGAGTCAGATAGATGCCATGTGAGAAGGATTTGACTCACCACTATTTTGAAGAAACTGCTAGATTTGAAAAAAAAAAAAACCTGCTAGTTTTGAGGAAGAGGCCACAAGTCAAGGAAAGCAGGTGGTATCTAGAAGCTAGAAAAGGCAAGAGAGAGGATACTCCTCCAGAGCCTCCAGAAAGAATGTAGCTTTGTCAACAAGTGATTTTAGCCCCATGAGACCTTTGAACTACTGAAATGTGAGCTAATAAATTTGTATTATTTCAAGCCACTAAATTTGTGGTAATTTGCTATGGTGGGAACAGGAAACTTATATACTCCATCTGCCCTAACTAATTTTGACTGCTGGAGTATTAGGACAGATCAAAGTACTACAC
The DNA here is from genome assembly GCF_028018385.1 of Neofelis nebulosa. NCBI lineage: Eukaryota > Metazoa > Chordata > Mammalia > Carnivora > Felidae > Neofelis > Neofelis nebulosa. The sequence continues at coordinate 84,492,122 of NC_080782.1, read as the reverse complement.
CAAATGGATTCAAGCTGCAATCATTTAAACATTTTTTGGTCAGCATCTCCTGAATTTGCATCACTAGGGGAACACATAACAGTGAAGTCTGACATGAGAAGTTGATGAAATATTATTTGCAAAAATGGAAATAGAAGAGGAAAAAGTTCTTTGGTCAAGAAGAGGTAAGAGTTTTCAGATACGATCTTTCTCCATTATCTGAACATTATCTGCAGTGCCATCAAATATCACAAAAGAGTAAAACAGCTGACCTTGGGATAAGTTGCATTTTCCCCCAAATCTAAGGCACTTAGAGAATTTTAAAAGTCATTCTTCAATATTTGAACTTCAAAAGGTAAAATTTCCAGGAATGACAGTATCGTGCTGGAAACATTAATGTGCCAGCATGAAATAATATCATTCTGTAGGAGGTAATAAAGGTATGAATTATGTCAAATTGTATTTGGCTCATGGATGTTACTGTGCTTCTTATGGGCAGATACAGCTAACAGGCACAAGAACACCTGCCTGTCTCCCTCAGAAAATTAAAGTCATGTGCACAAACATCAGTCTACGAAATTAGGGGACCATTTGTGGCAAAGTGAAAATGTGCCCTGTTACAGATACACTTCCCAAGGATATGGAGTATCTCTTGTTACAGCAGAACATAATTTTTCTCCTGGTCTTGCTCACTGTAGAAAGAACCATTAAGCCATTTACATTACAAGTGGTGGCTTCTACTCCCGTTAGGTAATATAATATGCTAAATGAACTTGCTGCTATGCTATATAGTGCTCTATTATAGACTTTCGCCGTTAATTGGTTTGGGGTCATTGGCCATCTCAGTTAATGTGAGGAATCCATTGTTCTTTAAGCAAAATGTTCAATAGCATCTCCCATTGAAATGGGCCAGATTCAAATGATATGCATCGTTATGCGTGTGCCAAGGTACAAGTGTATGGGTTTTCCTGCATTTGTATTTAGGGTAAGAAAACAGAGTCCAATTTTTAAAGTTTAAATAAAGTGTTTACAGGTGTTATTTTGTCCCAAAGTTGTTTAAAGTCTGAGGAAATGTAGCCCGAGGAAAATACAAAAATCTGTAAGCCTCACGGTGATTTAACCCTTCTGGAGCTAAAGCACTAAGAAGGGAAAGCTACCTTTCTCTTCTTTGCCCCCGTCTGCAGCTGCATGTAGATAACACTGCAAAGAGAACCATCACTTCTGCTACAACCTGGGTAATAATGTGCTCAGTTAATCTACACAACATAGAGTCATCCTCTCAAAAAGTAATTCACTTCTTTAAAAACTGGAAGGAAAATAAATATGGTGCAGTAAAATTGTTGAGTAGAGGAATCTATCTGGACATTTCACAAAACATTTCATTATGCTGACAATTCCCAGAAGTACTCTCAAGAGTGCTTTAAGCTGAGGATTACTGCACTGGAGCTGATGGACTTTTTTTGTAGCCCCTTTAAAAGGCAGTGAACCGTTTTTCTATTTTATTTAAATAATGCCCCTTAAAATGGATTTTTAGAGGTATAATAACTCCTTAAGAGTCAGTTATGCTAAACAGTTTCTCTTGATAGAAATGTTGTAAAACTCGTTAACTGCACAATTTCAGATGCCGGCTTGGTGAACACTAACTGACATGTGAATGACCAGAGTTTGTAAAATAAATTGCAATAGTTGTTGTATCACACAGCTAGCATTGCACAAGCTGGAGGCCACGAGGGGCTCCAACCTGACAGAAAATTACTTCAAGATGAATGAAAAGTGCTTGTTGCTCTTTATTAGTTTTTAGAGAACAATGAAAATGTTGAATTGTTTACAGAGGGCTGATTAAATGTGGTCAGTGGGGCCATGTCCCTACTGCTAACTGTTGGCCTCCTTCTCTCACTGACCCCCAACCTACCCACTCACACACCACCTACTCCAAGCACCCAACCCCCACCCTTAGCTCCCTGCCACATGCATCTTCTTAAGAGGCTATTATGGCTGCACATCTGTGTGTGAAATGTGCTCATTCTGACATTCCACTGCTGCTCAGAGCTGCAGAGGCCTTTGTTGGGTAAAACACTATTGTCAACTCTAACAAGCAGGTCGTGCAATTTGCTGGACACTGCAGCAGAGAATAGCCCAGGATGAATTGCTTTGGCCTCGAACAATGCTCAGTTCCATACTGGAATACATATGTATTTCTTTCAATGTGCAGTACTACAAAAAATCATGACATTTTGGGTTTTTTAAGGCTTTGATTTAAAAATATATACACATGATGCTAGGGTTAGACTACCACAAAATAGCCTATTTGTTATATTTACTTAGGATAACTACTGTCTTATGGCTAAAGGAAAAAGGCATGAAGTGCTTTAATTGGTCATTTGTGGTTTAAATCCCATTTATGTTTTACCAGAAAGCACAGTGAAAGGAAAGGCACTAGCTACCATTTTAGCTGACTCTTTGGTGTACTTAAAGGGGTGGTCAAAAACAGGGCATTTAGGAGGATGTTGTGGAGAATGATTCTCACTTTATATTTCCACAAAGTAAACAGCCTTTGATGGAAAGAAATATGAGAGCTCATTAATAAGCACATGCCAAACAGGAAGAAAAAACAGTCCTTTTACCAGACCAAGCTAAGTGAATCAGACCCAGAAGATGTTTGAGTAAACTAAAAAATTAAGGAAAAGCAAATCACTGCCACCCGGCTCAACAAACAGCCTTCCATGGCCCATCTCCTTCCTCACTCCTAACCTCACCCTTACACGCACACGCGTGCACACACACGTCAGGGAAGTCAGCGGTAACGGAGCAGTTCAAGTGCTATTTGTGGCATTCTGACACAACACATGGTACACACCCCTAATGTGTAAGCAGGACTCTCTTTCCCTCTGTGCAGAATATGCATTCTGAGCCTATTATGTGTATAAACAATGGCATATGTAATTACCTTACTAGGGTGGCAATTATTCCTCAGAATCAACAACCAGAGTTAAAGCATGTTCCCCTAAAAGACATTTGGGGATCAATTCTGGGTCAATTACGTCAGGCTTTGATTTATCACATGGTGTCAGGCTGTGTTAAAAAAAGAAAGTTAAAAAAAAAAGGCATTATGAGATAAAGGCTAAAGGCTTGACTCAAATTGGTTTGTTTCCAACTTTGCTTTCTCCCAATTGCTCTGCCCTCCCCCATTCTCAAAACAACTGTGATTTGCTGGGTTTTATCTGTTAGACAGTTTGCTGTTTGGGAATACTAAATGAAATGATTCTGGACTACGTCCAGATTTGATCTGCCCCCACACCACCAGGCACTGGGAATTTCTCCTGGGATGCAGCAGAGGGGAGAGGTTAATAGTTCAGGCTTTAGAATCTAAGAGATCTGGATTTAGATCCCCATGACTTAAGCAAGATACATACATATCTCTGCAGTAGATAATGCCTACTTCAGATGGTTGCTGTAAGGTTTAAATGAGATAATTAAGTGAGAGAATATGTGTAAAAACACTTAGCTCAGCGCCTGGCATGTCGTGAATACCCAGTGAATAGAGTGATTGCTCTTCTATTGGTGGACAAGCCAGAGGAGGAGAAGCGGAACAGCCCCTCCAAAAGCCCACCCCTATTGAGCTGGCCAAGGGCCAGAGGAAGCAGAGTGGATGTTAGTACAAATCACAGGGCTGAACTGATGAATCCAAGATACTCATTCAGAAGCCCAGTGGACTAGACCGTATATGAAGAATCCAGTTGATTTGAGACTCATTCTAACGAGACTGACTATAAACTACAAACCAGTGAAGGTGCTACTCTGTTAGCAAGACCCCTCTGTCTTTTTATAGAGTTTTAAGAACCACAGAAAAAAAGCTACTTTACACATTTTAATCACCAAATGTTACTCAACATATACTTACTATGCACCAGGTACTGTGCTAGGTTCTGGGAACACAGAGATGGTCCCTCCACAGATTTTCCCAGAATAGGAAACAAATGCTACAGTTTCATACAATATAGTTTTGTAACTCTGATTAACAAATATCCAATATCACCATCAGGAGTTTGGGGGCAGGCATCCTATTAAGGATGACTCATACAACTAAAGTTATCAGTCAAATTAGAACTATTCCTTATTGAGGAGCAAATAAAAGTTTTTGGAAATTAAGTAAAGAAAGGAAGGTATGAGAATTCTTATCAAATTCTTTCGGAAGCAATATAATTTCCTATTCAAAGAACATTTTAAATCCATTTTCTATGGAGCAACATTGTTTATTCAGTAAGAGGGAAACAGCACTTACACGATTCATTTCTCAAAGGGCACATAGTGCTATTGGCAGTATGTATTGGCAGCTTAATTAAGAAGTCTGTTGATAATGATTTTAAGAAAAAAAAAGCTGGCACATTTTCAATTCAGATGGACACTACTGAAGACAAAGACATGTCTATTGTTGGTTCGTACATACTAAAATGTGTGTTACATACACTACATAAAATGTCCAGTGTCTGCAGTCATATTAGTGCCTTAACATTGGAAAAATCATGACTTATTCCCAGATCAGAAATAAATTTTTGAAAAAACTGTACAGTAATTTTGGAACATAGAAAACAACACAATGAACACTAAAACAGCCAAGTTTTCCTACAGAGTAACTGCCTAGGTCTGTTTTGCTCCTTCCCTGCCCTATCTTGGGTCCATGAGCTTTCCCAAGTTTGATCCAAATCTTCCCTTCCCCACGCTAATAACTCACTCAGAATGTCAGGCCCCTAGGGCACAGAAGGTAGAGGCCTACAGAGACAACAGATGTAATTCATCTACCTACTCTGCAAGAAATGTACAAACACAATATACTTTTCCAACAGACAATCTACACCTAAAGGGGAAAAAAAAATTTAATTCAATTAACTCCAACTATAATGTGTTAATATCTCTAACATCTACTGAATATTTATAAAATCAATGAAATAAATCCTACCTATTGAAACTCCAAAAAAATGGAAGATGTCCTGAGTTGCCCACATTAGATTATTTTGTTTTGTTTTGTTTTGTTTTGTTTTGTGTTTTATTAAAGGGATTTAAAATACTTGCAGAATACACTTTTCCATTCATTTGTTTTCTATCTTAGGGACACACTTAATTAAGAGCAGAAGAAAAAAAGTGCCCTGAAACTAATTGTAAATCCATTGAAGGCAGGAAACACATCCTAATTGTCTCCCTCATTTTCCCTCCCCTATTTTGTGCAGTGATTCACACATAGTAAGTACTCAATTAAGCTGAAAAGACAATGCATGTTTGAATTCACATTAATTTGGAGGGGTTGCATTGATTTAAGGAACAGCTGAGACAAAAAAGGATAAGTTCAATCTTTCCTGATTTATGGCTAGTGAGGCACACTGTCTTGAAAACTTTGCCGAAGCTTGTGTAACACTGGCATCATTAACTGCTGGCCACTGTGGCATTCTTAATGTCTTGATTTGTTTGCATTTTTGCTGATGGTAACAAGATGATTCTCCAACGGCTGTCTTTCCAATAAGAAAATGTGAAAGGTGATGTGAAGCAGGTATTCAGTGAAGCAGGTATTCAGTCTACCCCTGTCCTACAGACAGTACATCTGTGAACAAAATGGAAACAAATGATTAATCCAAGCCTTTCTAAGAGCAACTTTTCAGAAGTACAGCAGTTGGTCTTTTGCTGATCACTACAATTATTTAGCTCAAACTTTCAAAAATACAACCAAGATCTTTGGTGGTGATGATGCTGTTTGAAGTTATCTTTCCTTACCTTAAATAATGACTTTGAAACCCATGCCACCCCAGGTGCAGATCCGAGCCCTAATAAAATCAGAAACACCACATATCTATACATTTTGAAAACAAAATGTCCCTATCCAGGTAAGGAATCTGCATTTTCTTCCCTTGCCTCCATAAACAGGAATAAACCCCTCCTGAGGTGCCGAGCCTTATCCCTTAATGAATAGTACATTTTGGTCCATGCCTGTGTCCCATCAAGTGGCACCAAAGTGGATGGCCAGGAAATCACAGCTGCAGACAGCCTCCTGCTGTGAAGCAGTCAGGCTGGGGAGGAGCACTCTTTATTCAGCGAAGGCTCTGAACTAACCAGGTAAGTAAAAGAAGCATAAACACTTCAAAGGTCACCTCCGGCAGACAAGGCCCCTTGATAGCAACACAGACAGATACAGGTAGGCCCCACCTTTAGGCTTTTCAGTCATACTCAGGCAGATGCACCTTACTAACACTATCTTAGAACAGGAAAGAAAACCATCTTTGCAAGAAACATTCACATGCTCAAGGGCTATTTCTCTCTAAAATGTCCCACTGCAGACCCACTGCAGTTGAGATGTAAAGCCAACAAACACACAAGTAAGCTTAGCCTTAACACATTTATTCACTAATTTATTTATTTGGGTTTTTAAAAAAGCAGGAGCAAAGTAATGTGCTTAAAGCACCCTTCAGCTCATGAACAAAAATGTCATACTATATGAGCATTTAATATCAGCCTGGAATCATTTTAGGTTTTTCCTTCTCTATCCATTATATCAAACTTGTCACTGAAACATCTTAATTTGAAATGTCTTTTGCAGTGCCCTTTACTTCTGAATTTCTACTAAATCCTCCCTACCCCTTTGTCAAGACCTGATCTCCTCTGCCTGGCATATGACAGGCTCCTAGCTATGCCTACATCTCCTCTGCTCTAGTCTCAATTCCTTCCAGGTGATGCTACCTCCACTGGGCCTCCAATGCAGCCATTCACTCCAAGATCTGTCTGAGCTCGGTCCCCTGAAGTCTCTACTAAAGAGGTTCAGCCCAGCTGTGACCTTCAACCCATCCTCATCTGGCAGGCAAAAGAGAAGCAACCTCAGCCCACCAGATAGCAGGAACCGTATTCCTTCCTTGGCCACAAGTGCACTAAGTTGCACTGAGTTTACACGGCTTCATCATTTCTCCATATCCCTGCTTCCTCTAGACATGTTGGCCCAATCTTTGGAGCTGGCTTTTACCTTGACTAGTTTCCCTCTTTCCTTCAATACCATGTGCCTTGCCCTGAACCTAAACCTACTTGACTAGGGCCATGACACTACACTTCCCCAGATTCTATTCCAGAACTCCAGCTGCTGGCTGGGATCCAGCTACGATTAGATTGCTCCCTGCCATGACACCACCATTCCTGACTCAATCTCACCTGCTGTCTACATTCTAGTTAACCAAGTCTCCTGCTGAATTGGATCTCCTCAGTTTCTTTCCTGACCCAACCCTAAGATCATCACTTCATCTTGTTCACTGTGGACTAGACTGCGGGCTAACCCTAGTGCAGGCAGACTCCAGTCACTGATATACCTAGCCTTGACTTCTCTTATTCCCTGGCAACCTATGTCACTTAGATACTGCATAGAAACCCTGTCTTCTCAGCCTACACAAATTCTACTTAGGAGGCTAGTTTTTATAATATCTACAATGTCTTTATATTTATTCATTCATTCAATTTCCTAATTTATCCTCCCTTCATTCCATAAAAACTTAAAAGAGGTTAACATTAACTTAGTTAAAAAAAAATAATAATAACTTACATGACTACCTACAGGTTAACTCCTGCCTGAATTCTGAAGTACCCTACTTTCCTATTCTACTTCACTCTCTGGTCTCCAAAATGAAGTCTCTGCTTCAGGCACACAGATGCACTGACCTCTAAGCTCATTATGCATCACCCCCTCTTTTCTGCCTTATTAATTAGTTCCTTTCATCCTTTGGCACCTCACTTGTGACATGATCTAAAAAGCTTTCCCCAAGAAACAAATCCACATTGACTTATCTCTTACCTGGGTTCTTCTGGAATAATCAATAACACACAGTTCAACTACTTAATCTTCACCAAATGTTTCATATCTATTAGCTCCCAGACAATTAATTCTTTGAAAAGTGGGATACGGGGGTGCCTGGGTGGCTCAATCAGTTGAGCAACCGACTTCGGCTCAGGTCATGATCTCACAGCTTGTGAGTTCGAGCCCCGCGTTGGGCTCTGTGCTGACAGCTCGGAGCCTGGAGCCTGCTTTGGATTCTGCATCTCCCTCTCTCTCTGCCCTAACCCACTCGCATTCTGTCTCTGTCTCTCTCAAAAGTAAATAAACATTAAAACAATTTTTTAATAAAAAAAAAAAAAAGAAAAGTGGGATAAAGGCCATGTCCTGTATTTGTTATGGTGCCTTCAAAGTACTTGATGTTGATCTCTAGAAGGACAGCAAAGTTCCACTTCCACATGCTCTCTACCCTTACTCCACTCCCCAGCCTCACTCCCATGGAGGAAAAGAGGCAAGGGACTGAATCAAGTTACTGGATTCAAACAAGCCTCTTAGTAGGCAGCGAAGCTTTTGGTCTATGCGGAAAAAAGGTTAAAGTTTTGACTTCTGTAGGCTGTGGCGTCTTTGGAGTTCATCTCTTGTGATTCTCACTCTCTTTAGATTGCTTCTCTCCATTTTCACATGGCCAGTGAGGCAAAACAGGTATAGAACTGCCTTTCACTTGGGAGATGCTCCTCAATAACACTTCCTCCAGATAAGGCCTACGGCAGACTAATAAGACCAGCTCTAACTTAACTTCTATTTTTCTTTTTTTGTTTTTCTCTTAGTCACTAGTAAAGTAGGACCTAAAGAGCTGGACCCAGGAAAAAGGACCATGGAGGTCTACTGTGAGCAAGACACAATATTTCCAAGCAGCTCCATATGGGCAACTGAGTTCATCAGAGACTGCATTAGGTTTGAGAGCTGGGCAGGGGGGCTCTTCTCTTGTGAAATTTTGAATTAGCAATTGCAGATGACCAGAGTCCACTGTAGAATCATGTAATATTTATGATATCTCACATATTATATTTAAATATATCATACATGCACTGTATACATTCATATATATACATACATACATACACACACATACATACATAACTTTGATATACTACTTGGAAAGAAATGGAAAATGGACATAGGAATATCCCAAAGTCTTGAGCTCGTCTGTCATTGTCTAAGCCTGTGGTCAAAATTTTATTTTGAAACAATGTTCGTAATTAGCATATGACGCGGAGACTGCCAACTGTCCTCTAATACCCATTCTTTCCTTTTTCCTTCATTACTAGAACCCCTAAATTTTGAGAAGTACATGGCTACAAAATTTTTTTTTCCTGGCAGATAGGTATAGCTAGTAGGATGTGAGTATGAGTTAGAAGTGCAACATCTAGGAAATGCCTTTAAAAAGAATGATTATGGGGCACCTGGGTGGCTCAGCTGGTTAAGCATCCGTTGGTTTCAGCTCAGGTCATGATCTCATGGTTCATGAGTCTGAGCCCCAGTTGGGGCTCTGTGGTGATACTGCAGAGCCTGCTTAGGGTCCTCACACACTCCCACTCTCTCTGCCTCTCCCCACTCACTCTCTGTCTCTCTCAAAATAAATAAATAAACCTAAAAAATTTTATAGAATGATTATGCATCTTCAGACATATGAATGAAGCCAACACCCAGGGATAGCTGAGTAGTAAGACAGAAGTTTATTTCTCCCCTCTTTGACAGTATAAGCATAAGCAGTCCAAAGCTGGTATGGCACCTCCACCGTGTCAGGGAGCTCTTTCTAGCTTGTTTGGAGTCTCTTAACCAAAGCAAAAGTTAGTTTGCTATAGCAAATACAGCACTGTATTTCTAGCCCTGCCACTTAAGACCTATCAAACCAGGGACAAATTATTTAAATTCTATGACCTTATTTGTGTCTATACCTATTTCACAGGTTGTTACCAACATGAGATTGTATCTTTTTCCTTTTTTTTTTTTTTGCTTCCCATTATAGCCCCAGCTTCTATCACAGTGTCGGCACACAGTAAGAATCCAATAAAAATTAATTATTATTGCTGTTCCTATTGATATGCCAAATCTAGACACATAATGCCACACCTTAACAACAAACCATTAGGTACTTCCAATAAAGATACGAATAATGCAACTAATCAACATGGCGTACATTAGAGTGATCGCTTTTTCTGACCCAAATCTTTTTTTTTTTAATTTTTTTAATGTTTATTTATTTTTGAGACAGAGAGAGACAGAGCATGAATGGGGGAGGGGCAGAGAGAGAGGGAGACACAGAATCGGAAGCAGGCTCCAGGCTCTGAGCCATCAGCCCAGAGCCTGACGCGGGGCTCGAACTCACGAACCGTGAGATCGTGACCTGAGCTGAAGTCAGACGCTCAACCAACTGAGCCACCCAGGCGCCCCCTGACCCAAATCTTAATAAACCTGGTCTTACAGAAGGTTTTTTCTGACTTGTGAACTTAGCATTATGAAAGTTCATATATGTTAAACCACTGGTTGTCAACTTAATGAACTGACTTCACTTTCAAAAATTATCTGCCTAAATTGGGCATCCCTGGAAATTCAAAGGCACATAGCCCCAACATTATTGGTTCTAGTTTTTATTACAAGGTTCCACTGTGCATGTATACAATGTGGGGGAAAAAAAACTGATTTTTTTTTTTGAGACAGAGAGAGAGCATGAGCAGGGGACAGGCAGAGAGAGGGAGACACAGAATCTGAAGCAGGATCCAGGGTCTGAGCTGTCAGCACAGAGCCCGATGTGGGGCTCGAACTCACGGACTGAGTCCAGTTGGACTGAGTGACGGACGGTCAGATCATGACCTGAGCTGAAGTCAGACACTTAACCGACTGAGCCACCCAGGTGCCCCAAAAACCTGATTTTTATAACACGTTTATGGTTGTGAATTTGTATTTCAGTATTTCAGAATCTTAAGAAAAATCATTATTCTGTTTTCCCAAAGGAAGATGGGCACTTCTTGCCTCTGCAAAAATAGCATGGATGAGAGAGATTTCAGTAAAACCCACTTTTTTCTATTGAAGAGCACTTAATAAACACACACACCTGGCTGCTTTCACTTCACCATGAGTGCCACCCATTTGCCAGTCATTGAAGTAATTCAGTCTGATCTGTTGAGGTGATGGATTCTGACAAACTGTGTAAGCCTGTCATTAAGGGGAGGATAGATTACTGTCTCCATGCAGGACATTATAGTGCTTACATTTCTCATCCATACAGCCTATGAAACAAACAGGGAAAGCAAGATGAAAATAAAACTGAACATGGATTTAACTGCTTCTCTCTCCAGTGAATGGCAGGAGCTGGTGTCCAGTCCACACTGTCTACCACGCACAGACGCGCACACACACACAATTTGATTTCCTTCTAATATAAAGACCTCTCATAAAGGACACAAATATTATGCACAAAATTGACTATTCAGTAACTTAAGTCTAACTTAAGGCCTTGCGCTCCCACTTTTAAAATATTATTCTTTCCTCTTTCACCCTATTTATAGCCATTTTGCCTCTCTATAATTTTTTACTTATGTACTTAAAATCCACATTTAAAATGGAGATTATATCAAAATGAAATGAGTTAATTAGGTTAATTGAAGAAAACGAGTCTGAATTAATTAAAAAGTCTAAAGAATGGGTGGTTGTCAAAAAGATCACGATGATAGCAACAGGTGATGTTTTGAGAGGTTACTACATGAAAATCAGTAGGCTGAACGCTTTACATGCACTATCTCATTGAGTCCTCATAAAAGTCCTGGAGCAGGTATTATCATCCTATTTTTACAAATTAGAAAATAAAACCTGAGAGATATTAAGTAACTTGCCTAAAGCCACGTAGCTAATGCGTTACAGAAATACTTTCAAACCTGAGTTTGTCTGACTCCAAAGTTCATGTTCTTTACCACCACATCAAACTGCTGGGGGGTTCCTTCAATCAATAATAAAAGTAAAGCGGTATTTCAGATTAGTGTTCCAAAACCCTAACATGCAGAACACCGCTTCAGTGAAAAAATGAGAAGTGTTTAAAATTAGCTCACCAATTATTTTAGGTAGGTGGTAATTACCTGCAACTCATGAAGTACGCACTTCACACCAGACGCTTTCTATATACATTCAATCTAACCCTCAAAACAGCTCCATAAATTAAGTAAACTATCTCCATTTACAGGTGAGGGAAAAGATACTCAGAGAACCTAAGTAATTTGCCCAAGGTCACGCAGATGGAAAGTGGCTCCTTCTGCACTATGCCTTTTTGCCACACTACCTCATTCCATCCCGCGTTACTTCTCTAGACTGCCTGAAAAGCTTGCTTTATAAAACGATAATGCCACTCCCCTTTAATTGTATTATACTATTTATTAGCTCAGCAAAGATTTGGTTCAGAGACAATGCAAAAGTAAACTTTAACCCAGCCCTCTCTCATTATCATAAATTCCAAATTTAGTAAGGTCCATGTTAATGGGTTTTACTGTATATAGAAAAGAGTTTAATAGTCACTTAGCCCCGCTCTATCTCCATTAACAAATGTAAAAGGCCACACAAAGGCGGAGAAAGAACAGTGACCTTAAAACTAAAACAGTTAAGTGTCTGTAATTTGTATTTCATATGCCAACATACAGTACACACATATGCCAACATGTAACAACACATTCAACTCTACAATTTTAAGTGCTCTATTCATCAATTAAAGAAAATTAATCCTAATCAGATGTTCATATTAAGGAATACAGCCATAACAAATCGGTAATAATAATTAAAAGTCCATTTCAAATCTCTTTGGTTAGCAGGGAAATGATGTAACATAGCCAGGCCGCCCTAGTCCTTTCTGTAGTGTTGTATAAATATGCACATTAAATGAAAATTCCTGGATGTTTAACATGGTCATCTTTGCTACCCACACTGCACGTGTTTCTAACAAAGACATGCAACCATGTACACCCTGAATGGGAAAAATGTACAAGTTGTGACAGTCAAGCATATGTCTGCTCTGACAGCCAAATCCTAATACACAGTATTTTCCCACTTACAGTCATCACAGTATTGCAAAGATTCCAAACAAATCTACCTGCTTTGGAGGGGGCTACCTGAAGCAGGAAGGATGCCACAGCTCTCTCCAGTTGCATCCGGTTTTGTTTTGTTTGTTTTCTTTTCTTTAGGTCAGCTTGTAAATGAGCTATCAAATGCCTCTGTGCAACAGAAATAGCCTTGGGACAGAAGCAAAACAATCCGGGTGAAAGACAGCCCAACTATTCTTTCAGGCCTGATGCACTGTGAGGTAGGTAGTGGAACCAGATTTTTAAGATCACTTGTAGTCTGGCTGGACTCAAGAGGTCCACGTATCCAAATATCAGACTGCTGTAGCTCTTACAATCCTCTATCTGGCATTGCTTGGTTGCTTTGCAAAACAGCCCCACCAAAGTACTCCCTTAGGATTTAGTCTTCCACTTTCAACTCTCTTGGCCGGACCATTATTTCTTTGACAGTCTATTTCAATTTCAAGTCACTGGAAGGCATTACTGGAAAGACTATGGAGTCTCATTCTCTGTACTTTTCAAAGTCAGGGCGAGAAAAAACATCCTTCCTAGAAGTGTGGGATAAACTCTGAGCTCTCTCAGAATCCTTCCCAACCTGAGTGTCTGATCATTACTAATCAATTAAATCTTATGAGATACCCAGCAATACCAGCTCTAGAAATCTTTCCTACAGAAATACTAGCATGAATTCACAAAAATAAAAACAGTATCATGTTCACTGAAGCATTGTTTATAACCTCAAAAGTGTAAAAGGATCTAAATGGCCAGCAGTTGAAGAATGGTTTATTAAAGACCATTTAAACTGGAGAACACTGTGCAGCCACTAAAAATAATAATAAAGGTCTCTATTTACTGATATAAAAATGTGTTAGTGAAAAGAGGAAGGTGCAGAACAAAATGTATAGATAGTGTGCTACTATTTGTGGAAAAAATACAAGTGTGTATGTATACAAATAAATGTATATGTAAAGAGATTATATGAAATAGAAATACCCATTTTAGAGAGATACAAGTATAAATATATAGCTATGTATATTTCTGTTATGTGACATTCAGGTAAAATTTTTCTATTATAAACTTATACATACATTTGCATATGCATAGAAAAATCAGGAAGAATTACTCAGCTTGGGCTGCTATAACAAACTACCACAGACTGGGTGACTGAAACAACAGACATACATCCCCACAGCTGTGGAAGCTGGGAAGTCCAAGATCAAGGTGCCAACAGATTTAGCTCCTGGTAAGGGCCAGCTTCTTGGCTTACAGACGGCAACTTTTTTGCTATCCTCGAAAGTGCAGAGAGAGAAAGAGAGAGAAGCCAAGCCCCTGGAAAATGAGATTGGGAAGGAAAACTAACTTTCTACTTGTACATACTATTTCATTTATTTAGGTTTCTAAGCAATTCTCCCAAACTGAGACTTCCTTCTTCTCGTGGGTTGTGAACAAGAAAAAATACAAAAATAAAACAGATGAGAATATAACTATTGTTACAGACTGCAACCAGCATAGAGGAGATAAAAGCCAGACAAGCCTAGTTTTCTTAACTACAGAATTAGTCCATCTCCACAGTGCTGGTCTGGGGTGGGCTTCCTTCCTCTGGGAGAATGTAGGTTCCTGGTAGGCAGGCCCTTCTCAAGTAGAAGGAGAGTGGCAGGAGGCTAAGCTGGACTACTTATCCACCCCAAATTTACCAATTAGGTAAGTCATTGTGCCCTACAGGGACAGTAGTCCTTGAGAGAGTAGCACCTATAGTGGCTAAACGTAGACTACAACAGGTGAAAGAGTGAATGGTGCAAAAGCAAAGGCAAGAAACAAGTCAAGAATAAAGACAGAAAACAGAGTAGGGAATATAGGGAAGGAATTTTTTATTTTATTTTTTATTTTTTTATTTTATTTTTTTTTTTAGGAATTTTTTATTTTTAAGGAAGAGGCCAACAAAATGTCAAATGTGGAAAGCGGAAGAGTCTAAGCACAGTGACAGAATCATGGACACAAGTGAAGGTGAATGCCTCTTACTGAGACATGAATAAAAGGGAAAGAACAGGAAAAGCCACAGTGATTTTGAGGCAGAGATGAAGGAAGGGAAGTTGAATTCACAGCATGATACCAGTTCTGTACAAGGGTAGAAAGAATCTGTGGCCAACGCCAGGCAACAAAAATTGAACTTGCAAACTGCCACAGGGCTGGTTGTGCTAAAGTCATAACAACACTTAGCAGAACCAAGATGTACTTGTAAATGTTTTATCATACTGTGAAACTTTTGAGAAATTGTGATGTATAATTTATAAGACATTGCTTAGATTAGTATTGATGTACATATACTGTTGATATCATTCAACATTGTGCATCATAATATTAGTTGATTCACATGCTCCTTTGTCCCTGGGAACCCTGAGGAATAAAGTTTCTCATAAATAACAATGGTTTAAGCTTGACTAGCCTTGTGCAATTTTTCATCACAATTCTGGCTACCATCACAACCTTATTTCCAAATCACAACACACTATAAAGTAAAATCAAACAGACCAAAGAAATTGGTGGAAAGATGCATAGTCTAAAAGTCTGGCTCCATACCTTTGACTGATAGAAACTAAAATTTCTGCACGGGACATGGTGCTATATTCCCACGGTGTCAGTGGCCATATATGCCTTTCTGGCAAACTGAGTCTTCAGGTAAAGAGGCTTCTGGTAGATCGATTTCCGTGAATTCGTAATAGAGGGAAAAGCTTCACATCTTTCAATAGTCTCCAAAGTTATACTCTTTACCAGGTTTTAAAGTTATATTCCAGTCTCCATTCCGCTGTGAGATTTAGCTTTACAACCAGCTGCCCCCTCTTAACAGTTTTTGACGTCATTCAAGTTTTGCAAACTGTGTGCTACAGCCCTTACTTGGGTTTGTCGACTGCTATTAAAGTTATACTGCATTAAGTGTGGAAGCTGGCACCAGAAAGGATCCATAAGGGTGATCATAGTGCAAAGCAGCCGCCTCAAGTCCAGCTCCTCCACAGAGGGCTTCCAGTTCTGCTTCCTCAGTGTCACTTCACGGTCCCTAGGATAAAGGGAACCATCTTTGCTGCCGACACTGAATGCAACTGAGATTGGTTCTCCTGACAGAGATTAGTGGGCAGCAATGAATCTTTCAGTTGGGGTAGAAATATGATTTTATTTAAGAAAATAACCATACATAATTGGGCTTCTGTCACTTTAAATTTTAATGGTGAAAGTAATATGGAGGCTTCTGGGACTTTAAATTATGGCTTTCAGAAGCTTCACACTGAATCTTTCAATTATTCTATATAAGTACTTTCTCAAAGCATGTGCCACCATGACATTGCTATCACAATTCAAATCTAAATTCAAAACTGACTGCGGGGCTATGAGCTATGTGCTGGCGTGCCGGCTGCCTCATTTTATCTTTGAACATCTGACGAGGCGAATCAAGAGGCACTCTCCCAGAGCCCAGCCAGCTGTTTGCCAAATATTCAAATACCCTGGCACGCAGAAGATTTCCCCACATCAAAATTAGTGACGACCCCCTATTTTTCCCATTAGCTTCTGGCTTACCTACATCCTTTCACGCAGGCCCACTTGACTCACGCGCCTAAATGGTCACTCTTGCCAGCTCACGCACCTCTCAGGTTCCCCCACTTCAGCAACTGGATCCAGTGTGTGCTACAGAATGGCAGCCAGTTCAGACAAAACCATGGAGGAGAGTTTTCAAGTCTGTGTTTCCTTGAAGTGGATCTGAAAGAGGAGCTGAGCTGATATTTGTGGTAGGAGGCAGATAGAAAGCACAGAGAGTGTGTGTATTTTTACTTAAAACGCATTCATTAGGCTGGAGCAAAAAAAAAAAAAAAAAAAAAAAAAAACGAAACCGGGAAGACAGCAAGGGAAAAGTGAAAAGGCCTTCTTCCTTTACACAGATATCTTAACTTCCTTGTCATGTACCTATTTTAATCATTTTCATATTTTTATCTTCATATGAAAATAAGTGGAAGTGAACATTCATTTATTTGCAGATTCAGCTTTAGACTGCTTCAATTGTTTTTAAATGAGTCTCCTACCCCACCAAATGCAATGCCAAATCTACAACTGTAAATAACTAAATCCAGCTGCACTAATGAATCTACAATGAAAGACAACCCTTATTTCACATTTTAAAGGTCCTGAAGCAATCTTCCTCAGCTGAATGACTTAGAACAGAGGGTATGGATAGCACATGGGAAATCAGAAGGAGAAAGGGACAAAGGTGCCACAAGACAACAGCCTCTACCCAAATGGCTGGTCAAATTTCCTGAAGCTGGACACCAAACCCCAGGGTTCCAGCTGGGTAAGGGGATCCTGATTCCTTCCAGAAAAGTTGGGCCTTTATTTGTTCATTTCCTGTGATGTGTTTACACTTGGACAGAAGGGGCACAGCAGGGATGCTTTCAGGGCACATTTGTGGGGAAGCCAATCTCACAGGAGTCGTGACTGCCAGATGTCAAACCAGTGTGTGCTGCTGAGCAAGCTCTAAGCAAGATGCACAGGCACCAAATCATGGTCTGAGAAACTGCCCTGATCTGGGGCCTTTCCGGAGATTCAGGGAAAGCCTGGCAGAAATTTATGTCATTCAAAAAATAATAACGATCATTTTAAAACCTGATATGACTCTGAGCACTACCTGAGAACCACACAGGCAAATGACGTTCCAATTCTGCCCGTCACAGATCTTCACCCTGTCAACCCAAATCATCATAAGGCAAATAACTTACTTCTGGGAACCATGGGTGGCAAAGGTTAGGAGGCCCATGTGTGAAGTGACCATAACAAAAATGTTGACTCTCATTATCTCCTGAAAACAAACTCAGATATTCCTTTGCACTAAGATCAGGACAATGGTGCCCAAGTGAGAACTCTTCGAAGACGACGACCATGGACAGAGAAACAAAATTTAAATACACATTGATTTTAGAGCCCAAAACAGTATAATTACAAATCCCGTCTGACTTGATTATTTAAGGCTCATGGAATGTTTCAAAAATAAAGCGGTTCTACATAAATCATCCACCTAAACATTTACTATGCTCCTATTATATCCCAAGTATTATACTTTGATGAGCCAGATCTGATTAAAAAATAATCCACATGTCTCAAAAATAAATAAATGTTAAAAAAATAATAATAATAATAATCCACAAACTACTGGATTTCTCTGCTGAATTTAGTATCATGGCTTAGCCCTTCATCTTAAAGTTTCTTCGCCTCTATAAAAGTCCTGTCCCTCTTGAAGAGGTATACCTCTCAGACCATTCTGTCCTCTTCCTCAGCAGATGTCCTCATTTCACTCTAAATCAACAAGGGGTGATGGGTAATGTATCAAAATTACCTAAGGGTTGTTCTTCATTTTTTTCAAACTACACGATACCTTCTACCCCTATCTGAGAATCTTTACCTATATGAACCACTCACTACTTCTTTTTTTTTTTTTTTTTTTTTTTAATTTTTTTTTTCAACTTTTATTTATTTTTGGGACAGAGAGAGACAGAGCATGAACGGGGGAGGGACAGAGAGAGAGGGAGACACAGAACGGAAACAGGCTCCAGGCTCTGAGCCATCAGCCCAGAGCCTGACGCGGGGCTCGAACTCACCGACCGTGAGATCGTGACCTGGCTGAAGTCGGACGCTTAACCGACTGCGCCACCCAGGCGCCCCGTGAACCACTCACTACTTCTAGTGAATGGTTTCTAGTGAACTATTTCTGGGATAAATCATACGCCTTAAGAATTTGGGGATAAAAAAAAAAAAGCCAAAGATTTCTATACTAAACTCTTCCTCTTTATCTCATTTACTTCTGTGACTTCAACTACCTATCACCTACATGCTGATGACTTCAAAAATAACATTTTAAGTTTAGACTCACATATATAAATGCCTCATGGACCTCTGTTTTCAAATGATTTACTAACTCAAACTTGGTGCAACATCATGTCTATTTCTTTTTTTTTTCTCTTCCCTTTCTTAATAGTATCCATTCAGTGGATATTTTACAGTCCCCATTCTCATCCCACATACATCAAATCTGTCACCAAGTCCTGTCACTTCCAGAACACATCTTAAGTCTGTCTACCATATGCCATATCCTACCTGGACCTCTGCAATAGCCTCCTCACTCCTCCCAACTGCAGCCCCTCCCTACTTCCATTTTTTCTCCACATGCTGCTGATTCATACTGATTAAAGCAGGAAATACTAGAATGCAGCACTCACAATATACAAGATGATTTTTGATAGCACACAGACAACATTTTACATATTTATATTTTAAGTTTCAGAAATAACACATCAAACTGGGGTTTTAATATTAGGTTTGTTTTTAAAATAAATTTTGATATACAAATCAGACAAATTGGTGCACCTTGGTGGCTCAGTTGGTTAAGCATCTGACTCTTGATTTTGGCTCGGGTCATGATCTTACCATATGTGAAGGAGGGACTACAGGACTACGGGGACAGCAGTGGAGACTGCTTGGGATTCTCTGTCTCCCTTGCTGTCTGCCCCTCCCCACCTGCAAGAGTGTTCTCTCTCTCTCTCAAAATAAATAAACTTTAAAAAAATCAGAAAACTTAAATAAAAATCTAGTTCATGTATTAAGTAGACATTTTTAAAGACATCAAAGTGGTACATTAATCAGTGAAGTTTGGGAAGTTTGGTCCTGTAAAATAGATCTAAACTTCTCAACATGATGTTGCAGATGTTACATTCCTCTTCATCATCAGTCACTGCCTCTTCCCACATTCTCTGCACTCTATTCAGACCCTCTGTGTATCAGCTTTGCTGCACAGCAAAGCACTCCAAACCTAGTGGCTAACACAACATTTTATTTAGTTCATAAGTGTGCAAATAAGCTGGGTCATTCTGTCTGGGCTGACAACAGATTTTTCCTGGACTCTCGCATGTGGCTATGGGCAAATGGTGGATCAGTGAGATAGTCCAAGATTATCTCACTCACATCTCCAGTGGTTAGCGGACTGTCAGCCAGAGACTCTGTTTCCTGCAGGTGGCTACTTTATCCTCCAGCAAGATAACCTGGGCTCAATCACAGTATAGTCTTTGGAATTCCAAGCACAGAATCCCTAGTGCACAAGCACTTTTTAAGTCTCTGCTGGTTTCACGTTTGCCAACATCCATTGGCTAAGGCAAGTCACATGGTCAACCAAATTCAGTGATGAGGAAACAGATTCCACTTCTTAATGGCAGAATCTTCAATACCATTTTGCCAGGAGTCAGATGCAGGAAAAGGAAGAATTTTTGACCATCGTTCAATCTACCACTCTTGTCGTATCCTAAACATACCAGGCATATTCACACATGTGCACAGGCTGGTCCCATCACCTGAAATAAATTATCAACCTCTTTCTGTCCTTTTGGCAAATTTTTATTTCTTGACCTTCAAGGCTCTGATCAAATACAGCATTTAATGACATCTTTCCTCAAATTAATTATTCCCTCCTATGCTCCCATGATCCCTTGCATATGCCTCTATTATAGCATTCAATAAATTGTATTATAATGTTATAATGTCTCCCTAAATAGACGGTCTTTGTACCACCAGCATCTAGCACAGTGACTAGCAAAGAACAGGCATTCATAAGTGTTCACTAAATTGAATTGAACTGAATAAATTCAAAACAAAGATTAAGATCTCCCTCAAATAAGCCTACATTTAAACAACTTAAGGTGCAACTATATAAAACTGGCCTTATAAGTTAGTAGGACTAATTAGATCCACCTCATCTAATTTGAAGGGCACCAGGGCAATGTTCCCAGCCAGAAGCAATTTTCCTTTGTGACCAGCACAAAACCTGAACTTGCAGCATAGATTATTCTAGGTTTTAAAATGTTTTGCTGTAGTACAAACAACATAGGCTTTGGAGTCTGAAACGGATTGAAAACCTAGCTACTTGTGTGATGCTATTTATTTCTTGCATTTCTCTGCAGCACTTTTTTTACATCCATAGTTATCTGTATTGCAATAAATTATGTGAAGCAACTAGCACAGTGCCTGTCATACACCTAACACTCATCAAACCCCAGGGTCTCCTGTAAGAAAAGCAAGTCACCTGGGAGGGGGTAACCTCCAGACTTCATGGACATCTGAGTAGAGTGGGAGAGGGGTAAGAAGAGTGTGAAAGTAAGTAAAGGGTGAGTAAGTAAATAATTTCACAATGTTACTGAGAGTCAGAACTGCAGCTAGTAATTAGTTACGTCACATTGCAGGGTACCCAATCAGGGAATAAAAGTTCCCCCTCCCCAAGGAATGCAAAGCTATCTCTGATGATACTGGACTTAGGAATCTCTATTTTGCTGGGCATCAACATGGAATCAACATTTATACATTTACTTAGGTAATATTACTGAGGGAAAAGCTAAGGAAGAAAAGAGGTTGTTCAAAATGATGTTATCCTAATATTTTAATGCATATTCCTTCACTCTTTTAGTTTTTACATTTAAAAGTAGTAGTTACGGTAAACAAGTTTTTTTCTCCCTATGGATACAATTTTTTAAGTGAGAAAAATGAAATGCAAATTACAAACACATGATTCTAAACTTCAAATTATATCACTTCTAAAGGAAATGGTACCAGTGAAACCAATATAAAGTGAGTTTTAGAAACACTGAAGTCCTGCTTCAAAGTAAAGGCAAATTTAATACATTTTAATAAAATCTTTAAACTTCCAAAATCCAAGTAGAAACTTGACTCTTGTAAGATGTCTCTATAGTTAGCCCTCCTGAGGATGTTCTCACATCTCAATGGCAGCTCTGAAACACTTATATACTTATTGTTCACTAAATCAATCTATATTTGTTGATACCTAGCCCTGTAAAAGAATCTCCATCTTTCCCCTGCAATCTTTCATATCAGCTATCCCGTAAACTTCCTGGTACCCAGGATTGTACTTTCTGTATTTTCCTAAGCCACTTCTCCCCACTCCCAGCACCCTGACTGTACTCAACAAATGTTCATTTATAACTCCAAGAAAATGTATCAGCGTTTGCTTAGGGTAAATTCACTGGTACATTCAAGTTCAGATCAAGACCTCTAGAGACCTTCAAGACTGGAAAAATATGGTGCCTTCATCCACATGTAAATCAAAATGAAAATAATATCAAGCCACAAAGCACAAAACTTACATATATGTTCAAAGTTATATAAATGTTCAAATTAAAATAGCTTCTTCAGGCAAAATTTTAGGTAAGCTCATCAAAAGCTGAACACCTCTCTCATTCTCCTCCTTCCCCACTGTGAGGTGAGTATATGTATGGGAGGGAAGAAGGAATGGGGGTGGGGGTGGAGATAAGCTGGAGGAAGCATGTGTCTCTAATTTCCTGGTGCTTGGTCTGTTATAAAATACTCCAATTCTTGATCCAATTCACAAAACTATGAATCAAATGATTGCCTAAATTCTTATGTATATTTGCTGTTCCCTTATGGGTTTGTTTCAAGTTTTCATTTAAATTCTAGTTAACACATAGGGTAATAATTGGTTTTAGAAGTAGAATTTAGTGATTCATCACTTACATATTTCAATTCATCACTTACATATGTAACACCCAGTGTTCACCACAAGTGCCCTCCTTAATGCCCACCATCACCCATTTAGCCCATCCCACACCCACCTCCATCAACCCTCAGTTTGTTCTCTATAGTTGAGTGTCTTATGGTTTGCTTCCCTCTTTTTTTCCCCTTCCCCTATGTTCATCTGTTTTGTTTCTTAAATTCCATGTATAAGTGAAATCATATGGTATTTGTCTTTCTCTGACTGACTTATTTCAATTAGCATAATACACTCTAGCTCCATCCATGTCACTGCAAATGGCATAATTTCATTCTTTTTGATGGCTCAAATTCTATTGCAGGTATGAATGAATAGAAACAACCTAACATTGCCTTGCCTGCTGTTACAACTGTATTGTGGTTGTGTTTAGAAAAGGAGATACAATAAATGATTATCAGCACAACTCTCAGAAGCACAAGTTTTTGCATTTTATTTCATTCAACATTTGATAAAAGCAATAAGCACCAAATTATATTTGGACAAACCTTCCATAAATAATGTTTTCAAAGTATCACAAAGTCTAGAATGCAGATGTTAATTACAGAGTCAAATCAAAACCACCGTAGTTGCAATTAAAACTAAAATATTTTACTTATGATTCTCATATTCATAGGAACAGATATTGGTTAATATTTCCAATAAATTTGAATACTTTATGCTTAGATATAATTATTTCAGCTGATCTGTTTCCACTTTTATAGTTTATTTATTTATTTATTTAATTTTAATTTTTTTTAACGTTTATTTATTTTTGAGACAGAGACAGAGCATGAATGGGGGAGGGTCAGAGAGAGAGGGAGACACAGAATCCGAAACAGGCTCCAGGCTCTGAGCTGTCAGCACAGAGCCCGATGCGGGGCTCAAACTCACAGACCGTGAGATCGTGACCTGAGCTGAAGCCGGTGCTCAACCGACTGAGTCACCCAGGCGCCCCTCCACTTTTATATTTTAAAAATTTAGTGTATTCTGTCTGTATGAGTTGAACGTGGAATTTGCTTATTTTGAGGTACCCAGGTAAACCTTGCCTTGTGATGAAAAATGCTTGGATACCTAGGAAAAAGGCCTAAATAAGAAAGTGCTTGTAATCATAAAGGTCTTTTACTTCTGATTATACAGGCACTTTAAAACACAGTTTTTGGGGTGCCTGGGTGGCTCAGTGAGTTAAGCACCCAACTTTAGCTCAGGTCATGATCTTACGGTTCCTGAGTTCGAGCCCCGCATCAAGCTCTGTACTGACAGAGACAGCTCTGTGCTCTCTCTACCCCTCCCCACCTCGTGCACGCGCACACGCGCGCACGCTCTCTCTCTCAAAAATAAACATTAAAAAAAATTTTAAACATGAAGTTTTTAAGACTTATGCTGATAGTGAAGTACAAGAATGCACATTTACGAATGCAACTGAATAATTCAGTTCATTGTTATGTGATCAGATCTCATTGGTTCTAAGATGCATCCAATTAAAACAAGAAAAAGAAAAAAATGTCCCTTGGTGGCTTTGATCTAGAAGTAAAGGGTATATTACGTCCAGTAAATAGGAAGCCAAGGATTACTTGAAGAAATAATATTACAGCTTTGTAGAATGACTGATGGTCTTTGCAAAGGTCCAGACTGGTTTCATCTTTCTTGAGATTTTATCACTGATTTGTTCTTAGTCATGTGCAGTCACTAAGGCCAGCAGAGGTAACAAGTGTTTGATGTATGATACTTGAGCCACTTTTGTCAGACTGCATTTATTTTAAGCTATACTCATACTTGGTACTCTTCTACGTGTATGTTCTTGGGCTTTAGTTTTTTCTTGTTTCCAGCAATGCGTCAAACAATTATAATAACACTACCTTCTAAAAACTCTACAAAAGTAACGTACCTGCTTTCTTGCAAAGGATGCCTTTACATTGCAGATAAAATAAATGACTGTAGAGCAAGTACCTAATGTAAGGACTTATTCTTTGTTCGTTGCCTTATTTGCACAGCTTACAACATATCCCTTACCTTTTAGCATATATTATCCGTTTCAATTCAATCCATTCTTTACAATCTGCAGCAAGCCACAGAAGTTCCCCAGTTAGTTGAAAGGAAATTTCAAGGGAGGAGGGGTGTGGAAAAACACATTTAATTTATGCTATTGAAAAGGGCCTGTTCTAAATGGTTTCTGCGCACTTTTGCATCTTCTTACACACTACAAATCAGCTCAGATATCTTAATCAGTGGCTAGAAACATATCCTTATCAGTAACTTATTCATGAAAGATGGTATGTGTATGAGCTGCAAAATGTTTGGCAGAGGCCCAGGAATAAAAAAGAAAGAAAGAATATGGTAAAGAGTTGATGGAATAGCTTTGTATTTCAACCCTATTCATTTTGGAAATTTTCTATCATCTGTTTGTTCTATTTGGAAGGATAATAGACAAACCAAAAGAATGTCAGATTTCTATGGATTTGATTTCACCTATATATAGATACACTTCCTGTACAATGATCCAGAATGGAAGCATATCTGTACACAGTGGTGTATATGAGAACATATATACCTTCTCATGTCCCTTTCTAAATTTTCCTACTCGTGGTATCACCTTATGCAAAGTTCAGCACTTTCCTGTTTTGACAGTCTAAGCGCTGTCTAAACATGATTTCACAAAATCAAGAGTAGTTCTTGACAATTGATTTCTACAGTCAATGGTCTTCACAAACTGGGCAACTCCCCTTGGAACTTAGGAGCCACAACAGCAGACTGTGTGCGTGAAGGAGCAAGACAATTCATTAGCCGATTCTGCAGCAGCTCAAAGTGGCGGGGGATGTCAGCCCCTGCTCTGGCGCTTCAATACTAATGAGAGTCATTGCATATTCATAACCCCAAATACAGTCAGCTTCTTGTAAAAACTTTTGTCACCCAGGCTTCATGGCAAGAGCAAAGCACTGCACAATCCGTGTCGTGGCACTTCCGCCAAGTGAGTGCAAGAGCAAGACTGATTGTTTTCCAACCTAGCCTGACACAGAACCAAAGGATGCTGCCCCAAGGGTCCTAAAATTCTACTCAGTTTGATTGCAAAGCCCCAGATAATCAAAGAAACAAAAAGGAGGCAGTGGTAGTGAATGCATATGTCTATATATACATATAGCCACATATACACCATATACAAAAAAATTTATAGAAGAATACTTTAAGCAAGGAATTTGGCTTATTGAGTGCTCCGAGTAATTATCTGGTAGGGATGTAAAACCACTCACATCAATGTTGAAAGAATGGTGTGCCCCAGTAAACTTGTTCTTGAGTTGCAGAAACACCATGACATGTCTTAATAGAAACAGATTTCTAAATCTGTCTGAAGTTTCCCGTCATTATCAATACCAAAGCTTAGTGAACTGAACCTGTCAGCTCTGCCAAGTGTACAGCAACCTGGAATCCAATTCCTCAGGCAGCTTTTTATGTTGTTGTCAGTGCCTCCCTTGCTTTATCATCATCATCATTATGATTAGTTTCCCAGAAGTGAGCCATTCAGTGTGCTTGCCAGGAAATCCTAAGGGGCCAGCACACCACCATTTGACCCCAAGATACCTGTCTGTTTGGGGCAGCTACCAGCATCCCCTGGAGTCAGAAAAAGGAAATGTATGTTTCAGCACCCACTTTGAAAAAGCCTTGAGCACTTTTTTCACTCGTAATGATGTCTTCAACTGGAATGCCAGCACACTTCCACATTTTTCTGACAGGCATACAGTCTATAAACTACCCATAAAAATTAAATAAAACAGGACAGTGAAAGAAAAGTTTCTAAATTTGATCACACTTGAGTTGTTAAAAGTTATTTCCAGATGCATAACATGTATAAATATCTGCATAGCTTAAGACAAATCAGGAATATTGGGAAGGTGGGAGGGGATAGATGATGAGGTGTTGTGGGGGAAGGGGCTCACCAAACTGTTTTACATCTCAGTCACAGACACAAGCTTCGAAAATAGAAGGATTTGTGTTTATGATTGATTGAGGTAACTGATTATCCACAGATATTTTAAGTGTTGAGACATTAAATTGTCAGCTCTATCAGTTTGATTGCAGTAAAACATGAAAACATTGACTTTTGTCTAGTTAGAGAAATTTATTTTTCCCAGAATGACAATCCTTTAAGTAGAAGCCAGGCAGCTTGCCAGCTTTCCATGTCATACACTGAAGTTTGCAAATGCAACCCATATTTTCAAGTGTTTTTCAAGGTTCAATGAATGGTGCACAGGTCTTTTGCAAATAGTCTTGTAATAAACATATTCCTGCAGTATGTTTCCTTCTTTAAACCCGAGAAAAGTATTAACTCACTTTGAAGAAAAAACGACAACACTGTAGCTTTGTATTCATGTTACCAGTGCTCTCCAGCTATTCAAAGTATCTCTCAAAAAGAAAATAACCCTCTTTAGACCACCATGCTGTGAACAAGTTTGATTAATATGTTTTATAAGCTTGAAATAAATGCTCATCATAACTGTCAGTTAGCTGACAGCTTTCAAAAGTCTTTGTTCTCAGAATGAGTAATTTGTCTGATCTTTAACATACCATATTCCAGCTGAAAAGGAAGATATAACAATCAAGTAAATTCTACTAAAATTTGATTGCTGTTAAATCAGCCTTATATTCCAGATCCTTGCAGGTACTATATGTATGCACACTACTTTACAAAATAAAAATACTATACCTTATTTGTTATTACTTGTCAGAACACCTGTGCTTTTCACTGGGCAGAATTGTGGTTCCAGTGTTTAAAATCCAGTCCATTAAGAGAATCAAAAATGTCAGATACAGTCAATCCTTTTAATAAAATATGTGACTGGGAAATTATCACTAGGCCTCAGGATTTAAATGAAAACACCCATCAAAAGACAGACATGACCATTACTCTACTGAAATACCAACATGTCTGTATTTGCTGCATATTTTCCAAGCATTTATAATGGTAAGTAAAATACAGAATGTTCTAAAGGCCAGCACACCACTGGCCCTTCCATGTCTGAATTCTGCAGACAGCAATAGATAATACCTGGAACAGAGAGGGTCCCTGCACAGCTAAGCAAGGCTACACCAACTACATTAACACTTCTTCCTGACTCAGCCAACCACCTCGTGTTGTGGAGCAGATCTGGCTGCTCTTCTCATCCCATCTCAGAGAGTAACGACTATTATAAGTGGTCATTCAATTATATTCTTCTCTGGCTTTAGTCCCACCACCACTGATGTTTCACTCTTTTTCTGGGACAGAACCTGTGTATATGCCGCCTAAATTGTTCCTTTTGTCAACAAGCTTTCCTCCTCAAGTTAGCTGCACCTATTCTCATACCAGGTCCACAGAGATTAAAATTAAAGATTGTTTTCCATTTAACATCTTTTTTTTTTTTTACTTACGTTTTTCCTAATTTCTAAAAAAGGGCCATTTTTATAACAATTGTGTTTTTTACCCCTGCATCACCTTTGTTCATAAGAAGTCATTTTTCATTTCATTATTTTCCAAATTGCCCAAAAGCCACAGCTCCTGTACATACAATCATCTGTATATTGTAAGCATTACTGTTGTTCTTATTCATTTTGATATACCCATTATTAAACTTTTAATGAAGTTCATTTTCATTCTTTATCTGCTCTCTATGCTATAACTACCCCTTATAATTTCTAATGGACTGTGGAAGTTTTGAAACAATGTTCTTTCATGTCTTGTATACAAACTTCCCCACTTGTGTTATTTCTCATTATTATTGGTTGCCAGCCACATTTATTCTGATGAAGACAATGTTCAGGCTGCAAGCAAACATTGCCTTCTTGTGACTAGGCTTGGGATGGGTGATTGGTCTCACATCGATCTTTTCTTTTTGATTCATGGCACTCAATAAACAGGTCTCTTTTCTTTTTAAATGCCGGATATTAAACACACTTAGTTCAGGTAAATTATGCTGATTGGACTGAAAATTCAGATGAGCTTCATCCTGGCTTTTTGTCTGGTTTAAAACTCCTCTTCTTCATGACTTAGATTATTCTCTCTTCCAGGAAGCCTTCTCTACCCCCAAAGTAGGGTTAGATGTTTTTCCTGTGTGCTTACTCATGTTTCAGCATTTAATACACAGTATTAAAATCATCTGTATATTTATCTCTCAACTAGATGGCAATCTCCTTGAAGATGGTGTGTCAAATTCATCATTGTACACTCAATGGTGGCATCATGGCTGGAACATAGTAAGTACCACATAATTTGTTTGGCATACGTGAATAATCAGATCAGGCTCTTAAAAATCAGAAAGAGAACTATAGTCTTTTTAAAAAAAGGAGAGTAATTTAGATTGTAGAGCTTTTCTTATCTCCTATCACATACTCATACACACTGACATGCCATGTCACTGATGTTTTCTATAATTTCAACAGTCCTCCCACTCCTAGGTTTTCATTTTAAGGGTGATCAGAAGTTTTGTTTTTGTGTTTTTTATTTTTTTAATGTTTATTTATTTTTGAGAGAGAGAGAGAGAGAGAGAGAGAGAGAGTGAGTGAGTGTGAGTGGGACAGGCAGAGAGAGGGGGGGGACACAGAATCCAAAGCAGGCTCCAGGTTCCGAGCTGTCAGCACAGAGCCTGACACACGGCTTGAACACACCAACTGTGAGATCATGACCTGAGCCAAAGTCAGATGCTTAACCGACTGAGCCACCCAGGCACCCCTCAAATTTTTATTTACATTCTAGTTAGTTAACATAATTTGCAATACTGGTTTCAGGTATAATTTAGTGATTCATCACTTATATACAGCACCCAGTGCTCATCACAAGTGTCTACTTTAATACTTATCACCCATCTAACCCATCTTCCACACACCTCCGTCCATCAACCCTCAGTTTGTTCCCTATCATTACGAGTCTCTGACCTGGACAATTTCTTCACCAACTTTTTAGGATCAAATATCATCATCTTTGCCCACTATCCTCTCCAAAGAGTTGAAGTATTTCTTGCCTCTGGTTCTGAATTCTAAGAAGAGAAACTCAGAATGCTGCTAAAATTTCTTCCAAGACCTAACCCAGAACAGCCAGTGTAGCCCTCCAACAAAGTAAAAAGAAGAGGCCTTTAAGGCAACTGGCACACCACTGCAGATTTCAAGAATACCTCTGATCCCAGCAGTATGAATAGCTAAGGGAGAAACTGGTGACCTGGAAATTGGTCATCCCAATTTAAATTTTCAGAGTTTCCTTGGCCAATATCTGAACCATCATATAAAATGATTTCCAATAAGATCACTGTCACTGAGCTTCATAATTTACAACCTGGTTCTTTTAGAGTATAGAAAACAAAATTCTTAAACCAGAGAATATTTTCCTTTGTATAAAGAAAAGCATCACATATAGAGATAAATCTGGGTTCAAGTAATGACTATGCAACTTGCTACATGAATCTGGAGTAATAATTTAAAACCATCTGAACCTCAGCTTACCCTTTGTTGTGAGGATTAAATAAATAACAACACAATGTGCCTTTAATATTACCCACTATGCTGTTAGTGCTCAATAAATAGCAGTGATAATATTTATTTTTTTTAATTTTGAGAGAGAGAGAGAGAGAGCGTGCGCGCACAAACACACAAGTGGGGGAAAGGGGCAAAGGGAGGAAGAGAATCCCAAGCAGGTTCCACACTCAGCACACAGCCCAAAGCTGGGCTTGATCCCATGACCCTGGGATCATGACCTGAGCTGAAACCAAGAGTTGGACACTCAAACGACTGAGGTACCTAGGCATTCCAGTAGTGATAATTTTTTTAAGGTTCTTTATAACAGGGGTTAGCAAGCTAGAGCCTGCAGGCCAAATGTGCTCACCACCTATTTTTATAAATAAAGCTTTACTGGAACACAGCCACAGTCCTGTTTACATATTGTCTATGACTACTTCTGTGCTATAACAACAGAGTTAAGTACCAGAGAGAAAAATGACAAAGTTACAACAGAGACCATATATTGCACAAAACCTAAAATATTTACTATCTGGGCCTTTACAGAAACCTATAACACAGATTTCACTACAACTTCTAAAATAAAATATTATCTCTTTTTAGAACATGAATAAACCAGATAAGCTTCCTTGGCTTTCTGTTCATGGGGTCCAAAATCAGCCAACAAGATAGACCAAAATTGTTTTCATAGGGTGAAAAAAAGTAATATCATTTGGATGATTTTCAATATACTTAAAACTGTTACTAAATGCAGTATATTAAGTTTCATAAACAAAATGGCTAATCTCATGGCCCTTTCTCTTCATCTATCCTCCATAGTGACTAGACATAGCTAAAAATAATGATAGGGATGGCTAAGCAAAATAATATGCAAAATTCAACTCTTCATAACAACCTGAGAGCTTAAGTGTGCTACTTGTATAGCTCTATTTTAGGCTTAACTAAGACAGGAAGGCAGATGTATTAGTGTAGTTTTCAAAAAAAAACCAGAACGAATAAATGAAAGAGAAAAGATTTAATATAATGAATTGACATGAAAGGTCCCAAGATCTGTAGTCAGCAAGCATCGACTCAGGAGAGCCGACAGTGTTCCAGTCCAAGTCCGAAGGCCTAAGAACCAGGAGAGCCAATGGTATAAGTTCTAGTCTGAAAGCCAGCAGGTTTGAGGCCCAAGAAGAGAGAGCCAATTTCTCATATTCAGTCTCAAAAGGAAAAGATCTATGTGCCAGCTTAAGCAGTCAGGCAGAATGAGCCCCTTCTTACTCATCTTTTTCGTTCCATTCATATCTTCAACTGATTAGGTGAGGACCACCCAAACTAGGGAGCACAGTCTTTCTTATCCAAGTATAAATAACATACAGTATTATACTAGGTTCAGGTGTATATTATAGCGATTCAACAATTCTATACATTTCTCAGTGCTCATCAAGATAAGTGTATTCTTAATCCCCTTCCTCCATTTCATCCATATTCCCACCCATCTCCCCTCTGACAACCATGTTTGTCCTCTATATTTAGGAGTCTGGGGTGTTTTTGCTGTGTTTTTTTTTCTTTGTTTTCTTTTGTGTCTCTTTTTGCTTGTTTTTTCCTTTGTTTTGTTTCTTAAGTTCCACATGAGTGAAGACATATAGTATTTGTCTTTCTCTGAATTACTTTACTTAGCATTATCTAGATCCATCCATGTTGCCGCAAATGACAAGATTTCACTTTTTTATGGCTAAAATTCCATTTTATATACACATATCACCTTCTTTATACATTCATCTATCAATGAATACTTGGGTTGCTTCTCCATATCAGTTATTGTGAACAACGCTGCAATAAAAATACAGGTGTATATGTCTTTTCAAGTTAGTGTTTTTATATTCCTTGGGTAAATATCAGTAGTGGAATTACTGGATCATATGGTGATTCTATTTTTCATTTTTTGGAGGAATCTCTATACTGTTTTCCACAGTAGCTATACCAGTTTACATTCCTACCAACAGTGCACAAGGATTCCTTTTTCTCTGCATCCTCATCAACACTTGTTGTCTTTTGTGTTTCTGATTTTAGCCTTTCCGACACGTGTAAGATTTCTCATTCTGGTGTGCCTTAAATTTCCCTGATGATTAGTGATGTTGAGCATCTTTTCACACATCTGTTGGCCACCTACATGTCTTCTTTGGAGAAATGTTCATATTTTCTGCCTATTTTTAATTGGATTATTTGGGGTTTTTTGGGTTTCTGAGTTGTATAAGCTCTTTAAATATTTTGGATACTAATCTTTTACTGGATATGTCATTTACAAATATCTTTTCCCATCCAGTAGTTGTCTTTTAGTTTTGTTGATTGTTTTCTCTGCTGTGCAGAAGCTTTTGACATAGTCTCAATAGTTTATTTTTACTTATGTTTCTCTTACCTCAGGAAACATATCTAGAAAAATGTTGTTAAGACCAATGTCAGAGAAATTACTGCCTGTGCTTTCTTCTAAGATTTTATGGTTGCAGGGCTTATATTTAGGTTTTTAATCTCTTTAGAGATTATTTTTGTGTATGGTGTAAGAAAGTGGCCCAGTTTCTTTTGCATGTAGCTGTCTAGTTTTCTCAACACCATTTGTTGAAGAGACTTTTTTCTACTGCATATTCTTGCCTCCTTTATCACAGATTAATTGATCATACAATCATGAGTTTGTTTCTGGACTCAATTCTGTTCCACTGATCCACAAGTCTATTTTTGTGTCAGTACCATACTGTTTCAATTACTAAAACTTTGTAATATATCTTGAAATCTGGAATTGTGGTCCCTCCAGCTTTGTTCTTCTTTCTCAAGACTGCTTTAGCTATTTGGGGTCTTTTGTAGTTCTACACAAATTTTAGAATTATTTGATCTAGTTCTGTGAAAAAATGCTGTTGGCATTTTTATAAGGATTGCATTAACTCTATAGGTTGCTTTGGGTAATATGGACATTTAAAAAATATTGGTTCTTCCAACCCATGAGAATGGAATATCTTTCCATTTGTTTGTGTCATCTTCAATTCCTTTCATCAATATTTTATAGTTTTCAGAGTACATATCTTTCATTTCCTTGGTTAAGTTTATTCCTAGATATTTTATTATTTTTGATGTAATTATAACTGACATTCTTTTATTTTTTTTAATATTTATTTTATTTTTGAGAGAGAGACAGAGCATGAGCAGGGGAGGGGCAAAGAAAGAGGAAGACACAGAATTTGAAGCAGGTTCCAGCTTCTGAGCTGTCAGCACAGAGCCCAACACAGGGCCCAAACCCACGAACCACAAGGTCATGACCTGAGCTGAAGTTGGACCCTTAACCAATTGAGCCACCCAGGCGTCCCAAGTGGAATTATTTTCTTAATTTCTCTTTCTGCTAATTCATTATTAGTGTATAGAAATGCAAAAGATTTATATATGTTAATTTGTACTCTACTACTTGGCTCAATTCATTTATCTTTTAGTAGTTTTTTGGTGGAGTCTTTAGGGTTTTCTTATATATATCATGTCATCTGCAAATAGTGGTACTTCTTACCAATCTATATGCTTTTGATTTCTTTTTCTTGTCTGATTGCTGTGGTTAGGACTTCCAGTACTTTGTTGAATAAAAGCAATGAGAGTACACATGCTTATCTTGTTCCTGATCTTAGAGGAAAAGCTCTTGGTTTTTCACCATTCAGTTGGACATTAACTATGGATTTTACATATATAGCCTTTATTATGTTGATGTATTTTCCCTCTAAACCTACTTTAAGAATAATTATCATGAATTAATGTTGTACTTTGTCAAGTGCTTTTTCTGCATCTGTTGATATGATCATTGGATTTTTATTCTTTCTCTTATTAATGTAATTTATCACATTGTTTGATTTCTGAATATTGAATCATGCCTGTACCTCTGGAATAAATTCCCCTTGATTGTAGTGAATGATGTTTTAATGCATTGTTACATTTGGTTTGCTAATATTTTGCTAAGGAGTTTTGCATCTATGTTCATCAAAGATATTAGCCTGTAGTTTTGTTTTGGTTTTTGTAGTCTCTTTATCTGGTTTTGATATCAGGGTAATGTTGGTCTTGTAGAAGAAATTTGGAAGCTTTCCTTCTTCTTTTACTTTTGGCAGTAGCTTGAGAAGAACAGGTATTAACTCTCCTTTAAATGTTTGAATGATGTGCTCGCTTCGGCAGCACATATACTAAATGTTTGAATGAATCCACCCGTGTAGCCATCCGATAGTGGACTTTTGTTTGCTGGCAGTTTTTGGATTACTGATAAAATTTCACTGCTAGCAATCCGTGTGTTCAAATTTTCTATTTCTTCCTGATACAGTTTTGGAAGCTAATGTTTCTAGGAATTCATTCACTTCTAGATTGTCCAATTTGTCAGCAAATAATTTTTCACAATATTCTCTTATAATCCTTTGTATTTTTCTGTGGTGTCAGTTGATACGTTTCTTCCTTTATTTCTGATTTAATTTACTTGAGTCCTCTCTTCTTTTTTTGATGAGTCTGGCTAAAGGTTTATCAATTTTGTTGATCTTATAAGAAAAACCAGACAGCTATCTTTTTTACCCAGTCTATCAATTCAAATGTTAATCTCAATCATAAAGAGCCCTCACATACACCCAGAATGTTCAACCAAATATCTGGGAATCTCGTGACCAGTCAAGTTGACACATAAAATTAACCATTACAGAAGGCAGGCAGCTGAGAACTAATACTTCTATCAAGTAGAAAATATAGAACTTTCATATACATAATATATTCTGTAAAAACATTTTTGTTGCTGCTACATAAATGGATACACAATTAGGATTTTAAAAATTACTTACATGAAATATCTAAGGGAGCAATTTTACACACTGGAAAACTAGGATTCAATGTGAGAATTAGTTCCTGAAACTACATTATGTAAATAAGCATATTTACGACAGAAGGTAAAATTTATCCAGGACTTCTTGAAAATAATGGGTTATTGTAAAGCTAGACAACCCTCATTTCTTGTAAGCATCACAAAGTAGACCATACCAAACACTCTCATCAGATACAAAAAGAGTCTATCTTTAACCAAAATATTCTTTCTTTCAACTAACACTCCAAATACCTTGATAGCTGTAAAGACCTAGATACAGTTACAATGCAGATCACTTTAGCTTTCTCTTTCTTTGCTATAATAACTCAGTAGGAAAATGTGTTTTAACCTTGTAAAATACTAACACAAAACCATTCATTAACCATATTTTCCTAAAGTTCAACTCCTAATGTGTTTATTAAACCTAAAATTTCTTCACCTTTACTTAAGAAATAATGATAAGGTATTATGATTAGTGAAACTAATCAATTACAGACAATTTATTGTAAATCTCACCTCTTTATAAAATAATTTTATTGTAAATCTTACACATTCTAAAAATCAAGAGTAAGTGCTTCTACAGAATTACAGTGTTTTCTGCTCTACTGCTTTGAAAACAGCAGAGTAAACACAAGCTAAGAAATTCTATTTCCAGAGTCCTGTTGGCATCAATGATTATTGTTTTGCATAAACAAGGAGATACCTATTAGAGCTGTGTACTAAAACCAAATATCAAATTGCTGGAGTGGGAGGCATCTAAAGGAAACAACTTTTTAAAGACCCTTTGCCTTACCTCTGTTCATCACCAAAAATAAATAAAAGACAAAATATTGTGTCTATATTTCTGGGTGATTAGTGGTCCAACCTGAAATATCAACAGATAGTTCTGATAGATCATTAAAAGTGTTGTGAGTAGAGTAGTAACCTCAAAAAACTTGCTTTGCAGTCTATCAAGATCTGCAAAGCACATTCGAAATACAAATGTTCATTTTATAACTCTTTTTTGGAATTTAAGTTAGGAATGGATGACTCTGCATGAGGATCATGCATATCCTGAAGTTTTTAATGTCTGAATTTAGAAAAACCCAAAACACATTTGGTCAAAGTTTATTTAAAGCCATTTCTCAAAATATGTATGCTCTAGGTATACTTCAAAATCAATTTATTTCATGTGTTTCTAACTCATGTACCCTTTGCCCATCCAAAGTTTATTTCTTATAAGAGTTCTTCTCTACAATGCTTTATGAGGTTTGGTTTTATAACACTTTGAAACATTCTTATTTTGAAGGGAGAAAGTTGCTCGGAAAACTTGTATTTCAAAATTAGTAATTACTAATTTGAAAACTTATATTCAAAATTACTGATTACTAATTACTAATCAAAATAAACAAAGTCCACAGTTGGCAAAATAGTTCTAAACTCTCAACCAACTTTTTTAAAACATTTTTTTATAACTCTACAGGTCCAGATACAAATACAACATAACTAAATGAGATGTATCATCATCATGTAGGCAGCATTTCCAAAACTGTGCTCTCTGGAACACTAATGTCTCAAGATATAAAGAGGTGTTCATGGATAGAAAGTGATTAGGAATGGCAGTCAAATAACTGTGGAAATGTTTACTTAAACAAAATCAAAAAGGTTTCTTTACTATAAGATTTTCCAAAACCTTTATGTATATAATGAATATTTAAGAGATAAATATAGGAAGCAATGTTTTCCAAACTTATTTAACAATGGAACTCTTTTTTAACAAACTTCTTAACATTTTTTACGACATTAGTGTTTTGTAAAACAATTTGTAAATCTGATCTTTGTGTTCTCCATTACTAATGAAGTGACTGCATTTTTTATTTTCTACCTGTATCAGTCACAAGTCAATGCAATAACCTAGCAAATATTTTAAGTAAGAGGATTGTCAAGTAGTTTAAAAAATACTCCTAGATGTCCAAAAGACACGTGAAAAGATGCTCATCACCACTAGGAAAATGTAAGTCAAAAACACAATAAGTTATCACCTCCCAACTGTCAGAATGGCTTAACTCATCAACACAAGAAACAACACGTGTTGGGCGAGGCTGTGGAGAAAAAGGAACAATTGTGCACTGTTGGTAAGCCTGAAAACTGGGGCAGCCACTGTGGAAAACAGTATGGAAGTTCCTCAAAAAAATAAAAATAGAACTACCTTATGATCCAGCAATTGCTTTACTGTGTATTTACCCAAACAGTACAAGAACACTGATTTAAAGGGGTATACATGCATCCCTATGTTTATTGCAGCATTATACACAACAGCCAAATTAGGGAAGCAGCCCAAGCTTCCAATGATAGATGAATAAAGAAGATGTGGTATGTATATGTGTATGCACACAGACACACACACACACACACACACACACACACACACACACACACACACACAGTGGAATATTATACAGCCATAAAAAAGAATGTAATCTTGACATTTGCAATGACATGGATGGAGCTAGAGAGTATAACGCTAAGTGAAATAAGTAACTCAGAGAAAGGCAAATACCATATGATTTCACTCATGTGTGGACTTTAAGAAACAAAACAAGCACAGAGAAAAAATAGAGAGGAGAGGAAAGGGAGAGAGGGAGGAAGGAAGGGAGAGAGGGAGGGGCAGCAGGGAGGGAGGGAGAGAGAGAGAGAAGGAGGGAGGAAGAGATCAAGAAAAAGACTTAATTATGGAGCACTGATGTTACCAGAGGAAAAGTGGGTGGAAGAATGGGTTAAATAGGTGATGCACTTGTCAAGATGAGCACAGGGAGATGTATGGAAGTAATGAATCACTATATTGTACTCCTGAAGCTAATATAACACTTTGTTAACTAACTGGACTTAAAATAAAACCTTAAAATATTTTTTAAAAAGATACAAGTACAAATAAGAAAAAAATATTCCTAGTTAAGGCAGAATCACCAATAACTCCTTTTTTAAAAAATAGAAACAGGGGTGTCTGGGTGGCTCAGTTA
The DNA here is from genome assembly GCF_028018385.1 of Neofelis nebulosa. Taxonomy (NCBI): domain Eukaryota; kingdom Metazoa; phylum Chordata; class Mammalia; order Carnivora; family Felidae; genus Neofelis; species Neofelis nebulosa. The sequence goes on along the minus strand of NC_080782.1, from coordinate 84,454,351 downwards.
GTTAAGCATCCGACTCTTGGTTTTGGCTCAGGTTGTGATCTCACAATTTGTGAGTTCAATCCCTGCATCAGGCTCTGTGATGACAGTGTGGAGTCTGCTTGAGATTCTCTGTCTCCTTCTCTCTCTACCCCTTCTCTCTCTCTCAAAAATAAATAAACATTAGAAAATAGGAACAAATTGAAAATCTGAATTGATTAACAACATGATGACAACCTGGCAACCATACTTTAAAAAACTATCTAAATTTAATTTACAAAAGGTTTTAAGAAGGGTTTTTTTTTTTTGTTTTATTTATTTATTTATTTATTTATTTATTTATTTATTTATTTTTGGGACAGAGAGAGACAGAGCATGAACGGGGGAGGGGCAGAGAGAGAGGGAGACACAGAATCGGAAACAGGCTCCAGGCTCCGAGCCATCAGCCCAGAGCCTGACGCGGGGCTCGAACTCACGGACCGCGAGATCGTGACCTGGCTGAAGTCGGACGCTTAACCGACTGCGCCACCCAGGCGCCCCTGTTTTTTGTTTTTAAGTAGGCTTCACACCCAGTGTGGAGACTAGCGTGGGGCTTGAACACACAAACCTGAGATCAAGACTTGAGTTGAGATCAAGAATCAGACGTTTAACTGACTGAGCCACCCAGGCACCCCTCGAAGGTTTTTGAAGAAAACTGACAGCTATAGAATTCTTGGTAAATTAAATGTGTAATATATAGTCATTTCTTGATTATGACTACAACAAATTTTAATTCTAAACTGGCTTCTCCCTACCACTGAACACATTTCAGAATCATACTTTCCTTTTCCCTACAAGCACATGGTATATACTCAGTCAATACAAAGTAATTTAAATATTAACTTAACCAACACATAATTTTAATACACTTGATTAAGTACATAATACATAATAAGTATTAATACATATATTAATACATAATACATAATACATTAATACATAATTAAGTACACTTGAGGGCAATGAGCTCTCTACTTTGCTTATGGCTGAAGTTTCTGAAGGGAAAGACTTTATTGACACTTATTTACACAATTGTAAGGTAATTTTACTGTGCCTCAAAAATCACATAATGCATTCCGAAGATCCCTGTAAATTAATTTTAAATTACCTAGTGTTTTATGTAATGCATACCATTTGTCTTCAATTATAAAGATAACTAAAAACTGTTTCTATTTTTAAAATATACTGGTTTAAAGCAATTAACTATACTATAGCATGGAAGGCATTATAACTGCTAAAATTCAAAGATTTTTTAAAAAATTTTTTAATGTTTATTTATTTTTGACAGAGAGAGAGACAGAGTGTGAGCAGGGGAGGGGCACAGAAAGAGGGAGACACAGAATCTAAAACAGGTTCCAGGCTCTGAGTTGTCAGCACGAACTCATGAACCCTGAGATCATGACCTGAGCCAAAGTTGGACGCTTAACCAAATGAGCCACCTAGGCACCCCTAAAACTCAAATATATTTTTATCAAAAGTACAAAAATGATAATAACACAGTTACTCTTGAAGAATATTAACAAAACTCTTAAAACAATTTGACAAGACTTTAACTTCCATCCATGAAAGATTAACTTCTATGAAGATTGCCCTATAATTGTAAATATTAGAAAACTTGATAAAATACATAAAACAAAAGCTTTCTGACTCTGGGTAACAGACAGCATAGAACTGTAAACCCTGAAAGAAGGCAAACAAACTAGATGAGCCCTCCAATTGCCCTTACTACCTGGAAGCATTCTCCAGGCTTAGGAGCAGAGACAGTAAATCCAAATAAGACCTAAGGCAGTTAGCTTAAGAGATAAAGAGAGGCATCTGGGTAATCTGACACATCTAGAATTTTGGGGGCAGGGGGTAACTAAACAGAAAGATAGCTCTGAAAATATGCAGAGGGTCTCCTGAAATCTTTGGCTGGATATTTATCTACATATGGATGAAGTGAAACTCCTCAAAGCTAAGGGAAAAAAAAAACAGCACATCAAACAATTCTCATAGTCTCACTGAGCTAAGAATAGTTCATACAGGTCAGAGTAGAGAGATAATTTAAAACATGAAGTATCAGTAGAGTCTGCAATGAGACTAACTTAGTGAGTCTAAGTTAGTAAGACTAACAGCTAGAATAAGGCTTCTCTGGAAGCCCTAACAAAACTCAAAACCAAACCACAAAAGTGTAAAACTGATCCTAAGTAATTCAATTACAGCCAGAACAAAGTCCAATATTCTTTAAAGGAATATAACAAAACCCAGCACCCAGAAATATAAAATGCATTATGTCTGGCATCTGATCAATCAGATAGTAAAGAAGTAGGAAAATATGGCCCATAAACAGATAAAAAGCAATCCATCAAAACCTAGAGAAAAAAATCAACAGAGTGACAGAGATGGTAGAATTAGCAGAGGAGATTAAAACAACTATCATATGCTCCATATGTTAAAGAATGTAGTGGAAAACATGAACATGTTGAAGAAAAGAGATATAACATACTTTTTAAAAAGTTAAAAGTCTAGAACTGATAGTTATAAAATCTGAAATGAAAATGACACTAGGTGGGATAAATCACAAAACAGAGATCACCAAAAAACAAAACACAAACAAAACAAAACAAAAACACCCCAGTGAACTTGACGACAGAAAAACTATCCCAAATGAAGCACAAATAGAAAAAGACCCTAAAACATGAATGCAGCTTTACAGATACCTGTAGGAAAATATCATGCTGACTAATATACATGTAATTGGAGTCTCAGAAGAAAATGAGAGAAGAGAAAAATATTTTTTTTAAATAATCACCATAAATTTTCTAAATTTAGTGAAAAATATCAATCCACAGATACAGAGAGTTCAAGAAATCCTGAACAGAATAAACGTAAAGAAAACCACAAGTGATCATCACAAACCACAACATAATCAAGCTGTCAGAAACAAGAAATAAAGAGAAAGTCTTAAAAGCAGCCAGAGAGAAAGAAAGAGAGAGAGAGAGAGAGAGAGAGAGAGAGAGAGAAGGAAGGACAGAGAGAAAAAAGACATTTTGTGCAAGAGAATAAAGAATGACAGAAAACTTCTCATCGAAAACTAGTCAAGCCGCAAGGCAATGGAGTGACAACTTTAAAGTACTGAAAATATAACAAACCCAAAAATGTTCTATACCTAGAAAAAATATCTTCTAAAAAATGAGGGCAAAATAAAGACCCTTTCTAGACAGGTAAATACTGCTTGTAATCAATGCTAGAAAACTGGCTCTATAAGAAATGCTAAAGGAAGCTCTTCATCCTGAAGAAATGATACCAGAGGGAATGTAATTTTACACAAAAGGATGGAAAATATCAGAAATGTAAATATTTAAGTAAAATTAATAGACGTTTTTTCATGTTTTTTAATCCCTTCAAAGATAACTGATTAAGTTAAAACAATTACAATGTATTATAGGATTTATAAAATACCAAGAAGTAAAATATATGAAAATATGACAGTTGTGAGGTTCTTACCCTATATGTGAGGTGGTATAATATTATTTCAAGATAGACTGTGATGAGTTAAAGACATATAATTTAAACCCACAGTAATCACTGTAATTTAAACCAAAGAGGTATATAGCTAATAAATCAACATAAGAGAGGATGATACAAACAGGGAAAATAATAGAAAGATGATATGTTTACACTAACCATATCAATAATTAAATTACAGTTTGATAGCATGGGTTTAAAGGAAGGGAAAAAAAGAAAATCTACTTTAAATATAAAGACACACATAGTTCTTAAGTAAAAGGTGCAATAGATATATAATCACTAATCAAAAGAAAGCTGGAGAATCTGTATTGATATCAGAGATGGGAGACTTCAGATTAAAAGTACGACCAGGGATAAAAATAAACACTTCATAATGATAAAGGATTACTACATCAAGAACACAAAACAACATTAAATGTGTTTGTACCTAATAACTGACCATTTAAATACAAAACAAAATCAATAGATTTGAAAAAATTAGACAACTTTGAAATTTTAGCAAGAGATTTCAATGCTCCTCTCACAGTAACTGGATAGAATACACAAAATCACTAAGTATATCAATACTATCAACCAACTTGACTTAAATGACAATGTGTAGAACCAACAACACTACAACTAACAACAGCAAAATATACATTCTTTTGAAGTAAATATTAAATATTAACTACCAAAACAACTTATATATTGGGCCATAAAAAAAGGTTTCAATAAATTTAGAAGAATTATTATGCAAAGTAAGTTCTCTGCCCTCAACAGAATTAAAAATACAAATCAATAACAATAAAATGTTTGAAACATCCTCCCCTTTAAGAAAAGGAAAAAAAAGAGCAAATTAAATCCAAAATTAGCAGAAGGAAGAAAATAATAAAGAGCAGAAAGCAGGAAAATAAAAGAAGAGCTAACAATAAACAAAACACAAAATAAAAAGCTGGGTCTAGACTAGTCAAGAAAAAAGGGAAAATACACATTACCAATAACAGAAATAGAAAAAGGTGAAGCACCACCGATATTATAGACATTAAAACAATAGTAAAAGAAATTCATGAAATATTTTATGGCAGTAAGTTTGACATCTTAGATTAAATGGACAGATTTCCTGAAAGATACATATTACCAAAGCTCAGTAGTCCCATATCTTTTAAAACCTTACTACTAGAATATCCTGCATCCATGTGACTTCAATGATGAGTTCTATCAAACATTTAAGGCAGAAATATTATCAATTCTCTATAAACTCTTCCAGAAAAGTGAAGCAAAGGAAACACTTCCCAACTCATTCTAAAAAGCCAACCAATGATATTGCATGAAAACCACAAACCATTATCCATCGTGAATAAGAAATGTAAAACTCCTTAACACAATTTTAGCAAAGTGATTTCCACAATATATAAAAAGGATAATACATAATGATCAAGTGGAATTTATCCCACACAAAAGCAAGGTTGGTTTAACATTCAAAATCAGTCAATGTAATTCATCAATTACATTAACCAAAAAAACACATACATGAAAAAACAATCTTAAAAGATACAGAAAAAAGCATTTATTTCAGACATGTAATATTCAACTTTTGAAAAAGCAGTGTAATTCACCATGTTGACAATATACATATGACCATCTCAAAAGATAAAGAAAAAACATTTGGCAAAAATACAACACCCATTTATAATAAATTCTCAGCAAACTAGGAATAAAAGAGTTTCCTCAAACTGATAATGGAAATCTAGGGGAAAAAGTCATACAAATGAGAAAAAGACTGAATTTTTTATTCCCAAGATTGGGAACAAAGCAAGAATGCATGTTTTAACCACTTCTAGTCAACATTGTGCTAGAGTTCCCAGGGAAAAATAATAATAGGAGGCAGATAAATTAGAAAGTAAAAGTAATACTGCCTTTGTGATAAATGGCATGTGATTATGTATTATTATTCCTATGTAAGGGACCTACAAAAAAAACAAATAATAACAGCAAAAACTACTAGAGCTAATAAATGAATTCAATAAGGTCATGGAATTAAAAGTCAACATGCAAATATCTACTGTATTTCTACATACCACAAACAATTGGAAACTGAAATTCACAAAGCAATACTGTTTTTTTTTTTTTTTTTTTTTTAAATTTATTTTTGGGACAGAGAGAGACAGAGCATGAATGGGGGAGGGGCAGAGAGAGAGGGAGACACAGAATCGGAAGCAGGCTCCAGGCTCCGAGCCATCAGCCCGGAGCCTGACGCGGGGCTCGAACTCACGGACCGCGAGATCGTGACCTGGCTGAAGTCGGACGCTTAACCGACTGCGCCACCCAGGCGCCCCAGCAATACTGTTTAATAGCAACAAAAATTGGAAATAATTGGGAATAAATTTAACAAAATGTGTGAAAGATCTGTACACTGAAAACTACAAAACAACTGCTGATAAAAATTAAAAATCTACATACATTAAGAGATATACCATATTTATGGAGAAGATCCAATTTCCCCAAACTAATCTATAGATTTGATACAATTCCCTAATGAAAATCCTAGTAGGAGAAGTCAACATGATGGAGAAGGGGTGGGGGTGGGGAGGCAGGCAGAGTTCCCTCGCTCCTCAAACACAGCAGTATTCAGGCCAGAACACTTGAAATTCCAGGAATTTGGACTACAGAGTGACAGAAACATATCCAGGGGCCCACGGAGACAACTTAGAGGAACAGAGAGTTACTTCAATGAACAAATCAAAGCGCACTTGGTGGAAGGTCCAAACCACCACTAGGGAGATAAAGCAACCAGAGATACAACAACAGTGAGCATGTAACACACTCTAAAAACACCTTCTGAAGGGCCAGTACTAAAAAGTAGTACTTTTTAATATAGTACTACTCACAGGTGCAGGACACATAACACGCTATTAAAACATGTAAAAGACAGGAAACTAGCTAAAATGGCAAAACAAAAGAATTTTCTGCAAAAGAAATTCCAGGACGAAATGGCAGCCACAGAATTGCTCACAACAGATATAAACAGCATATCTGAACAAGAATTTAGAATAATGGACACAAGACTAATAGCTGGGCTTGAAAAAAGCATAGAAGACAGCAGAGAATCTACTGCTGCAGAGATCAAGGACCTACGAAATAATCACGATGAATTAAGAAATGTTGTAAAAGAGGTGCAAAGTAAACTACAAGTAACAACAGCAAGGACGGAGGAAGCAGAGGAGAAAATAAGTGAAAGAGAAGATAAAATTATGGAAAATGATGAAGCTGAGAAAAAGAGAGATAGGACAATACTAGACCACAAGGAGAGAATTAGAGACCTAAGTGATTTAATGAAACATAATAATATCCATATCACAGGAGTTCCAGAAGAAAAAGAGGCGGTGGGCAGAAGGTTTATTTGAACAAATTATATCTGAGAACTTCCCTAATCTGGGAAGGAAGCACACATTCAAGTCCAGGAGGCACAGAGAACTCCCTTTAGATTCAAAAAGAATAGGTCTTCACCACAACATATCATAGTGAAACTGGCAAGATACAAAGATGAAGAGAGAGTTCTGAAAGCACTAGAGACAAACAGTCCTTAACCTACAGGGGTAGACACATAAGGGTAATAGCAGAACTGTCCACTGAAGCTTGGGAGGATAGAGAGAGTGACAAGAAATATTCACTGTGCTGAAAAGGAAAAATATGCAGCCAAGAATCCTTTATAATAGGAGAGATAAAGGCTTTCGCAGACAAACAAAAACTGAAGGAGTCCATGACCACTAAACCAGTCCTGCCAGATATCCTAAGGGGGAATCCATGAGCGGAAAGCAGCAAAGACTGCAAAGGACCAGAGACATTACCATAAGCACAAAATCTACAGATAACACAATGACACTAAATCCATACCTTTCAATAATCACTCTGACTGTAATGGACTAAATGTCCCAAACAAAACACACAGGGCATTAGGATGGATGAAAACACAAGATCCATCCATATGCTGTCTACAAGAGACTCATTTTAGACCTGACGACACCTACAGATTGAAAGTGAGGGGATGCAGAACCATCTATCATGTTACTGGAAGTCAAAAGAAAACTGGAGTAGCCATACTTACATCAGACAAACTATATTTTAAACTAAGACTGTTGGCACAAAAACAGACACATAGACCAATGGAATAGCATAGAAACACCAGAACTAGACCCACAAACATATGGCCAACTAATCTTTGACAAAGCAGGGAAGAACATCCAATGGAAAAAAGACAGTCTCTTTAACAAATGGTGCTGAGAAAACTGGACAGCAACATGCAGAAGGTTGAAACTAGACCACTTTCTCATACCATTCACAAAAATAAACTCAAAATGGATAAAGGACCTGAATGTGAGACAGGAAACCATCAAAACCCTAGAGGAGAAAGCAGGAAAAGACCTCTCTGACCTCAGCCATAGCAATCTCTTACTCGACACATCCCCAAAGGCAAGGGAATTAAAAGCAAAAATGAAGTACTGGGACCTTATGAAGATAAAAAGCTTCTGCACAGCAAAGGAAACAACCAACAAAACTAAAAGGCAACCAACAGAATGGGAAAAGATATTTGCAAATGACATATCGGACAAAGGGCTAGTATCCAAAATCTATAAAGAGCTCACCAAACTCCACACCCGAAAAACAAATAACCCAGTGAAGAAATGGGCAGAAAACATAAATAGACACTTCTCTAAAGAAGACATCCGGATGGCCAACAGGCACATGAAAAGATGCTCAACATCGCTCCTTATCAGGGAAATACAAATCAAAACCACATTCAGATATCACCTCACGCCAGTCAGAGTGGCCAAAATGAACCAATCAGAAGACTATAGATGCTGGAGAGGATGTGGAGAAACGGGAACCCTCTTGCACTGTTGGTGGGAATGCAAATTGGTGCAGCCGCTCTGGAAAGCAGTGTGGAGGTTCCTCAGAAAATTAAAAATAGACCTACCCTATGACCCAGCAATAGCACTGCTAGGAATTTACCCAAGGGATACAGGAGTACTGATGCATAGGGGCACTTGGACCCCAATGTTTATAGCAGCACTCTCAACAATAGCCAAATGATGGAAAGAGCCTAAATGTCCATCAACTGATGAATGGATAAAGAAATTGTGGTTTATATACACAATGGAGTACTACATGGCAATGAGAAAGAACGAAATATGGCTCTTTGTAGCAACGTGGATGGAACTGGAGAGTGTGATGCTAAGTGAAATAAGCCATACAGAGAAAGACAGATACCATATGTTTTCACTCTTATGTGGATCCTGAGAAACTTAACAGAAACCCATGTGGGAGGGGAAGGAAAAAAAAAAAAAAAGGAGGTTAGAGTGGGAGAGAGTCAAAGCATAAGAGACTCTTAAAAACTGAGAACAGGGGCGCCTGGGTGGCTCAGTCGGTTGAGCAACCGACTTCAGCTCAGGTCATGATCTCGCCGTCGGTGAGTTCGAGCCCCGCGTCGGGCTCTGTGCTGACAGCTCAGAGCCTGGAGCCTGTTTCGGATTCTGTGTCTCCCTCTCTCTGACCCTCCCCCGTTCATGCTCTGTCTCTCTCTGTCTCAAAAATAAACGTTAAAAAAAAATTAAAAAAAAAAAACAACTGAGAACTGAGGGTTGATGGGGGGTGGGAGGGAGGGGAGGGTGGGTGATGGGTATTGAGGAGGGCACCTTTTGGGATGAGCACTGGGTGTTGTATGGAAACCAATTTGACAATAAATTTCATATATTGAAAAAAATAAAATCTAAATAAATAAATAAAAAATAATAAAAAAATAAAAAGTATGTTATATTTGCATTCATAAAAAAAATAAAAATAAAAATATATACTCAAAAAAAAAAAACCTAAAGACTGTAACAAGAGATGAAGGGCATTACATCATAATTAAGGGGTCTGTCCATCAAGAAGAGCTAACAATTATAAATGTTTATGCCTCTAATTTGAAAGAATATATGTGTGTGTGCACACACACGCATATATATATATTTATACATCTTAATTACAAACATAAGCAATATTATTGATAACACTGTAATTGTAGGTGACTTTAATACTCCACTTACAACAACGAACATATATCATCTAGACAGAAAATCAATAAAGAAACAATGGCCTTGAATGATACACTGGACCAGATGGACTTGACAGATATATTCAGGACTTTTCATTCCAAAGCAGCAGAATACACATTCTTCTTGAGTGCACATGGAACATTCCCCCGAAAAGATCACATACTGGGTCACAAAAAAGTTCTCAATAAATATAAAGGGATTGAGATTATACCATGTATATTTCAGATCACAATGCTATGAAACTTGAAATCACCACAAAAAAAAAAAAATTGGAAAGCCTCCAAATACATGAATGTTAAAGAACATCCTACTAAAGAATGAATGGGTCAACCACGTAATTAAAGAAGAAATTTAAAAATATACGGAAGCAAATGAAAATGAAAACAGGAAAGTCCAAACCTTTAGGATGCAGCAAAGGCAGTCCTAAAAGGAAAATACATTGCAATCCAGGCCTATCTCAAGAAGTAAGAAAAGTCCCAAATACAAAACCTAACCTCACACCTAAAGGAACTAGAAGCATAGCAGCAAAGAAACCCCAATGCTAGCAGAAGTAGAGAAATAATAAACATTAGAGCAGAAAAAAACAATATAGAATCCAAAATAAAAAATAAACAGCATAACAGATCAATGAATCTAACAGCTGGTTTTTTGAAAGAATAAATGAAACTGATAAAACCTTAGCCAGATTTCTCAAAAAGAGAGAAAAATCACAAATTAAAGGGGACAGATCACAACAAACACCACAGAAATACAAATAATTATTAGAGAATTGTATGAAAAATTGCATGCCAACAAACTGGACACTCTGGAAGAAATGGACAACTCCTAGACACCCAAATACTACCAAAACTCAAACAGGGAGAAAAAGAAATTTGAACAGACCCATAACCAGCAAAGAAATTGAATCAGTTATCAAAAATCTCCCAACAAATAAGTGTCCTGGGCCAGATGGCTTCCAGGGAATTCTACCAGACACTTAAAGAAGAATTAATACCTACTCTTCCCAAATTGTTCCAAAAAATAGAAATGGAAGGAAAACTTCTGGACTTACTCTACAAAGCCAGCATTACCTTGATCCCAAACCAGACAGAGACCCCATTAAAAAGGGGAATTACAGGCCAATATCCCTGATAAACATGGATGCAAAAGTTCTCAACAAGATACTAGCAAATCGAATTCAACAGTATATTAAAAGAATTATTCACCATGATCAAATGGGATTCATTCCTGGGCTGAAGGTCTGGTTCAGTATTCACAAATCACTCAATGTGATACATCACATTAATAGAAGAATGAGAACATATGATCTTGTCAATAGATCCAGAAAAAGCAGTTGACAAAATACAGCATCCTTCTTAATAAAAACCCTCCAGAAAGTTGGGATAGGAGGAACATACTTTAACATCATAAAAGCCATATATGAAAGGTGCACAGCTAATATCATCCTCAATGGGAAAAAACTGAGAGCTTTCCCCATGAGATCAGAAACACAACAGGGATGTCCACTCTCACCACTATTGTTTAACATACTGTTGGAATTCCTAGCATCAGCAATCAGACAACAAAATGGAATAAAAGGCATCCAAATTGGCAAAGAAGTAAAACTTTCACTTTTCACAGATGGCATGATACTTTACATGGAGACCACAAAAGACTCCACCAAAAAAGTGCTAGAACTGATAACATGAATTCAGCAAAGTCGCAGGATAAAAAATCAATGTACAGAAATTAGTTGCATTTGTATACATCAATAATTAAGCAACAGAAAGAGAAATCAAGGAATTGGTCCCACTTACAACTGCACCAAAGAGGTAAAAGATATGTATGCTGAAAACCATAGAAAACTTATGAAAGAAACTGAAGAAGACACAAAGAAATGGAAAAATATTCCATGCTCATGGATTGGAAGAACAAATGTTAAAATGTCGGTATTACCCAAAGAAATCTACACATTCAATGCAATCCAAATCAAAATTGCACTGGCATTCTTCTCAGAGCTAGAACAAACAATCCCAAAATTTGTATGGAACTATAAAAGACCCCAAATAGCCAAGTAATGTTGAAAAAGAAAACCAAAGCTGTAGGCATCACAATCCCAGACATTAAAAAGCTGTAATCACACAATAGTATCGTAGTGGCACAAAAACAGACACATAGACCAATGGAATAGAGAATCCAGAATTGGAGCCACAAATGTATGGCCAACTAATGTTAGACAAAGCAAGAAAGAATATTCAACTGAAAAAAGACAGTCTTTTTAGCAAATGGTGCTGGGAGAACTGGACAGCAACATGCAGAAGAAAAACTGGACCACTTTCTTAGACCCTACGCAAAAAATAAACTCAAAATGGATGAAAGACCTAAATGTGAGACAGGAAACCATTAAAACCCTAGAAAACAGGCAACAACCTCTTTGACCTCAGCCACAGCAACTTCTTACTCAACACATCTCTGAAGGCAAGGGAAATAGAAGCAAAAATGAACTCATCAAGATAAAAAGCTTCTGCACTGCAAAGGAAAAAATTGACAAAATTAAAAGGCAACTAACAGAGGGCACGTGGGTGGCTCAGTTGGCTAAGCATCCAAGTTTGGCTCAGATCATGATCTCCCAGTTCATGAGTTCCAGCTCCCACACCGAGCTCTGTGCTGACAGCTCAGAGCCTGGGCCTGCTTCGGATTCTGTGTCTCCTTCTCTCTCTGCCCCTCCCCTGCTTCCTCTCTCTCTCTCTCTCTCTCTCTCTCTCTCTCTCTCTCTTTCTCAAAAATAAATAAACATTAAAAAAAATTTAAGGCAACTCATGGAATGGGAGAAGATATCTGCAAGTGACATATCAGATAAAGGATTAGTATTCAAAATCTATAATGAACTTACCAAACTCAACACCTGAAAAACAAATAATCCAGTGAAGTAATGGGCAGGAGACTTGAATATACACTTTTCCAAAGAAGACATCCACATAGCTAACAGACACATGAAATGATGCTCAACATCACTCAGCATCGGGAAATACAAATCAAAACCACACTGAGATACCACCTCACACCAGAGTGGCTACAATGAACGACTTAGGAAACTACAGATGTTGGCGAGGATGTGGAGAAATGGCAACCCTCTTGCACTGTTGGTGGAAATGCTAACTGGTACAGCCACTCTGGAAAACAGTATGGAGCTTCCTCAAAGATTAAAAATAGAATTACCCTATGACCCAGCAATAGCACTACTAGAATTTATCCAAAGGATACAGGAGTGCTGATGCATAGGGGCACTTGTACCCCAATGTTTATAGCAGTGCTATCAACAAGAGCAAATTGTGGAAAGAGCCCAAATGTCCATCAACTGATGGATAAAGAAGATGTGGTATATATATATATATATATATATATATATATATATATATATATATATACAACGGAATACTACTCGGCCATAAGAAAGAATGAAATCATGTCATTTGCAACAATATGGATGGAACTGGAGGGTATTATGCTAAGTGAAATAAGTCAGCCAGAGAAAGACAAATATCATGTGTTTTCATTCATGTGTGGAATCTGAGAAACTTAACAGAAGACAATGGGGGAAGGGGAAAAATATAGTTACAAACAGAGAGGGAGGCAAACCATAAGAGACTCTTAAATACAGAGAACAAACTGAGGGTTGATGGTGAGGGCGGAGGGTAAAATGGGTGATGGGCATTGAGGAAGTCACTTGTTGGGATGAACACTGGGTGTTGTATGTAAAAAATGAATCATGGGAATCTATTCCCAAAGCCAAGAGTACACTGTATACACCGTATGTTAGCTAACTTGACAATAAATTACATTAAAAAAAAATCCTAGTAAACCTTTTTATAATAATTGGCATGCTTATTCTAAAATTCATACGACATTTATATTTCATATATATGGTTGACTCAGTAGCGCATGCCACTCTTGATCTTGGGGTTGGGCATTCAAGCCTCAGGTTGAGGACAGACATTACTAAATAATATTTTAATTAAATTTATATGAAAATTGATATAGTATAACTAAAGGAATTTTGACAAAGGAAAAACAAACCTACAAGTTAGAGGTCTTACACTATTTTATTTCAACACTTACATTAAAGGTATGAGAACCAAGATGGTCTAACTAATACCAACTAAAAGAAAGACATAAATGTCAATGATACAGAATGTAAATCAGAATATATCTATGATGGGGCGCCTGAGTGGCTCAGTCAGTTGAGCATCTGACTTCAGCTCAGGTCCTGATCTCGCAGTTCATGAGTTCAAGCCCCACACTGGGCTCTGTGGTGACAGTGTGAAGCCTGGAGCCTGCTTCGGATTCTGTGTGTCCCTCTCTCTCTGCCCCTCACCTGCTCATGCTCTGTCTCTCTCTCAAAAATAAATAAACATTAAAAAATTTTTAATAAAAAAAGCATATATCTATGATAAACTAATTATCAATGCATCAAATAATGCAATAAGTAAAGAGTGGTCTCTAACAAAGAGAGCCACATAGTCACATGTAAAAAAAAATGCAACTCTACCCTTACCTCACACTATCTACAAAATTAACCCCAAATGGACTGTAGACATAAAAGTTAGAGCAAAAACTATAAAATTTCTTGAAGAAAACATATCTTGGGACCCTCAGTTAAGGGCCCCTCAGTCCTTTATGATAGGACATAAAAGACATGAACCGTAAAAAAAGAAAATCAGCAAGTTGGCTTTTATCAGAAGTAAAACTTTTGCTTTTCAAAAGACCATTCAGAAAATGAGAGAAAATACTTAACAAAAGATTAATGTGATAAAGGATTTTAATCCATAATACTTACGAGTTCTTATTACTCAAGAATCACAACTCAATATTTTTTAAAATAGAAGATTTAAACAGACACTTACCAAAAATATGTATACAAATAGAAAATAAGCATATGAAAAGATGCTCAACATCATTAATTACCAGGAAAATGCAAATAAAACCATGATGAGATGTATGTAACTAGATACAACATATCTGCTGGAGTTACTAAAATTAAAACATTGATAACACCAAATGAGAACAAGACTGTGGAGAAGGTGAACCTTCATACATCACTAGTGGGAATGTAAAATGATACAATCACTTTGGAAACCGGTTTGAATTATATCTCTACAAGTGGTGAACTTTATATAACTTATACCTGAATAAAGCTGAATTTTAAAAATCAACTTGAAAAAAACTTTTTTTTAAGTTTATTTATTTATTTCCAGAGAACAGGGGAAGGGGCAGAGAGAAAGGGAGAGAGAGAGAATTCCAAGCAGGCTCTGCGCTGTCAGGGCTCAATCTCATGAACTGCAAGATCCTGATAGGAGATGAAATCAACAGTCCCACGCTTAACCAACTGAGCCACTCAGGTGCCCCAAAACATTTTTAAATAAGTAAAGTAAGGGGCACCTGAGTGGCTCAGTCAGTTAAGCGTCAACTCTTTTTTTTTTTTTTAATTTTTTTTTTTTTTAACGTTTATTTATTTTTGAGACAGAGAGAGACAGAGCATGAACGGGGGAGGGTCAGAGAGAGCAGGAGACACAGAATTGGAAGCAGGCTCCAGGCTCCGAGCCATCAGCCCAGAGCCCGACGCGGGGCTCGAACTCACGGACCGCGATATCGTGACCTGAGCCGAAGTCCGCCGCTTAACCGACTGAGCCACCCAGGCGCCCCAACTCTTTTTTTTTTTAATGTTAATTTATTTTTGAGAGAGAGAGTGAGAGAACCCAGACAGGAGAGGGGCAGAAAGAGGGAGACAGAGATCTGAAGCAGGCTCCACCACTGACAGCAGAGAGCCCGCTGTGGGGCTTGAACTCACGAACTGAGAGATCATGACCTGAGCTGAACTCTTATGGTTAACTGACTCAGTCACCCAGGCACCCCTAAGCACTGACTCTTGATTTTGGGTCAGGTCACGATCTCATGGCTCATGAGTTCGAGCCCGGCATTGTCTATGCTGACAGTGTGGAGCCTACTTGGGGTTTTCTCTCTCCCTCTCTCTGTCCCTCCCCTGCTCACATGTGCGTGCCCTCTCTCTCTCTCAAAATAACTATTTTTTTAAAATAAGTAAAATAAAATTCTTATAATATCCTTTATTTAGTAGTTTACCCTTTATGTTAGTAGTTTAACATTTTTTATATACTAGCCAATTTTTTCCCTTATTCTTAGATTCTTCCTCCATTCAAGTAGTAGATAGGCTCACCTTGCCTAAGGGAAAGCAATGACAACAGAAAGCAGAAATAAGGAGTCTTTTTCCAAATATTTGGATTCCAAAATCCTGGACCTTGAGAATAATGGGAAGGATTCAAAACATATGCTAACCAAGTCAGGCAGGTGAGTAACACAAAACAAACAAGGAAGTAGGACTGGAATGAGCAAACCCCGTAAAGAGCCACTATTCAGCTCCAACCGATTTTTATCATATAGAAATGTGGGTCCAATGTTGCCAAATCATTCTCCCCCCCCACCCCACCCCATCAAAAAAAAATCTGGAAATTCAGATTTTTATGTGAATTTTCCCATTTTTAAAATATTACCCAAGTAAAATGAACTTCTGTGGGTCAAATTCAGCCCACGTATGTGCAACATCTAGGACAGAAAACAGATCTAGAACACCTTAAAAACAAAATGAGCAAAGACAAAAGATTTCCTCACCCTCTAGACTTGATGAAAATCCTTGAATGGGGAAAAGAAGAGTAAAATGAATAATGGATTTAGACATTGTTCTTACAAGAGAACAGAGGCAATCTGCATCCCACTTCCGAGGTACAGATTCAGGGAGGCAGGAAGATCCCACAGAACTGGTTGGATAATTGTAAGGGGCAAATGAGATATTATCCTCAGAATTTCCCAGGCCCCACTCAGGCCCAGCAAAGCTGAGACAAGGGGCAGTCTCACAGAATTCTCCATATCTTATTAAAGTCTGGAGACCACAGAAAGATTACAGTGTTGTCATTAGCATGGAAATTGTAAGAACAGTTGTTTTACTAGCTAATACCTTGTGGATGTGAATGAGGAATGAGCAGCAACCTACGATGGCCAAGTAACTTCAAAAACAAAATGAAGGACTAACATTTCTACAAATGCCACTATTGTGGAAAGATGAAGATGTGTAGTAGGACCCACCACCCCCATCCAAGAATTAGCAGAGGTAAGAGAAAAGGAAAAAGACACTCCTCATCAGGATTAAAACTTCAGTCACCTGGACAAAATGGAAGCTCAAAATAGAAACTGAGTTTCAAACAAAGAACAAAAAGTGTATCCCTTGAACATGTGACATTGTAGACTGAGATATACTTCCACAGTCGGCTGTAAGCAGGGAGGTTATGACGGGAAGGGGGACGCATTTTATGTTCTTTCTTTACATGAATTATACCAAATAAATATTAGATTTGGTAACATGCCCTATAGATAGGCTACCAGAGTATAAGGCTTCAAATCACTACTAAAGAGACTACAGAACCAAGCTCTTCGGATGACTTCTGTAACAATTTCACTAGATACACTGAATTATCAAACACATTCATTAAGTTTCTCAAACTCATTTGAAAGTAATAAACTACCTTAGGGCAAGCCCAAACAATTGGTAACACTAAACAAAATGAGTAAAATCACTCATTCTGCAACTACTTAAATAAATACAATAACAGTACCACCAGAATCCACTTTCTACATTGGGAAAAGTGTTAATCTGAGGTATTTACAAGGTGGAAGCAGAGAGGTGGTCACAGCATGTGTATATGGGTATGTGCATTTTAAAAATTGTATTTCCTTTTTTTTTTAGATTCAATTTAGTCACCATATAGTGTAGTATTGGTTTCAAGTATAGAAGTTAGTGATTCATCACTTGCATATAACACACAGTGCTCATCCCAACAAGCCCATCCCCCCACCCACCTCCCTTCCATCAACCCTCAGTTTGTTGTCGATAGTTAAGAGTCTCATAGTTTGCCTCTCTGTTTTTATCTTATTTTAGTTTTCCTTCCCTTCCCCTATGATCATCTGATTTTTTCTTAAATTTCACATGAGTGAAATCATATATTTGTCTTTCTCTGATTGACTTATTTTGCTTAGCATAATACACTCTAGTTGCAAAAGGCAAGATTTCATTCTTTTTGATTGCTGAGTAATCTTCCATTACACATTTTCTTTATCCATTCATCAGTTGATGGACATTTGGGCTCTTTCCATAATTTGGCTGTTATTCATAGTAAAAAACAAATATTTCTAATTTTTCCAAAATGACCACATACATAGTCCTTTAATTTCCAGAAAATTATAAAGTATGTGTTTTAAAGTAAAAGACTTTTAATTACCTCTTTAATATAGTCTTAGAAATTTAACAGCACATTGTCTGATTAAAACTATAATACCCAGATCTACATTGTTGCAATTAATCCCAGCAATTCAGGCAAGGACCTTACTTTAGTATGAATATTCAGATACTCAACCGAATAATTACAGCAGTTGTGGCACAATAGGACCTCTGAGCTTTCATATTCTGATAAATATAAATGGGGACAAATTGCCGCACAGCCTAACATGTGCAAAAGCAACCAGCACAGTGTCTGATATTTAATAAGCCCGCAAAAATATTTGCTGGATTGGCTACCACTGACTTCACTTCTACTGGCCTCTAGAAGAATTTATCACTGAAACCTTCCCAGGAGAACAGTCACCTATCTCATTATGGTACTGTAGTCCTCTTCTGAAGGTAAAACAGACCTTCAGTAATGTGACTCAGCGTAAGCTGTCCTGAACAACCATTTCCCATTTCTACTACAGTATTTATATTAATAAATGCAACTGGGTAAGTGCGTAAGAATTCTGATACCCTGCAGCTCTGCTCTCATCTGAGAAGATACCCCTAGCATGGAGTGAATCCACCTCATCACTCTTAAAATAAAATCCAAGAACTTTACTGTGGTCTATCAGGCTTATGACCAGCCTCTGCCTAACTCTTAACCTCATTTCCTACCATTCTCCCCATCCATCCACTGCACTTCTTGCTGACCCTTGAAGACATCAAACGTAAGCCTATGCACTTGTCTCACCAAGCACATACTGCCCTGAAACTCATATGGCTTGTTCCCTCACATCATTCAGATTTCTGCTTAAATATCACCTCCACAGACAAAACTTCCTTAACTACCCTTTCTAAAGTAGCATACTCTGTGATTCTCTACCCCCTTCATTTGCATTTTTTTTCTCCCCAAAGCAATTCAGATATATACTTATTCATGTGTTGTAACATAAGCTCAATGGGAATTGAGACTTCAACTCATTAAGTTCTTTATATCCAGAGCCTAGAACACTACCTGGCATACATAAAGTGACACTGCATTATTATTCACAGTGAATCTGTTCATTAACTAAGTGGAAATATTTGAATATTCAAGAAAGCTTCCTAGCAGCACCTGACTGGCTCAGTTGGTTAATCCTCCAACTTCAGCTTAGGTCATGACCTGACAGTTCATGGGTTCAAGCCCCACATCAGGCTCTGTGCTGACAACTCAAAGCCTAGAGCCTGCTTCAGATTCTGTGTCTCCCTCTGTCTCTGCCCCTCCTCTGTTTGTACTCTTTCTCTCCCTCAAAAATAAATTAACATAAAAAAATTTAAAAAGAAAGAAAGAAAGAAGGCTTCCTAATAAATGACAACGGAATGAGGAAAACAAAGCCCAGTGACAGTTATGGTGGCCATGTGAACTTAGGATACCTGTGGATGCAAAGGTAAAAAGTCAGGAGGAACTGGATTAGCACCAGAATTAGAGTGATTTTAATAGCTGGAGGGTGATCATCAGGGTAGATGCAAGAGGAAGAAAGCCAGGACACGGTTGGTTGAGGCCTAAACCAAAAGGAGAAAAATCACTCTCTTTTGTTTTAATCCCACCCATTCTCCCTAATCTTTCTTCCTCTAATATTTCCTCTCTCAGTGTCTACCCACTTTTGCCATCTCTTCACCATCTCTTTACCTCCTCCACGTTTGCTTCCTGTCATCAACTGTTTTTCATTTGTAGATTATACCCAAGAGTTTTTTTTTCCTGTGAATCAGTAGCCTCAGCAGAAGAAAAGCTTTCTAATGTAAAGAATATATTTGATATTCCTTTAAATGCCAAGGAATACACCAATATCATTATTAGCAGTATCAAGTACTCATCATGAAGGCAACAGAATGAAACAAAGAATCATGAAGCCATTCCTTTTCACAAACTCCTACATCAAGAACTGAATGCTTTATGATGTCATCTGTTTAGTATTTTTCTCCTCCTTCTCCAGAGTATATCTTTAAAATACAATCAACATGCATTTTAATCTTTATTGAATTATAAGTGACATATAAAAATGGCACATATTTAATGTATACATTGTGATAAGTTTGGACTTATGCATACACCTCTGATACTATCACCACTATCAACATACTATAAACATATCTATTATCTCCAAAACTTCCCTAGTTTTCTCTTGTGTCTTTCTTTTTTTGTTATGTCCTAAGAACACTTAACGAGAGATCTATCCTCTTAACATATTTTAAAGTAGAAGTGTCATATTGTTAACTATAGCCACCAGGTTATACAAAAACAATCAACATCTTTGACTTTTATCCTCACATTCCATTAAAAAACTCATGGAATATCCACCAAAATGTATTTGCTAAAATCTTAAGCCTGACATTACCTTTTTTTATGAAGTTGATCCTGATGCCTATTAGTTTAAAAAAGAAAAAGAAAACTGACAAATAGTACCATCAGGCTTATAAATGATTCTGTATTCCCACCCCTCACCAAAAGACACTGGTATTCAACTGGACTCTTTGAAGAATAATCTCTAACACATTAGCAGGAGCCAACATAAAAGTATCCATTATTTAAGCCAAATGTTTCCCAAAGTATCATATCCCGGAAAGTCAACTTACTCTTTTGGAAATCCTCCCAAAAG
This sequence comes from Neofelis nebulosa, assembly GCF_028018385.1. NCBI lineage: Eukaryota > Metazoa > Chordata > Mammalia > Carnivora > Felidae > Neofelis > Neofelis nebulosa. Next base: position 84,433,805 of record NC_080782.1, on the reverse strand, counting down.
AGGCTAAGGTAGAAGATGATCTCTGTAATTCAAAATGAGTCTTGAAAAAGTAAACTTTAAAATTTCAGGAGAAATTCAGAGTGAAGTTCATGTTTTGCCCATTAATCCTAGAGAGCAAAGAAAATCCAAATAAGGAGAAATGGACTTTTTTTAAAATATCAGGTATATTTACAAATGACAAGGCATTAAAATTTATAAACGACATAATGCCCTACTTACAGCTAATGAATATACTCAGCGACCAAAAAGATACCAAGTCTGAAACGATTTATTCCATTATTTTGGTAACTATGCTTAAATAAACTCCAATTACAATCATAAGTTCAAGACTTAAGAGAAAAGAAGTTAATTCTACAAATTAAAAATCAAAAGACAAGAACATTATTCTCTACACCTTTCTCTGTTTCTTTTCAATTCCCCACACCCACACTCCCTGTCTCTGTCATTGTACATTCAGGTGTAGAATACTATCAAATCTGATAGGGTTTGTATAAACTATGTGTAGCTACCAGTGTGACTTTATTATCTGCTTTCCTTAGTTTCAAGACCAAGGATGCTAATACCAGTGCAAGAGGATGGATCATTTGTGTATATGTGTCTCCCCACCCCTTACCAAAGCTGTGCCTTCACTGACATATATTCAGTAGAAAAAAAAAAATGACAAGTGCGGAATATAAGAAATGTTTGTATTTGTCTGTATTAATACCACAACATATTTACCAAGCATGAAGGGAGAGGTCCAAATTTAGCTTATTTAGCAGCCTAATCTAGCTTAAAACAAAATACATGTCCTTAAAGCATTCTTATTCTCAAATAACTCATAACTTATATAAAAGGTAAGTATTTATAGGAAAAAAGTCTAGAATAATAGTAGCAGCAAAATATTCTTTTTCTCATTTTCACTAAGTTGGAGTTAACTTAATGAAATGTGACAGTGCTATCAATGTAGTATAATAAACATGAAAAGGTGCCCATGTACAAAGAAAATGTAAAAATTCCTACTGATGACAGCAAAAACAAGAATAATGTCTCTTTTCCTTTCACATGCCCTTTTTGTTAGCTTGAGCTTGTGACTTTGTTATCTATACGTGATAGTAAGAATAATATTGCTGGCAGTGTGCCTAGATAGAGGCTTCAAATATAACTAAATAAAATTATATTTCTCTGTGTCCCATAAAAGATCCATCATACAGGACCCAGTTCTCAATCCCCTATGTTAGAAGCTGCAGTAAACACAGCTAAGCAAGAAAAAAAATATCTAAATAACTCTCAGAAGTAGCATACACAGACATTACATCTTTGTTGAAACCTCAAATCTTACATTATCTAAAGATTTAAATCACCTTTAAAAGAGAATTTATTAAAATTCTAAACTCATATTGTGAATCTTTTTTGTAAGTGGCAATATATTCCTAGTAACATGTTTGTAACTGATGTTACCCATATAAATAAAAGCACACAGTCATTTTAGGGATTAATAGAAAAAAGACATCTGCATGGAACATTTCCCTCATTAGATATAATCATGTTAGCATATTTTTCCTATTTCCGATTTTTCTACAAAATAAAATGAGCTGATTTTTACCCTTAAGTTTCTCCCTATATATTGCCAATAATGCAAATACTTTAATTGCACATTAGAAGAATCTCATTTTCCTCTAAAAATTGCTATATTAGCCCCAAAGAGACCTCATAACACATATAAAAATCAAGATGTGACTAAGTCAAATTGGCATACCAGCTACCACTTACACCAAATGTTACTTTAAACATTACTTTTAAATTAAAAGCTATCTTTAGAAAATCCCAGGAAAGATCACATGGGTCATTATAATGTTATTCAAACTCTTCCTAAATTAGTGCCAAACTGAATCAATTAGGAAAGAATCAATTAGCCAAAAACTATATATTAATCAACTGACTTAACAACTAGCCAAACTGTATATTCAAAAAGCAATTCATTCTTTTGTCAGAAGGTCATATTTGGGGCTAGTGGGAGTATTAATTGACACTTTTCTGGAAAGCAACTTGGGTTAATATATATCAAATGTTAATGTTAATTCTCTTTGATCAGTAATTCTATTCCTAAGAATTATCCTAAGGAAATAATAAGAAGTGCATATAAAGTTTATATATATAAAGATGTTCATTCTAACTTAGTGGAGCAGGAAAAAAATGCAAACTTCAAAAAGAACTTGGTTTAAAAAATGAATACTGTGTAGCCATGTAAATCACAATTATGAATAAAATGTAATGGCCTAATAAATTTTTCAGCATATACATATAAAACACACCAAAATATTTACAATGATTTCCTTTAGTTGGTACAATTACAGGTTATTTTTATACATCTTTTTCACATATTTAGGAGCTAATATTGCTATTCAAGAATATTTGGGAGTGCCTGACTGGCTCATTTGGTAGAGATGCGACTCTTAACTTGGGGTCATGAGCTAAAGTCCCACACTGAGCAGACAGCTTACAAAAAAAATTGAATATTCTATATTGAACTATTATAAATGAACGGTTTTTGTTAAAAGCCATTTCACTTAGTGATAGTCATAAAATATATTTCACACAAACAGTGAAGAAAGGACTGCTGGTCATAAGTAGGTGATTGTCATCAGCTGGATTCTCCTGAAGCAACAAAGATAGTAGTAACTTCCCCTGTTAATATCTATTAACTATCAAATTAGTAGAGCATTCATGTTAACAATCTGTATTTCCATATAGGAGTAAATCTATTTAACAATAAATTTCTCAGTAGAGGCAGTTAGTACAACAAAACTGAAAAGGGGTTGGGAACAAGTATTTACTGAGTATGTAAAAGACACAAGATGCTAAACCCTTTACATATTCCATTTAATCCATACAACACTACCAAGTAGTGTTATTATTCCCATTTTTCAGGGGAGGGAAATGAACCTCAGAAGTTAGCAATTTATCTAAGTTTATAAAGCTAGTAAATAGCGATACTGTAATTTGAACCCAGCTTTTCCATATGCCAGAACACCTAATGATACCAGTGAATGAAATTAAACTATTAACTGTAACGATGGAATTATTCATCTTGCACTAGATAATAGTATTGAAAATATTTCAACTATAGGGGTGCCTGAATGGCTCAGTTGGTTAAGTGTCTGACTCCAGATTTCAGCTCACGTCATGATTTCAGGGTCCTGGGATTGAGCCCCGTGGTGACAGTGCAGAGCCTGCTTGGTATTCTCTCTCTCCCTCTCCCTCTATCCCTCCCCCACTCTCACTCACTTGCTTTCTCTCAAAATAAATATATAAAATTAAAAAACTATTTCAACTATAAAGTATTAAATAATTTTGAAAAGGCAACTAATAATTTACTGAACATTATTAGTTTTTAACAAGATTCTACCTAGTCAAGGAAAAGGCAAATAAACATTTTAACTAATGTTCAACAAGATAGTAGCTAACATTAACTGTTTCTGAATAAGAGGTGGTTAATACATACTTGGTTTTTTGGTTTTTTTTTTTTTAATTTTTTAAAAGTTCAGGGGCGCCTGGGTGGCTCAGTCGGTTAAGCGTCCGACTTCAGCTCAGGTCACGATCTCGCGGTCCGCGAGTTCGAGCCCCGCATCGAGCTCTGGGCTGATGGCTCAGAGCCTGGAGCCTGCTTCCGATTCTGTGTCTCCCTCTCTCTCTGCCCCTCCCCCGTTCATGCTGTGTCTCTCTCTGTCTCAAAAATAAATTAAAAAATTTTTTAAAAAAGTTTGTTTACTTATTTTGAGAGAGAGATAGCATGAGCAAGGGAGGGGCAGAGAGAGAGGGAGAGAGAGAGAGTCCCAAGCAGCCTCTGTGCTTCCAGTGCAGGCTCCAACTCAAACCATGAGATCAAGATCTGAGCCAAAATCAAGAGTCGGACACTTAACCGACTGAGCTAACCAGGCGTCCCTAATAAATACTTGTGGTACTGAACCAAACTAACCTGAGACTGGCTGCCTACACACACACACACACACACACACACACACACACACACACACACACACACTAACTCCCTGTCACTTTCCAAAAGATAACATGAACACACTCTCAAGATATAAAAAATTAAATCTACTAAATTATGTAGTTAATATGTTAGACAACTGTTTATCAATAGATAGAAAAAAAGTGTATGTCAGAGGTTGCAGAGGTGGGGCTAGTTACACACATATGGAGTATAGAAATCCCACATTCAGGGTGGTGCATTTAGTCCCTATTAAAATCAATATGATGTTGATTAAGGATCAAAAAGTAGATGAAATAATTAAGAAAATTTCCAATTAACTCTTAAAATCCAACAATTCAAATTTTTCATCTGAAAGTTACATCCCTTTACATAAAACATTCCAGTGATTTCAATAATTTTCCTCTTTGGATAAAGCTATTTGAAATCACAGCTCCTAATAATTTAAATAATCTGTTAAAATGCAGCTAACCAAGTCAGAGTTAAATGGGTATGGTTTTGGGCACCTGAGCGGCTCAGTCATTAAGCATTTAACTTCAGTTCAGGTCATGATCTCACAGTTGGTGAGTTCAAGTCCCATATCGGGGAAGCACAAATTCCAGTTGGGGTGAGCTTAAACCCCCATCAGGTGAGCATTAGCCCCATTTCAGCTGAGCTCGAGCTCCACTTCAGGTGAGCACAAACCCTGTTTCAAGTAAAAACACGAGCCCCAAGTGAGCCTCACTTCTCTCTCTCTGCCCCTCATGGGGTTCTCTCTCTCTCTCTCTCTCTATCTCTCTCCCCACCCCGCTCACGTGCATCCTCTCTCTCTCCCTCTCTCTAAAAATAAGTAAATAAATAAATAAAATGGCTATGGTTTTGATTCAAAAACATATGCTCTGAGTAATTTTTGCCTATTCTTATCAATATATATATAACCTATACCATCTATACCATTAAGATGATTAAACCAAGTTAAGGCTCATGTGTCCTGTAAATTTCCAAGGGCCAAAATTTTTGTTGCTGACAAATACACCAATGGTCAACTTTACAAAAGGTAACATAGACAAGGCAATTTTTAATTAATTTATTTGTTTGTTTATTTTTGAGAAAGAGAGAGAGAGACAGAGAGAGACAAAGAGAGGGCAGGGGAGAGGAGGGGCAGACAGACAGGGAGACACAATCTGAAGCAGGCTTCAGGTGCTGAGTTGTCAGCACAGAGCCTCAAGTGGGGCTCGAACTCATGAACCATTAGATCATGACATGAGCCAAAGTCAGCTGCTTAACCAACTAAGCCACCCAGGTGCCCCTGAAACAGACAAGGCAATTTAAACTGCTATAGACAACCAAGGATAAAAATGGGACTAAAAGCACATTAAGTATGCAAGTTTTATACATACATAACAAGTTTTATACATACATAACAGTGCTACAGTATAACCAAAGATTAAACATGCGCACGTACATGCACACACACAGACACCCAAATGACCCCTCTGAAGTTACAAAGGAATTAATACTATCTAGTGGAATAACAGATTCTGCACGTGTTGATATTACTCAAAAGTTTGTTTGAATTTAAACCCTGGCATAGCACAGATAAGTAACTCAAAGATAATCAAGAAATTAATTAGCACCCCACCCAAGATCCTTTACACAGTTTAGAGTTTAAGACTAATTCATAAAACTGTATTAGTATGCCTTATGCCTTCTTCATAAATTATTATAAATTATATAATTTAAGTGAATAAACAGAACAAAAAGATGGATCAAAGTTACAGCATTAATTAATATCACCTAAGATTATTAACCAAAATGGAATTATAATTAGGATGGAAATGATTAATAAAATCTGTTGAATTAAACTTATAAAATTAGTCTCATCTACTGTTTCAATACTTGTATTTTTCAATTTTTATGTAAAATTGTCAATCTTGTCACATATAAAATTTGTCCAAGATTTGTAAATATAGGTCAATTTTTAACCAGTTCAGAAAGTAAAAAAAAATTTTTTAAATAATAATCACACAGTAATTTCTGAAAATGTGTTAATAATTTGCCACAGTTACTCAGATGTTAAGGTTGCTCATCTTGCTCATTGTTATTTTCCCAGACCAAGCACAGTGTCTGCAACACTACAAGTAGTCAATTATATCAAACTGAGGTTCCATCTTTCAGCAGCCTGTACCAAATTATTTTTCATAACGTTTTCCCACCCTGAACATTTAGTGCATGTCTGCTTATGTATATTTTCTGGGAAGAGGATTAATATCTTTTATTCCAGACTCAAGTGACTATATGGCACCAAAAATAATTAAAAGCTACAGATTGAAACAAATATGGGCATGCTAACTGTAAGTTGTGTCTCTCAAACACACAGTAGAGAGCTGAGGTCCCTCTAAGAACAGTTCAGAAAAAGAGGTCAACTCTAGAAGGAAAAGGGTTTTTCTGGTTGTTTTTTCATATTTTTGTATACTCTGTTTTGCCTGTTAATCAAAATTAGAAGATTAGAACAATTATTCATTTAATTCGACTGTCACAAATTCAGCTACTGAGACATCTACACTACATCATACTTTAGTAAGGAACAGTACAGTTATCATTAAATGTACCTACCACAAATGGACAAATATGAGGATACATACTAGATAATTCTCTTTGGAATCCAGACTGGCTTATTAAATATTCTTTTTTATTGATTTCTGTAATCCTTGCTTACTTTAACTCAGTAAAATAACGGCTAAATCTTACATGATAAAGTAAGCTAGACTTCCAATTAATTTTCTTTTACATGCCACTTTAAATCTTCTTTTAATACTGAGTATACCTATTTCATAGGTGAACACCATAGAGTCCTAACCCAGCAAACTCACTCTACGTGCTCATCCTCATGCCAACTGTAACTAACATGCTGCAATTCCACAACATTACATCAAGAAAAAGCCAAGTTTCAGATTTTACAGTTTGATTACTAAGATTACATTAGCTCATACCAGTGGTTTAGTCACCGTATCAACTATTCGTATTAAATCTTTGGATGCAATGAAAGTTAACAATGCTATTTTTATGTTGTGCAAAAAAAAAATCATTCAGTCTGTTTTCCCTTTTTGATTACAGTTCATTTAAGGAAAAAATGTTGCTGTATGGCTTGACAATGTTTTATGTGTCTTCGGCTGATAGAACACACAAAACGTTTGAATAGGCCCATTTATTTGAGCAGACGTATTAAATAATACTTTAAATGTGAACATGCATGTCATAAATTTTGTAGTCTCTTTAAAGTAGGATAAATCTGGTATTTAAAATAGTCTTTGTTCAAAGCCATTTTTTTTCTAACAGTCATAAAGGGACTCTGATTTGTGCTGCATGAACAATGCCAGCATCATCATTTTAATGTTATCCATATGGGCTTCTAATAATAGATAAGAGTCTACATTTGTATTATATGTCTTAGAGACATTTAAAATCTAGATAAGGAAAGGCTGATTTCATTGGCCCCATAGTTAAAGGAAAGCAGACCCTAATTAAAAGAATTCTGTTCTGAATTAACTAGTTTGACATGTGCTAATTGACAGTTCCTGTGAAATGGTTCTAATTAAAGTCAATATGTCTTTTTCAATTAAAAGGAAATTAAGAATATACTAATATACATTAACAACTTAATCTGCCTTCAATATCCCATACATCAGCTGCTTTTTCCCCCCTAATGTTATTGAAGAACCATCTGACATGAATCATCTACTGTTTGCTTATGGTATCTCATTATTACTTCACACGAGCACAGCAGTAGTATATGTCCCCTTGAGGAAGAGAGTAACCTGCATATGCTTTAATTTTCAGAGCTCCCAACTTTTAACTCATTAAAAATAAACACACCTTTTTGAATTCAGAAAATGGACATTCTTAGTAAGTTTTGCTAACTGAAAACAAAGACAAGTGTTCTCAATTAGTTGGTCATTTTACTATAGGCCTTAGAGGTAATTGCAATTTGCTGGAAAGAAGGCTAGACTATGTTTTCATCATTTGGCTTGATTCAAAGCAAAGCATGATTTGAGCAACATACAGAAAACATCCTTCAAATTTGTTCTGTTTCCCAAGTGAAATTTTGGGGAAATCTCAGGTGGGAATACTTTGCATTGTATACACAACAGAAAAATAGAAAGCAAAATTGCTCAAATGCTAGCACTAACAGAAGGCCCATAATATTCACTGAAAATATAGCATTAGTGAAGCTGTTTACAGCAACATAATATTCAAACGTGCATTACCAAAGCTATGGTGTTAACAATTTTAATGCTACAGAAGGTAATATTAAACTCAAGCACCAATAATAATGTGCACAACATTAAAATCACACAGAGACCTATGGAAAAAATTAAAACTATTTTCTTTGGTATATTATAATTTAGACATTTTAATTAAAATTAAAAGTATGTTAAAAAAGTTTTTTATACTATCAAGACACTATATGCAGTCCTTTCATATGAGACAGCAGATATTCTGATGGGTGTTCCATCACAACCCCCTTTCTACAGTTTAAATTCAACCATAAAATGTGGCTACTTATAGCAATAGGAAATTATTTTACTTAATTTTACCAAAATTAATTTAATGAACATTTAATGCAGAACAAAAAAAGTAAACATTTTCACTTTTCTACTTTTATTCATTTATATTTTGAAAACATTAAATTTCTATCACTTGTAGCACTCTGAGTATGTATGAGAGTGATGGAGAGACAGTTAGCCAGCCAGTCAATACAAGATCACTCATTGAAAGCATTTTCCCCAAATGTACTCTATTAGTCTTTTCCAAGTAGTTACCAAAAACTTTAATCGGGAACTGTAAAAGTCTAGTGATTTTCCAAAATGGGCAAATGCACATTAACCCATGTTCAAAAAAGCACCTCCCTATGATTATAAATATAATCAGACTCAATAGTCAAAATGCAATGGTCCTTATCGCCCTGTGGAGCCCCTAGTCTGATTTCCAATCTCAGGTTCTTGTTCCTCGAGCTGGCATAGACAAACTGCTGCAGTAACAGCATGTACTCAGCTTTCTGAAATGGGAGGGAAGCCAATGCAGCAACTTTTCTGCCCAATTAAAGAGTAGTGTCTATAGCAGGCCTACACAACATAAGGCCTGCAGACTGCATACAGCCATGAAGCAATTGTTCATGACCCACCTACAGAATTGAGAAAGTAGAACAAGTAGAAAGACAGACAACATGGCACCCATGTCAGCAACAAGAGATATAGCTGTCCCACAGATTCACTCCATCTCTTAGTTTACATGTTATAATACCCCTTATCTAAACTCAGGATACAAATCAACGTGCTTTGTCAACCCTGCCAACAAAGGCATTCACTGCACCCATGCTAACCTAGTATAAAAACCTCCCAACAGATACAAACTAAATGGAACTAAAACTAGGAAAACTCTATAGCATTCATCTAACAGCTTATCTTCCTTAAGCAGTCAGTAAATATTTATTGATGATCCTCATGGTTTATATTTTCTTTTCATCTCTCTCTCTTGCTCTTGTCATTTACTTACCAATGGGTGACCAAAAAAATTATTTTCCAAACTGGAACACTTTTAAGAGTGGACATGGCAGGGAGCAGTGTCATGGAAGATGGCAGAGTAGGAAGCTCTAGAATCAGTCCCTCCACCAAAACAACTATCATTCTGGCAAACAAACAAACAAACAAGCAAAAAACCTGTTAGAATCAACTATTTCAGAACTCTGGAGTCTAGCTGAACACTGGTAGCATCCAAGGGAACACTTGATAAAGAAAAAGACTGGTAAGTTTTGGTGAATTTCCGCATTACATATGACAGCTATAATCCACAGCCTTGCTGAAAGTAACCATGGGGACAATGGCCTAAATTCCTGATGCAGCTTTTTGGCATCAGGGTGGGCAGTAGAGACTTTCTCCTCCAAAAACCAAAGTTCTGTGTCTTGATCTATACAGCAGTTCACTGAGGGGACAGGACAGAGACAGCCAGTGGTTCAACCCATCAGGTTGCTTCATTACCATCAATGGAGGAAGTCACAGAGACATAAAACCCTTAAAAAATTTTTTGTTCTCAGGGTGCCTGGGTGGCTCAGTCGGTTGAGCCTCCGACTTCGGCTCAGGTGATGATCTCATGGTTCGTGAGTTCGAGCCCCGCGTTGGGCTCTGTGCTGGCAGCTCAGAGCCTGGAGCCTGCTTCCGATTCTGTGTCTCCCTCTCTCTCTGACCCTCCCCCGTTAATGCTCTGTCTGTCTCTGTCTCAAAGATAAATAAACATTAAAAAAAAAATTTTTTTTTAATTTTTTTTTGTTCTCTCATTGGATCCAGGTATTTAAGGAAATCTCTGTCAGGTCACTGGCTGACCAAAGATATAACAGAATATAGACTTCAGTGATCATACATGACAAGAAATACAGTCTTTGCAAAATCCACTGTGGAAAGGTCACTAAACAAATGAGCTACTGCAACCTTCATCAAGTAACAACAGCACTACTTGGTGTAGTGGGAAGAATTTGATTTCCTAAATTACATTACAATATTCAAAATGTCCAGATATCAACAAGAAAATTATAAAGCACACAAATAGGAAAATATTACTTTCATAGGAAAAAAGGAAACTGACAGAAACCATCCTTTAAAAGCCTAGACACTGAACTTAGTAGGCAAAAACGTTAATTTACTACTTTAGATATGTTTGATGAACTGAAGAAAATCATGGACAAAGAACCAAGGGAAATTAGGAAAATGACATATGAACAAATAATGAATATCAACAAAGAGAAATTATTAAACAGATAAAAGTAGAAATTATGGAGCTAGACAATACAAAAGATAAAAAATTCATGAAAGGGATTCAACAGCAAATATGAGCAAGCAAAAGCAATAACCATCACATCTGAAAACAGGGCAATTATAACTGCACATTCTGAGGAAAAGAATAAACACAAATAAAGCAAAATAAACAGGGGCCTAAGAGACCTATGGGACACCATCAAACATCTCAATGTGCACATTATGGGAGCCCCAGGAGAAGAAAAAGCAGAAAAAAATTTTTGAAGAAATACTGCTTCTCAAACTTGATGAAAGACATGAATATACACACCCAAGAATCTCAACAAACTCTACGGAGGACAAAGAAATCCACACCACATTATTAACAAACTGTTGAAAGACAAAAAATCTTGAAAGCAGAAAGAAAGAAGCAATTCAAGGGTGGCTAGGTGGCTCAGTGATTTAAGCATCTGACGTCAGCTCAGGTCATGACGGTTTCGTGGGTTTGAGCCCTGCATTGGGCTCCATGCACTCACCACAGATCCTGCTTGGGATTCTCTCTCTCTGCCCCTCCCCTACTTGTACTCTCTCTCTCAAAATAAATAAATAATTTAAAAATTTTTAAAAAGAGAGAGAGAAGCAACTCATAATACACAAAGCATTCTCAAAAAAGATTAACAGCCAGGACAGGGGATGGGCTAAATGGGTAAGAGGCATTAAGGAATCTACTCCTGAAATCATTGTTTCACTACATGCTAACCAATTTCGATTAAATTTTTAAAAAGAAAATTAAAAAAAGAAAAAAAGATTAACAGCCTATTTCTTATCAGAGACTCGGAAGGCCAAATGACAGGAGGACAACATATTTTTAGAAATTGAAAGGAAAAAAATGTCAATCAGGAATTCTGTACTCAGCAAAACAATGCTTCAAAAATGAAAAAGAAATTACAACATTACCAGAAAAGCAAAGCTAAGGGAATTCACTACTAAGTAGATCTTCTCTATAAGTAATGCTAAAGGAAGTCCTTCAGGTTGAAATGAAAGGATACTACAGAGTAACTCAAAGTCATACAAAGAAATAAAGATCACTGGTAAAGGTAACTACATAGGTAAATATAAAAGCTAGTATTGGGGCGCCTGGGTGGCGCAGTCGGTTAAGCGTCCGACTTCAGCCAGGTCACGATCTCGCGGTCCGTGAGTTCGAGCCCCGCGTCAGGCTCTGGGCCGATGGCTCGGAGCCTGGAGCCTGTTTCCGATTCTGTGTCTCCCTCTCTCTCTGCCCCTCCCCCGTTCATGCTCTGTCTCTCTCTGTCCCAAAAATAAATAAAAAATGTTGAAAAAAAAATTAAAAAAAAAAAAATAAATAAAAGCTAGTATTATTGAATTTTTGGTATCTTTTTTTAATTTTCGTATCATTTAAAAGACATGCACAAAAAATAATTATAGGTCTATGTTAATAGGCACACAATGCATAAAGATGCAATGTGTGACACTAACAATATAAAGGAGAGGATAAAGCTAGAAAGGAGTAGACTTAATTTTTCAAGTGAAGCTAAACTGGTATCAATTCAAATAAGTTTTTTTTTAATGTTTATTTATTTATTTTGAGAGAGAGTGTGCACTTGAGTGGAGGAGGGGCAGAGAGAGAGGGAGAGAGAGAATCCCAAGCAGGCTCCACTCTGTCAGTGCAGAGCCCAACATGGGACTTGCACCCATGAGCTGTGAGATCATAACGTGAGCCAAAGTCAATACTCAGATGCTTAACTAACTGAACCACCCAGGCAGCCTTAAACAAAATTATTATCAATTTAGGATGTTAACTGTAATCCCCATTGTAACCTCTAGGAAAATAACTAAAAAATAAACATAAAAAGAAATGAATACACCTGAAACCAATGTAACATTGTCCACTATATTCAAATAAAACAAAAAAATTTAATGAAGACAGAATCAAAAGGTATACTAGAAAAAAATCAAACACAAAAGAAGGCAGCATGTAAGGAAGTGAGGAACAACAACAAAAAACAGGACACAGAGAAAACAAATAGAACAATGGCAGAAATAATCACTTTTATAATCACATAATTATAATCAATAATCATTATAAAAGCAAACAGGTTAAACTCACCAATTAAAAAACTGTTACTGGCAGAAGGAATTTAAAAAATGATACAACAATAAACTGCTTATAAGAGACTGATTTTACACCCAAACACATAAGTTGAAAGTGAAAGGATAGAAAAAGGTATTACATACCAATAGTAACCAAAAGGGAGCCCAGCTGGCAGTATTAACAGGAGACAAAATGCATTTTACATCAAAAACTGTTGCAAGAGGGCACCTGGGTGGCTCAGTCAGTTAAGAGTCCGACTTTGGCTCAGGTCATGATCTCACAGTTCGTGAGTTCAAGCCCTGCGTCAGGCTCTACACTGACAGCTTAGAGGGTGGAGCCTGCTTCGGATTCTGTCTCTCCCTCTCCCTTGGCCTCTCCCCCTCTCCCAATGTCTCTTTCTCTCTCTCAAAAATGTGTAAACATTAAAAAAAAACTGTTGCAAGAGACAGAGAAAAACATTTTATAGTGATTAAAGGATCAATTCATCACAAAGATATAAGAATTATAGGCATAAATGGCAAGGGTGTGGAGAAAAAGGAACTCTCATTCACTGTTCTTGAGAATGCAATCTGATGCAGCTACTATGGAAAACAGTATGGAGGTTCCTGAAAAAATTAAAAGTAAAATTAACATTTGATCTAGTAATTCCCACTACTGGGTATTTACCCAAAGGATACAAAAACACTAATTCAAAAAGATATATGCACCCCTATGTTTATTGCAGCATTATTTACAATAGCCAAGATATGGAAGCAACCCAAGTGTCCAAAGATAAGTGAATGGATAAAGATGATGTGGTGTGTATGTATGTGTATGTATGTATGTATGTATGTATACACATACATATTCAGCCATGTAAAAGAAGGAGATCTTGCCATTTCCAACAACATGGATGGATCTAAGGGTATAATGCTAAGTGAAATAAGTCAGATAGATAAACACAAATATCATATAATTTCACTCACAGTGCAATTTAAATAACAAAACAAAGAAAAAAAGAGACAAAAAATATTCTTAAATAAGGAAAACAAACTGGTGGTTGCCAGAAGGTAGATGGGGGATTGGTAAAAGAGGTAACGAGTATTAAGAGTATGTTTATCATGATAAACACTGAGTAATGTACAGAATTGTTGAATCATTATACTGTACATTTGAACTAATATAACACTATGTTAATTATACTTTAATAAAAATAAATTTTTCAAAAAAATTATAAACATATACACATCAAACAACAAAGCCTCAAAATATATGAGGCAAACAGTGACAGAACTGAAGAAATAGACAGTCTACAGTAATAGTTGGAAACTTAAACAGCCCCTTTCAATAATGCACAGAATATGTACAAAGAAAATCAATAAGAAAATAAAGGACTTGAACAATACTATAAACCAATTAGACCAAGAGACATATATAGAATACTCCACCCAAGAATGGCAGAATATCTATTATTCTCTACTGCACTGGAACATTCTCTAGAATAAACCATATGTTAAGCCATAAAACAATTTTCAAATTAAAAAAAATATCTAAATCATTCAAAGTATCTTCCCTGAGCACAATACTATGAAGCTAGAAATCAATACTGGAAGAAAAACTGGAAAACTCAAACACATGGAAATTAAACAACATACTCTTAAGCAAGCAACCAGTAGAACAAGTAAAGACTCACTAGGCACAAAAAAAACACTTTGAAATAAATACAAATAAAACACAGCATACCAAAACATACAAGGGGCAGCACAAGAAGTGTTCTGAGGGAAATTCATGGCTGCAAACACTTACATTTAAAAAAGAAGATCTCAAGTCAACAAACCAACTTCACACCTTAAGGAACCAGAAAAAGAACAAACTAAACCCAAAGCCAGGAGAAGGAAAGAAATAATAAAGATTATAGCCAAGAGAAACAAAATAGAGAAAAGCAATAAAGAAAATCAATAAAACCAAAGATTGGTTCTTTGAAAAAATCAACAAAAATGAGAACCCTTCAGCTAGACTGACTAAGAAAAAAAAAGAAAATGCAAATAACTGAAATAATAGATGAAAGCAGGGACATTACTACATTCACTTTTTCAATACTATTTTGACTACTTGGAGTCTCTTGAAGTTGCACATAAATTTGAGGAACAGTGGTTCAGTTTTACAAAACTAAAAGGGCTATAAGAAAATACCATGAACAACTTTATACCAACAAATTGGGCAATCTAGATGAAATGGATGAATTCCCAGGAAAACACAAATTACCAAGCCTAACTCAAAAAGTAAAAAGTCTTAACAGACCAGTAACAAATAGATTGAATCAGTTAATAAAAATATGCCAACAAAAGGAAAGTCAGGACCATAAGGCTTCATTAGTGAAATCTATCCATCACTGAAAGAAGAATTAACAACATTCCTTCTCAAACTCTTCCAAAAAGATAGAGAACTCTAACACATTTCATGAGGTCTGCATTAAACTGATACCAAAGCCAGATAAAAATAACATAAGAAAACTACAGACCAGTATCTCTTATGAATATATACAAAATTCCTCAACAAAATACCAGCAAACCAAGTCCAAGAGCACATTTAAAAAATTACACATCATCACCAAGCAGGATATAACTCAGGTATGCAATGGTGGTTCAACATATGAAAATCAATCAATGTAATGCACACCACACTAATAGAAATTAAAAAACAAAACTACATTATAATCTCTATATATGCCAAAAAAAGAAAAAAACAAAACAAAAACAAAAGCATTTGACAAAATTCTATGCCGTCTCATGATAAAAATGCCCAGAAACTAGGATACAAGGAAATTCCCTCAACATGATAAGGGGAATTTATGGAAAACCCATAGTTAGTATCATAGTAGTGAAAGAATGAAAGCCTAACCTCAAGATCAAGAACAAGACTAAAACGCATGTTTTGATCACTGCTATTCGACTTTGTAGTGGAAGTTCTAGTCAGAGCAATTACCCAAGAAAAGGAAATAAGATGCATCCAAATTGATAATGCCTTTTAGAAGTAGAAAGAAGTAGAAGTATTTCTACTTGCAAATGGCATGATTCTACTTATACAAAATCCCATAGAATCCATACACACACATACACACACACACACACACCTACTAGAGCTAATAAATGAATTCAGTAAAGTTGCAGAGTACAAGATCAACACACAACAACTAGTTGTGTTTCTATATGTCAGCAATGAACAATGTGGAAATTAAGAAAATAATTCCATTTACAATAGCATTCAAAAGAATAAAATGCTGAGGAACAAATTTAACAAAGAAGGTGAAAGACTTATACACTGAAAACTATAAAACATTGCTGAAAGAAATTAAAACACCCTAAATAAATGGAAATACATTCCATGCTCATGAATTGGAAGACTTAATATGGTTAAGATGACACTACTCCTCAAAGTGAACTAAGTTTCTCAAATTTATATGGAACTACAAGGGATTCTGAATAGCCAAAATAATATCCAAAAAGTAAAATGCAGTTGAAAGACTTACACTTCCCAATTTCAAAATTTACTACAAAGCTACACTAAGCAAGAGTGTGGCAGTGACATAAGCATAGGTATAGAGACCAACAGAATAGAACTGAATGAGAGTCTAGAAATAAACCCAATCATTCATAACCAACTGATTTTTGACAAGATCGTTCAACAGGGTAAGAACAGTCTCCAACAAATGGTTCAGGGATAAATGGATAACAACATACAAATAATGAAGTTGGACCCATACCTCACTTCTTATATAAAAATTAACTCAAAATAAATGACCTAAATCTAAGAGCTAAAACTATACAATTATCGAAGAAAAAACAGGGGTAATCTTTATAACCTCAGATTTGGCAAAAGATTCTAAGATTTGACACCAAAAGCATGAGCAATAAAAGTGAAAGACAAATTGGACTTCATAAAAATTAAAATCTGTTGTACATTAAACAACATTATCAAGAATGCCAAGGAACAACCTAAATAATGGAGAAAAAGTTTACAAATCATAGATATGATAAAGGATTAAAAATGAGAATATACAAAGAACCCTTACAACTCAACACATAGACAAACAAACCCAAATAAAAAATGGGCAAGAAACGTACATAGTTTCTCCAAAGAAGAAAAAGCACATAAAATATTTTCAATATCTCTAGTCACTGAAGAAATGCATAATGAAAAAACTCTTCATATCCACTAATATAGCTTTAATCAAAGAATAAATTAATAAAAATAACAAGTGTTGGCAAGGATGTAGAGAAACAGGAACCCTTATACATACCTGGTGGGAATACAAAATAGTACAGCTGCTATGGAAAACAATTTGGCTATTCTTCAAAAAGGCAAACACAGAATAACCATACGCTTCAGAAATTCTACTCCTAGGTATACACCTAAGAGAAATGAAAACACATATCCACACAGAAACTTGTACATGAATGTTTATAGTAGCATTATTTATAATAGCCAAAGGATAGAAACAGCCCACGTGCCCTTAAGTGGATACACGGATAAACAAATTGAGGTATGTATGTATTGCATGTGTGTGTGTGTGTGTGTGTGTGTGTGTGTGTGTGTGTGTGCATTCAGCCATAAAAAGGAAAAGAGAACTGATATATTCTACAACTTGGATGAATCTCAAAAACACGACACTAAGTGAAAGAAAGCAGACACAAAAGATCACATATTGTATGGTTCTACTTAAATAACTGCTTGTAAGGTTTGCTGTGATTTTCTTTGATTCTTTCAAACACTATGCATTTTTCAAGTAGTGATATTGTTATTTACATTGATTTAATCTACAGTCTCCACAGGGTTTCATATATGATGCCCATCTTCTCTATATTAGTCTCTCCTATTTTAATCCCTAATGCTTCATTTTTGTCTTTTCTCATTAATAAAAAGTACAATTATACATCTAAATCTACCATTAAACTACAATTATTTTAAAGTGATAAAATAAAGCCAAGTGCATAAGGAAAATGCACAGACTGAGGGCATCTCCAAAATTCTAAGATGTCATTCTTAAAAGTACACAGTTTCTGTAATGAAATGTAAATGTTTACAGACTTTTCACCAAGAAACAGGAGAACCGAAGCTTGGTCAAGGCCATGTAAGGTAACAAGTAATTTCAGAACCCTATTACTTACCTTTGTATTCTACTTGGGGGAAAAAATGTATTCCCAAAGTTTTTAATCTTTAATATATAAATGTTTGTACTATATAAAATCTTATAATAAGGTATATTTGTATATATAAATATGGCTATTACTGGACATCTAATTTTTAAGAGAAAATAAGTTTATTTCAAAGCACTACTTTATTAGCTATGAATTATTTTGGAAATGCTCTCTTGAAACAAATTTGCTGAGTTTATTTTACAAGTTTAAAACCAAGTAAAGAACTACAATGAGATACCATCTCATACCTTTCAGAATGGCTAAAATCAACAACACAAGAAACAACAGGTGTTGGTGAGGATGTGGAGAAAGGGGAACCCTCTTGCACTGTTGGTGGGAATGCAAACGGGTGCAGCCACTCTGGAAAACAGTATGGAGATTCCCCAGAAAGTTAAAAATAGAATTACCCTATTATCCGGCAATTGCACTAGTAGGTATTTACCTAAAGAATGTAAAACCACTAATGCAAAGGAATACATGCACACCAATGTTTATAGCAGCATTATCTATAATAGCCAAATTATGGAAGTAGCCCCAAATGTCCATCAAATGATGAATGAATAAAGAATATATGCTGTATGTATGTATATGTATGTAATATATACATGCACATACATACATGCGCATGCACACACACACACACACACACACACACACACACACACACACTCAATGGAATATTATTCGGCCATAAAAAAGAAAGAAATCTTGCCATTTGCAACGACGTGGTTGGAGCTAGAGTGTATTACGCTGAGTGAAATAAGTCAGAGAAAGACAAATGTCCTATGATTTCACCCATATGTGGAATTTAAAAAACAAAACAAGAAGGAAAAAAAAAGAAAGAGAGAGAAAGACAAGCAAACCAAGAAACAGACTCTTAATTGTAGAGAACTGATGGTTGTGAGAAGGGAGGTGGGTAGGGGAATGGGTTAAATGGGCGATGGGAATTAAGACGTGAACTTACTGAGATGAACACAGGGTGATGTATAGAAGTGTTGAATCACTATATTGTACACCTGAAACTAATATTATACTGTATATTCACCAACTGGAATTTAAATAAAACTTAAAAAAACAAAGAATGTTTTTGGGCAGTGTAAATCAAATACAGTATACATTTCTCAAAATTCTTTTAGAAGATAAATGGTTTTATTGCTAACATGACTATGATCTGAACATAAAGAAAAAATCCAGTACCACATCATGAAAAAAATGAATTACTTCTCCAAGACTAAGTATCTCTTTTTCAAATATCAGTAGGTTTCCCTAAAAGTCAATAAAATCAAAGTGAAACACACAAAAAGAAACTCTGAATTCCTTTATTCATTCACAGTAATATGAAATAAACACAAAACCCACATTTTATTTTGTGTTTATGTAAATATTAAGCAAAGCATTCTAGCTGTTTATATCTTGCTTTGATCAAGCAGGCTTATCTATGAAAAAAAGAAATTGCTATGTTGCTAACGCTAGCTAAACCCATCCTATAAAGTCTAGAGTCTGGGGAAAATAAATTTTTTGCAAGAAATCTATCCAATCAATAATCAGAATTGGGAATATGGGATGTCTTGGTCCTTATTGGAAGAACTCCCCTTTTTGCCAGAATTGTTATTCAAGCACTTCGGCTATTATTCCCTTCTTTCTCTACGATGTCTCTCTACCTTGAGTATTCAGAAATAGTAAGACATCCTCCTAATTTATGCATTAAGGAAACTGTTTGCACTGTTAAACAAATAGACATGTTTCCTACATTTATTTGTTCATGAGTTGAAAACAGAAATATAAGGTGTTTTTAATGTCTTTCTGGCTTTGCCATATAAAATAATTGCTCCCAGGCACTCTTAATTTACATACCATGACTTTTGTGACATTTCTCTCTTTTTGTATTAAGTGAATATTCATCTTAGGTCTCTCAAAGCACAACAACTTTTCTCCTGATTCTGATCCCTTTCTAGGATTCAAAATCCCTAGATGCGTGATAAAGAGACAGTCACTTTCTTGCCAGAAAAAAGAAGGATATATATGCAAGTACATAGGTCACTTTCTAAGTGTTTCCTTTAGTTAGCTTCCTCTCTACTGTGAACACACACAGCTTCATTAAACCGTGCCAATTTTCAGTAAGACAGCTTACATATAGAAAAAAATTACATGAGAAGAAACCCAATGACTCTGAAATATTCTGTCCAAATGTACGTACTTCTAAAATGTAGCCCTTCTTAAAATTTTATAATATTCAGTAGAGTACTTTTTAAAAATATTTTAATGTTTTATTTATTTTTGAGAGAGAGAGAGTGAGTAGAGGAAGGGCAAAGAGAGAGGGAGACCCAAAATCTGAAGCAGGCTCCAGGCTCTGAGCTGTCCTGTCAGCACAGAGGCCAATGCAGGGCTCAAACTCACAAGCCATGAGATCATGACCTGAGCCGAAGTTGGATGCTTAACAGACTGAGCCACCTAGGAGGCCCTCAGTAGAGTACTTTTTTAAAGCTCTAATTCTTCCACATGTGTCACTGATTCTCAGTAGTCATTACCACAGACTGCGACAGACACCAAGTATCTCAAAGACCAGGTTTCTAGTTGAGTTTCTATTAATGCAATATGTAGGACATACATAAAAGATGCCGAAATAGTAAATAACATGGATAACAACGGAGATATTATGCTGTTTGTTAAGGTTGCTGTGTGAAACGTTCCCATTCTCCTCCTCTTCAGAGCTGTAATTAAAACTTTGGCTGCCTGAAACCAAATATAAGGTTGTGTTCTCCTCACCGAGCTGTCAATCTTTCAACTAGTTGGTTTACAGATTCTGAGAGAATACATGCCCCTGTTTTAAACATGTGGATGAAATATATTCCCTTGGCAAATTCAATTAGATAAAAAATGGAGCTTTTTTTCTTAATTCCACATCACTGTGAAACAGTGACAACTACAGGACCTTGGACTGTTACCTTGTTGAACCCTTTCTACTTATTAAATGATGTGTGTCTTATTGTATCCATGCACAAATTCATATTCAAATGTATACACTATACTCAAGTGCATTTAATGTAATACATATTTATAAATCTAAGTTGATAAAACTTTGACACAGATATCACGAATGTATGAAGAAAATGAAAGCAAATGCCATAGCCTGAAATATTAAAAAAAAAAGTTAAAATTCTCATTAGCTCTCTCACATTTATGTTTTTGCTAAACATGTCAGCAAATGTATACACTGCATAATTTCCTATAACATGAATCAAAGGTCAGTTAGAAAACATTTCACTTTTCAGTTTGCTGATCGATGCACAGATTTAAATAATGTGTGCCATTTTTGCACTGGATTTTTTAAGTGTTTTTTTTTTAAAAACTAAAGAAGTATTATGCTTCAAAGTTTCTATACAAGCAGGTCTTATAACAAAAAAAGAACCATAATGACAATAACTTTTGGGGTATGCTGAAAGTGAACTTTCCTTGCAGCCGCTTAAAGCAGTCTAAAGAACATAGTCTTTTCCCATTGCTTTTCAATGGTTAAAACATTATACATAGTATGAGTTAAAAGCTAACAAAAATAAGTAATAATAAAATTACTATTATTTTTGTCACTCAAGAAACTCAAAAACAGTTAAAACAATTTTCCCAATACTTTCCCAAAATTCTTACCTCTGGTCAAAGTTCCAAGTAAATATATCATCCCCAAAGAAGAATCTCTCTGAAAACTACAAACCTCTTTAAGGGATCTAAGATTTAACTATGATTTGCACATTTCCAGGCTATTTACTGTGTATTAATATTGCCTCCATATTTTAACTTGCAAAAATGCACAGCCAAAGATCTAGGTGAAATGTATGAAATATCAAAGTTCATCTGTGGCATGCCAATACCAGATACAGTTTTAATGAAACACCTGCACTGCAAATAGAGGAGTATAAAAGAAAGAAAGGGAAGACCCAAGTTAGAGGGCAGCACAAGTGAAACAAAGACATAAAATCAAACAGCAATGAATGTCATTGGATAAAGGCTCTTCAACGACTTTAAAAATACCCTGAACCAAGAATCTGCACTTGTATCCACAAATCATACTTTGGTCATTTTTTTTTTCTGTTTTACTAAAAAGAATTTATATTCACTATAATGTGTAAAGGCCTTGTAACTTTATTTATTGCCCTTTTGAAAAAAGCACTAACATTAGTTGACCTGGATTCTCAACACAGATTTTTCTTTGATTTAGAGGTAGATGAAAAAAAAAAAAAGGAAAATAAGTAAGGCAGAGAAGAGAAAAAGGAAGAGAATATACTGAAAATACGTAAAATAACTATTACGGAAGATCAATAATCTTTTCAAGCAGAAGAAAGAGGGGACTGTTTTGTAGGAAATGCCATAATTTTAGTCATAAGATATTTCTTTAAAACTTGTCTCATATTTGTGAATGTGTGCATGTATTCCTTCAGCCCGTTAATTACAGAAAAAAGGATGACAGACACGAGTGAGAGAAAATAAATGCTGTGGATCTACTTATAGGAACATGACAAAGTGAATTTTTCCTGCTCCAAACACAAAGAAATGGTAGATAAAATACAACCAAAAAGTAATATATAGCTTAGAAATACCCAGGCTCCAAAAGCAAAGAGAGAACCCTAACCAGAGTTACAAGAGCCAAAGCTAACAGCCTGACAACTTAGAGAAGTACTTAGAGAAGTGTTTCTTAGAGTAGAAACAGGTGTAAGAGCCAGTAGCTGAAGTTTTAAGGTCCATAAGTAGGGACGTAATACATGGTTTGGAGCCCACACAATAGGGAAGTTAAACTGAAGTAACTGGGATACCTGAGTAAAAAGTTCAGATAATCACAGGGCTGTTTGCCCTATTAAAAAAAAGTGTCAAAAATAAAAACAAAATCTCTTCTCACAATCCCAGAAGAGAAGAAAGGAAGAGGGTTCTCTGCCAAAAGCTCTACAAAGGAAAACAGTTTCCTATGAAAGAGCAAAACCTGAAGATAGGTTTGAGGTCTGAATTTATGTTACATGCATGGTATGGTAATCCCAAGTAAGATAAAAAACAGATCCTAGGGGTGCCTGGGTGGCTCAGTTGGTTAGGCATCTGACTTCAGCTCAGGTCATGATCTCTCGGTCCGTGAGTTTGAGCCCTGCATCGGGCTCTGTGCTGACAGCTCAGAGCCTGGAGCCTGTTTCAGACTCTATGTCTCCCTCTCTCTCTGACCCTCCCCGTTCATGCTCTGTCTCTCTCTGTTTCAAAAATAAATAAACATTAAAAAAATTTTTTAAAAAAAACAACAGATCCTAGTAAGGAATTTTTACATACTATTATGGTATGATCTCCAGGAAATAGTAAATGAAAAAAGCTGTGATGAACAGTGTAAATAGTAAGCATATGTTTATATAAGAAAGAAAATACAAATACATAGACACACATATTTGATTCCATTTATTTTAAAAGGTAGATATCAATCAAAAGCTAACTAAATTATTCATCTGTAAGAAAGAAAAAAAGCGGGTGGAAAGAAGGAGAGAAGCCAGACTTCTCTAAATTTATCTTATTTTACTATGAAACCGAAAATATCTGATATGATTATGAAACAAAGTTGAATCCAGAACTTAAAAAGTACTCCCCAAAATTTGAAAGTAAACTGAAACAAACTAATCCATGTATCAAGTCAATGGCTTAAACACACAATTCTATCAAGAGACAGATTGATTACAGATTATCAGTGGGATGTACAACAAGGACCAAAATAATGGCAAGAAGACTTAAACTATTTCAGTAGCCATATTATTAATAATGGCATTGGTGTTGACAAACTGATATCAATATATAAACAGCAATTATTTGTATTAGGGTCACTAGGAACCAACATTTTCAGCTTAAAAGAAAAATTCACAAACACAAAACCAAAAAAAGTTAAAAATCCTTGTAATCCCAAATTTGAATTAGAAATATCAGGATAAATTCATGAAGTATTTTTCTTTTAAAAATGTTTGTTTCCTAACTGATCATATTTCCACTTTAAAGGTCTAGAAATAATGACAAGTCCAGAGCATTGAGCACCCCCAACATCTAAACTGTGGTCTCCAAATGGAACTTTTGCACTAAAAGGAAATAGAGTTACTTAAAACAAATGATCCCAGATCTGGGGTAGAAAACAGACAAGATGAGCCTGAAATACCTGACTGCACCAGAGAACAAGTAAGTTATCAAAAGGTGATGGTGGTGTGTCAAAAGGGCTCAGTAGCTAACTTGAGGAGATGGCAAAAGATGTGACAATGTTAGGAAAAAGATAATAATGTCAATAGGTTAAAATATTAAATGTGTTAAAAATCCATATGTTCATAGCAATAATAAAAAATGAATATTCACAATTTCTTTTGGAGGATGCCAGAGAACCAACTTACTATTTTGAAAACTAGTAAGTAAAAGGTAAAAACCATGCATTTTTTCCTGTCTTTTCTTACTAACTGTATCTCAGAAAAACTGAATAGTTGATGAAGGCAAGTTCTTCTTTATAGAATATTCCAGCTAATAGATGAAAAAGAAAGTTAGATTTTACAACTCTGAATGGCAGGATGAATCTGGGCAATGATCATCAACAGGTGCTAAGAAAATCATTAGGTAAATAGCAGATAGGGAACTTTATAATCTACAGATCACGCTGACAATACCTGAAACTACTGATCAATCTTAACATCACACACACAAAAAGAGCAACCTCTTATGCCTCCTGATGTGATGCAAAAGAAAGTATACAACATCATGTATGAAATATTCTTGCCAAATAAAAATCAAGCCTGTGTAAGCCTGTAGATATGAATACTGGGTGACTGAGAATAGAGAGAGAGTAACACATTTAACAACACTTCAGATGCAATTAGCAAATCCTGAATGTGGTGTACAGGAAAGAGTTAATACAGCAGGATTGAAACTGCTATCCTTAGAAAAGTCTGTTTGCAAGACTGGCCTTTAGCTGGTGTCTGAGAATTTGTATTTCAGTAGAGTTCCCACCATTCCCAGAACTGATAAGAGTGCTCAATGTGCCTGTTTGTACAATGTGGTTTATGCTGGACATCTGTTCTCCTTCTACGAGTCCAGAATTTTGGTATATGCCAGGCAGAAGATGCCTACATAACCAGCCTCCAATAAAAACCCGGGCACTGAGTCTCTAGTAAGCTTCCCTTTTAAACATTTCACACATGTTGTCACAACTCATTCCTGAGGGAATTAAATACAACCTGTGTAACTGCACTAAGAAAATACTCTTAGACACTCGTGCCTGGTTTTCTTCAGACTTTGCCCCGTTCACCTTTTCCCTTTACTGATATTGCTCTGTATCCTTTTGCTATAATAAATCATAGCCAGGAGTACAACTATATGCTGAATCCTTTGAGTCCCCCTAGTCCATCAATAAACCTGGGGTGGTCTTTGGAATCGCCAACACAATGGGAAACTTTACAAATTAATAAATTGATCTGTTCAATAAATAAATTGCACAAAAAACAAGGTGGGAAAATCTATAAAGAAATTTAATAACAAATGTTTAATTATAGTGTTTTGTTTTGGTTCCTATGACTAAATATGGCAAACACAGACTGAAAATTTATTCTATGATTCAGAAACATAAAACCTAAAAGAAATTTAAATAAACATCCAAATAATTCTACAAGTCTGTGGAATTTCTACTCTTTAGGTCATTCAAATTTAAAACTGCAGTAAGACTTTTGGGCCAACCTATATAAATAAACTAAATTTGACTCAAGAAGAGTACCGAAAACCTGAATATGTTTATAAACATCAAAGAATTAAATCAGCAGCCAAATATCTATCCACAAGAAAGCACCAGGCCAAGGCTGTTGTTTTTAGGCAAGTGTTACCAAATCTTATAAAAAACAGATAACCTTTATTTTAAATAAAATATTCCAGAGAACAGAATAAGAGAGAAAGCTGTTCAGCCCATTATATAAAGCTAGTATGATCTTAATGCTCAAAATGACAAAACTGTAT
The DNA here is from genome assembly GCF_028018385.1 of Neofelis nebulosa. Classification (NCBI taxonomy): domain Eukaryota; kingdom Metazoa; phylum Chordata; class Mammalia; order Carnivora; family Felidae; genus Neofelis; species Neofelis nebulosa. Next base: position 84,407,780 of record NC_080782.1, on the reverse strand, counting down.
TTAAAAAACAATAGGATATTCAAATTTACTAACATAGATTAAAGAAATTCTACACAAAATATTAGCAAATTTAATGAATTTAATCATGCAGAGTGCATCTATATACATCATCTACATATCTACCTATCTACATACATGTATCTACACAGACTACATCATGATCAAGTTTTATTCCAAGAAGCCAATGATTAATCAATGTACTTTGCCACATCAATATGTAAAACAAGAAAGATACAAGAAACTTTTAAAAGGATATAAGAAAAAATTCAACATCTATTCATTATCTTTTATTAAGATCCTCTTAGCAAGTTAAGAATGCAAGGAAATTTCCTTAACCTGACATTTAATGGGAAAAATTTTAAAGCATTTACTTTAATGTCAGAAACAAGATGGGAATGTTTATTACTACATACTGCCTACATTCAACTTTTCTTAAGTACAGGAAATCCTAACCAATTTCAACAGTAGTTATTATTTTCAGGTAATATTATTACATACAATATCCCAGAGAATCTACAAAGTGTCAAAACTAATAATAGAGTTCAACAAGGTTACTGGATACCAGATCAAAATACAAATAACTAATAGTACTCCTATGTACAAGCAATAACCAAGTAGAAATGTAATAGAAGGTCTCATTAGCAATAGAAATAAAAATCATAATGTACCTGAGTATATCTAACAAAATCAGAGTAAGACCTCTTATAATTTATAAGGAAATTATTAAACTTTATTGTCAGGTATAAATGGAAACATAAATGAATGGGAAGATATACCATAATACTAGATGGGAAGACGTAAGTTTCATGAAAATGTCTATTCTCACTAAATTACTTTATTAATTCAATTCCAGTAGAAATCCCATGAGAGTTGTTAACAGTACTTGACAACAGGACCCCATAATTCACACGTGAGAGAAGACACTGAAAACAGAACAATTTTCAAGAAGACAGACAAGGTGGCAAGACTTACCTTGAACAGCCATCATCTTATTATAAAGCTCTGATAATTTAGATGGCATGATACTGGCACAAAGATAAACAAATCAACAACACAGAATAGAGAACCCAGAAATAGATTCATCTACATATGGCAATTTGGTAAATGAAAAAGTTGGCAATACAAATCACCAGGAAAAGGAAAAAGTATTTAAAAAATTAATCCGAAGAAAATGAGGTACATATATGGGCAAAAAATTAGATCACTGTCTCACAAAATAAATCCCAGGTAATTTTAAAATGCTAAATCTAGAAAGCAAAATTATAACATTTCTAAGGAAAAAAGCAGGAAATTAACCATATGACATCAAATAAGGAAAACTTGCTTCAACAAGATACAAAAAATTATAAGCATTAAAGTGAAAAGCTACAACTTCTTACATAGTAAATTTTAAAACTCCTATATAATATACCAAACACCATAAACAAAGTAAAAAGACACAAATAGGACAATTTTATAAAGCATGCAACCAAAAATGAATTATTATAAAGAACTTCTAAATCAAAAAGAAAAAAAAAACAATTTAAAAAAAAAGAAATGTAAAAAGGTATTTCACAGAAAAGGAAATCCAAATGGTCAAGAAACATATAAAAGGTTGCTCAACTTCACTAAATGTTAGGGAAATGCAAATTAAAACAAAATAACATTTGATACTATAGTCCAATTACATTAAGTTTCAGCAACTATATGAAAAAAAGGAAATCTTACAGAGTGCTGGTTGAGTCATAAGTTGAAATAGCTACTTTAAGGAATGATTTGGCCTCAGTGTGTGAAGTTGATAATGATTACAACAAAGAAATGCATACCCTAAAAAAAAAAGAAAAAAAAGAAAGCCTTCACACGTATGTGTAAGGAAACATGCATAAAAGTGCTCACTGCAGCATTATTTTAACAATTAAAAACTGAAAAGAGCCTAAATGTCCGTAATTCAGTGTGTCATTGCAGATAAATCTCAAAAACATAATGCTGAGTTAAAACTAATCTCCAGAATATTAAAAGTATAATACCATTTGTATGAAGTTTAAAACATGCAAAAAATGGGGGCACCTGGGTGGCTTAGTTGGTTAAGCATCTGACTTCAGCTCAGGTCATGATCTCATGGTTTGTAAGTTCAAGCCCCACTTGGGGCTCTGTGCTGACAGTTCGGAGCCTGGAGCCTGCTTTGGATTCTCTGTCTCCCTCTCTCTCTGCCCCTTCCCCATTCATGCTCTGTCTCTCTCTTTTTCAAAAATAAAATTTTAAAAAACATTAAAATAAATAAACTTAAAAACATGCAAACAATGGTTTATATGAGAACTTCTCGCAATGATAAAAATGTTCTGTATCTGCACACCCAATACAGTAGCCTAAGCTACATGTGGCTATTAAACAGTTGTAATGTGGCTAACGTTCCTGAGGAACTGAATGTATTTTATTTTAATTAAGTTTAAAGAGTCAGATATTAATGTGTCTACCCTATTTGGCAGAGCAGGGCTATATAATTTATGGGTACATACATACACAGAAATATAAAAACTTACAGGAAGAATACACATCAACTTCAGGATAGCAGTTACTCCTGGGGAAGTGAAGTGGGTGGGAATGGAATGTGAAGCGATTTGACAGTCTCTGTGACCTTTCATTTCTTTAAAACAACAAAAACATATAAAGCAAATATGCCAGAATACTAGTATTTGTTAAAACTGATGAATCTGGTTTTTAGTATGTTTGAAATATTTCCCATTTACTTTTTCTAATATTTCCTACTTTAAATGTTTCCTTTTCACTTCTTTGAAATATTTACCTATTTAAAATTTTAAATAACTTTTTGAAAGTAAACAGTGTTTAAATATTTATCATACTTGGAGATCTAAAGCCAGGTGATCAACTCTCCTATATATAGTCTCAATGAATACATATGTAACATTGAGAAAAGCAAACAATGGAGCAAAAGCTATGACACAATACACTTGCATAGTTACTAACTTGATTTTTACAATTAATTTTCAAAGGTCCAACAAAGAAATTTCAAAAACGTGTTATTTTACTTAGATTCTAAATATACCAAATGGAATAACCATGTGTTTATCTTATAATTAGAAGTATTAAAAATATATTAAATAAAATAGTCAAGGTAGCACTGAACCAGGGATCCAGGCAGTTCATACTAACTTTCTAATACCAGTTTGTATTAACTTTCTGTATTCTATTCACCACATTTGCTCATTTGTACAGGATGACCTAGAGAGTCTCTGCATTCACTGTCAATTTTTATAAGATGGGAACTTTTAATCCAGTTTCATTTCTTCTTTTAAATATGTACTATAAGTTGTTTAGAATAATCATCCCTTCGTATCAAAGTGTGAAAAATCTACATACCTGAAATCCAAGTTCCCTTACTGCTGTCTAACTGTCCATACAACAGACAAAAAAATAGAAGAGTAAAATAAATGATCAGCTGGTCAGGGATCCACGGCTCTCAAACTCATTTTGCAAAGCTGGAAACTCTTCTAATAGGTTGATTTTCATGTGGATATCCCGAGATCCTGAACGGAATATGTGATTCTCCATATATACTGCATTCTTAGAGTACATATTCTTAGAGTGCATATGCTAGCAGGGGCGGGGACAGAGAGAGAGATGGGGAGAGAGAGAAGCCCAAGCGGACTCCGTGCTGACAGCAGGAAGCCCGATCCCACTAATGGTGGGATCATGACCTGAGCCGAAACCAAGAGTTGAATGCTTAACAGACTGAGCCACCCAGGCACCCCACAAAAATTTTTAACATATGCATAATTCTAATGCATATTTATGCCCCATTTTATAGAAATATTGAAGATCCTATGAAGAAAGAAAGGCAAATACAACTACTCACATGTGTAACATTAACCAGAGATCTCAATTCATTCAGTGCTCTACCCATGTTATCATGCATCCAAAGGATGTGGAAGAATTAGATCTCTGCTGTTCACACACACAACTTTTACTTACATCACAAAGTGTATAACAAGAATGTTCAGAGCAAAGGAGATTAAGTTTAACTGCTTATGATCTGTTGTAAGATGTACATGACTATTATTGAATGGTGAGGCTTTGGGGTTATTTTGGAAGGTAGTACAAAAGGCAGGAAATGATGATAATTAACTCTTTTTAGTTTATTCTGTAGCATAATTATTGACACATTTCTGGTTTCTATCACCTATCATAAAATATATATACAACTTAACAATGCTCTGAAATTAACTTCTCAAACTTGATGGCGGGGAGGGGGAGGCAGTATTCTTACTAGACATAAGTATTTTTTAACATATGGAAAAATTCAAGCTTGCAGTACAAGGGCTGAAAATTAGGGAAGAGCATGCCCCCTACTCAAAGGGGGGAAAAAGCATTTTAAGCTTCCTTAACCTTAATTATAAAGTTGACCCTCCTAGAGCCCACCATAAACCAGGAGTAAACAGATAAGATTACAATGTATTTGAGTACAAAATTACAATGTAGTTTGAAACACTCAAACTTCCTTTATATTCTCATCTATTCAGAGCCAAGACAACACTGCTGGTTGTAAAATACAGGGCTCCTTAAAGGAACACCTTTTTTTAAGTCCAAGGATTAAAAGAGGAGAGAGAAAAAATATTATCAGTTTGGTATTTCTAGTAACATCTAATACTGAATATTCTATACCAAATACTGAACATGCAAAAAATTGTTACTTTTTGATAAATCTAAATTGAAAATTACCAAAAAAGAAGGGGTGGGGTGGGTGGGAATGAACGTAAGGGCACTATCCTCATGATTAAAATATACAACTCAAAGACTTAGATTTAAGCTGTGATTAAAAAAATAAAGAGAAGGGTCAGGCTGCATGGGTGGCTCAGCATTGGACTCCTGGTTCCTGCTCGGGTCATGACCTCACAATTCGTGGGATAGAGCCCCACATCAGGCTCTGTGCTGACAGTGTGGAGCCTGCTTGGGATTCTGCCTCTCTCCCTGCCCCTCCCACATGAGCTCCCTCTCTCCTCTCAGAATAAATAAATAAACTTTAAAAAAATTTTAAGAGAAGGGAAATATTTTATAAAACTAAAAATCTTTTGATTTCTTAAATTTCTTGTAATTTATGAATTCAAACAACAGTATGAATAGTTCATGTAACAAAGCAAAATTGACAAATTTAGAGTGAAACTAATGGGTTCCCTTTATAAAGTTAAACTTCAAAAGAGTAAAATCATCAATGAAAAAATAATATAAATTCTTAATGCTTACATTAATATCTTAGGAAAGAATTTTTGGCTATCTTCATAGTTTCCAAAGTTGTATTTTCCTACACTTTAAGGCAAAGGAACACCGTGTACAAGAAAGGGATATGTGTAAAGAGATAATAATTTAGCATATGGATTTATTCCACCAATTTCAAGCATATAAAATAAAACCATGGGGTTTTTCTCTTATGATTCAGGTTTTAAATTTAACATAACTTTTATAAACTATTTTATAGAATTCCTTAGTACCTCAAAATTAAGTGTATCTAGCCAGTAGAAAATTACTTCCAACTATATAATTTTATCAAAACTCTTACCACTAGAAGTCTGTGATATATAAGATACATGAAATAATGTTGTTATTGATTAGATAGGGAAATTTCTCACTTCTTTTTATCATTCATATATATATATTTTATTACTTTTTCTATTTCTCTCAAATGTCTGTTCTCCTAAAACCACATACTTCTCCTTAGTATTTATAACTGTTTTAATTTAATTCTGAAATTATTTAATTCCATGTTCTCCACTAGATTGTAATTTACTCCTAATTTATTCCCAGCATCTACCATAGTGTCTGACTTAGAGAAAATGATCAATAAATACGTGTTAATAAGTGGACGATAGTAAAAACAAAATACCAACTATTCCTTTCACTTTTAGAAAATCTCTCCTGTTTGCTATATATAAATTGGGCCTCAATAAATAGGTGACTCAATGGAGACATAACACCGGAAGAACTTCCTCAAATTGCAGCTGTGCATCTAAGAAATACACCATTTTTATCTCTTTTGTGAATCAATTTTGAACCTTTAATATTTAAATTTAAAATAATAGACTGAAAAGAGAATGGATCCTTAACAATATCTACATCCAGTGAAGATTTCGATGATCTGATGAAAGCGTATATAATATGAACAGAAACCAATAATCATACAGTCAACAAACTGACAGCCAAGTTTTCATAATTAGTGTAGTCAAATACGGGAGCCAGGACAATTAATTTGTAACCTGGCACAAATAATGGCACAAAAATGAATGAATGAGTGAATTACTCAAAAGAAGTTATCTATTCATATACCTTTGCAGTACTTTGATTTGCCCAGACACAATGTATATATACATTACATGCAAATATACTGCGCACAAATACACAGACACTCAAATTATTTTCATACATAGTATACAGGTAAACAACAAGATCAAAAAGTAAGATTACAAGATTCTAGAGCTGAAATCAATGTCAAATATAAGAATATACATGACCTAAAATAAAATCTATGTCCTATGTTAAACTTTCTAATCCTCTATTGACAATAGACAGAGTATTTGGCCTTTCTGAAGTATTCCCACCCTACTGAATAAAGATTATGATTGTCATCTCTCATATGAACATTAGTAAACAGAAATAACAAATACAGTTAATTTTTACTTTTTCCTTTATACTTTTTCTCATTCTGAAGAAGGTATTTTAAAGGTATATCTAACAGCACTTTATGATTTACAAGGCATTTTCACTTAAGCTACATAACAACTCTATGAGTTATATGGGCAAGTATTATTAGCCCTGTTTTACAAATCAAGATGCTAAGGGCAAAAGAAGTTAAATGGATTGTCAAAGACACAAAACTAGTAAGTAGAAAAGCCAGGACTATAGCCCAGATGTTTTGACACCATCTTTTCAGGGCACCACAAACAGATATACAAAGTAAGAGATACTTGAAATGCATAGCAGCATGGCCAAGTATTAAACCAGCAGTATACCTCTGTGAAGTTTAGAGACTAGAACAGAATAATCTGAGCCCTTCAAATCATCAAAGAGATCTCACTATTTTATTTAGAATTGTTTCACTATACAATGCACTAGTTAACAAAAGATTCACTAGAATAACACCTATCTACCAAACTAGAAAAAAAAAAAAAAAAAGCAAACAAACAAAAAAACCTGGTAACAGATTTACTCAATTACAAAGTTAATACAAACCAGTATGTAGTTTGTTTATAAAATATATATATAATAGGAATATTTCCCTGAATCTCTCACTGACAGAATGCAATCTTTCAATTAATTTACATGATTATTTTTTTCATGAAGCGTATTTAAACTGTCTTATTTTTCCTCTCCCTACCACTCTAGAATTTTTTTAAAAACTTCTAAAGGTCAAAAATGGAATAAGTAATTGCTTGATACCTCCTTGCAAACTCTTTAAAAGTTGTACAGCTGCTAATATATGTTTGCGCTGGCATTGCAGAATGGAGCCTGGGGAATACAAAATCTGATTTCAGAGAAACCAGAGCTTACTTCAAAGAAAAGAGCAACTCTCTCCAGCTGATAAGATATTTCCTGAAAGAAAACAACTACCAAGTAAGAAATACACTAGTGATATCTCCTGTTAGTCTTCTACAATCCTTCATTTAATAAAATAAAGGGTTTTTTTCCCATTTACTTGATTACATACTTCCATTTCACCTTTTCTCCTCTAATGGTTTAATTTTTGTTAGCTTATTTGTTTATTGTAGGTTTCAGAGTGTAATCCCATTGTTTCAAAGTACATGGGGAAAAAAAGCTAGGTAACTCCAAGATATCCTCAAAAATCTCATCAGAAAGGGAAATAAATTTAAGAAATATGAAATATGAACTAGGTATTTTTCTTATAGATTTAGAATGTTGCTGGGCAACAATAATTAGATAACTTATTTCATATACTCATGCCACGAAACTTAAATGTCATATCTAATCAGGCTTATATTCTTCTTTCCAGAAGAGATTCAAAGGACCTTTGCAATATGTTACAGGCATAAAATGACCTCTAAAAATTGGGCTCATGATAACAAGAGTTCTGCAAAATTTCATTTATGATAAATATTAGTAATGGGGTACAGAATTAGTAATAAATAGACCTAGTGTCTCTAGACCTGAGATTGTGTGGAAACAGCAGGAAGAGCACTGAACTGTTCTTTTCCAATGTGACTAAACTGATGACTATGCAATTGATAATGTAATTATTACTGTAATTTTGGCTTTTCATTTGTATGGAAACTTATAGTTCCAAACATTTTCACTTAGATTATCTCATTCAGCCCTCCCAATAACCCTCAAAACCCATTTTACAAATGAGACAAAAGAGACTAAAAAGATAAGGATTTTCCAGAGATCACATAATTCCAGAAATGGAATATGAAACCAGCTCTTTTCATTCTAAGATAATACATTTGCCTTCATCTGTGCTTGAGTTTCTTCATCCTTAAAATGGGAACCATTATATCTATGACACGGTTTTTCATTCACTCCTCAGATATTTAGTGAGTACATGACAGGCAAGATTAAATGATACGCATGTTGAAAGTACTTTGGACACTCTATAAAAACAAAAACAAAACATCCACACAAAAATATAGGGTACTAGCAGTAAAGAAACTGGCCTGGGCCTAATGGGGATCAATGTCAAAGCTGACAATTTAACCCACAGTATTATGCTTCTTCGGGCCTCCTACAATATGCATCTGGGAAATCATCAAAGTACAGGCTGGTGCAGGAATCTATTAAAATAGATTTAAAGTAGATTAAAACTGTCTAGCAGACTATTACAATTTTTAAATTAAACAAACAAAATACACTAGTTAAGTGACCTCTTTCTCAGGGATTAGGATCTAAAGTGAGCATGCAAAAATTTGCATATGGTCAAAATCCTTTTGTACAATGCACACTGAAGACCAACACACTTCCTCTAATAGACAGTTATCTTTTTTCCTTAGTTGAATACCAGATGATTTAGCTGGCCTGCATTTTATATTGTATTAAAATACATACATATGTACATATATATACCTGTATATGTATATGTATGTGTGTGTATATATACATATGTATTCATGAATACAAGTGTACTCACGTACACACACACACATATTATATGTCTTTAAACCCTAGAAACACACTCAGCCTAGCACATATAAAGGAGTTGAAATCAACAGGAACAGAAAATTTACCTCTCACATTCACTTCTAGCACAGATTCATTGAATGGAATACTTTAATTTCTCTCTTTGGCCACATATGTGCATATGTATTTAGGTAAGGTATATGTACAATGTGAGTCCACAATGTAGGTCATTAAAATAGAAATTTGAATACATATACCCACACTAATATTCACATGTGTGCAAACAAAAATATACTCAAACTGCCCACATTTTATAATGCCAAGAGGACCCTTAATTTCTATTTGACACTGTATATTTTGGTAATAACTTACTTGTTAGACTATTTATCATACCCATTAACAATATGAAAGCATAATAAATGTATATTAAAATTTTCAAAGGAAGACCCTCTAAAACAATGCTTTCTGTTTAGACATGCAACTTAGAGCCCCATTCCTGTTGCTATTGCCCAATAATTCTTAAAGATTGACATAAAGGAAAATATCCAACTTGATTACAAGAAATGTGTGATCTTTTATAGAAAGGTATTCTACAACAACTGCTACTACCACTTTGTTCAATAGATCACTTAAAATACAATATACTGTTTGAAAAATTAGAATAAATAACATTTAAGAAGTCTAGACTAAGAATTTCAAGATTATTCATCAGCAATGACTACATACAAATTGACATTTCTCCTAGATAAGGTTTTTAAAAACCCTATTTATAGAAAGAAAAATTGAGCATTATTGTATCTAAAGTCTCAATGTTAAAAATCATAGGGTTTTTAAGAGACAAATTCACATGCACCATTATTTACAGTAAAAGATAGATCCTATAAAACTCGTGTGAATCACATAGAAAATAATGGGGTTTCCCTGTTCAAAACTGAACTACATATACATAAATTATTATAAAATTTTGTACATCCTTAGAAACCACAGGTTGTTTAAATTTTTAGTTTTTAGTTGTTCATTTCTGCATAGTTTAAAATTGGATATAGATTTGTTTTGGTTAGTCTCCACTTTGTTAATGAACACTTCCATATTTTCCTTTTTTCTAAAGAAATGCCAAATCCACTCAAAAAAGTTGTCAAATCCACAGCGTCATTTTCACATATTTACCATGTTCAATAATATCCAAAGGAAAGTTCTAAACAAGTAGACTCACCACTGAAATTTCATTCCAAACAAAAAAATAACTTTATTTATTTACATTCTCCCTTTTTATCCAACAAGAAGAAATGTATAGGTTTATTCTACTAAGAATGCCTTAATCTAAATTAGAAACTAATCTAGGACCAGATTCTCATCCTACGAACTTCAAGAAAATTTTCTTCTTTTTTAAATGTTTTTTTAATGTTTATTTATTTTTGAGAGAGAGACAGAGAGTGAGATGTGGAGGGGCAGAGAGAGAAGGAGTCACAGAATCCGAAGCAGGCTCCAGGCTCTGAGCTGTCAGCACAGAGCCCGACTCAGGGCTCGAACTCATGGACTGTGAGATCATGACCTGAGCTGAAGTCTGACGTTTAACTGACTGAGCCACCCAGGCGCCCAAAAATTTTTAAGAGTAACGCAGCCCATTCTTAAGTGAATTTCCACCAAATGTTATGGAGACTTTGATAAACACAAATAAGTTCTCATATTCTTTAAAAAACAAAGGAAATTGTTTAAATGAGCAAAATGTAAATGATGATCATAACCAAAACACCAGATTAATATAGTGCTCTTCTTCTGTGGTAAAATAAAGCTTCTACATGTTCCTAGTCTAAAAGAAAAAAACAGTTGTGATTTTTGTAATTCTTTGGCCAAAATAAGAATGAAAATCTAAAACCAAGCATCTGGAAATGTGACAATACTTCATCAATGAACAGATGAAATATTAATATTATAAATGTTTTACAATTATATCCTCTAAATACCCAAGAGGAATACTTCAGTAGTATGAATTTTTGATGTTCTGTACTTTATTTTTGAATTTAAAGAATGAAGATATAACTAATTCTATCTCTTTACAAAAATGAACAGCAAGAAGGACAATTATTTTTGGCTTTGTGCAATTCAAAATAGAATATGAGTAATAAATAAAATTATATGTATGTATTCATGTGTATGTGTATATGTGTATATGAATGTGTATATATACTATGTATAGTCTTCAATGTATGCTGGTTAGCCTATATTAGTGATAATTAAAATTCTTTATCACATAATACAAATAACAGTTGATAAAAGTACTGTTATTACTGCTGGAGAAATAAGAAAGAAATAAAATTTCCTAAAGCAATCCTATATTATAGGTAGGAGGCTCACCAAACTTACTGGTAACTAAGTGATGCTGAAAGGGACCATATACCAATACATATACACTAGAAGAAAGATGAAGACATCAAGAAGTTTAAAAAAGATTAACACTTGGGGCACTGAGTGGCTCAGTCAGTTAAGCGTCCGACTCCGCCGGCTCAGGTCATGATCTCATGGTTGTGGGTTTGAGCCCCACGTCAGGCTCTGTGCTGACAGCTGAGAGCCTGGAGCCTGCTTAGGATTCTGTGTCTCCCTCTCTCTCTGCCTTTCCCCCAGTCATGCTCTCTCAAAAATAAACATTGAAAAAAAATTTTTTTTAAAAAGATCAATACTTCTCACTGACTCTAACACTTAGCTTATAGAAAAAGTGAAGAATTTGGCAATTATCTTAATTGACACAAATACTGTACCAAAAAATACTTAAAATCTTCTTGTTATTCCCTTAATAGTTTATTTACTTCAAAGCACCTACAACTATCCACTTCCCTTTTCCTGGGGAATCAAGACCAAAGTGATCACAGGTGAATTATGTAATCAAATGATGACTCATTTTCAATAAGAAATTAATTCATGTTATAGAAATTTTGAGGATCCAGGAATCCTGGCTCTGAATTTAAAAATACTACATTACATTAAAACTCTAACTTTGCTTTTATTCATATAGATCTGTTAATTTAAAATATAAACAATAGGGGCGCCTGGGTGGCTCAGTCGGTTGAGTGTCCGACTTTGGCTCGGGTCATGATCTTGTGGTTCATGAGTTCGAGCCCCACATCGGGCCATGTGCTGACAGTTCAGAGCCTGGAGCCTGCTTAGTAATCTGTGTCTCCCTCTCTCTCTGCCCCTTGCCCACTTGCATTCTGTCTTTCTGTCAAAAATAAATAAACATTAAAAAAAATTTAATATAAACAATAAATTGTGATGTTGTAGAAAGAGGGGAAAATTATTTGCTTTTGTTATTTTGTACCAATATTCACAAATTTCATATCTACCAAAAGCAGTAGGTAAACTTTGTAGTAAGCTTTGAAGTTTACGAAGTTCTTTTACATAAATCGACTTAGTATGTCCTTACATTAGCCTTAATATCCAGTTCACAAATTAAAAACTGTGCCTCAAACATATTAAATGATTTACCCAAAAATAAGTCACAGAACTCAAAACTGACAAAATGGAATTCTGACAGATTCCAATCTCTATACCTTTTTTTAAATGTCACTAACCATGCTCATTATGTTTTATGTTAGCTCTTATGCATTATACACCTTATATCTGAAAGTTCAGGCCCTTTTACCAACCTCTACTTCCCCCACTTACAAGCCTCTGGTAACCACTTTGCCATTCATTATATGAGTCTGAAGTTGGGTGTTTTGTTTTGTTTTTAATTCCACGTATAAGTGGTACTATGCAGTATTGGTCTTTCTTTGGCTTATTTCACATAGCATAATGCCATGAAGGTCCATGTTGTTGCAAATGGCAGGATTTCTTTATTTATCATGACTGAATAGTATTCCATTTGTGTGTATATGTCCACTGATGTACACACACATGCAAAAAAAAAAAAAAAACCCCGCTGTGCTATGGAGTATTACTTGGCAATCAAAAAGAATGAAATCTTGCCATTTGCAACTATGTGGATGGACCTAAAGTGTATTATGCTAGGGGAAATCAGTCAAAGAAAGACAAATATCATATAACTTCACTCATATGAGGATTTTAAGACACAGAACAAATGAACATAAGGGAAGGGAAGCAAAAATAATATAAAAACAGGGAGGGGAACAAAACAGAGACTTTTAAATATGGAGAACAAACAGAGGGTTACTGGAAGGGTTTGGGGAGGGGGGGATGGGCTAAATGGATAAGGGGCATTAAGGAATCTACTCCTGAAATCATTGTTGCACTATATGCTAACTAACTTGGATGTAAATTTAACAAAAATAAAATTAATAAAATTAATAAAATAAAATGGAATATTCTTTGTAACACACACATACACACACAAAAAGCTGGGCTATAGAAGAAATGACCAAGATAGAGCTAAAAGCAAGCTGGAATACCAGTGTGTATCATGTAGATGATGTCTTTACTTTAAATTCTGTACTGAAATTTGCTTCTGGTCCAAGAGGGCAAGATAGGAGGATCATGGACTCATCAACTCCTAGGACTCAGCTAACGTACAACTATATACAAGGCAATTCACTCCATACGAAATCCAAAAACTAGCTGAGTGACAGGTACACATTTAGCAAATAAGAAAATACCCACATGGGAACAGGTCTTGGCACACTCTCAACTATTTTGAACAATAAAGAATAAGGTGAAATGAACAACCATAAAGATTTGACAATCATAAGTTTGGGCCAGGATGAATGGTAAGGTTCATTTCCTACACAAGACCACTCTGTCAAGACTAGGAGAAGGTTGTTTTATTAAATCTTGCAAACCAATACAGAAAGTCAAGGAAACTGAAGAAAAAGGAATATGTTCCAAACAAAGGAATAAGATAAAACTCCCCCAAAAAGGTTTCCCATAACAGAGATAAGTGAGCTATCCAAGAAAGATTTGAAAATAATAGTCATAAAGATCTTCACCAAGGTCCTGGGAACGATGCATGAACAAAATGGGAATTTTAGCAAAAAGAAAAATATAAAAAGTATTAAACACATTATCACAAAGCTGAAAAATACAATAACTAAACTGAAAATTCAATACTGGGGTCAACATCAAACTAGATGAAGTGGAAGAAAGAATCCATCAACTCAAGGGGCACCTGGGTGGCTCAGTCAGTTAAGCACCCTACTCTTGATCTCAGCTCAGGTCATAATCTGACTCTGAGACTGGGCCCCACGTGGGGCTCTGTGCTGAGTGCAAAGCCTGCTTGGGCTTCTCTTTCTCTCTCTTTCTCTCCCCCTCCCCCACAGACGTGTGCGAGCTAGCTCGCTCTCTCACTCTCCTCTCAAGATAAATAAATAAACGTTAAAAAAAAAAAAAAAAAAGAATCCATGAACTCAAAGATGGGGCACTCAAATTCATCCAAAGAAAAAAAGAGGAACACAAGGAAAAAAGAATGAAAAAGATTAAGATAGCTTAAGGGACTTGACACCATCAAGCAGACCAAATACACAAACTAACTTTACACCTCAAGAAATTAGAAAAAGAACAAAAAACTAAGTCCAAAGTTAGTAGAAGGAAGGAAACAACAAAAAGCAGAGAAGAACTAAATGAAATAGAGACTAAAAGAGAAAAGATCAGTGAAACCAAGAGCTAATTTCTTGAAAAGATGTACAAAATAAACTGTTAGCAAGATTTACCTAGAAAAAAGAGTGAGAGCTCAAACAAATAAAATTGGAATGAAAGAAGAGACATTATAACTCATACCACACAAATACAAAAGATCATATAAGACTACTATAAATAATTATATGCCAACAAACTGGAAAACCTAGAAGAAATGAATAAACTCCTAAAAACATGCAGCTGACCAAGAATGAATCTCAAAGGAACAGAAAATCTGAACAGACCGATTACTAGTTAGGAGAATGATTCAGTAATCAAAAACAATAACAAATAAAAGTCCAGAACCAGACACCATCACTGGTGAATTCTATTTTTAAAAAAATTCAAACAGGAATTAATACAGTTCTAGTCAAAAACTTCCAAAAACTAGAAGAGAGAACGTTTCCAAACTTATTTTATAAGGTCATTATTGCCCTGATAAGAAAACCTATACAAAGACATTATAAGAAAAAAAGTTACAAGCAAATAAAATTACAGCCACCATCTTTGATGAATACACATGCAAAAATCCTCAACAAAATGCTAGTAAATCGATTTTTTTTAATTTTGATTTTTTATTTTAGAAAGAGACAGAGCATGACAGGGGAGAGGAGCAGAGGAAGAGGAAGAGAATCTTAAGCAGGCTCCACACTCAACACTCAGCACGGAGTCCAACATGAGTCTCAATACCACAATGCAAGCCAAAATTAAGAGTCAGATGCTCAAGTGACTGAGCCACCCAAGCACCCCAAATAGCAGTAAATTAAATTTAACAGTACACTAAAAGTATCAGATACCATGATCAACTGTGATTTATTCCAGGGATGCAAGGATGATTCAACACGTGTAAAGCAATCAATGTGATACACATTGGCAAAATGAAGAATAAAAATCATATGATCATCTCAATATATGCAAAAAAGCATCCGTAAAATTCAACATCCATTCATGATAAAAATTTTCATAAACTACATATAGAGGGTACATACCTCAACACAACAAAAGCCATATATGACAAGCCACAGATAACACTATATTCAATGGTGAAAAACAAGAAGCTTTTCCTCTAAGATCAGGAAAAAGATAAGGATGCCTACTATACCACTTTTATTCACATTGTACTGGAAGTCCTAGCCAGAGCAATTAGGCAAGATCAAGGGAGTGGGGAAAGGCATTCATATTGGGAAGGAAGAAGTAAAACTGTTTCTATTTGCAGATGACATGATATTACATGTCGAAAGCCCTCAAGACTCCACCAAAAACCTGTTAGAATTAATCAACAAATTTCATAAAGTCATAGGACACAAAATCGATATACAAAACTCAGTTGAGTTTCTATAAACTAACTTTTTATATTAGAAAGATAAATTAAGAAAACAGCCACCTTTACAACTACATCAAAAAGAATAAAATACCTAGGAATAAATTTAACCAAGGAGATGAAAGAATTATACTCTGTAAATTCTAAGACACTAATGAAAGAAAGTGAAGAAAACACAAATAAATGGAAAGATATTCTGTGTTCATGGATTAGAAGAATTACTATTGTTAAAATATCCATATTACTGAAAGCAATCTACAGATTCAATGCAATCACTTTCAAAATCCCAAGGTCATCTTTCATAGATACAATGAAGAATCCTAAAATTTGTATAGAATCACAAAAGACCCTGAATAGCCATAACAATCTTGAGAAAGAATGGAACTCCCAGATGGCTAGGTCACCTAAGCATCCAACTCTTGATTTCGACTCAGGTCTTGGTCTCATGGTTGTGAGATTGAGTTCCTTGTCGGACTTGTGCTGACCATGAGTCTGCTTAAGATTGTCTCTATCTCAGCCTGGGTGTCTCAGTCGGTTGAGTGTCTTCGGCTCAGGTCATGATCTCACAGCTTGTGAATTCAAGCCCCTCATTGGGCTCTGTGCTGACATCTCAGAGCCTGGAGCGTGCTTCTGATTCTGCGTCTCCCTCTCTCTCTGCCCCTCCCCACTCATGCTCTGTCTCTTTCTGTCTCAGAAATAAATAAACATAAAAAAAAAATTTTTTAAGTAAATAAAAAAAGATTGTTTCTGTCTCATAAACTGAGGGTTGCTGGAGGGAAGATGGGTGAGGTTATGGGATAAATGGGTGATGGGCATTAAGGAGGGCATGTGTTGGGATTAGCACTGGGTGTTATATCACTAAATTCTACTAATGGATACAAACTATATGTTAACTAACTTGAATTTAAATAAAATCTTGGAAGAAAAAAAAAATGGCAGAGAACTGAACAGGCATTTTTCCAGAGACAGACAAATGTCCAGCAGGTACCTGAAAGGTATTCAACATCTCTAGTCATCAGGAAAATAGAAATCAAAACCACAATGGGATATCACTTCACACCTGTTAGAGAGGCTGTCATCAAAAAGAAAAGAGATAACAAGCATTGGCAAGGATGTGGAATAAAGGAAACCCCTGTGCACTGTTGGTGGGAATGTAAATTGGTACAGCCACTATGAAGAACAGTATGGAGGTTCCTCAAAAAATTAAAAATAGAACTACCATATGATCTAGCAATCACACTTCTGGGTATACATCCACAGGAAATGAAAACAGGATTTTGAAGAGATATCTACACTCCCATGTTCTTTGCAACAGTATTCATAAGAGCCAAGGTATGAAAATGAAGTAATGTCTAAACTTTTTAAAATATTTATTTATTTTGAGAGAAAGAGAGAGCTTGAGCAGGGAAGGGGCAGAGAGAGAGGGAGAAAGAATCCCAAGCAGGCTGCACACTGCCAGCACAGAGCCCAACGTGGGGCTCAATCCCACAGACCATGAGATCATGACCTGAGCCAAGACCAAGATTCAGATGCTTAACCGACTAAGCCACCCTGGCACCCCTAATATCTATACTTTTAATTCAGATCAGAGGACCTGCCTGATTTGGAGAAATTTAAATGGTCCTTTCATACCCGGCTCTTAGTAGAGATGTTATACCAGGAATATCAATCTCTGGTTCTACCAGGGATCAGCTGACTCCTCTCCTTTAGGTCCTGTAAGGTCCTACTTGCTGGCCTCATCAGAAAGTCAGAGTTCTCGAGTCCTAAAAACAGTACTGGTCTGTTGCAACTTTAGTTTGGAACTGGGGGAAACCTTAAAGATTTTCTAGCCTTCATTTTATTTATTAAAAAAAAAGATTCAAAAAGGCTCAGTGACTTGTCCAGGGTTACTTTTCTTAAGTTTAATTTTTTTTTTAAAAGAAGTAAACATTTTTCAAGTTTTCTTTGAAAACTTTTTATGGGAAAAAGAAGTAAAAATCTGCCCAAAGTTTTAAATACATTCTTTTAAAAGTTGCCATTTTCAAATTTGTCCAATACAGTCTGATTGAAAGACATTAAAATAAAGGAAGATGAACTTGCCCTTCTGTTTAATAAAAAAGAACAGAGAGGAGAAATCTATTTATCAACACATATAATACTTTATTTTTCAGCAGTGTTCCTAAAACCAAGAAATTTAAGGAAAATAAAATAATGGCAAATGCATTCCAAACTTCACAGAATTTTTTTTAGAGCTTTCTGGAGAAAGTAGATAAAGACAAGTCCACCTGTGAATTATGATATTCTCAGAAAATTGTTTAAAAGATAAATGGTTTTGTTCTATTTTTCTACAAGGAGAAAAGAAATCAGACTTTATGAAACACAGTGGAAAGTCCCATCCTTCCCATGCCTATCCTCATTAGTACAAGATAATGAAAGCCAGGGTATCACTGTTTATGATCCAAACTGCATGCTTTGGTTTCCACTAGGAGTTACTCTAAATTTCCTAATAAAATGTTTTGTATTTCCATTTATTGGGGTGATTTCTTTGTAACTGCTACTATTGCACATGTTTATTGACAGTTAAAATGGTCTGTGGCTTATACTTTGTGTTTGAGATCATTGTTTTGCCGTCTTTTCATTGTCCCTTGCCCCACTTTTTTTTATACATTAAGAATATCCAGTGCCAGGGTGCCTGGATGGCTCAGGCGGAAGAGCATGCTACTCTCGATCTCCAGGTCATGAGTTCAAGCCCCATGCTGGGTGTAGAAATTACTTAAAATAAATAAATTAAATTTTAAAAAAGAATATCCACTGACTACATCTTCATTAACTTTATCAACAGACCCAAAAATGAAAATATACTAGAACTGACCAAGTCAGAACTTGTAATCCTGAAGTAGTGTATAAGTATGAGAAAACAAACTAGTAATGAAGACAAGTATGATAGCCAAAAAAATTGAAGAAGGCTCTTGAAGCCAAGCTTTATTGCCAGAGAAAGTAAATGTAACATTCACTTTGGTTTTTGTATTCCTGGAATGCATTCCTCCTCTGAGGAAGAATAAAAACAGTAATAAACCTAAATCAAGACAAAAAAAATTTTGAGGACAACTAATTATATCTTTTTTCTTCATAATACAGAGCAAATCTTAACACTCAACGGTACAACATATAACGGAAAAAGATCTCATTAATTAAAATATCTCACTAGTATTTAAAGACTGCCTCTGGTGGCTTAGGTGAAACAGATATATAGTATCTTTTTAAAAAGGCTATAATAGCCCCAAAGTTTTCTGCAAGTATTTTCAATCTTCTTTGTTAGTTTGATAAACTTAACTCTTTTTCTAAAATATAATTTGTAATTAATTTTGCAAGTATTTGTCATAACACATTCAATGTGTGGACCTCTGTCCCTAAAAAGAAAATTCTAAATTTATTTTATATAAAATATGAATTTATTTGGTTGTCTCATTTATATACTTAGCTTCTATAAAATTCCTTGCATTTTCATAAACTTCAGACAGCAGGACACACACAGAAGAGTGAGAAAAAGAGAAGAGGATTTTGTAATAGAATCCTGCCTGAGCCAACTCTCAGTAGTCTTTTGGCAAAAGGCCTTGTGTGAACTATATCCAAGACCTCAGTCTAAGGCAGCCAAAGGTTTCCGAAAAGAATAGGTCCAAAATGGCTTATTACCTTTCACATTTGACCTTCTACCTAGTTGCCTCATACTTTGTGAACTTAAAATCTTGTGAGAGAATGCTTAGCCATCCTGTTTACAAACACAGCCTATTTATTCCACAGGAACAGTTTGGCAGGACATATCCAGGTCAACTGACCTTGAGTTGTCACAGAAACGCTAGGCCTCAGACTCCTCTTATAATTAAGCCAAACTGCAACATTGTGACCAGCTGAAATCAGGGCTGGACTGTGTAGCAATCATTAATTATTCAGTTCACTTTCATGTTGTATACTTCCAAGTATTAACATACAAAATGTGAAAGCAATCATACATAAACTAGAAGTAGTATAAATGAGGCCTACATGGAAAAGAGAAAAAGCAGAAATTTTTAACTGGAATATTACAAGCTATTCTCAACTATTACACTGCAAAATTTGTAAGCACACAACGAAAATCACACAATCTTTTAGTTATTTATGTGTTTTCAAAACCAGTCTGTCTTAGTCAGGCTTTGCCTTATATTAAGCATTTGCCTGAAGAAATTACTTGATTAAATTAATTATCTCCAGAGGCAATCCAAGATGGCAGCACAGAAGATCCTGAACTCACCTCCTCCACAGACCAAATTTACAGATACATTTGGAACAATTCCCTCTGAAAAAGATCCAAAAAGTAGCTGTACAGCTCCTTCACAACAAATGGTAAAAGGGCCACATCGAGATGGTTAAGAAAGGTAGAAAGAGTCTCACCAAAAACCCCACCACCAAGTTGGTAGCCCACAATTGGGTCAGATCTCAAAAATCCCAAGCTTCTCCCCGAGAAGTAAGGGGTTCATCATTCTTCATGTAAGGCACCCCAATCCTTGAGACCTACAAAAAAGAGACAAACCCCCAAAATGTGTGGCTTTGAAAACCAATAGGGTTCACATCTAGGAGACCCAAAGAGCTGTAGGGAACTGAGATTCTGCTCTAAAAGGGCTTATGGAGGGGCGCCTGGGTGGCTCGGTTGGTTAAGCATCCGACTTCGGCTCAGGTCATGATCTCACGCTCCGTGAGTTCAAGCCCCACGTCGGGCTCTGTGCTGACAGCTCAGAGCCTGGAGCCTGTTTCAGATTCTGTGTCTCCCTCTCTCTCTGCCCCTCCCCTGTTCATGCTCTCTCTGTCTCAAAAATAAATAAACGTTAAAAAATAAATAAATAAATAAATAAATAAATAAATAAATAAATAAATAAATATAAAATAAAATAAAATAAAAGGGCTTATGGACAGACTTACTCCCTGTAGAGACCAGTACAAAAGCAGCAGTTTGAAAAGTGTCTAGATTCTATGTAAAGGAGATTCATTTGCTAATCTTAAAGTGCTGCCAGAGGGGCAGATGCCTGCTGAGACTATCTCCAGGGACAAAGGTGCTACAAGTCACCATTTTTGTGTTCTTCTAACTTGCTAATGCCAGGGAGCAAATCCCAGCCCAGTGCTTTCTTGCTGCTCTGCAAAAGCCAGCGGGTGCATGCTGGCCCTGCATTCTCCTGATGCCTCACTAAAGCCAGCAGGCATAAGCAGTACACACAGGAGACACTCTGTGATCACCTGGCTCTGGTGGGGGATCTGGCTTCTGCGGGGAAAGGGGGTGGGTTACATTTCTAGGCTCCATGGGACTGAAAGAATCAGAGACAGTTCTTGGCAGGCTGCCACCCCAAGGGTACTGCACAGACACAAAATGAAACACACCCCAGTCCTCCTGTGCAAAGACCTATTTACTTTCCCTGGAGCTTCAGCCTGAGGGGCCGATTTCAGGTTTGCCACATACTCAGAGGCTACAGAACCACTTAGGCAATCAATGTATGCAGGGGAATGCCATCTTCATACTCTCCCTCAGCCTCAATATAGTTCTGCAGTAACCTCCCAAAAAGGACTTACATATTCAACTGAAGCCCTGCTATTTCCACCTGTCACCCAGGGGTCACCTCCAGATCACCTTATCTGGAAGCCAGCAAGGTTTAAGTTCCACAAGGCTGTATATATCTGAATGCTTAAAAGCTGCTGCCTGAGGGTCTCGTTTTCAATCAGCCGGAAAATAGGTGCTGACTGAGATCTCTCCCTTTGGAACATTGACAGGTCTTGGCACACCTTGACCTATCAAGTATAAATCAGGCTGCTTAGACAATCACAAAGGTTTGAAAGACAACCAGGTTTACCTTCCAGACTGAGAGAAGTACTATTCTGCATAATACACAGAAACAAAACCAGAGTATTTCCCAGAGGAAACAAAGGAATATCTACCAAATGAAAGACCAAGATAAAAACCTCATTAAAAAAAAGAAACAGAAAAGAAAGAAACCTCAATGAAACAGAGATAAATAAGTAATATACCTGATAAAGAATTCAAAGTAATAGTCACAAAGATGCTCAACTAACTGGGGAGAAGAATGAATGAACACAGAACTTCAATACAAAATATATGAAAATACCAAAAAGAAGTCATAGAGACGAAGAATATAACAACTGAACTGAAGAATACACTAGAAGGTTCAATAGCCGACTAAATCAGAGCAGAAGAAATGAACACTGAGCTCATAGACAAGGCAGTGGAACTCACCCACATAAAGCAACAGAAAGAAAAAAGAATTTTAAAAAGTGAATGTACTTTAAGAGACCAATAGGAAAACATCACAAGAAACAACATTCACATTACAGGAGTCCCAGGAGGGGAGAGAGAGACAAGGGCAGAAAACTTATTTAAGGAAATAATGGCTGAAAATTTCCCTAACCTGAAAAAGAAACCAATATTGAGATCTAGGGAGCCCAGAAAGTTCCAAATGAGAGGAACCCAAAAAAATCCACACCAAGATATATCATAATTAAATTGTCAACAATTAAAGAGAAAGAGAGAATCTTGAAAGCAGCATGAGAAAACAACTTGTCACATATAAGGAAATCCTCATAAGACTATCAGCAAATTATTGAGAGTGAGAGGCTAAGAGAAAAATTACCAGGTGTACTCACAACTGCAAAGAAAAGATCTTTCCCCTCCCCCGTCATCCGGAAACCAGTCAGGGCGCGCCCGGTGGTAGTCTGACATAAAGGTGGGAACCAATCAAGTTCTGCTGAATGGTTTGAAATAAAGGCGGGAACCAATCAAGTTCTGCTGAATGGTTTGAAATAAAGGCGGGAACCAATCAAGTTCTGCTGAGCGTTCAAATTTAAATGTCAACCTATAACAACTCTGTAACCTCAAAAAAATCCCTAACTTGTTTGTGCCTGTCTATAAAAGAAGCTGTAAGATCCTTGCTCAGGGCCTCTTGCGTCACCGGCAACGAGTGCGTGGAGGACCGGGTTCGAACGCAATAAACGACCCTTGCCACTTGGCTTTGGCTCTGGACTCTGGTGGTTTGTTTTCGGGGGGTCTCTCGAATCGGGGCATATCAAGAGAAACTATGAAGGCCAGAAAGGAATGGCATGATGTATTCAAAGTGCTAAAAGGAAAAAAAATGCAACCAAGAATACTTTAACCAGCAAGGTTTTCATTCAGAATACAAAAAGAGATGAGTATTCCAGACAAAAAAAAAAAGCTAAAAATTGTTTATCACAACTAAACCAATCTTACAAGAAATCCTTCTTAAAGCTGGAAAGAAAGGGAACTAGTATTAAGAAGATGAAAGTATAAACCTCACTAGTATAAATATATAATAAAGGTAGTAGATTAATCACTGATAAAGCTAGTATGAAGGTTAAAAGACAAAAGTAGTAAAAATAAGTGTGACTACAATTATCAGTTAAGGGATATACAAAACAAAAAGATGTAAAATGTGACATCAAAAGCATAAAATGTGGGAGGAGGTAAATGCAGACTTTAAAATGCATTTAAACTGAAGCTGCTATAAGTTTAAAATGGATTTATATAAATATATAGGCTGTTACATGTGAGCCTCATGATAACCAAAACTCAAAACCTATCATATATACACAAAAGATGATAAGAAAGGAGTCTAAGCAAAACACTAAAGAAAGTCATCAAACCACAAGCTAAGACAGCCAGAGAATAAGAAAGGAATATAAAGGAACTAAAAACAACCAAAAAATAATTAATGAAATGGCAGTAAACACATACCTATAAATAATTATTTTAAATATAAATGGACTAAATTCTTAAATCAAAAGACACAGAGTGGCAGACTGGATTAAAAAACAAGACCAATCTATACGCTGCCTACAAATGTAAGGGCACACACAGACTGAAAGTGAAGGATGGAAAAAGAAGTTCCAAACAAACAGAAATGAAAAAAACAAGCTGGAGTAGCTATATCAGACAAAATAGACTTTAAAACAAAGACTATAAAAAAAAGAAAAAGAACATATTACACAATGACAAAAGGGTCAATCCAACAAGAGGATATAACATTTGTAAATACCGATGCACCTAAAATAAGAGCACCTAAATATATGAAGCAAAAGTGAACAGACCTAAAGGGACATATCGACAGCAATACAATGGTTGTAGGGGACTTTAATACTCCACTTACAACAATTGATTGTTCATCCAGAGAGAAAATTAATAAGGAAACAACACATTAGACCAAATGGACTTAATATATAGAGAATATTCCACCGAAAAACAGAATACACATTCTCTTCAAGTGCACATAAATTATTCTGTAGGATAGATCATATGCTAGGCCAAAAAATAAGACTCTATACATTTAAGAAGACTGAAATCATAATATGCATCTCCTCTGAACAAAATAGTATGAAACTAGAAACTAATTACAAGAAGAAAACTGGAAAAAACAAAAACACATGAACAGTAAACCACATGCTATTAAACAACCCATGGGTCAACAAAGAAATCAAAGAGGGGATTTAAAAATACCTTGAGACAGAGGCACCTGGGTGGCTCAGACAGTTAAGCATCTGACTTATTATAATAACATCTGGCTCCATCCATGTTGTCATAAGTTTCAAGATTTTATTCTTTCAGGGGCGCCTGGGTGGCTCAGTCAGTTGACCGTCTGACTTTGGCTCAGGTCATGATCTCATGGCTCCTGAGTTTAAGACCCGCATTGCGTTCTATACTGACAGCTCAGAGCCTGGAGCCTGCTTCGAATTCTGTGTCTCCCTCTTTCTCTGCCCCTCCCCTGCTCATACTCTGTCACTCTCTCAAAATAAATAAACATTAAAAACATTTTTTTAAATACCTTGAGACAAATAAAAAAGCCAATACAAGTCAACAAAAATCTTTGAAAAGCAGCAAAAGCAGTTCTAAGAGGGAAGTTCATAGCAATACAAACCTACCTCAAGAAACAAGAAAAATCTCAAATAAACAATCTTTTACCTAAAGAAACTAAAAAAAGAAGAAATGAAGACCAAAGTTAGAAGAAAGGAAATAACAAGCATCAGAGATGAAATAAATGAAATAGAAACCAAAAAGACAATAGAAAAGATCAGTGAAATTAAAAGATGTTTCTTTGAAATGACAAACAAAATGACTCACCTTTAGGAGACTAAGCCAGAAAAAAAAAAAAAAAAGAGGACTCAAAATCATAAATGAAAGAGAAGTTACAATGATATCACAGAAATACAAAAGATCATAAGAGACTACTATGAATGGTTATATGCCAACAAACTGGACAACTGAGAATATATATATTTCTAAAAACACAATCTTTCAAGATTGAATGATTTATAATCAGAAAATGTGAACAGACCAATCACTACAAATGAGATTGAATCAATAATCAAAGCTTCCTAACAAACAAAAGTCCAGAACCAGGCAGCTTCACCACTGAATTCTAGGAAACATTTAAAGAATATTTAATACCTAGACTTTTCAAACTCTTCCAAAGAATTAAAGACGAGAGAACATTTCCAAACTCATTTCACAAAGCCAGCAATACTCTGATAACAAAACCACCACAAAAAAACTGTAGGTTAATATCTCTGATGGACACAGATGCAATGAAATATTAACAAACCAAATTCAAAAACACATCAAAAGAATAAAACATTGTGATCAAGTGGGATTTACTCCAAGGATGCAAAGATAGTTCAACATCTGCAAATAAATCAGCATGATACACATTAACAAATTAAAGGATGAAAATCACCCTATCATCTCAACAGATGCAGAAAAACATTTGATAAAAGTTAACACCCATTTATGATTTTAAAAAACTCTCAACAAAGTGAGTATAGAGGGGCATCTGGGTGGCTCAGTCTTTTGAGCATTCAACTCTTGATTTCAGCTGAGGTCATGATCTCGTGGTTCCTGGGATCAAGCCCCATGCTGGGCTCTGCACTGACAGCATGTAGCCTGCTTAAGATTTTCTCTCTTCCTCTCTCTCTGCTCCTCCCCTACTTGCATGCACACTCTCTCAAAATAACTTAAAAAAAAATAACTTAAAAAAAACTTAAATAAACTTTAAAAAAAAGTGAGTATAGAGTAAATGTACCTCAACATAATATAGGCCATATACTTAAAGCACACATCATAAACTTTTCCTTCAAGATCAAGAACAAGAGAAGGATATACACTCTCCCCACTTTTATTCAAGATAGTATTTGCAACCCTAGCCACAGTAATAAGGCAAGAACAACAAATAAAAAGCATCCAAATTGAAAGGGAAGAAGTAAAACTTTCCCTATTCATAGACAACATGATTTTATATGAAAACCCTAAGTACTCCGCCAAAATCTGTTAGAACTAATCAGCAAGTTCAGTAAAGTTACAGGGTCAAAATCAACATACAAAAATCTGTTGCATACACTTAACAACAAACTATCAGAATAAGAAATTAAGAAAACAATCACTTTAAAATTACAGTAAAAAGAATAAAATACCTAGAAATAAATTTAACAAAGGAGGTGAAAGACCTATACACTGAAAACTTTAAGACACAGATGAGAGAAATTAAAGAAGACACAAATAAATGGAAAGATATTCAAGCTCATGCCCTGGAAGAGTTAATACTGTTAAAATGTTCATATTATCCCAAAACAATCTACAGATTCAATGCAACCCCTATCAAAATCCAAACAGTAAACAATCAATCAACAAACAATCCTAAAATTTGTATGAAACCATGAAAGACCTTGAATCCCAATGGCAATCAATCAATCAATGAACAATGCTAGAATTTATATGAAACTACAAAAGACCTCAAATAATTAAAGCAATCTTGAGAAAGAACAAAGCTGCAGGCATTTGCAACCTGATTCCAAACTATATTACAAAGTTATGGTAACCAAAACAGTGTGGTAAAAGCATTAAAACAGACATATAGATGAACAGAACAGAATAAGAACCCAGAAATAAACCCACACGTATATATGGTCAATTAATCTGCAACAAAGAAGCCAAGAATATACAAAGAGGAAAGAATAGGCTCTTCAGTAAACAGTGCCGGGAAAACCAGATAGCCACATGCAAAAAAAATGAAACTAGACTGCTACCTTACATCACTAACAAAAATGAAGATGAAATGGATTAAAGACTTAAATGTAAGGCCTGAAACCATAAAACTCCCAGCCTACCATTACTAAAAATCTTTGGCCAAAGGTTAGCCTTTATGGGGATTTGCTCACCAGGTTCTCATTACCTTAAATGATAGGAAAACTCAAGCTGTGATTTTTGGTTAAAATGGTCCTAGGTTCTTTGGCAAAAGTAAATGCAAATCCTCTCTATAGAAAAGTAGCTTTATTCTAAGCCTCCAGGATTCTCCAAATAATATTTCAAGGGCAATGAGAAAGATAATACAAGGACACAAAACACAAGAAGACAAAAGCCTACACAAATAAAAAACAACTGCAAGAGACCCATTAAGACTTTAAATATTACAGGGGCGCCTGGGTGGCTCAGTCGGTTAAGCGTCCGACTTTGGCTCAGGTCACGATCTCGCAGTATGTGAGTTCGAGCCCCGCGTGGGGCTCTGTGCTGACTGCTCAGAGCCTGGAGCCTGTTTCAGATTCTGTGTCTCCCTCTCTCTCTGTCCCTCCCCCGTTCATGCTCTGTCTCTCTCAGTCTCAAAAATAAATAAACGTTAAAAAAAAAATTTTTTTTTAAAAGACTTTAAATATTAGAATTATCAGAGACAATTTACTACATTAAAAAATGAGTGGCATGCTTAAAAATATCTGCAGGTGTAAGAAACTACAAGAAGTGTAAAAGCAAATTAGGAAAAGAATCAAATGGAATTTCTAGAAATTAAAATGACTGTATTTATAAATTAAATATTTGCAAATCACCTCTCTGACAAAATATTAACACCCAGAAAATATAAATAATACAACTCAACAGCATAAAAACAAATAACTTGGTTTAAAAATGGGTAAAGGATCTGAATAGACATTTTTTCAAAGAAGACTTACAAATGGCCAACAGTTATATAAAAATACTCAACATCACTAATTGGGAAAAGCAAATCAAAACCATAAGGAGATATCATCTCATACCTGTTAGGATGGCTATTATCAAAAAGATGAGAAAAGGGAATATACGTTGAAATATAAATTGATACAGGTATGGAAAAAGTATGGAGGTTTCTCAAGAATCAAAATTGGAACTACAAACTGTGGGATGTCTGGCTGGCTCAGTCAGTAAAGCATGTGACTCTAGATATTGGGGGTAGAGTTTATCCAAAAAAAAAAAAAAAAAGGAAGGAAGGAAGGAAGAAAAGATAGAAAGAAAGGGAGGAAGGAAGAAAGAAAACAGAACTACCTTATGATCCAGCAATCCTACATCTGTGTACATATTCAAAGAAAATAAAATCATCTCAAAGAGCTATCTGCATCCCCATGTTCACTACAGCATTATTCACAATAGCTAAGATATGGCAACAACCTAAGTGTCCATCATGGATTTTTAAAAAGGAATATTATTTAGCCAACAAAAAAGGAAGGAGGAGCACTGGGGTGGCTCAGTCAGTTGAGCATCCAACTCTTGATTTCAGCTCACAGTCTCACGGTTCGTGAGTTCGAGAGCCCTGAGGGGGGTTCTGTGCCGACAGCACAGGACCTGCTTGGGATTCTCTGTCTCCTTTCTCTCTACCCCTCTTCTGTTCATGTTCTCTCCCCCTCTCTCTCAAAAATGAGTACATAAACATTTAAAAAAAGAAAAAAAAGGAAGGAAACCCTGCCATTTGCAATAATGTGGATAAACTTGGAGGACATTGTGCTAAGTGAATTAAGTCAGGCAGAGAAAGACAAATACTATATGATCTCATTTTTATGCAGAATCTAAAAAAGTCAAACTCAGAGGCTAGAAAGGAGAACAGTGGTTGTCAGGGTTGGGGGGCAGGCGGGAATGGGAAGATGTTAATTATAGGGTATGAACTTTCGGTTATAAATTCTGAAGATCTAATTATACAGCATAATAGTTAATTATACTGCATTGTATACATGAGATTTGTTAAGAGAGTAGACCTTAGGTGTTCTCAACCACACACACACACACACACACACACACACACACACAAAGGTAACTATGTGGAGTGATAGATATGTTAATTAACTTTACTGTGGTAATCATTTCACAATGTATAGGTACATTAAATTATCATGTTGTACACTATATAAGAATAAATTTTTTTAAACTATGCTTTTTCCTGGTTTTGGCACCAAAAAAACCCAAAAAGCAAAAACAAACAAAACTATGATCTGCCATTAAGAAGTTACTGTGACTCCCTCTCTCTATGCCCCTCCCCCGTTCATGCTCTGTCTCTCTCTGTCCCAAAAATAAATAAAAAACGTTGAAAAAAAAATTTAAAAAAAAAAAAAAAAAAAAAAAAAAGGGGCGCCTGGGTGGCGCAGTCGGTTAAGCGTCCGACTTCAGCCAGGTCACGATCTCGCGGTCCGTGAGTTCGAGCCCCGTGTCAGGCTCTGGGCTGATGGCTCGGAGCCTGGAGCCTGTTTCCGATTCTGTGTCTCCCTCTCTCTCTGCCCCTCCCCCGTTCATGCTCTGTCTCTCTCTGTCCCAAAAATAAATAAAAAACGTTGAAAAAAAAATTTAAAAAAAAAAAAAAAAGAAGTTACTGTGATATACAATATACTTCAGAAAAGTTGTTTAGAAGCTAAAGTGTATACACAAACACAAAGCCTGACATTAGTGAAACAAATATTCATAACTGAAATGATTAGTCATTATATTCTTGTACTATGAGCTAAATAATTGTGTCCCCTCAAAATTCATGCGTTTAAGTCCTAATCCCAATTTAATGGTATTTAGAGGTAGAGGTACCTTTGGGAGGTAATTAGGTCTTGGGAGTGAAACTCATGAATGGGATTAGTGCCCTTACAAGACATGAGAGAGATGATCTCTCTCCCCACCATGTGAGGATACAGCAAGTAGGTAGCCATCTGCAAATCAGGAACAAGAGCCTCACCAGACACTGAATCTGTCAGCACCTTGATCTTGCACTTCCCAGACTTCAGAACTGTGAGGAATAAATGTTTGTCATTTAAGTCACCCAACCAGTTTACGGGATTTGTTATAGCAGTCTGAACTGACCTGAACATATTGAAAAAGCAGCAACTAATTACTTATAGGACCTAAGAAAGAAAAATACAAGAATATGAAATTGTGCTATGCTTTCTTACAGAGATATAGGTAAAAGATCATGCGTAAAGTAATGCAAATGAAGAAATGTTTGCCAAATCCTTTGGGAAAATGACAAATTTCTAAGCAACGAGGGTCAGTATGACCATTCATGCATCACATAATACTATTAATGCATTAGTAACATTTTTGTCTCTTTTAGTGGTGCATAAATAAATCGTACATCTTTCAATTGATGGTATTTTAGATTTATGAAAACAGTACTTGAAGAAATCAAAAATTTTCCAGAACTGATCAAAGACACCAATCCACATAATCAAGAAACCAAAAGTTCCCAGGCAATATAAATAAAAGTAAATCCACACTTAAAGACATCACAAAAAAACTATTTAAGTCTAAAAGAAAAGAACAGGACCTTAAAAACAACCACAGTGGGAGAAAAAAAAGGAAGGTTACCTTCAAAAGAAGGTCAGATGCCAGGTTTATGAAGCACAAAGTTAAATATTGTTACAATGGCAATTCTCCCCAGGTTGATTCATATATTCAACACAATTCCTACCAGAACTTTGGCAGCCTTCTGTAAAAAATTGGTAAAGATAATCCTAAGATTTATATAGAATTACAAATTACATAAAATTGCAAAATTTACATAGAATTTATACAGAATACCAAAACAATTCTGACAAAGGAAAACAAAGCTGGGGCACCTGGGTGGCTCGGTTAGTTGAGAATGCAACTCTTGATTTTGGCTCAGGTCGTGATACCAGGGTCATGGGATCAAGCCCCACGTTGGGCTCCACCCTGAGTGGGGAGCCTGCTTGAGATTCTCTCTCTCTCCCTCTCCATCTGCCCCTCTCCCCTACTCACACTCCCTCTCTAAAATTAAATTAAATTTAAAAAAAGAAAGACAAGCAAAGCTGGACAACTTATACTTCCCAATTTCAAAACTTAATATAAAGCTACTTCAATTGTTATCAACATGATGTTGTACTGGCAAAGGACAGACATGTAGAGGCACCTGCGTGGTTCAGTCCGTTAAACGTCCAACTCTTGATTTCAGCTCATGTCATGATCTCATGGTCATGAGATCAAGCCCTGAATCAGGCTCTGCACTGACAGTGTAGAGACTGCTTGGGATTCTCTCTCTCCCTCTCTCTCTGCCCCTCCCACACTTGTGCACGTACACACACACACACTTTCTCTCTCAAAATAAATAAATAGACTTAAAAAAAAAGACATGTAGATCAGTAGAATAGAACTGAGTACAGAAATAAACACTTGTATTTATAGTCAACTGACTTTCAACAAAGGTATAAAAGAAAGTCACAGAGGGAAAGGATAGCCTCTTTAATGAATGGTGCTAGGAAAACTGAATATTCATATAAAAATTAACAGAAAATAAATCAGAAATTTGATTGTTAGAGCTAAAACAAATTTTTAAAAGAAAACACATGTGATTATCTTTAAGACCCTGGGCTAGGCAAAAATTTCTTAGATATAACAAAAAGATTTTTGATAAAATAGACCTCACCAAAATTCAAGTCTTTTGTACTTCAAAAGACGCCATTAAGAAAATTAAAAGACAAGCAAAAGTGGGAGAAAATATTGCAAAATTTATATGTTATAAGGGACTTATATACAAAATAGTCAAAGAGGGGCGCCTGGGTGGCTCAGTCGGTTAAGCGTCCGACTTCAGCTCAGGTCACCATCTCGCGGTCCGTGAGTTCGAGCCCCATATCGGGCTCTGGGCTGATGGCTCAGAGCCTGGAGCCTGCTTCCGATTCTGTGTCTCCCTCTCTCTCTGCCCCTCCCCTGTTCATGCTCTGTCTCTCTCTGTCTCAAAAATAAATAAAACGTTAAAAAAAAATTCAAAATAGTCAAAGAATTCTTTGTATATAAGAAAAAAAACAATCTAAAAACTGAGTAAATTTTTCAAAAAAAAAAGCATTTCACCAAAGAATATATATGAATGAATAATAAGCATATGAAAAGATATTCAATACCATTAGTGTAGGAAATGCAAATTAAAACTACAACAAGAAGCAATTTCACACCCACTAGGATGGTTATAATATTTTTTTTAATAGATGATAATAGGGGCACCTGGTGGGCTCAGTCAGTAGAGACTCTTGATCTTGGGGTCATGAGTTCAAGCCCCATGTTAGGTGTAGAGATTACTTTAAATAATAGATGATAATGTGGGGAAACAAGAATCCTTACACTTTGCAGGTGGGAATGCAAACACTTTAGGCAATAGTTTGACAGTCTCATATAAAAAGTTGGAAATAAATTTGCCAAGGGATGCCTGTGTGGCTCAGCTGGTTAAGCATTCAACTTTGGCTCAGGTCATGACCTTACAGTTCGAGAGTTCGAACCCCGTGTCAGGCTCTGTGCCGACAGCTCAGAGCCTGGAGCTGCCTTCAGATTCTGTGTCTCCCTCTCTCTGCCCCTCCCCTGCTCACACTCTGTCTCTCTCTCTCAAAAATAAATAAACTTAAAAAAGAAAGAAAGAAAGAAATTTGCCAAATGACTGGGTAATTCTACTCTTAGGTATTTACCCAAAAGAAATGAAAACATATACAAAGATTTACACATGAATTCTTTTAGCAGCATTATTCATATTCACAGTCAAAATCTGAAAGAAACTTAAATGTCCATCAACTGATGAAAAGAGAGACAAAATGTGGTATATCTATAGAGTGGAATACTATTCATCAATAGAAAGAACAAATCACTAATACATGCTTCAACACACATGAAACTCAAAAATATGCTAAGTGAAAGAATGCCAACACAAGAGATCACATATTGTGTGACTTGATTTATACAAAATTTCAAGAAAAAGCAAATCTACAGAGACAGAAAATAGATTAGTGTCGTTTGGGGTCAGGGAGAGGGAATGGGGATTAACAGGTAATGGACATGAGGTTTCTTATTAGGGTGACAGAAATGTTCTAAAACTAATCGATGATGGCTGCACAAAATTGCTGAATTTATTTTTAAAAAATCACTGAATTATATACTTGACATAGGTGAATTTATAATATACAAAATATATCTTCAAAGCTATACACACACACACACACACACACACACATATATCCATATATACATACATATATACATATGTGAAGGTCAGATCAATAATTGACATCACAAAAACAACAGCAAAAACCAGAAAACAGTGGAATGAGATCTTAAATATGATGACAAAAATTACTGCTAATCCTGAATTTTACACCCAGCAAAATATGGTTAAAGAATAAAATAAAAAGACTTTGTCAGAACAATAAAAACAGAGTTTGTCATCAACACTTTCTAGAAGAAATGCACAAGAATAAACTACTAGTAGCAGAAACATATTCCAGATAGAAGATCTAACATGGAAGAATTAACAGTAAATAAAGTGCTAAATATGTGAATACTTGTACATAAATATAACATATAAAAAATAGTAACAAGTCTCAAGGGTTAAAAAATATACAAAGCACAAAAACAATGTGTCAGGTGGGGGGATAAATGGGGTTAAAGTGTTGTAAAGTTTTTGTATTATCCAAAAGGAGGTAAAAGGTACCGATTAACTTTAGACTATGAAAATTATGTTTATTATTCATTCTAGAGTAACCAATAAATGAACAGAAACAGAGTGTATAACTTCTAAATTACATGGAAAATGGAAAATTTTTAAATTATCAATTGTATTCTTCAGGGATATCCAGAGAAACAGAACTAAAACCAATAGGTAGGATGGATATATACATATTGGTTCATAAAGAGAGCTGCAGTAAACAAGCTGGAGGCCCAGGACTGCTGATGGTGTAGTTCCAATCCAAGCCCAAAGGCCTGAGAACTAGGTGAACCAATAGTATAGTTCCTGTCTGAAAGCCAGCTGGCTTGAAACCCAAGAAAAGCTAAATGTTTCAGTTCTATACAAACCTTCAACAGATTAGATGAGGCTCATCCATACTGGAAGGGCAATCTTCTTTACTCATCTACCAAGTCAAATATTAATCTCATCCAGAAACACCCCCATGAACACACCCAGAATTTTTTACGAAAGAATATTTGACCAAGTCTCTGATTACCATTCTGGCCCAGTGAAGGAGACAAAATTAATCATCATGTCGATCCAAAGACAGCAAAAACGGAGAGAAAAACAGAAAAGACATGTCAAATAGAAGATGTAAAGACAGCAAAGTCTACCATGTCAGTAAATACAATAAATGTAAATAAATTTAAATTCTACTTAGAATCTGCTACATGTCTAAGAGAAAATATATTAATTCAATCCACTCCTTCACCAGCATCTACTCTGTGTTATCTATGTTTTAGGTACTTGGACACATCAATGAACAGAACAAAACAATCAGATTACACAATAATAAATAAATGTCTTACATTTGTTTTTGTCTATCCAGAATATTTAAAAGACTGTGGTGATTTAGAACTTAAGATATTTGTAAATAACAGGTTAACTTAAAAGTAAAGGAAAAGCTCAGTAATTAAACGAACAAACCAGAGGGCATGATTACATGAGGTACCACAGAGAAGGAAATTACTGAAAGTATTATGAGCTTATGGGCAGCCAAAACAAAAAGGGCAAAAGTTACATACTTTTAATTATTTGCCAAAAGCTTCATACTCTATGGAAGACACAAACCTTTATTAGCCCTAAATTACAATGAAAACTAACATGGATCCTTCTATATTAGGGGATACCTAAATATATAGGCTGTCCCAAAAGATCCAGTAGCCTTGCTAAGTTTCCTACAAAGACAAGCAGATTCAAACAGAATCTAAATTAAGTCTGAATCCTGTTCCATCACTTACTGTTTGTACAACCACGGGCAAGTTCCTTAACCTCTCTGAACATGGGTTTCCTCATCTCTAAAATAGATCTATGATTGATGGAGTTAGAGAGAAGTTTCATAAAGTATCATGAAGTTACATAAAGTAATTTTAAAAGAATTTTTGTTATTACTATGGCACATAATCAATAAACATAACAGCAATATAAACTGATACAGAGTTTTTGCTTCTAGATTATAATACATGGTGCTTTATTTTTTTGTTACCATATAATTATTTTTAATGTCCAGCATTTATAATATAAGGGCCAGAGTTTTCTTCGCAACTCAAGTTTATACATTTTCGAATGACTTGTGAGGCCAATAGGGATACTTCTTCTTGTCTAATCTGCTTTCTGGGAAGACTTCATTCAGGTCCTCAATGGTCATCTGATCAAATGGAATTGTGTTCTTCATCTTCTCCAGCTCTTTTTCATATTCCTCAATCCTGGCCTTTGAGAGAGACAAAAACTCAGCACAACTTTTCACATCTTCTTCTTCTTCAGCATCCACCTAAATGGTATATTTATCCTCTGGCACAGGAATCTTCAGAGCATTAAACTTCTTAAAATCATCTACCTACCCAGCCTTCACCACACTGGTCTTATAGTAAGCCCCGTTGAGAGCAGGTAGATTCTCAGGGAGAAGAGCCCACCTGGAGGTGAGGGTCTCATTCCAGGATGTCAGGGAGTTAACAATGGCCTTCGTGTCAGAGTATGATCTCCCCAAAACCTACTCAGTATATGGCTTTTAAAGCAAGTTTTTTCCCAGCCATCTTGAGATCCTTCACTGAACCCCATTGGCCCACCAAGACACAATGCTTTAAAAACAGTTCCACAGAGGGGCGCCTGGGTGGCTCAGTCGGTTGGGCATCTAACTTCGGCTCAGGTCATGATCTCACGTTCCGTGAGTTCGAGCCCCGTGTTGGGCTCTGTGCTGACAGCTCAGAGCCTGGAGCCTGTTTCAGATTCTGTGTCTCCCTCTCTCTCTGACCCTCCCCCATTCATGCTGTCTCCCCCTGTCTCAAAAATAAAATAAACGTTAAAAAAAATTAAAAAAAAAAAAACAGTTCCACAGAACCAGTGAACTAAAATATGAAAAATTTCCAAAAGTGTTCTTAGAAATCTCTAAAAAAAAAGTACCAAATATAAATTATTTAACTAAAGAGATAATTGACAATTTTAGATCTTGAGATATAAGGTTTATGTACTAAAAATTTGCATAAGGCAAATTAGTAAAATTGGGCTTTTGTTAAATGGGTTTGTCTTTGAGTTAACAACCACTTTGTCTCTTTCCTAAGCATCAACAATAATCATTATACGTGAAAGTAGAGTCCATTTGTGGTTTTGAATGCCATTCTTTTGCAATACTAGCACATAGAGAGCACTCAATTAATAACTCTTAATGAGCAAATGGCTATTGGCTATTATCTCTGGAATTAATAGTTTTCACTTCAAGGCAGTTGCCTAATATGTTCTGTGGTGACAGTTTGATAGCTTGACCCCAGGCATTTTTGTGACTTGTGACATAAATACTTTTTAAAAAGGCCAACTGTGATGATTAATTTTATTCGTCAACTTGGTTATAATTTATATAGTGCCCAATTATTTAACAAAACACTAATCTATGTGTTGCTCTGAAAGTATTCTGTAGATGTCGATACTATCTATAATCAGTTGACTTTAAAGAACAGGCATTATCCTCAATAATGTGGGTGGGCCTCATCTGATAAGTTGAAGACTTTAAGAAGAAAAATTGATGATCCTGGACAAGAAGGTATTTTGCCTCCAGACTGCAGCATTATCTCCTCAGTTTCCAGCCTGCCAGCCTGCCTTGCAGATTTTAGACTTGCAGCCTGTACAAGTCTGTGAGCCACTTTCTTAAAATAAATCATAAACATATATGTGTATATGTATATGTTATATGTATCTTATCAGTTCTATTTCTCTGGGGAACCCTCAGTGATACACCAATAAAAGTGAATGATGTTTTTTTAGGCTGTAAAGTACTACATAAACATCAAAAGTAGAACACACCAAATGATACTATATATTGGCTTCAACCTTTTGTTTTAATTAAAACAAAATGTTTTTTTCTTTGATATCAATCCTAGATTACAGATGCCAACCAGCATCTATCACCTTTAATATTCATGTCCCTTGAGTCTTCTTGCATAATAAGTGATTTCTCAGAATCAAACCATACATCATTAAATCCAACTGAAAGGAGATTCTAAAACAATTCTTTTAAAGATTATCCAACACATCAACAACACAGACAACTGAAATCATACAGAATGCACTTATACTATATCAGTATTCATGTAATAAAAAAGATACCATAATTGTGTACCCCATACCTATTAATCTGTAGTTCTACCCTTTAGCATACACCTAAGGAAGATAAAGACCTTATCAAATCTAGGCCCATGAAGGATTAACCAAAAATACCTAGTACTATTTATTTATTTGTTTGTTTGTTTGTTTATTTATAAAGATTTTATTTTTAAGTAATCTCTACACCCAATATGGGGCTCAAACTCACAACCTCAAGATCAAGAGTCGCATGCTCCACTGACTCAGCGGGCCAGGTACGCCCCACCCAATGCTATTTAACAAGTCAGTTTATATCACCAAAATAGAAAATGTCACTTTTAACATAAAAACTAGAATAGGTACACCAACATAATGTTGATCTCGAGAAATGCAACATATTTAATTACATAATCTGAGACACTGGACCATGTTACAAAAGTGCACATTTTATTGTCTTGTACATTTTGTGGGATAAGGAAAGCAGAATAAATATCAAGGATTAAAGTATAAACTGGAACACAAGTCTTTGGCAGATTTTCTTTATACTGGACATCCTGACCCCCTTTATACACTTACCAAGAAAGACAAATACCAGAAATTTCTTCTTGAATATTTTCTTTCAGTTTCCCTATAATCTCCAGATACTCCCATTCTCTTTCCCAATGATTGTCCTAATGTTAAATTGTTCAAAGGAAGCAATTAATTGAAAAGCAATCAGGTTGTACATCACAAAATGGAAACAATCTAGCAATCTCTTTTATTTAATCAACATAAACAAATGATCAAAATAATTCAGTCCATTTCTGGGGCCTGAAAACATATTTTTTGTCTCCTCCTTTCCACCCCACTCTTCTTCTATTCCCAAGTCCTATGGCCAGGTCACAGCAGCAAAAGCCCACTTTATCATATATTGCTTACCTCAATCTACATGAAGAAGTACAATGATGCTGCTAGATTCCAAATGTACAGCTATGTCAAAGTAAAAACCATCAAACCAGGCTTGAAAATGGCAGTATTCTATTACCTCAGTGGAGCTTATGGTCATTCTACAAAATCTACTGAAGTTATAAAACACTTAAAGTTTTTTCTATAATTAATAAATTGATCCTCTGTCTCTCCATTTCTAATTCCTTAATTCCAATACCCAGATGGCTTATATTGTTAAAAACATCTATGGAGGATTAATCTTTTGGTCATAATTTTTAAATGGATGCAATAATTGATTATATATACAATTCACTGCCTAATCAGAAATAAAACTGTAATCTCATAAAAGATGTTTAATAGCAATTTTAACTACTAGGCACATAATTAATGGTTAGGGTATTAAAAATTAAACTTCAAGGTGGCTAAAGCATAAATTTAAAAACTTTAGACAATTTCAAAGAAAACAAAACATTAAAATAAAAATTTCATAATTGTGTTTCTAAAAGTATGTGTAATAATACGTTGCTATTCTACATTTTCATATAAATTAATAGTAGATAGATATTATTCACCAAAAAAATTTTGTAAAATATTTTTAAAGACAGTGGAATAGCAATAAAACATTTTTTAATAACTGAATAGCAATAAAACCATTTTTAGTTATAAAGAAATCTTACATATAAAAGAAAGTAAGTTAAAGGCAATGGAACGCTGCAACACTAATTACTGTTTTTATATAAGGGAAAATATGGCAGCACAATTCGGTGATTGTTATATATGCAAAGCTTCCACGAACGTTGATGATGTCGTCTTCATAAGAAATACACAACTACCTTACCATATGTAATTTTTTTTTATTAGTAAGGGGATCCATAACAACACCGTTACATAATTGGGGCCCTACATTCCCATGCCTGACAATTTTCAATGAACAAACCTCACTAAGGCAATGACTGAATTTTGTGCAAGATTCTCAAATTCTAAATATATCACATTAAGGAACACCCATTTTATTTTCAATTGCTTGAGTGGATGGGATTAAAGCAAATGCAGTTGTACTATAGGAATTTTCTGCCACTCAACTGCCAGTGAAGTAATGCATGAAGAATTCTTATTAAGTCAAAAGAGAAGAGAATGCATTTGAAAGCATAATTTACCCCCTTGATTAAGTTTTACGAATGGAAAGATTCAAGATTCAAGGCACTATGGACCCTTTTCCCAACTCAAAAAGAGACCCTTTTTATTAATAACCATTAAAATGCTCCACATTTTAAAGTATGCAACATCATGGCCTCATTACAAATTAGGTATTTAGGGAAAACCGCATTTCCTTCAAAGGAAAATGTTAACAACATACAATTCCTTCATCATGCATTTTTAAATACTAAGGAAAGTTATGCAACTGTTTTCACAACCAAGGCTCAGGCAACTGCCCAAGAAGCCTATAGAATTGATATCAATAGGAGTCTTATGCCTGATGGAAAACCAGTCTACAGATTTTTTTAATCTGAAAAATAATGTCATCATTGTGAATTCCACTTTGGAATACAAAAGCAAGGATTACACTGTGTTGTTAAAATGTTAACAACTGCATTTCATTCTTTGAAAAGGCTATATAATTTTCCTAAAATAAAGAGTTGATTGTATCTCTTATTACTGTTACAAGAATTTGATATATCACAAGGTTTAAGAGTTACAGCATGTGCCAACTATCAACCAGAAAAAATGAACCTGATTCATAATTCACTTTGAAATGTCTAGTTAGTCAATCAAGTGATTTGTAATCATGAAGACTGCCAGAAATGCAGTGAATAATGAGCTACAGTAAAATCCCTGAATTTTTTTTAGTATTCTTTTTCATTATGCGACTTTTGTTGCCATTTTTTATCACTGTTTCTCAGCAGCACACATATTTACTTACAAGTTTTTGACTATTAAATAGGTTAAAGGATATACAAGTTGAATGACAAGAGTATTTAATGTCTTCCCACAAAATTATCAATAAGGTTGCTTTTGTTTATGAGTAATTGTTTTATATATCTGGGGGCTCCGGTATTTGGCGCATAGACATTTATAATTGTTAGCTCTTCCTGATGGATAGACCCTGTAATTATTAGATAATGCCCTTCTTCATCTCTTGTTACAGCCTTTAATTTAAAGTCTAGGGGCGCCTGGGTGGCGCAGTCGGTTAAGCGTCCGACTTCAGCCAGGTCACGATCTCGCGGTCCGTGAGTTCGAGCCCCGCGTCAGGCTCTGGGCTGATGGCTCGGAGCCTGGAGCCTGTTTCCAATTCTGTGTCTCCCTCTCTCTCTGCCCCTCCCCCGTTCATGCTCTGTCTCTCTCTGTCCCAAAAATAAATAAAAAACGTTGAAAAAAAAAATTTTAAAAAATAAAATAAAATAAAATAAAAAAATAAAGTCTAGTTTGTCTGATATAAGTATGGCTACTCCAGCTTTCTTTTGGCTTCCAGTAGCATGATAAATAGTTCTCCATCCCCTCACTCTCAATCTAAAGGTGTCCTCAGATCTCAAATGAGTCTCTTGTAGACAGCAAATAGATGGGTCTTGTTTTTTTATCCATTCTGATACCCTATGTCTTTTGGTTGGCGCATTTAATCCATTTACATTCAGTGTTATTATAGAAAGATACGGGTTTAGAGTCATTGTGATGTCTGTATGTTTTATGCTTGTAGTGATGTCTCTGGTACTTTGTCTCACAGGATCCCCCTTAGGATCTCTTGTAGGGCTGGTTTCGTGGTGACAAATTCCTTCAGTTTTTGTTTGTTTGGGAAGACCTTTATCTCTCCTTCTATTCTAAATGACAGACTTGCTGGATAAAGGATTCTCGGCTGCATATTTTTTCTGTTTAGCACACTGAAGATATCGTGCCAAGCCTTTCTGGCCTGCCAAGTTTCAAAGGAGAGATCAGTCACGAGTCTTATAGGTCTCCCTTTACATGTGAGGGCACGTTTACCCCTTGCTGCTTTCAGAATTTTCTCTTTATCCTTGTATTTTGCCAGTTTCACTATGATATGTCGTGCAGAAGATCGATTCAAGTTACGTCTGAAGGGAGTTCTCTGTGCCTCTTGGATTTCAATGCCTTTTTCCTTCCCCAGTTCAGGGAAGTTCTCAACTATAATTTCTTCAAGTACCCCTTCAGCACCTTTCCCTCTCTCTTCCTCCTCTGGGATACCAATTATGCGTATATTATTTCTTTTTAGTGTATCACTTAGTTCTCTAATTTTCCCCTCATACTCCTGGATTTTTTTATCTCTCTTTCTTTCAGCTTCCTCTTTCTCCATAACTTTATCTTCTAGTTCACCTATTCTCTCCTCTGTCTCTTCAATCCGAGCCATCGTGGTTTCCATTTTGTTTTGCATTTCGTTTAAAGTGTTTTTCAGCTCCTCGTGACTGTTCCTTAGTCCCTTGATCTCTGTGGCAAGAGATTCTCTGCTGTCCTGGATACTGTTTTCAAGCCCAGCGATTAATTTTATGACTATTATTCTAAATTCACTTTCTGTTATATTATTTAAATCCTTTTTGATCAGTTCATTAGCTGTTGTTATTTCCTGGAGATTCTTCTGAGGGGAATTCTTCCGTTTGGTCATTTTGGATAGTCCCTGGAGTGGTGACGACCCGCAGGGCACTTCCCCCGTGCTGTGGTGTATAACTGGAGTTGGTGGGCGGGGCCGCAGTCCGACCTGATGTCTGCCCCCAGCCCACCGCTGGGGCCACAGTCAGACTGGTGTGTGCCTTCTCTTCCCCTCTCCTAGGGGCGGGATTCACTGTGGGGTGGCGTGGCCCGTCTGGGCTACTTGCACACTGCCAGGCTTGTGGTGCTGGGCATCTGGCGTATTAGCTGGGGTGGGTAGGCAAGGTGCATAGGGGCAGGAGGGGCAGGCTTAGCTCGCTTCTCATTAGGTAATCCACTTCAGGAGGGGCCCTGTGGCACCGGGATGGAGTCAGACCCGCCGGAGGGATGGATCCGCAGAAGCACAGCGTTGGGTATTTGCGCGGAGCAAGCAAGTTCCCTGGCAGGAACTAGTTCCCTTTGGGATTTTTGGCTGGGGGATGGGCGAGGGAGATGGCGCTGGTGAGCGCCTTTGTTCCCCGCCAAACAGAGCTCTGTCCTCCGGGGGCTCAGCAACTCTCCCTCCCTTTGTCCTCCAGCCTTCCCGCTTTCCGAGCAGAGCTGTTAACTTATCACCTCCCAGACGCTAAGTCGTGCTTGCTGTCGGAACACAGTCCGTCCGGCCCCTCTGCTTTTGCCAGCCAGACTCGGGGGCTCTGCTTGGCCTGCAGGCTGCCCCTCCGCCCGGGCTCCCTCCCACCAGTCCGTGGAGCGTGCACCGCCTCGCCGCCCTTCCTACCCTCTTCCGTGGGCCTCTCGTCTGCGCTTGGCGCTGGAGACTCTGTTCTGCTAATCCTCTGGCGGTTTTCTGGGTTATTTAGGCAGGTGTCGGTGGAATCTAAGTGATCAGCAGGACGCGCGGTGAGCCCAGCGTCCTCCTACGCCGCCATCTTCCAATTGTCTCTTCCCACAAAATTAAAAGTCTTACTGTATGGGGTGCCTGGGTGGCTCAGTCAGTTAAGTGTCCGACTCTTGGTTTCAGCTCAGGTCATGATCTCACGGCTCATGGGATCAAGCTTTGTTTCAGGCTCTTCACTGTCAGCATGGAGCCTGCTTCAGATTCTCTCTCTCCTACTCTCTCTGTCTCTCCCCCACACACTCTCTCTCACTAAATAAATAAACGTTTTTTAAAAAGTCTTACTGTTTATAGCTTGAGCAAAGAAAATTACATTCCATCCAACTCCCTTCACACACACCTCATTTTATTTATTTAGTGAATATGCTGTTTCCGCATAGCAAATTTTAATTCAGTACATTTTCATAAGTTGTTTCTATATAGCCTAAAACAAATAAAATCACTTAACATAATATAGTTAATATCAGAAGCCATAAGCTCCCTTTTACTATCTTCATTGTATAACATTTCCTTAGTTAAAACTAATGTAAGCTGATGGCCAAAGAACATTTGACCTCTAATATAATCTTATTAAATTATAAATAAACAAAATATAAATCAACCCAAAGTTCGGCATATAACTAAAAAGGTAATATGATAAATTAGTGTTTTTCTCAATGTAAAACTACTAACCTATGTTAGAATCTGTCATTCTGATAATACTGGCCATCATAACCATTTTAATCAGGATTGCATGACATAAGAATTACAGTTTTAAAGCACATAGAACTTTAGGGGTGCCTAGACAATGGCTCAGTCATTTTATGGGTAAATTTCCAATAAGTGGTTAGTTGTTCAAGATAACAAAATTGCAGACATACACTATACTGCCTCTAAGAAGCTAGTATGACTATGGTGAGACTTCAGGAACAATACTGTTTATAACACTGAATATCCCAGAAAAGTGTAGCAGCACTCCACCTTGGAATTCATTTTATCACCATTATCACACCAACTGTGAGGAAAATCTTTTCTTTCCTTGTAGGTTACCCATCTGTTTAATTCATTCACTTAACAAATGCTTATTAAGCATCTATATGTACCAGGAATTGTACTAAACCCTGGGGATATAAAAATGAATTAAACACATAGCCTTTGTGCTTGCCATTAAGATATGTAACAGTCTAGTGGTGCCTGAGTAGTTCAGTTGATTAAGCTTCTGACGCTTGATTTTGGCTGAGGTCATGATCTCATGGTTCTGGAGTTTGGAGCTCTGTGCTGACAGTGCAGAGCCTGCTTGGGATTCTCTCTCTCTATCTCCCTCTCTCTGCCCTTCCCCTGCTTATGCTCTCTGTCTGTCTGTCTGTCTGTCTGTCTCTCTCTCTCTCTCTCTCTCAAAATAAATAAATCAATAAATAATCCTTAAAAAAGAAAGAAATCTATAGTCTAGAGAGATATAATAAGTGCAATAAAATATAAAGGTACATAAATATAAAATATAAGGCTCTCAGTTTAACTGAGGTAGACATGTAAGGAGTATACATGACATGGGGGAGTAAGGAAGAGGGCTGCCGGAGGCAAGCTTGAGACAACATGGAATGGACCACTAACAGAAAACCTTGTATGTATGCTAAAGAGAACACAATCTGTACCTTAAAATCCTTCAATGGTTTCTCTTGTTTGTGGAGGGAAAAATCATGGGATCATAGGTTTCCAGAATGTCTATTCAATTTATGTAATATGGCTTTCCTCAACAATGGTCACACTAACATTTCATATTGCATTATACACCTGTTAGAGAACTAATATCACCATTTTAGCCTATCTGCTTTATTTCAACATGTAAATAATCTCCCAGAACAAGGATCTCCAGCTCTAGCAAACTTGCACATTAAACAACAATTTTACTACTTGAAGAGCGGGGCAGTCACTAAAGTTATAGCAAGTTTTCCAAGAAAGCATTATCAAGAATCCATACACGTGATAACATGC
The DNA here is from genome assembly GCF_028018385.1 of Neofelis nebulosa. Taxonomy (NCBI): domain Eukaryota; kingdom Metazoa; phylum Chordata; class Mammalia; order Carnivora; family Felidae; genus Neofelis; species Neofelis nebulosa. The sequence goes on along the minus strand of NC_080782.1, from coordinate 84,362,971 downwards.
ACGCAGCATACACACAACATGAAGTATACACAATACACTGGCAGACTGTCCAACGTTGTGTCTACATAAAGTCACAAAAGCAAATGTTTCAGCCAGATACATTTTGGTGTACCTCAGTCAGTCGTACAAAATCACTGTGAACTGGCCAGACTGTGCCTCAAAAGTGAAACAGCGCATTCTCAAGTTGCGTAAGTAAACCTTTCAAGCAGCTTAACACAGCACTTAAAAATAGGAGCTCTGGGCAGAAGTTCTGAGGCCACATAGTTCAGGACTGAAATCCTTGGTCATTCACTGACCTTACACAAATTATTGAACTCTGGCTCTAAGTTTTCTCGTCTATAAACCTGAGATAATTATTCTTACCCCACATAACTGTTGTAAAAATATAATAAAATATAAAAAGCACTTAGAGTGGAACAAATTACATCAGTTTTAATAACAATTATATAATTATAATTATTAATTATTCAAAAAGTAGTATCACATCACTATACCTACAATAGAAATTATTCTAGTAAAGACAAACTCAAGTTTATACACTAAATTCCACTATAATGTTAAAGAAATTTCCAAAGTCTAGTCCAACTGAAAATGTTTGAGCTAGGCCTAATGAGAAAAAAATAATACTGACACAATCATCTTAAAATAATGCTTTCAAGAAATGAGACTTTTGAAAACACAATGAGTTATACTTAATAACTACTTATAAGGCATGGGAAGGGAAAGCCCAATCTTCCTACAAAAATACTGAGTGCCTTTTTGAGGAAAAGAAAACTATGCAATCAAACCTTTTCTCCAAATATAGTGCCATGTTATTCCTTTTTATATTTTGTGGCCTTTCACAAGCCATTTAGTATAGATGGTAAGGCTGGTTATAATCATGGAACATCATGTACCTGTAAAGATCCTCTCCCTACAGAGAGACCTGTTTTTTGAAGTCAGTGAGCATCAGTCCTACCAGTCTTTGATTTGGAATTTGTTTATATCCCAAAAGAAGAAAAATTAAAAGGGAACAGTGACAACAAAAAAGATAGAATAGTACTAAAGCAGAACTGTAAAAGAAAATTTACTTTGACAACCTGACATTGGTGATGATTCAAGTGAAAACAACTTGAGTAAAGAGGGCCAAAGCAACATCGGTAACTGTTATCAAGTTACTTACATACAATGGTACACACATGCAGACACACACACAAACATCATGGTTAGGAAGGGTTAGGTCAAATCACAAATGTAATTCGTAAAGTGAAGTAATGATTAATGAATATGCATTAAATAATAATGACCTGAATTACAGATTGCTATTAGATACACTACTACCCCTTGTAATAATATTAAACATATATGGTCATCCACTATATATCTAGGAAAGAAAGCCTGTGGCAAGCATCAACAACGGCTACCAGTTGAAAGACCAAATAATGTATTTGAAAACAGACGAGACATTGATACTGCAGTTATCTGAAATTTCCTGAAATTAGTAATATATTTTACGTTTTATATAAATTTTTTAATGTTTATTTATTCTTGAGAGCAGAAAGAGACAGAGCATGAGTTGGGGGAGGGCCAGAGAGAGAGGAAGACACAAAATCCAAAGCAGGCTCCAAGCTGTCAGCACAGAGCCCAATACGGGGCTCAAACCCACAAACCACAAGATCATGACCTGAGCCGAAGTTGGATGCTTAACCAACTGAGCCACCCAGGCGCCCCTGAAATCAGTAATATATTTTAAAATAAATAAGTAACATATGTGATTCTGTTCTAGCCAATATTCATTCAAATAAAAGTCAAGAATTATAAGTTAGCTAGCATGTGTTATATGGAAATAAGAATGGAGGTGAGAAAGAGTACTCAAATTGGGGCACCTGGCTGGCTCACTTGGAAGAGCATGTGACTCTTGATCTTGAGGTCAAGTTCGAGCCCCACACTGGATATAGAGATTATCCTTAAAAATAAATAAACTTTAAAAAAATAAAAGAAAGAAAAGAAAGAGTACCCCTACTACTTTTAGGTATATTCATAAACACCAAACTGTCACTTCCACCCCTTTTCATTGTCAGGTTGATTTCTGTGTGAATCTTCACTACACTCTAGTAATAAAGCATGATGGTTTAACATCCCATAAAACAAAGTTTAAACCAAACTATTGCTTGATAATGCTGAAAACATCAAATAACACTAGTGTGATCTTTCCTGTGTGAAGATGACACTGACTCACCTTCAACAGAGATGAGCTTCACGTTGTTTTTCCCCAAGGGAGATGAACTCGCTGATCTGGCCAATTCTCTTGCCAAAGCTCCCTGGTGAACAACAGCTTATATCTGCAAGATGAGTGTTACCAGTGGTCACAGAAAATAACAAAATAAAATTATTAACATAGAAATGAAACCTATGCCTTGGTCCCAAGCCACTATGTTTTAATGAACTAAAAACAAAGTCAGAGAAATATATATATTTTATAATACTTACATACAAAATTGTACATGTATTTACTCTCATTCATTTTATTTGATCTTTCCCTGACCTAAAAATACAAACAGTCAAAGGCTGACCTCTATTCCTGAGTAAAAATGTTCTCAGCTGTCTTACCTAAAACAAAGATTGCTTCTGACATGTAAAATCAAAAGTGTATAATGAAAATGCTCAAAACATGAAAGCATGCCAACTTTACATCCCTCATCACCAGTAGCAATAACTGAGGAAATTACAGAATATTTTTGTTAATGTTAGCAACATTTTCAATAGCATTAAATTCAGTATGACTACAGCCAAAATTACTGTGACATTTCCTAAAATCCTGAAAAATACTTCCATTTTTTATGAAGAAAAAATACTTTCATTACTAGCTATAGTGTTTATTCATGTTAAAACAGAAGTTTGTAATTAAATATTCCTGATATGGAATTTTATTAGTTACCAGATGAATCTCCTTCATAAGAGTTAAGAAGTTGGTTCAACATTACCTGAAGACATAGTGTTTAAGTAAAGTTGATGTTATGTGCTTCTTTATTATTGAAAGGAATAAAAATTAGATTAGCATCTGTTAATAATCAATAAGGAGCTACTTACAACTAGATACAATTCAAACAAAAACACAATGCTAAGCATCTACAATGAGCAAGGCACTCACTATTTGGGGTTTCTGTGAACAGGTGTAAGAATAACAAAGCATAATACACAACCTCAAAGAAATCACAATAGCAGTATTATTAAAACATTCCACTTCCAGTTCTACATAACTGTTTGCAATAACAAACAGCGAGAATATGAAGGGTGAAATAGAAAGCACAGCATCATACCAGAGAATGGTAGCTACCACAGGGATGAGGCTCTTGGGCTCCTCTTGCAAGTGGATATAAGGAAGTCTCGATAGAAATGTTGAGAACATCTGCTACAACCTGTGATGCAGGCCCAATGCCACCTGTAACCAAATAAACTTTGTTAATTTAAAGTCACTATACAACCGTTTCCACTCACAATTCTATTTCAGTGGGTCGGTCCCCTTAACCAGTCTTCACTGTATTTCTTACCGTGATTCCCCACCAACTCACCAAAACTGGAAGTTCTCCACTAGGCTGCAAACTCTTAAAGTTCTCCTTCATTATTTTTTTTTCAATTTTTTAACATTTATTCATTTTTGAGAGATGGAGAGAAACAGAGCGTCAGTGGGGGAGGGGCAGAAAGAGAGGGAGACACAGATCTGAAGCAGGCTCCAGGCTCTGAGCTATCAACACAGAGCCCGATGCAGGGCTCAAACTCATGAACTGTGAAATCATGACCTGAGCCGAGGTCAGACACCCAACTCAATGAGCCACCCAGGTGCCCCTAAAGTTCTCCTTCAGTTTAGTCTCCCATTTCCACAATGCCCAGCAGAATACCTCACAACTGTAAATGCCTAATAATGGCTTGATAACTTGAAATGAACTAGTCATCTTATTCCCTTATCAAAATACCACTTATTCTTGCTATAGTTCTATTCCTGGCAAGACAATATTAGATGAAAACACAAGATTGTTTACTTATTCAGCAAACATTTTGCTCAAACACCTACTAGGTACAATGCCAAGTGCTATATATACTAACATAACTAACACATGACCCTTGCTCTTAAGTAATTCAGTCTAGTAAAAAAGATAAAGATGGCAGACTCTGAAAACTATAAAAACACTGATTAAAGAAATTAAAGATGATGGGGTGGCTCAGTTGGTTAAGCGCCTGACTCTTGATTTCAGTTCAGGGTCATGGTCTCATGGTTCGTAAGTTCAAGCCCTGAGTCAGGCTCTGCGCTGACAGTGCAGAGCTTGCTTGGGATTCTCTCTCTCCCCTCTCTCTCTCTGCCCCCAACCCGCTTGCTCTCTCTCAAAATAAATAAACTTTAAAAAAATTAAAAAAAAAAAAAGAAATTGGAGATGACACAAGAAATGGAAAGACAATCCATGCTCACGGGTTGGAAGAACAAATATTGTTAAAATGTCTATACTAAATTTCATATATTGAAAAAATAAATAAATAAATAAATAAATAAATGTTAAAAAAGCAAAAAAAAAAAAAAAATGTCTATACTACCCAAAGCAATCTACACATTTAATGCAGCCACCAAAATACCAACAGCATTTTTCACAGAGCTAGAACAAACAATCCGGAAATTTGTATGGAACCACAAAAGACCCAAATAGCCAAAGCAATCTTGAAAAAGAAAAAGCAAAGTTGGAACCATCACAATTCCAGACTTCAAGGTATATTACAAAGCTGTAATCATCAAGACTGTATGGTACTGGCATAAAAACAGACACACAGATCAACCAACAGAACAGAATAGAAAACCCAGAAATGGACCCACGACTATATTCTCAACTAATCTTTGACAAAGCAGGAAAGAATATCCAAAGGAAAAAAGTCTCTTCAACAAATGGTGTTGAGAAAACTGGACAGCGACATGCAAAAGAATGAAACTGGACCACTTTCTCACACCCTACACAAAAATAAATTCAAAAGGGATGAAAGACCTAAATGTGAGACAGGAAACTATAAAAATCATAGAGGAGAACACAGGTGGCAACTTCTTTGACATTGGCCACAGCAACTTCTTACTAGATATGTCTCCTGAGGCAAAAGAAACAAAAGCAAACATGAACTAACGGGACTTCATCAAGATAAAAAGCTTCTGCACAGCAAGGGAAACAATCAACAAAACTGAAAGACAACGTCCAGAATGGCAGAAGAGAATTGCAAATGACACATCTAACAGATCCAAAATCTATAAAGAACTTATTAGTAAACTCAACACCCAAAAAAACAAATAATTCAATGAAGAAATGGGCAGAAGACATGAATAGACATTTTCCAAAGAAGACATTCAGATGGTTAACGGACACATAAAAAGATGCTCAACATCACTCATCATCAGAGAAATGCAAATCAAAACTACAATGAGATATCACTTCACACCTGTAAAATGGCTAAAATTAATAACAAAGGAAACTACAGATGTTGGCAAGGATGCAGAGAAAGGGGAACCCTCTTACATGGTTGGTGGGAATGCAAACTGGTGTAGCCACTCTGGAAAACACTGTGGAGGTTCCTCAAAAAAGTAAAAATAGAACTACACTATGATCCAGCAGTTGCACTACTAGGTATTTACCCAAAGGATACAAAAATACTGATTTGAAGGAATACACCCAACTCGATGTTTAAAGCAGTAGCATCAACAACAGCCAAATTATGGAAACAGCCCAAATGTCCATCGACTGATGAATGGATAAAGAAGTTGTGGTGCATATATACAATAGAATATTACTCACCATCAAAAAGGATGACATCTTGCCATTTGCAATGATGTGGATGAAGCTAGAATGTATTATGCTAAATGAAATATGTCAGAGAAAGACAAATACTATATGATTTCACTCATATGTGGAATTTACGAAACCAAACAGATGAACATGGGTCAGGGAGGTGGTGTGAGAGGCAAACCATAAAAGAGACTCCTAGCCATAGAAAACAAACTGAGGGTTGCTGAAGGTGAAGTGGGTGATGGAATGGGTTAAAAGGGTGATGAATATTAAGGAAGGCACTTGTTGTGATGAGTGCTGGGTATCATATGTAAGTGATGAATCACTAAATCCTTTTCCTGAAACGAACACTGGAACTTAAAGCCTGTAACACTGTAACTAGTATTTAAGGCTTGAAACTAAAAAAAGAAAAAAGATGTGGTATACACACACACACACACACACACACACACACACACACACACACAAATGGAATATTACTTAGTCATGAAAAATAAATGAAATCTTGCCATTTACAACAACATGGATAGAATGGAGGATTATGCTAAGCAAAATAAGTCAGTCAGCAAAAGACAAATACCATATGATTTCACTATATGTGGAATTTAATTAAAAAAACAAGCAAGCAAAGGAGAAAATGAGACAGAAGCAAACCAAGAAACATACCCTTACCTACAGAAAATAAGTTGATGGTTACCAGAGGGGAGATGGGAGGGGGGATAGGTGAAATAGGTGATGGGGATTAAGGAGTGCACAAGTTTTGATGAACACCAGGTATTGTATGGAAGTGCTGAATCACTATACTGTACACCCGAAAATAATATTACACTCTGTTAACAACTAGAATTTAAATTAAACTTTCTTTAAAAAGAAAAAAATAAGAAAGATAAAGAAGGAAATTAGTCACTATGATACCCTGTCATCAGTTTATAGCCAGTTTTCTAGAAAGTGCTACAGATACTAAAAGAAAACTGGCTTAGAATAAAGGCTTTAGAGAAGAAATGTCATGTGAAATGAGTATTTAAAAAATAACAGCCATTGAACAGAGGGACAAAAAGAAAGAAGACATTCTTAGTGCAGGGGAGAGGTGAAAAATTATAGAGGTGCAAAAGGGTACACAATATTCTGAGAAATTCTAAAAGCTTTTTGGAAAGTATAAAACGAGAAGAAAAAGGCATGAAAAAGATCACAGAGATGCCTATTATGCTAAATAGCTGGACCTTGGTCTGACTAAAGGAGGTAAGCCAGAGGAGTGATGTAACCATTAAAAAGATCTTGGCAGTAGTGTGAAAGACAGGAGGAAGGACAACAGGACAAGGCAAAGGACTAAATCACATGAGACAAAACTGTCTTGACCTAATGGTTTATGGAATTATGGTGACCCGATTCATCATCAGTGGTCATTAGGTCTCTTCCCCAACAGGTCTCAAATTCAGATACATATTTAGAAACAGGTGTGGATTTATTTTAGTAAACTATTTAGGTGGTATAATCTCAATCAAAAAGCATGGCAGGAATTTCATAAGAATTGTATCAAGATGCCAAAATGTTAATAACAACTAGCACTGGGTAGTAGGGATACAGGTCATGTTTTTCTTGTTAATGATATATTTCAAATTGTCTACAGAGTAAAATTAAAAATAAATCCTACAGGAATTTCTTGAAACTTAAAAATTAAAATTGGCCTTAACTCTAAAGGGCCAGAGCCAGGATTCCTTCACAATATAACTGGCCCAAAGCCTCCCTTTATCACCATGGCCCACTCTACATAAAATACACATTCCTACAACAGAACCTCAACCCATAACCTCTCTGTTTCTATAGCATCCTCTTGCTCTGAATATCTGTCTAAATCCCAACTTCATCATACCACCAGCTATACTGATTTTGTACTTGAATTTCCAAAAGCTCATTATCTGCTCCATACACTGTGACACTCCATTGTATCATTTATTGAAATCCTTCCTAAATACTTCTCCAGTCTGTTCTTCCTATAGTGTTTTAAGAATACTATGGTAAAATCAGTCCTATTCCAAAAGAATATTCAGACCTGACTCACTTATGGGCAGACATGCGTATAATTGTACCAATGAATTGATAAACTGCAAACATTGATCACTATTAAAGAGTTTTCAAATCTATTATCTCAGAAAAAGTTGCCTACTGTTATGAGTTGAATGGTGTCCCCCCAAAAATATGTTGAAGTCCTAACCCTCAGTACCTGTGAATGTGACCTTATTTGGAAATAAGGTCTTTGCAGATTATCAAGTTAAATGAGGTCATTAGGATAGGCTCTAATCCAATATGACTGGTGTCTTTATAAATAAGGAAACTTTGGACATAAAGACAGAAACATACACAGGGAGGTCACCACATGAAGATGACGACAGGGATCAGGATGATGCATCTATAAACCAACGTATACCAAAGATTACCAACAAACCACCACAAGCTAGGAGAGAGGCATGTAATCGATTATCTTCCTCACAGCCATTGGAAGGAATTACCTTGACAACACCTTGATCTTGGACTTCTAGCCTCAAGAACCAGGCAACAATGAATTTCTGTTGCTTAAGCTACCCCTTTTGTGGTACAATGCTACACAGCCCAAGCAAAATAATATACCTAATAAGGGAAACTGATTTGTCCCCCTGGAAGTCACTAAAGACAAAAACATTCTGAAGATTGCAAATCAGTAATAATAAATTTTCTTGATATTAATTTTTCAACCTCTAGCAAAGGTGGTATTTAATAGCTAAGTCAACCTAGTACCAAATGACTCTAAGGAAAGAGTTTCATCTATAAAGTACCATTCATAAAGCACATAATCAAACAGAGAGAATATTATCCTATAGCTATTGGGACATAAAAATAACATGAAATTATATAGATTTTCCTTTGTTTTATAAAAGAGTTCCTCTATGCACTTTTATGTGCCTGTGAGAATACAATTTGACCTATAATCCAAAGATAATACAATGAGTTACTTGATGAGAAGCAGGGAAATCAGCATAGATCAGGAATGGGCTCTAGAGGGACACATACTTCAAATCCTTGCAATGTTACTCATCAGCTATGTGACTTGAGCAAATTACTTAACCACGGTTGAGCCTCAAATTCTTCACCAGTAAAATGGGAATTTTACAGTTTATATAAACAGATTAAACAATATATGAAATATGCTTAGCATATAATGATAAGAAGGTTTTACAATGTATATAAAAAGGAAAATTCATAATTAAGGATTTTTTTATACTTCTCTTCGGTAGGACAACTATTAAGCAAGTTTACATAAGAACAAAACTCTTCATCATACACACTGTATATAAAAATATAGTCTTTGGCTAGTTCCCTACTATAAAATGCAGAAGTTTCAAACCTATTTTAAACCTATTGGTCAAAACTCAAAACACATTTAAACTGATTAATATTGGAACTGAAATACAAACAGGATCTTGGTGACTTTTGGCTCTGTCACAGACATCAGTTGGTATGCTGCTTTCGAAGCTCTGTAATACCACTCCTTTATTCCTTCAGATCACTAAGCTCTAGCCAGTCCAAACAACAACCCATAAGTTGTCAAACTAGACTGACATGAGCCTGAGCCTAATAGTATAGTACAATCCACTGGAACCTTCTACCAAATATTACTGGGTTTTTTGCCTTTTTAAAAATATCTTATAAAATACACATCTCAAAACTGTAGCTAAATAAAAAGGGACTTATTTTGGAATGTGTATATCTGTTGTAGGGGTTTTTTTAATGTTTATTTATTTCTGAATGAGAGAGAGACAAAGCGCAGGTGAGGGAGGGGCAGAGAGGGGGAGATGCAGAATCCAAAGCAGGCTCCAGGCACCAAACTGTCAGCATAGAGCGACACAGAGCTGGAATCCACAAAGTACAAGATCATGTCCTGAGCTGAAGTCTGACAAAACCGACTGAGCCACTCAGGCGCCCCAGGAATGTGTATATTTGGTTTGAGAAATGTATAAATAAGGCAAAACCTTATCAATCACTAAAATTCAAAAGGACCATATTTTCTCACTCTACACAAAATATAAATTATACTTTGACTGTTTATTGTAATACTTGTAAATTGAAACTTACACCTACATCCACATATAAACAGATAGAAAAACTACAAGATTAAATCCAAAAAGACTTTATTATAGGGGTAGGGGTATTTTTATTAAACTTTTTTATCAAAAGCAGCTATCTACCTAGGTCAGATCTATTGGCAAATATATCAACAACTCATTTTTTGTGTGACAGCCAAATAGTAACTGTTCTTAGCATCCTTTAATAAACTTTGGTGAACTATAAAAACATGTTCATTTGTAATGCTATAAAAACATGTGCAGGGGCACCTAGGTGGCTCAGTAGTTTGAGCGTCTGACTCTTGATTTCGGCTCAGGTCATGGACTGAGACGCACATAGGGTTCCACACTAAGAATGGAGCCTGCTTGGGATTCTCTCCCTCTCCCTCTGCCCCTCTGCCCTGCTCACAGTCCCTTGCTCTCTCTCGCTCTCTCTCTCTCTAAAAAAGAAAACAGAAACATGTTCAATGAGAAAACTCAATATTTCCATCGAAGCTAATGGGAAGTCAAAACCAAACACAGGTATTTTTCTAAGTATCTATGAAAATATGTTTTACCTTCATACTTAGTGTAGTTCCCAACTTTAATTTAAATATACTGTTAGTTGAGGGTTTTTTTTTTAATTTACATTGAAGTTAGTTAGCATATAGTAACAACGATTTCAGAAGAAGATTCCTTAATGCCCCTTACCCATTTAGCCCATCCCTCCTCCTACAACCCCTCCAGTAACCCTCTGTTCTCCATATTTAAGAATCTCTTATGTTTTGTCCCCCTCCCTGTTTTTATATTATTTTTGCTTCCCTTCCCTTGCATTCATCTGTTCTGTGTCTTAAAGTCCTCATATGAGTGAAGTCACATGATATTTGTCTTTCTCTGACTAATTTCGCTTAGCATAATATCCTCTACTTCCATCCACGTAGTTACAAATGGCAAGATTTTCCTTTTTTTTTTTTTTTTTGAGCTTTGAAAAAAATGAACCTGCTTCTTGCTAAAGCAGCAGCACAAAGGGTGCTTTTCAGAAACATTGTTAGGCAATTGTTTTTTATTTACAGAGAGATATTGTTAGGCAATTATTTTTTATTTACAGAGAGATAATTAGACTGGTATACTTAATTTAAACAAAATAGGGTATCAGGAAAAATTCTTAGATCTTATATTCTTTAAAAAAACTGATCTAAAGTTAGCAAATGCCACATCCTATTTGTTCAAGATACTATATTAATATCATTTTGGCTGATCCCAAATTATAACTCTAACAATTTTTCAAAAGGCAAAGAACAGCAATGGAAACCTAAATGTATTTTCTTTTTCTCTTAAAGTCTTCATGTAGTAATATTAATAAAATCACAAATACATTATATTAAGAAAATATAATCTGTTAAATTATTGGCAAAAGACCATATCAATAATTATCCCCTGAAGAGCAATGACTTTGCTTTTATCTATCTCACATGCAGTAAGCATGACAAGAATTCAATAAATAGGTGTTAACTGTCTATATCTCAAGAACAATAAGCACAACAGCAGCATAATTCTCCTAAGAATCAAATAGTGAGAAAATCCTAAAGATCTGGGATTTCGAAACAGGCCATGAACAAAATTTTACAACAGGCAAATCTAACATTAGTAGAAGAAAACTCTACCCTTTACCCACAGAAAAATTCTGAGATCACATCTGAAAATTGTGTGTTGGCTGTGTCAATAGAAAATACACAGCCAATGCTAGTTTTGAAATAATCTCAACTTGGTCTAAAGTACAGTCATTAAGAACTGAGTACAAAGAGCACAGATATTTAAGCACCTATAATCCTGATAGTATATATGGCAAAAAATATACATAATATATAATCATATAAATATATACATACATACATAAAAATACATACACATTTTTTTCCAAATTCAGAGGTTTCTGTAAACAATACATCACCTTTCTTCAAAGAGCTATATAACTAAAATAGTAAAATAATATAAATGGACTATACATTGTTGTGTCTCACCGTGGTTTCTCTAGTGTTAGCACTGCTGGCTTGGTGATTAAGATTCCATATTCTCACCACTACTGTCCAGATTCATATTATGATCAAGGAGAAACAAGTTAGCAAGGGGCTAGTTTCCTCTACTCACATTTTTTCTGCTGAGTTTCACCTACCTGATAGAGCAACAATGGAGAAATTTAATGAGTGTAGAAAAGTCTTTATATTACCCATTACAGACGTTCACCAGAACTTTCAACTAGACAAATGCCTTGCAAATATTTACAGACAGACATACACACACAGACACACACAGACACACACACACAGCTTTCTCTCCAGACAGAAATGTTACAGATATGAAAGAAATAATATTTAGTATGAGCAAATAAAGCAATATGCTTCATAAAAAGCAATATGCATTTATAAATGCTAAATAAAAGGAGTACTGAATGTTGATATCTGATTACATTGGATCTCTCCTCCCCAAACTAATATGCTAGGGAAAATTTCCTACTAGCAGCTGCTGAACACATAAGATAATTGATCTAAAATAGAGAAAAATGTGTTACCTGCCTTGCTTGTTAAAACACAACTACCTTGAGAATATTTATAGCACTGACAAAGCTACGATTAGTAGCTTCATCTTCCCTAAAAAGAATGATTGCTACGATTACAAGTTTCCTAGTATGTATTTATAGAACCAAATAATTTATTAAACCAAGTTTTTGGTCTTAAAGCAACAGATTTGGGAACAGATAGTCTTATAATAGGATACATTAACTCCATCTCTAGTTATATTGAAATTTTTTCATAGGAAAGGCACGGCACTGTGAATATTATGACTCAAGCTTACTCATCTCAACTAAGAATGAATTAAATTCGATAGAGTAAAAACCTGAAAGAACGTACATACATGGAATTCTAGGTTGCCATTTTTAGAATAGGGTTTTTCTCCAAAGAGATTTTAAAAATGTGTTTCAAAATTATTCTATCTGTGCTACTCTCACTTTAGTGCTCTGATAAGTTGGTTGCTAAATAGAAACAAGAAACAAACTCATTTTCAAATAGAAAGTCATTTGTGATTTGACCACAACATAAGCTACCAAAAAAAAAAAAAGAAAGAAAGAAGCAATTTGTCAAAGTCCTGACTGCCAAAATATATTGAAAAATAGATATATGTACACGTAAAGAGACACTTATATTTGTGCCCATTCCTATTTTCCTGGTCCAGTTACCATGAAGAGATCAGAAAACAGACCACACAGTAAGACAACTATCGAAAGCTTCATTGTACCCAAACTACCATTTTTTCCAGGAAAGTCCAGAAAATAAAGAAGAAAACCGCAGCCTCTACAGGAGGCTACAGATTCAGTCTTCTCCTTCTATAGGTAGCTTACAGGCTGATAATGGCTTCAATGTTTTCCCCTACAGGAAAAATACTCTTAGAGAAAAACCTTTTCTGCATACACAATCACAAAATTATAAAAGCCTACAGACAGTCTTTAACCACAGGATACCACAGTGGTCATTTAGCCAGTACCCAAAGCAGACAATGTGAACTGAAGAGAAGAGTGCTTTGAATGGAAGTCAGGAGAACTAAGTTTCATTCCTGGCTCTGGATTTACTATATGGTCTTCAGTAAGTTACTTAAATTTCTCTGAGCCTTTTCCTTTTGTTTTATTTTATTTCATATGGAAAATAAGAGGTAATCAAAAAACTTTAATTATGCCTAGGAGGACATCAAAGAACATGTGGATCTGTCCACAACTTCACAGATGAAACATGATCACTCACAGGTGATTAGACAAAAAAGGTTCCAACAGCTTTCACAGCTTCAACATCTTAAAATTAATTCATTTAAAAGGACAAGTCACTTACAACAAATCTTTAGACATGTCAAGAAAAATACTTAAGAGGCAAAAAAGATAATGATAAAATTTAGGATGATGATTATCTCTTCAAGAAGCCATCAGGGAGTAAGATCAGGAAGAGCTTCAATTGTACAGGTAACACTTTACTTCTCAAACAGTTTGGAGCACATGTCTGTTTTTCTTGATATGCCACATTTTGTCTGAAATACTTTCTAACCATTTTTTTTTAATTTTTTAATGTTTTATTTATTTTTGAGATAGAGAGAGACAGAGCATGAACAGGGGAGGGTCAGAGAGAGAGAGGGAGACACAGAATCTGAAGCAGGCTCCAGGCTCTGAGCTGTCAGCACAGAGCCCGACGTGGGGCTCGAACCCACGGACCGTGAGATCATGACCTGAGCCGAAGTCGGATGCTTAACCGACTGAGCCACCCAGGCGCCCCACTAACCATTTTTTTTTAAGTAACCACCAAAACATCTTTAACCAAAAGCTGAATGAAATAAATGAAAACACTTCCCTGGAATATTAAAGGTCAATGGAAATAGTGTGTCAGTTTCAAACATTCTCCTCATGAGCTTAAAAGGCAAGTATCACTATGATCCCCTAATATGTGGGGGAAAAGAGTGCTGGGCTGCAAAAAAAAAAAAAAAAAAAAAAAAAGGAGGGGGCGTTGCCTGGGTGTCTCAGATGATTAAGGGACCACCTGACTCTTGATTTTAGCTCAGGTCACGATCTCATAATTCGCGGTACCAAGCGCCACTTCAGGCTCTGGGCAGATAGCTAGGACGCTGCTATGGATTCTCTCTCCTCTCTTCTGCCCTCCCCCACTCACATGTGTGCGCACTGTGTGCAGCATGCACGCACTCTCTCTCTCTAAATAAACAATTTAAAATATATTTCAAAAATATGTACATAAAACTATTTCCAATTAAAAGAACACACACAGCGCAAAACACAAAACGAACTGTATTATTAGCACCATGATTGAATCACTTAAGAATACTCAGATAGCTAATAACTTTTACTCTAAACATCTGCCTAAGAAAAATACATTCAAGAGTCACATCCAATAGCCTCGTGTTTAATCTTCAGGGTTGTTTTTACCGACTAATCAAACTAATCAAAGGCCTGTCTAAACCTCTACATGGAACCTACCTGTAAAAACTAAATGCCTCTGCAATTTCCGAAATTTTCCAACAAGAAAGTACAGGTCATTCAGCAAAATATATTTACTGTATACTACCATAATAGCTATTTAATTGTTATCATTATGATGCAGATATATAATGGAAACAGATGTTCCTTTTTCCTTTCAGCAAAGCACAGGAAAAGCATAAACTTGCTGATATTGCATGGACTACTATCATAGCACAATAGAGGGGGAAAAAACATTAGCACATGACAATATTAGTTTTTACTACACAACTAATTGCATAAAAAGTATAACTTGAGATCATTAAATCAATGATCTACAGAAGGGAAACAAATAGATTTGTATAACCAGCCTATTTCACATCTGCAGTTGAGAAAATACTTCTGAGAGACTAAGTGTATGCAAAATGCTACCAGTGCTTTCAGAAGACAAGGAAAGAATGTTGTTCTATTTTCTTTGCTCATGTAACATAGATTACAATGCTGCCTCTACAGAGAAATTTTTTTCAATAGTACCAGTATAAACTGGAAGAACTTTTCTGGAAAACAATTTGGCCATCAATATCAAGAACCTTAAAAAAAGTCTATACCCTCATCCAAGTAAATTCTTTTGTAATAATATATTGTAAGGAAATAGCCAGAGGGATGAATAAGATTTATTTAAAAAGCCATTTATCATAACTTTATTTATAATTATGGAAAATTAAAAATCTAGCTCTCCAATAGAACAATGAATAATTATACATGATAAAACATTAAACAGTCAACATAAATGACTTTAATAATTTTAATTACACAGGAAATTTTCTACTATTTAATGCCAACTGAAAAAAGCAAGATACAAAGTGGTGTCTATCTATATATAAATAAAACATATAAATGCTTGGAGAAAGGCTTAGAGAAATATACAAAATGTCATTTTTAACTTTTGCAAATTATTATGAGCAAATACTAGCTTTTTAATCACAAAAAGTTATATTTTCTTTAAATAATTAATTCTATATCTATGCTCTAATACTGTGTCCTTGTCCAAAGTTTCTAAAAATTCTTTGCACCAAATAGCCCTATAAGTATTTATAAGTAAATTTACCTAAATTTATGTTGACAAGTTATTTGATCCTAAAATTTGACATATAAAGTGTCTGTCAATCACATAGACAACACATTTTTTTCCTGAGTTAAATAGGATGCTTACAAATTAGACAAAATTTTGAGACAAATATTATAAATGCTTACTTACAAACTACCAATATGATGTGTTTTAAGTCACCAAGTCAAAGACATTTTTCAAATAAAACTATTTCTAAGCCAGATAAAGTAGCCTATTAATTGTTCTCTCCAATATGCCAATAAAAAGTTTGCCATAGCTTTCATTAGGATTCCTGGTTTCATGATTCTATTTTTACAAAAAGGAGCTGATTTGTCTTAGGCTATTACTGTCTATTACTTCTAGAAGTCTTGAGGAAAGGTGGGAAGCAGCAAATTCTGGCAATCTGCCTAAAGAGAAATCAATGAAACAAATTAATCCTTCGCAGGCTGCAATGACACAGTAATCCATCATTCAGAGCTGCTTTTATATACCAAATCAGAGAGCAGAGGAAAGAGCCCTGGGGGACATCACAGACAACAACTTACACCAACACTGGGAAAATACTGAGGAATCAGTTTATTTAAAGAGGATAGATTTCAGTTGATTGCCTATTTCGTCAAATAAAGATTTTTTCTTTCACAGTGTAGTGAACCCAAGGCCCAATGACTTTATCTTCAGAATTCACTACCAAATACGCTGGCTGACATCAATAGGGGATGAATGTTTTTAAATAATTAGCATCATTAATCAGTATAAACAAATATCTGGCTAAAGTAATATTACTTTTTCCATTAAAATTCCAGGTGTTAAACACATTCCTTGTTTTCAGTACAGACTAATTCTAAATTCACCTACTAATCTCCAACTTAACTGACCAATTTCTGGTAAACCACATTGAAGTATTTTTTTCACACATAAAATGTAGCCATTTACAATATGGGTAATTTTCTAAGTACTGTGTCCAGTTTAAAGACTTGAAAATTTTAATTTCATCTCTTGCCATTTAAGATTCAACAG
The DNA here is from genome assembly GCF_028018385.1 of Neofelis nebulosa. NCBI lineage: Eukaryota > Metazoa > Chordata > Mammalia > Carnivora > Felidae > Neofelis > Neofelis nebulosa. Next base: position 84,345,973 of record NC_080782.1, on the reverse strand, counting down.
CAAATCAGATTATAAATAACTTCTTTCACAATAATAAATAGTTCTTTAGCTTTTAATGTCATTGGCAATGCTGAAAGATAAAATTAAACATGGTTTCTTTTTTAAAAATAAACATATCAATGTATGGCAGTACATTCACATTGAGTATATTTATTTACACATATACAAAAATATATGCATCTAAATTTATTCATGCTTATGTAGAAACTTATGCACCTGAGTACATCTTACTCTAGTAAGATGTACTGAGTGGGATTATATTTCCTAGATGAAAACTAATGACAAGAACAATGCAGTCACAGGAATATTACTATTCCTAAATACAAATGCATCATTTTTGTGGCTGAACGTGAGAAGTGAAAGAAAAGAATTTCCAAGAAATAAACAAAAACAACAAAAACCTGTCACGATGGTCTCTGAAATGTTAAAACCCAGAGCATCTAATCATAGATGCAAAATAGAAAAAGGTTAAATAAATGCTAACTAGTCAATTTTTGAGTGGCATCTTCGATTCTGTGGTCCATGGCCATATGATTGCAATTCCTGGCCATGCTGATACATTTTTAATTCAATACATGGATCTAGTATTTATTGATTTAATAAGGTTAGGGTATTACATTGTGGCTGCTACTGATGAACTGTCAGCAGTTCTATCTAGTAAAATCTTACAGAGGAGTATCTATTTTAGGGGAGAGAGAGAGAACAGCTATGTAAATGTAACCCCTTCACTACCTGACAGTGGCAAGAGTAAGGTCCCTTCTTTCCTAGACTGCTTCGAGCTCCACACATCTTCTACGACTGAAGATGTTGGCTGCCAATTGACCGAGGTGACCGTGAAGAGACTGCAGCAAAGCCGTCCAGGTACACCTTCAAAATGAGGGAAAGCAGTGATTTACATCCCCATCTCCACCCTCTGGCCTCTCCTCATAGGCCGTGAAGCACATACACACGCAAGGACATTACACATGCGCGGACACACCCAAAGACCTGAGCCCTTACCTTGTCACCTAACAGAGTTTAAAGGAGCCTTCAGTGACTTCTCTCTCTGGACCCTAACATCGTCCACTGCTTCGTTAGCATGCAGGCAGACATAAAAGAAGGGAGAAAATTCACTTTCTCGAAAACAGTTCTGCCAAAATGCAACCCAAGGAGAGAGGCTTTAAAGGCTCTGTGAAATAAGGAGGTACCACAGGATCCAGCATCAGAAAAGGGGAGAGAAATCCACCAAAGTTGCTGAAACACTTGGGGACTATTAAGAAAGCTTTTTGCACTGCTGTGCTACCCTGCTTGTGGGCTTATTTTCCCAACCTAGACACCTGGGAAGCATGTTGTGCTCCAGCTTTTCTCTGACTTTGAAGAAATGGATAATCTAAGGAGTGGTGCTGCTGCTGGGGTCAGTAAAACTATGCTAATTGGTGAACCTAATTGCTTCAAGCAGTCCTGCCTCTAAACAGGGAGAGCACAGTTGATGGAGTCAGTCTGTTCCTAATAAAATGAAGAAGCACTGAATTAAATTCCCAAGGAAGGCACTATAAAAGTTTCCACAGTGTAACCAAATGACTTCACCTATGCTATTACCCCTAAGATGACATCTTTGAAAGAAAGCAGAGCCCAGTCAGGCTCCATATTCATAAATTGGCTGAGCTTAGGCCAGTGAATCTGGATTGATTTAAAAAGGCTTTTTCATCCTTCCAATCAAATGAAGTCACTGTTAATTAGATACTTTCTGTTAACAATGTCACTCTTCTCCACGTTACCTGCTCACACTTGCAGCGCCTCTAGTGCAACATCTGGAGCACCAGTTTCCCTGCAATCAGTCCTCACAAGTTTGGCTGGAGGGTGGTGGTATTTCCGTTTCTCAATCCCTGTCTGGAGGAAGATACTATTCAGTGCACCAGTGGCGAGATACATACCAGCTCGCTAATTTGCAAGATTATACAACACTCTCTGAGAAAACTCTCCAGATACGGTCCCCCAAAACATTTTTTGATGAACTGCACGGCGGTTTCTCTGTGCTGTTCCCGCCTTGCAGAGGTTTTCAAAAACGCCAAAGGCCACAAAGTTAACTCCCACTGACTTTGTGGCTTCTTCAGGCCAAAACTAGAAAATCGGGTTTGAGGTTTCCTGGCCGCGCCCCAGGCCTTGCTGCCTACCCCTCTCAGCCCAAACCCTGAAGGGGACTAGGTGGTCAAGGCAGGGCCCAGCGTTAGTCAGCCCCGGAGCACCGCAAAGGCTCAGAGCGCTCTCGCCAGGGAGGGGAAGACTGCAAAGGCGGTCTCTTTCGACGGTGAGTCCCTGAACTTGACCAAGTTGCGGAGAAGTCGGCTCTCACCCGCTTCGGGCCCATTCCCAGGAAACTTGCTGAGCCGACCCCGGGACACAAACCGCCAGCGCTGACCGACAGCGTGGGCCTGGGGTTCTCGCAGCGTGCGCCACTCGCCGGTCGAGCCCGTCTTCCTTAAACCTTAAGCCCGCACAGGCCCAGCTCGCGGGCTGGGGACCCTCAGCGCCCGCGGGAGCGCGACCCTTGCCCTCCGACGAGGCCCCGGCGCGCGGACCCCTCGGCCAAGGCCCCTCACCGCGCGCAGCGACACACTTGCGTCGAGCGCCCGGAAGCCAACTCCGCGAGCGAGGCTTCGTGCCCGGATGTGGGCCTAGCTTCCGGGAACTGCTCCCGCCCTGGCGGTGCCCAGGACTGAGTTCCCGGGCTTCGAGGGAAGGTGTGGGGGCCGGCCTGGAGCCCCGACACCGGAGCCTGGTTCGCAGAGTGCAGAATCGTTCGCAAGGGAGCGCCCTTGTGGGGTGAGAAATGTGAGGAGACACACGGGAGTAAAGGCCCTCGACTGAGCCGGGGATGACGAGGAATCGCGCCAGGTGCCTCCCGGCCGTCCTCAGGGCCCACACCGCTCAGCCCAACGCTGATCCGAGGGCTTAGGCGGACAAGAGGCCGCCACAGGCAGCTTAGGACCCTGGCAGCCCAAAGGCGGCTCGTCGTTAGGAAAGACTCAGGGACCTGCCGCCAGGTCACGGACCTCATCTGGGCAGGGAGCTCCTGAGCGAGAGTCGCTGACCAGGGCGTGCACCTGCACCTGGGACCCTGCCCCTGACTCTGCGGCGCCCAAGAACCTTGAAGACCGCGGCCATGGAGTTCTCCCCTGCCAGGGAAGGCGGAGGGGCGACGGGGGGGGGGGGGGGGACGGGGGGGGCGGTGGACGGCAAGGCAACAGTGAGACTTGAATTCCTAGACATCAGTGAGGGCAGAAACAGACTAGATGAGGTTAGACAGTGACGGTGGAAGGACAGAACCATACCGAGACAGGCACACTCTGGGAGTTGGAACTCTTAATTACATTTCTTCAAATCTTTGACCCCAAAGCTTCGCCCGTGACAACGTATGCCTTCTCCGCAAGAGGGTTTGGGGAAATTAAGTTTCCTGGGACTCTTTGATCCCTAGTATGTGGGCTCACAGAGGAAGGCAGACAATAGCAGCCGCCGAAGCACCTGCGATCTCTCAATATAATAAAATCTGGACAGTAATTGGAGTTGTTTCTCCTTACGCTTCCAGAGGGAGCTCAAACCTGAAGCATCAAGGTTATCCCTCTCCAAAGAGTAAAACAGGATACTCGCAAAATCTGCTAGAGACATAACCGCTCTCACCTAAAGGGGGTTCCCCCTTGCAAACGGGAAAGGCGATCTGGATTTTTTGTTTTGGTTTTTTCATTTCAGCACTTGAGTGGCCCTACGTTGGGGGCTTGCTCAGTGCGGTACACTCCTTTGACACTGACGACTACACTAGAACTGCGCAAAGAGAAATCAGACGAGGGATAGGGAAGGTGCTGAGGAGAGACTGTTGGGCAGAAGTCTGGGGAGATGGTGGGCCGGAGACACTCTGAGCCGGCGACGGGACCTAGCGCCGGTAAACCTCAGGACTCCCGGCCCTGGGGCTCTGGGCAAACCTGGCAAAAATACGGCCACGTGCTTTGGTTTTGCGTTTCAGCCCCCCCCCCCCACACACACACACACACACACTGCGGCACGTGTCTTTCTCTCCTGGTGCTGAGGGTGTTGAGACAGCGTAACCCCGCGAGTTCCCGCCGAGCTCGGCCGCTTGACCACTTCGCTCATGCTGGATGAAGAGTAGCTCTAGCGAGGGCAGAAAGAAACGCTAGCTGTGTGGGGATCCAGCCCCGTGCAGGGGAAGGGCTAATACAGAGCCAGAGTCCGGGATGGGGCGGCATCCACCCTGGCTCGGGGCTCCTCCCCGCCGCCATTCAGTGCGGTCACTTGTCATCCTGAGCTCTCCCGGGTCCTCGTCAGGCCCCCGCTCTCCGCGACCACGCGACAACCCCGACAGCCCGAGTTGCGCGCCCTGGTGGCCCCCAGGTGCCCCAGCCCTGACAGCCAGGGCTCACCCCTCACTGAAGCCTCTAGATACAAACGGCACAAGCGCTGCTTTTCCTGCCTCCAGATCCGCGTCGTATCCTCCCACCTATCAATGACTCGCCGAGGTTTGGGGTGGTGGTTGTTCTTTTAAAAGTATATTAAAGGATCATTGGCGTCTCCCCGTCAAGTCATTACGCCTTTATCCCCATCAATTAACCACACCTCAGAGGGCTGCTATTAAGAGCTAAATTGAGCTGCAAAAGTAGGTATCCCGTTTCAGGCAGATGTTGTCATCTCCCGCAGAGCTAAGCAGCCGGCGGGGCCAGACCCGCAGCTTCAGCAGCTGCCCGGGCAGCGCTGGACCAGGTTAAGGACTAGGAAGTGCGGGACCAGAAAGGCGGTCCCCGTCCTCCGTTGTGCTGGTGTGCCAGGAGCCTGGTAGAGCGGGGAGGGCCCTAGCTCCCGGACTTCAAGCGTCGTGCATGTCAGAGGCAAGAGTCTCCAGAGTTGTGCCAGGGAAAACGCCAAAAACGAGCCGTGCGTTTTTGCGCAGAGAAGTAGAGTGGAGAATGTTCGCAAAGCCGGAGCTCCCCTCCAGAAGAGGGGCGTGGAAGAGAAGAGGGCAAAGTAATGAGTTTGGTTGGCAGCCTTACCCCAGCAAACCTCACCTCCTCTTCCCGCCATCTTTAGCCTCCTTTTTCCCTGGTAGCAGGCCCCCAGAACCTCAGACCCCCTGGTGGAAGAAGGCGCAGTGTTGTACAGGGATGCTAGCTATACATGGAACTAGGGAATCTGGGACAGAAAGGTGGCATTTAGGACAAAGGGGTTCCCTAGGAACCGCCGCGGACTTCTATACGGGTATGTCTTTTTACTCTTCCTCACCCCCAATCACTCCCTAGGTCTTGGGGCAAGGCTGTCCCACGAAACTGGGAGGCCCCAGAGGCTAAGGTAAAGAGGGAATAGGGGACGTGCGTGGCCCTCGCTGCAGTTACAGGGCTTTCCTCCCGACAGTGACCACAATAAATTTAGCCAAGACTAAAGGAGATTAATTTCCTAGCATAATCCAATTAAAAGATTTCTAATCTTTTGAGAAAATGAAAAAAAAAAAGTGCGCAGCGAAAGAGGGGACTGGTTTTGATGACAGTGATTTATAACCTCCGCACAGCTGCGCTGGTCCCTCGCTCTCATGCACGCGATTTGACCAAAGCATCCCGTCGGTGCCTCCAGTCGAAACCCTCGCCTTTCTGAAAGACAGCCATCCATCACGCCAACCTGGGCTAGGGTTGCTTACAAGCACCATAGACTTTTTTAAGTGCTATTAGATTTATGGTCTCTTTTTCGACGCCCATCCAGAGTAATTAGCACATATGTTCTAAATAGATGATAGTTTTGTGAGCAATAAAGCAATTACCCATCGTTGGAGCTGACAGTTCCTCCAACTAAACTCCAACCAGCAGCTAATTGGAAAAGTCATTTCAGCTCCATTGTCTGCAATTAGTCCTGCTAAACTACTACACCCCAACTAGCTGGTTTGAGGTTAATTTATTCAGTGTTGTATTTGCAGGAACGAGACACCGGCACGAAGGGACTTGCCTTTTGCCCCTCCAGACTGCGCCCTGCAACTAGAGGAGCAGGTGGGTGTGAGAGGCCAATATTTTGGGGGTTGGTATGATTCTCAGGGGAGGTAGTGCCTGGCCTCCTCAGCTTCAAGGTCAGTGTCCAACTCGCTGAACACAGCAAACAGAAAAAGCTATTGTTTCTCCTACTGGGCAGTAACTGAAGGAAACTGCTCAGTTTGTGCTACAAAACCTTGGTTAAAAATAAGCATAAAAGAGGGGGGAACGTAAGCATAGTAGAGGTGACAGGGTTCTGAGTTCACCTTTCCTCTCGCATACCCAGTCCTGACCCTGCCACCAAACTGCCCCCTAAAGAATAATCGTGGACTCAGACCCACACAAAACAGCAAAACTCTGTGCCCTCATTGGGGAAAGACAGCGTTCAATTCTTGGAGTAGTTCAGGGGAAGAAAAGACTAGAAAAGTCAGGAAGCCCTGCTTCTGCCTTCAGCCTTTCTGAACTCAAAGTCACTTTATCCTTGAAACTGGGGGTTCTCCTTGACTTTTTTTCCTTTTTTTTCTTTCTATTTTCCTTCCTTCTTATCTTTTTTCCTCTTTCCTTTCTAAAGTTAAGCCCAATGAATCCAATATTTGTGCACAGTGAGTGGAAAAAAAGTGTTAAACGTCAGTTTGACACCCCACCGGAGCTTCCAAATATCCAGCGTCTGGGATTCTTCTACTTAATTTAATCTTTATTAGAAAGTGCGGCTCCTACCCTCCTATTCACCAGGAAACCCCGGGAAACAGATCTGTTGGGGTTCAGAATTGAGGACAGCAAGGAGAGGAGTTAAAGAAGGATTAATCCTCTCCCATCCAACCTCGAACTTTGGAACTTCGATCTCCAGTAGGCTGGGGGACGGGGGAGGGGTTCAAGGTCCCAGCCCTGACAGCCAAGGGTCTCTGCAATCTGGAGCAGGGGGGCAGGGAGGCTGGCAGGTTGAGATGGGAACTTGTAGCCCTGGTAACCAAGTATTCTTCTAAAGGAATTTACAGCAAAGTGTCCCAGGCTCTGGGAGCAATGCGAATCTTATTTAAAAGAACATTGCGGGGGAGGGGAAGCATTTCTTAGGAGGTAAAGCCCAGTGCTTTTCAGTCCTAGAAATCAAATGTCCTTTTCTGGATAGTCATTTATACTTCACCTGAGGGCTGTTTCCCCTTTTTAAAGTAAATGTGATGCTTAAGGAAGACAACTTAGGTGGTATTTTAGTTAGCATATGAGACTTACTAGAATAATTCTAATTTCAAGTTTCAAAACAAATTGTAATCAATTTCTCACCTTCAAAGGTTTGGAGTTATGTATCTATAGCAAGAAAAACTTTTTAATTGCCTAATGTCAGGCTCTTGTTTTCCACTTATTTATTGTGTTTTAACCAATTTAATTCCAAGAAAGACCGAAAAGAAAAAATATTGGGGAGAAATTGAAAGCAATGGTCTCGTGTTACCCTATCACCTGTCTCTCACCTGTCACACAATCTCCACCCTCTGAAAAGAAATCCTCCTGTCAGTGTGACTTCCAGTTGAAAATGGAAAAGAAATGAGATGTTTTCACTAAAAGGCTGTCCATCGTGCTCTCAATTATTTGTTGTTGTTTTTTTTTTTTAACTAATACGACATCCCGCAGAGTGAGGACAAGAAAGAACTCAAGGAAGAGTCGGCTCCAAGTATCACCTAGACTTGGTAGAGAATCTTCATGTGGGTGTGTGCATATTCATGTGTAAAGGCAAAATAAGCAACACAATCCGACCCTGCCCCCAGAGTGTATAGGAAACATTTACATATATATCCATCTACTCCGAAAAATCTCTAAGCACATGTGTGCAGAAATGTAGTCCTACGCAAGCTCAGCTTGCACACACAAGCTCCACACACATGTATTCACTTCTGGACTAAAGGCATTTCATTGCTCCCATAGTTTCTTTCCATTAAGAGCGATTAGATAATGTCCATTCAAAGTTGCTGATCCAGAGAGAAAATAAGAGTAGATAAAAGGAGATTTCAAGTGACCTCCTCGTCCCTTTCACACCAACCTGAGCCCTAGAATAGCCAAGGATCAGCTAACACAAAAGCCCTTTCCTTTTGCTTTTCAGCTTCAGAAGATTTCATGCAAAGGGTTAAACAATAAAACAGAACTATCCTCAAGTTTTGTTAGATCATGCTTTTGGAATACTTTATTAACTCCTCCCATAGTTGAGCTAGGTTTATTATTCACCTCTGAAACGAGTAAATAAAATATACATAGCATAACAGAAGGCATAATTATTTATTGCTCCATGTGGTTTATATCAGTGGTATAGCATGCTCATTCTTTTTCATTTAAACTTTACCTAATCCCCCTCTCTCCTTGGTGATGGAGGACACTGTGATAAACATATCTTTCCACTGACAGTTTAGAAGGAAATGTCAGCTTTATTATTTAGATCAACCTTCTGATAGGTAAATACTAGTGTGATATGACCATAGTTACCAATAGATCTGCTGGCTTTGTGAGTCAATACTTTTTCACCAGTTTCTTTTATAGGCAGTTAAGAAAGTGACATTAAAGAATTAAACATATTTGAGCAGAATTTAATCAGTGAATGTCCAACTCAGATCTACTCTGATGGGCTAATCCTGCAGTAAAAAAAAAAAAAAAAAAAAATAGGTGTTCTGACAGGTAACTATTAAATTATTATATGGTGCAGTTGATTTATTGTCAGGGTACTTTAACAAGCTTCAAACTCATTTCAAAATTCCAACTTTTCATCCAGACCCAAATCATTTACCCCAGGAAAAAGAACCACGCGGTTATTCTTCACTCTAGTCTCCATTTAAAATTTAAAAATACATTCTGTAACATAGAAGTCTCTAGTTCTTTCTTTCTTTTTGCATAAATGCATTTAGATAGCTAAGGCTTGATTTCTACAAAAAGTAAATATTTGTCCCTGGCTTCTCTAGTGTACTAGGAATGATTGTCACTTTTCCTCCGATAAAAGGCTTGATTTGCATCCAAAGGTCAGCACTTGCTCTCCTGCCACCCTCCCATGGCTACTCCTGGCCCTCTAACGGGAGGCCCAAGCAGAAAGCGGAAGTGCTTCCTTTATCTCTCTTTCCAAAACACATGCTTTAAATGGCTGGTTTGTGATCGAAAACTAAACCGTTTTCTAAGGTAAAGCACTTATCTCTGGACATTCTGACCCAAAGGTGACAAAGAAGAAATGCTCAGACTACCAGAGTGATAGTGAATATGCAAGCCTGCTCATCCGTGGTTCAACCACAAGGGCAGGCTAAGAGCAGCCAGTCCAACAGAAGTTTAGCTCCCAGTTTGGCCTTCCCATCTTTGTTTTCATTTTGACAAAGGCAGAAGTTTTTACAACTGGGCAGCCACAATACAGACTGAGTTCAGTCTTGTGAGGGGGTTTTCCTGACTTAGGCAGCAGCTTTTGCTTATTTGTTTGGGTTTTGGTTTTGGCTTTTTAATAATCACAAAACATTAGGCAGGCATTCCTGTGCCTCTCTCTAACCTTCAAAGTATCATTCTAAAGACAATTTTAAATATATCTTCTTCAACTGTGTTCCTCCCAACCTTAATCTCATGCCAAGGGAGACTAATTGATTTGCCCCTTTAAAACAAGCTCTTTGGGAAAGGTCTGCAGTAAGAACAGTAGAACTGACCTTTCTCCCAACAATTGCAGGCATACTCATTTCTCCAGATGGGCTTGATAAAACAGGGTTATTTCTGTTCTGTGGTCTCTCTAAACTGAAAAATGCCATTTTAACAATTTAGGAGGTAGGAAAAATGTATGAGAGAAAATTTCCTACACATATCTGGTCATTTGCAGGGTCTCAACCACTTTTGAATTAGATGTAGAAAATTTTTTGCAAGGCCACCTTGTTCAGTGTGATTTACCAAAAAGCCAAAATGAATGATCTAGTGAGTTTGGGGAGAGCAAAATGCCAATATCAAAGAGGTCATGGGATTGATGAAGAATAATTCAGCCTTCAAGGAAAGAAAGATTTGGGATAGCAGGGTGTTAATCAACTAGAAAGTCTGCTTAGATCCAGACTCTGGGGCCTGGAATGCAAGTCAGCACAGTGTATGCCACCACCAATCTCTGCTTCTCTCCTTCTCCCCAGCACGTCATAACTGTTTACCAGCGATCTGGCTGGGAGAGATCAAGTGTTGGGTGGAAGATATTTTAAAAAGTGATTCAGGCTGAGCCATAATGCTAGCAACCCACAAGGGAAATTGCAAGCTTACAACCTGATTCCTCTTTCCCAAGCAGAGGGGTAACTTCTCATCATCTCTTGGGGGAACCACACTGGAGACTTTATGCGCATTGAATGGGCCTGTGGGGACCACATGGCCAGAGAAAGACTTGAAAAGGGAGTCTGGGGATCCCAGACCCTGGTGAGCTTTTCCCCATCCCTAGACCAGCCTCATCAGGTGAGAGAGACCTTGGAAAGGACCGAGTATATATGGTCGCTGGGCTGGCAGTCTCAAGTAGGGTACTTTGGCAAGGGCCACAGTGGGTCTAGGTCCAAGAGCTACCTCTATATGCTTAGACTTAAAGGCAACCAAGGTGGAGGACTTAGTTGAGAAAGGAGAGAGAGAGATCTGGAGAAGAGGCCTAAAATAAAGGTGGAAATTGCAACTGTGTTTTCTTCTCCTGCAGTTGAGTAGGCCTGGACACTTGCGGGGAATTTCAGTTTGTGGACCTACCTACTCCCACAAAATATGATTATTTTTATGTCCTCATGGGGCGCATAAGGCCCCAGGACCAGTGTGCCAAGTTGAACCAAGAACAAAGGAGAGCTTCGCAGAGAGAAAGCAGAGCTGCCCAGGACCTGAGCTGACCCCTCAGTCCCTCCCTGGAAGCCATTTTGCTGGGGCTGAGGCTGTGAGCACAAGAGGAGGCACACCCACACAGTGTGCAAACGCGATACGGAACACAAGGTCCGTAATAAGAATTGAGCCCTGAGTGTCGCTCGGGCTGTACAAGTCCCAGAGGGGGACAGCACCTTTCTTCCAAAAAGCTCGGGTTTCTTCCTGCCCCCTGGCAAGACAGAAATTTGGCACATAGGGCCGGCAGAAGAGCGATCTCTCCACTGCTCTGAAAAGCCGAGATTTTCCACAGCTACGGTCACCACCGCCAACAGCCCCCATCTTTTGGATTATGGCCGGTTACTACATCCCTTTTCCCCTTCCTTCTGGAGGAGGGGGTGGCTTCGTCTGAAGCTTCGAGGGCCCCAATTCTCCCCATTCCCAGGGTCATGCCGGATCCCAGGGGCCTCTTTCATGTTTGGAAGCTCAGGGTGGGGGCTAGCGGAAAGAGCCCACAGTGAGGGTGAACGGGCGCCACCGCTCTCAGGAAGTCTCAGCTCGTCTTAGCGCCACGCCTTGTCCCTAGCCTGCGTGGCGGGACCGAGGCCAACCCAGTCCGGCTGGCTGAACCTCTAGCCCATGCAGCCCCGGGGCGCGGCCCGCGGCGTCGACTCCCCCCGCCCCCTGCGCCCGCCCTGCGCGCCCTCTGACGCAAACGCGCGCCCCTGCCCAGCGCAGAGGAAAGCGCTCTTGTAGGTTTTAATTGAGGCTCTTCCTTTCACGCACACCCCCTCAGTCCCCACCCCTGGGAGGTGACCCCTCCCCGCCCCCAGCCCTCGTGCTGCCGCGCGAGGAGCCAGGCTGGGCTGCGGGGCTAGGGATCTGATGCTCGGTCGCCGCCGCCGCCGCGGGTTCTCCACTCGGGAGAGCGGCTTGGTGTCCCTTTTAAACCGCTGACACTATCGCCCACATCAAAGAGGCAGCCATCGATCGCGTTACGTTAGGGGATCCCATTACAAACGGCGCCCGCAGGTGGGCGGCGGGAGCAGAGCTTGTCAGGCTCTAGCCATAGCCAGGCAAGGCGCGGGCAACCGGGCCAGCCCAGCCGGACCCCGCAGCCGGTTCCACCGCAGCTCCGGCTCTGCCCTGGCGGCACGGATGCTAAACGCCATCCCCCTCCTCAGCCACCGCGCTGGAGGCCCGGCAGCGGTTGCCCACTGGTGGGGGGGGAAGGGGGAGCGGGGGTGGGGGGCAGGATGATGGGGGTGGGGAGACCTGTTTTGAATTTGGACTGACGCTCGGCTGACAGGATCCTCAGCTGCAGGAGGGCGCGACGGCCGCGGTCCCTGTCCTCGCGCTTTGGCGGGACAGAGGCCGGGTGAGGGTGGCTCCTGAGCAGGCCCCGCGGAAAGTTCTCCTCATCCCGCCCTGGCTGCCTGGACTCCGGCCCCGGCCTGCCGAGGCCAAGAGAGTCAACGCCTCCTCCCGGCCTGTCCGCGTTGCCAGCCCCGAGTTCAAAAGAAACAATTATCATTGCGTTACTTGCCTGGTGGAGAAGGACTTGGCGAAGTCTCGCTTCTGGTGCCCACGACTCACGGTCCAGGGTCCGAGGGTGGCTGGGCCCGCAGACCCGGCGTCCAGCGGGCCTCCGGTTCCCTGGAGCTCGCTTTCGCCGCCTCTTCCACTCGCTCTCTCTCCACATTCTCTTTCCTTCTCCTTGTCTCCCTCTCTCTGCCTGCTTCCTCTACTCTCGACTGCCTTTCTCTGTACTAGATGGGGAGTAAAATTTAGAATTTTTATATAAAAAGCTTGTCCTTTCTTTTTTTCTCTTTTTAATCTTCTCGTCTTTTCTTTCTTCCTTTTCCTTTTTTTTTCTTTCTTTCCTTTTTTCTTTTTTTGTCTTTTAATCGTGTTCGTTTCACCTTTTAATTGACCAGGAGACGTGAGAGCGTTTATTTGGGGGAGAAGGCCGAGAACAAGGAGCTCCTGCCTGCCCCATTCGCCTCCTCTCCGTCAGCTGCGTACAATGGGCCGCCGCTTGCAGAGTGCATTGACTGTCTCTCCATTATTCGAGCTGGAGGGGCTGTGGGGCAGGCACGGAAAAGGCTTTATTCTGCTCTTTAAAATCATCGCTAGTCACTAAGCGGTCGCTGACTCCCGACTTGGAGGCTGGAGTGACCGGGAAGCGCAAAACGCACCGCGAACACGCAGCGTTTCCCAAACCCCTCCCTGGTGAAATTTAAAGTGAGAACGAGTATTAAAAAACAAACCCTACCTCTGTCAATACAGCGTGGCCATTTGCTCCCACCTTTACCTGAGGGCGTGTTGAGGATCGGGATGCTGGAGCTGAGACAAACTTTTACGCTCTCCTGAGTCGAAGGGCGGGCAGGCGAGCGCGGCTCCCACCCCCAGCGGCTGCCGCGGCGGCTTTGTCACTCCGCACAGCTCCGCACCCGCCTGAGCCTGCCTAGGGAGCGATCTCAAAACGAGGGGGGTGCGAGTGTGCTATTGGAGAATATGTAACTAATAGAAGTATCATTTTCCCCAGTACGATCTTTCAAGGAAAAAAATCCATTGAAAGAATTTTCAAAGTGCTGTCTCCGTTTGGAGAAAAGGCGCAGGCTGCCTGCGGGGAGGGGAGGAGAGAGCCGGCTGTGCGCCTCCCGGGCGCGGCTCCCGTCCGCTAGGTGGCAGCCAGAGCCAGCGATTCCTGCAGGCCCCGCGGCGGGACCCGCTCCTCCCTCCCGCCCCTCCTCCCACGACCAATCGCCTTCGGGAATCGGGGTCTCTCTCTCTCTCTCTCTCTCTCTCTCTCTCTCTCTCTCTCTCTCTCTCTCTCTCTCTCTCTCCCTCTCCCTCTCCCTCTCCCTCTCCCTCTCCCTCTCCCTCTCCTCGCTCTCTAGCTCTCTCTCTTCTCTCTCCCCATCCCTCCCTCCTCGGTCTCTCTCTCTCTCACTCTCTCCCCCTCCTTCCCCCTCTCCCCTCTGTCCTCTCGCGCGCTCTGTCTCTCTCTGTCTCTCTTTCCCTCGCCTTCCCTCCCTCTCGATCTCCCTCCCGCTCTCCCGCTCTCCTCCCTCTACCCTGCAGCTCCCCCCTCGTCCTGTCCCCACTCCCCTCTCCCCCACCTCTCCCCATCTCCCATTTTCCCTTGTCGGTCGTTCTCCCCTTTCCTCTTTTCCTAGGACTCTGACTTAACCGCACTAACCGCCCCCCCCCATGAGGACTTACTACTGTTTTATTAATAATTATTTAAGCGTTGTTTGAAGTTTGGAACTGCCTGAGAATACCAAAGAGGAGAAAAGAAAGGAAAAACCAGACTGATTGTAAAGTTTATTTTTAAAATCATCATGGGATGAATAGGAACCGTTGATTCAGATTGATTTTGTGGCAATAGCTGCATATTCCAGGAGTGTGTTTTGTCATAATTAAACCTTTAAAACCATTATATACTTTGGGCCAAAAAATAGGAAGTCCTTACTTTGTTTCTTAAAACGATATAAAATGAGCAGAATCCACACTTGGATTATGCTTATATATGCGAACGAAGAAAACAATTCAAACCCAGTATATTTCATGAATCATTAAAATGGTGAGAGTTTAATTCCCATTAAAAATTTCCCTAACATATTCAACGACACTGTCTTCACGCTCATAAAACCTAATTTTAAAAACTTTTCAGAAGAAATCAAAATAATTTCCTTCTAATTCTCTTTTACCCATTACAAGGCATTCTCCCCCTCGCCATCCCTTCCCCCTCTAGTGTTCGTGTGCGTGTGTGTGTGTGTGTGTGTGACCATAGACGACCCATACTAATCAGGTCTCAGAGTAAATAGCAGCGCAGGGCGATCTCAATGTAAATTGCGCTTGTCAGAAGCACACCCCCCCCCCCACTTTCCCTCCTCCTCCCCTCACCATCCCCGTCAGTAGGTAGCTAAGAGGGAGGGGGAAAAAAAAAAAGAAAGAAAGAAAAAGAGGAGGGGGGGGAGGGGCTCTCCAACCAATGGCGTGCGGGAGGCTTGGCTAACCTTAGACTCCCATTTTCTCTCCCCCCCGATTCAGGGCTCTGACCAGTCAGTCGCCTTTGATTATCAGTTGCCAGCAGCCCTTCTCTTGGCTCCTTGACACGAGCTCCATATAAGGCAGCGATCTCCATAGAAACGTGTCAGTTTCAATAGTAGTGTCAAAGTTCACTATATACAGACATTCGCGCAGATCCCCCTTTCGGAAACATTGCTCTGCGAGTCCTCCCGTTTAAACGCATTCAATTTTGGGGTCTCTCTCTCTCTCTCTCTCTCTCTCTCCTCTCTCTCTCTCTCCTCTCTCTCTTCTCTCTCTCTTCTCCTCCTCCTCCGCCTCTCTCTCAATCTCTCTCAATCTCTTTCTCTCTTTTCTTCCCTCTCCTCTCTCCCTTTTCTTTTCTTACATATTCTATTAGTTGTTTCCCTTGTATTCTTCTTCTTTCTCTTTTTCTCCCTCCTCCTTGTCTTTTACTCCATTCCTGCAGAAGAGAGAGGGCTAAACTTTAAAAAAAAAAAAAAAAGGAGGAGGAGGCACCCCCTTCGTATTCTTCTTATCGTTATTTTATACATATATGATTTTTTTTTGGAGGGAGGGTGTTGGTTCCCGGCTGAAGAGCACTTATTTAAAATACTAAAAAAAGAACATTTTTGGGCGATCTCCAGGGTTTTTTTAACTAGCTCTGTGTGTTATAGCAGAAGAAGCAGAAGAAGGAGCAAGAAAGAGGAAAAGAAGAGGATTATTTATTCGACCTACTTTGGATGTCTCTCGCTTTTTTTTTAATTGAAATTCTTTTTCTTCTGATTTTTATTTTTTCGATTTTGCTGTGAATTCGTCGCCGGCGTGAATTATCTCGTATTTTTCTCCCTCTCCGTCACCTCCCGAAAGAAGAAGGCAGCGAGAACCCGGCGCCACCGGCACAACAAAAAGAGCAAAGTGTGTGATCCTCCTCGCCGGCTGCCTCCCTCTCTCCAGCGCTGCCTTCCTGAATGGCTGGCTGCGTCCAGCCCTGGACCTGGCCCCCCGACACCAACGCGCCCTGATCGCCGCCTGCAGCCTCGCCCCGCGCCCTGCTCGGCTCACCGCGCTCCCCTCAATCCCGAGCCCAGCGAGGGCTCCCGCCGGGACAGCCGCGGCGGCGCGGGCGGCCCCGACCCGGGCTCGCGCTCCGGCTGCGGCCCCGACTCCAGCTCGGACTCCGGCCCGGGCCCCGGCTCCTCCAGCGGCGCTCGCCGCTGCAGCTGAGGCGGCGACTCCAGCGGCGCCTGCAGCCGCGACCTCCTCCTCCTCCTCCTCCTCCTCCGCCTCCTCCTCCTCCGCCGCCGCCGCCGCCGCCCTCGCCGGCTTCCTCTATGTCGCCTCAGCCGGCGCGCAGCGTGTAGCCCGAGCGGCCGGCGGGCGGGCGGGCGCCCGGCGCGGGTGAGCGAGTGTGTGTGAGAGTGTGTGTGTGCGCGGGGGTGCGGGCGAGGCGGAGGGCGAGTGTGTGCGCGCGCCGTGGCCCATGCCCGCCGCCCCCGGCGCTGCGCCCCGCGCCGCTCCCGGCTGCCGCCTGTGCCATTTCTGATTTTGCAACTTGGGGAAGAAGAAAAAAGCGAGAGAAGGGAGCTTGCTCCGTGGGGGGGGGTGGGGAGGGGGGGGAAAGGAGAGCGTGGCCCCCCCAGGATCGGAGCGCGGGGGGAGCGGGCGAGGGGAGCAGGGGTGTTGGGGGGGGGAGCCTGAGAGCCTGGGGGGGCTGCAAAAAGAGAGAAAGAAAACAGCAGGAACCACAACAAAACGCCAGCAGGGCGGGCGGGCGCGCAGCAGCAGCGGGGCGGCCGAGGCAGTAGCGGCGGCAGCGGCGGCGGCGGCGGAGGCAGCGGCCGGTGCCCGGCTCGGGCTCGGCTCCCGCGACCCCGGGGCGCCCGGCGGGCCCCCCGCCCCCTCCCCCTCCCCCCTTCCCCTTCCCCTTCCCCTCCCAGCGCGCCCGCGCGCCCCGCGGCCCTCGGCGAGCAGCTCGGCTCCCCCCAGCGCTCCCCGGGCCCAAAGATATGGCAATGGTAGTTAGCAGCTGGCGAGATCCGCAGGACGACGTGGCCGGGGGCAACCCCGGCGGCCCCAACCCCGCAGCGCAAGCGGCCCGCGGCGGCGGCGGCGGCGGTGGCGAGCAGCAGCAGCAGGCGGGCTCAGGCGCGCCGCACACGCCGCAGACCCCGGGCCAGCCCGGAGCGCCCGCCACCCCCGGCACGGCAGGGGACAAGGGCCAGGGCCCGCCCGGCTCGGGCCAGAGCCAGCAGCACATCGAGTGCGTGGTGTGCGGGGACAAGTCGAGCGGCAAGCACTACGGCCAATTCACCTGCGAGGGCTGCAAAAGTTTCTTCAAGAGGAGCGTCCGCAGGAACTTAACTTACACATGCCGTGCCAACAGGAACTGTCCCATCGACCAGCACCACCGCAACCAGTGCCAATACTGCCGCCTCAAGAAGTGCCTCAAAGTGGGCATGAGGCGGGAAGGTGAATATTTCTTCTCTGCTTCTTTCCCTGAGCTTCGCCCGCCTCCCCGGCCCTCTTTCTTTATCTCGCGGGGGTGGCTGCTGTATGGGACTGGAGCTCCTGCGGTCCCTGCCCCGTCCCAGCTTCCCCTGTCCCCGCTGCCTTCCACCCCCGGCGTCACCCCCCCCCCCCAACCAAGCTCGCTGCCGCTGCCTCCCCCTCCCGGCCTGCGCTCCTCTCCCCGGCTCCTCCACCCCTCCCGCTGCCTGCTCAGGATTGTGTCCCTGGGATCGTGAGCTGTGGCTGAAAATCCCCTTCCTTCCTCTGTCTTGGATGTGCTCGGTGTGTGTCCCTTTCCCGCGTGTGCGTGAGGGTGCTTGGGGGCTGTGCTGGCATGAACTTGGGGAGGGGGTGCTTATTTCCCCCAGAAAACTCTTTTCTGTGTTTTTCATTCCACTTTCCCCTCCACCTCTTCTTACCCTTTATTTAAAATTGGGGAGGGCTGAGGACTGGAGTACCCACAACCATAGATTCACTGCTGCATCATCCTTTTGGAAGCTTAGCTTGGAAAAAGAGGAGTGAGATTTATTGCACTTGTAGGTCTAATTAGGGGGGAAGGGGGGCTTCTGGCCTGTTCACTGGTTCCCTCTCCTCTTCACCGAGCTGGGGCCGCCTCCTCCAGAGCTGTGGCCTTGTTTTCACCCCTCTACTTTGAAAGGAAAGTTTGTGACTGAACCGTCCTTTCATAGTTGTGTCATTTTTTTTAAAGCATGATACTCGTTTTATTTCTTCATCAAACTCCACCCTCTGCTTAAATACTGCATACAAATTACAATTTACAACGGCATTTACCGATCCTTCTGATTTGGCTATAATGCATAGACTGCAGCTGGCATGAGCTTCCCCTTCATTTAATCCCTGTGTTGTATGGGTTTGGTTTCTTTTAACACAACTTTTGATGTTGTATTTAGATATGCTTCATGTTCATGTGGCAGGAGATGCAGCACTTTTCTTATAAATATACTTAGCCGTTTACAGTTAAAGTTTATCTCCTGACAATCATTAAAGATGTCTTATAGTCAAATTAGCGAACCAGTCAATTTTGCAGAATGCAGATTACTCCTTCTTGTAATTGACTTTAAAATTATATTTTATATGCCACAAGAAAAGAAATTGAATTCCTTCAGATCTCAAGGAGCAGGCAAATATGACGACTTCATTTCCAGCTCCAGGGAGATTTTGTAGGCATCTGAAAAAAAAAAAAACTGAATTGTGCTCTCATTTAATTGAAAAATAACTGCCAAGTTCAAAACTATAATTAGAAAAAAGTATTCTAGCTGTTATGTTTCAAGAGCTTAAATTGCATTGGGGCTTGCATTAAAATTAGAATCAAAGCAAACTTAAGAAAATAGTGCACAACTTGAAATAAGACAGCTATGTGTACATGGACATATCTATATTAATTTGTTGGGGGGAGAGTTCAGTAGCCCTAACTTTTCCTAAAGTTGTCTTTGTTTACATGGCAATTTAAAGCGCTGGCACTGTTGAAGTAAAACATACACATTAAAAAAAAAAAAAAAACTTTGGTCAGCTTTAAGAACTCAAAGCATGCTTACGTTTTGCATTCAGATGGTTAATGAATCCAGTGTTTTTGCAGTTGCAAGCTCGTGCATTCACTGGGCAAAAGCTGGCTGCAGGTTGCAGTGGCACCTCACAGGACAGACATTAATTCTATTTCCCACTTTTTTCAATAATGTTTGGCTACTGTAAGTTCAACTTTTTTCTTGAAAATTTTCAATTTTCTGTTGCTTTTAAGAGTGAACTTTGTGTGGGGCGAAGGGGAGGAGGGGACAGGGAAGGGGTGCAGGATACTTGTTTTCTATTCAAAAGTTGTAAGTGGTTATGTAACTTGTATCTATTTTAAGGATAATTCTATAGCATTTTGGGAGAATATGGAAACATTTTGAGCAAAACACTGCTTGCTTGCAAATGAAGAGGCGGCTAGGCATTTGCCTAGAACCACAACCTTTCTCTGGTGTTCGCCTGTTCTTTTTTGTTTGTTTTTGCTTTACTTTGATTTGTTTCATTCTGGAGGGGTGAGTGGTATTTCATTAACCTGAGTGTTACACCTTGGTGGTGAAGGGGTTGGGTGCGCTTTCTTGACCATGCCGGGCTGGGGGCCCTGAGGTCAGGCCTAGTTCTGGCAGGGTTGGGGTGGCCAGGGGCGCAGGCGATGGCTGGGCAAATTGAGCCGCGGAGCTGGAGGCCCTCACCCCAGATTTCCTCCGGGTGTGGGCTGTGAGTGAGAGCGAGCGCGAGAGAAGATGCACCGGGCGCCTGTGGCTGCAGAAAGAGCCTCCGCATTGTGTCGGGTGCGCTGCGGCACGCCGATGTTCGCAAGCCCCCTGGATGCACATTGCCTCTTTTCTCTCTTTCTTTTTGTCAGCGGTTCAGCGAGGAAGAATGCCTCCAACCCAACCCAATCCAGGCCAGTACGCACTCACCAACGGGGACCCCCTCAACGGCCACTGCTACCTGTCCGGCTACATCTCGCTGCTGCTGCGCGCGGAACCCTACCCCACGTCGCGCTACGGCAGCCAATGCATGCAGCCCAACAACATCATGGGCATCGAGAACATCTGCGAGCTGGCCGCGCGCCTGCTCTTCAGCGCCGTCGAGTGGGCCCGAAACATCCCCTTCTTCCCGGATCTGCAGATCACCGACCAAGTGTCCCTGCTGCGCCTCACCTGGAGCGAGCTGTTCGTGCTCAACGCGGCCCAGTGCTCCATGCCGCTGCACGTGGCGCCGCTGCTGGCCGCCGCCGGCCTGCACGCCTCGCCCATGTCCGCCGACCGCGTCGTGGCCTTCATGGACCACATCCGCATCTTCCAGGAGCAGGTGGAGAAGCTCAAGGCGCTGCACGTCGACTCAGCCGAGTACAGCTGCCTCAAAGCCATCGTGCTGTTCACGTCAGGTGAGGCTGTGGCCGCTGGGAGGGCAGGCCGCGCCGGGAGCGACAGTAGGCCGCGCTCCGCGGGGCCCGGCCTCCTACGCCGCGTCGCCGCGCGGGCCTGGCCGGCCCTCGCCCGACCTTGGCCCTGGCCGGGACTTGCGGCCCCCGCGCCCGGACGCGGCCCGCGGCGCCGCTGCCATCTTGGGAACGCGGCGGTGCGGGAGCCGAGGCGACTGGGATGCGGGCGGCGGGCGGCCCGGCCTGGGGGCCTGGACCCCCACGCGGGGCTGCGGCGGCGGCGGCGGCGGGTGCGCGTCTCGTGTGTGCGTGGGGGGTGTTGGATCTGTCTGGCTGCGCGAGTGTGCGGTGTGTATGTGTGTGCGATGAGCGTGTGCGTGTGTGTGCGCCAGCGCTTAGTGTTTCTGGGGGAGGAGAGGGAAGGAAGAGAACGTGGGAATGTGGCTTTCTCCTCTGTGTGGCAAGCTCCCTGGATGAGTTTCCCGACACAGAGAGACACACACAGAGGTGGAAAGAGAAGAATACGCGCAAATAAATCATAAATAATCCCGCTTTATTGCTGCCTGATTTTCCCTTATCGGAAACCATTCATGTTTGCAGTTGCTGAGGTTATTGAGGGTCGTAAAAAACGGTTTCAATCTAAACAAGAAAGATAAAAAACAAAAGGAACACTGTAGATCCCGCAAGTATGGGAGGATTCCCGCCCCAGAGATAAATCTCATAGCCATGCAAAACACATGAACATTGGAAATTTAACAGAGTGCCTTAAAAATATCAAATTAAATGTAGGTGGTGGTAACATGCATGTTAACAATTTCTCTTATGATAGATGGTTCAAATTAACTTCCAGGAAAGTGCATTAACGTTGCCTTTGAAGGCTCTAGTCTGAGCCTCTGAGAACACTGCCCGCTTTTTATTATTGTAACCTGCAAGAGGGAAACATATAAACACCCGGGACAGCAGGTAATGGGGGGAAATATAAACAAAGCCAGAAAGGAGGCTGGTGGGGAACAGAGCTGCTCAGATTGGGTCTCGGGCCTTGCCCACTGCGAGTAGGGTTAGCTGCAGCTTTACCCCCATTATTGGCACTATTGTTTTTAATTTCTCCATTCAGAGAACAAATAAACCATCCTAATAAATCTATCCTAGAGCCAGGACCTCCAAAGGCCAAATTAAAACCATTCCTGAGCAGAGATGGCAAAACCCCTTTCCCAAGGCCTTGTTGAACAGTAAGCAATGGTATAATCTATCAATATTTCCTGGCTTTCATGCGTGAAGAATCGTATTTACATTGTATTAAAATGACTCTTAAATTTGCACAATATTGTAATGTAGCAAATGTAGTATTAATATCGATCTGAACAGCAGATAATTTATTTAGACAAGAGCATCTCATTTGTATGCAGGGTGGCCAGAGCCATGGACTTGGACTGCCCCCCTTTTACTTTCAGTGCAAATGCAGGTCTGCTAGTGGGAGAGGGAGTTATTCTTTGCAAGAGGATAAAGTGCAAACCTTAAAACAAATGGAAGATTTATTGAATAGCCTCCTCAGTGTTTGAATGCATTTTATCTTAATAAGTCTTCTTGATGGAAACGTGTTTTTCAAAAGTGACAAAGAGCCTGGGAAGCAGCAACCGGGCTGCTTTAGCTCTGGCAGGCCTGGGGCCTGGCTGGCTCTCTACTACCCAGCTCTTTAGCCAAATTAATCAGGAAGCAAGCCAGTGTCGGGGAAGCTGGGGTTTTAAAAATCTCATCCAGTGAGGTGTCTTGAAGCAGAAATGTGACTTGGAGCTGGACAGAGGTCTTCTCAGGAAAGATCTTTTCCTCCCTTTCCCTTGTCCCCTACTAAGGTTCTTTGAATTCCCTTGACTTTTCTGATCTCCTGCCCTTTCCCAGAGAGAGGCAAGGACCGTGCTGGCTGCAGGGAGGATTGTGGAATTATTCATGCTTTTCTTTCAACTTGCCATCCTAAAACATCCCCGTGAAAAGTGTTCCTTTTTAAAAAGTTTTCCCGAGGAAGTTACTTGAACAAAGTCTTCAAGGTGCAAAGGAGGCTGAGAAGCGAACAATAACATTATTTTGTTGGAAATTGCAAGCAGAATATCTGAAAATGGAAATGGAGCTGTCAGTAGTAATTCACCCCCCTCCTCCATACAACACATTTCCACTTTTGACTAAACTTGTTTTGATTGCTAGCCAGAAGGGAATTCATGGGAAGCCTTCTCAAAGTCATCCAACTTTTAAGCAAACTTTGAATGATGGAAAAGACAGTTTTAGACATATTGTCCAACGAGGTTTGCTCCGGCTAAGTATTTGAAGCTGGCACGGGGGTTCCCTGTGGTGGTTTTCACATTTGGCCTCCGGATGGTATGCTTAATCCTTAATATTCTGGACAGTATCCAAGGACTAGGTCATGACCTGAACTTACTTTTTTAAAAAATTCATTAATTCATACACCTAAATGTTCCTTCAAATAAATGGGACCTCCTCTGAAAGGAGCCATCTAGTTAACATAAATACAATAAATCCATTTTCACCACAATAATAACTTTGATTTCTAGTTATGGCAGCTGATTACATCTATATTTCCTGAACACTAAACTCTTCTGAATGCACAACATGAAATACATTCTCTGCACTACAAAGGCTAAGCCGGGAGGGCCTGAGCAGTAATGGTTATTTATTTACATAATTTCTTTCCCATATACTTTAGGAGAAATATTGACACTACCATATAAAAAGTGAGACATTGATTTTGTACGTTTCTACCCCCTTTTCTTATCTTGGTTATTTCTCCTGGGGTCTAAGCATGTACTGCGTTACACCCCCTGCTCACCTAGCTTTGCTACCACAACCACCCAATCGATCTGAGAGCTCACACTATCTATCCATAGTTGGGGGGGGGGGGGATCCTGTTGCAGGAATATCCAGAGAGGGAATGAATATCTAGAGTGGGAATCCAGGCCTGAAGTAGGACTCCTGCTGGAGAGAGGCCACAGAGCTGGCCGGCTGGCACCTGGCAGCTAGGCCCAGCTACAGGCATTCTGCCTTCAGAGGAGGAAAGAAATCCAAGCAGCCAGCACAGGGCCCAAGTAAGCCTTTCCTGGGCTTCTCTCTTTTGGAGTGGCATAGCTGGGAGAAGAGTAGTGTCCTTGCACTCTGGGGGCTCTAATTGTAAATATCAGATAAATATTTTACAGACCTGAGGGAATGCCATATGGGTGATTAAAAGAAAAAAAAATCTGCTGGGGTATCAGTGGGCCTTTTTCATCCTGCATTGTCTAAGGCTGAAAGGGATCCTGTGGCATAATGGGCAGATAATGCATGTAAAGCAAGATATATGTAAATATGAGTCTGCATAGTGGCCATTCAGCAGGGCCAGGTTAGCAATCAGGACCAAGGGCAGACCTCAGGGTCCCCTCTCTAAGCAGTGAAGCCCCAAAGTGCTTCTGCCCTCGCCCTTCTAGCCATAAAAATCTCACTGGCTTCCCCAGTCAGGCCAGTGTGGATGCACCCAAGTGGCTGGCTGGAGTAATTAGACATCTGAGAGGAACCCATTCTGGATCTGGGGTCAGAGGGGACCTGCCTTAGAAGTTCTTGAATTAGCACTGGTTTTATTTGTATTTTTGCTCAAGGCCATTGCCTTGTAGATGAAGGTGTTAGAATGCTTTGTACATCCCAATTCTTGAAATATAAAGACTTAAAGCTGAGGAACTCAGCAGACACGGGTTTCACTTTGAATCATTTGGTGTGACTTCTTAGGGTCACACTTACCCATTCACAATTATATAACGTCCTTTTGGGGGCATTGCCATGCATGAGTTTCTTCCCAGATCTATATATTAGCAAACTCTGCCTTTGATCTCTAGTCAACCTCCTGACTGGCTAAGGGCTCCTCTGTGATCTTCCTGTTTTTAAAATATTTATTATTAATACAAGAAATAACATGGGTGTTTGAACTCAGAGAGGAAGCTTTCACTTCATTCCTCTAATTCCCCCTTCTCTTCCATTTCTTCGCCTTTAGTTAGTTAGTTGATATAAACTGCTGTCTTGAAATATTTTTAGGAGACCGTGAGGAGCCTTGGTTGATATGTGATAAACACACAGGTTTTAAGATGCTGTCATTGTGTGCAAGTGCCTTTTTCCCCTTGGTCCTGCAACAGGAAGCCTATCTCCCCAAATCCCCCCTAAACTCCCCAGCTCCCAGTTTGGAAACAGCAACAGCAGCTGCCTCTAGCCCAGCTTTGTGTCTGATCGCTGAAGATGTCTCCTTCCTGCAGCCTGGAGTAACTGAGCCATATTCCTCCTGATTATTATACAGCTTACAGAGATGTGACCAATTTTCAATTACTTGATCTAAAGCACAGATAGAAGTATACACCCTCACCAAGGATTTGCTGCAGAGTTCTTGCTTGCATAGATAGTGGATCTCAAATCCAATAGTGCTAAAGCATGGACTTGATCTGATTCCATGCAATGCCAGCCTATAACTCCTTCCCCCTCCCATGCATTTGTTCACTATACAATCTAGGTTCTCCTTGAAGATTTTGGTTGGGGTCATTTGGGTTTGAGAGGGAGGACTCCAAGAAGCCTGTAAGAACTACCTCCAGGCTACATATTTCTTCAGGGCTTCTGAACACCCTGAAATCAGGGGCAAAAGGGGCAAAAGTCCTCACTTTAATGAGCACAGCGGAAAGATGCACCCCTGCAGGCGGAGGACAGGTTGCTACGCACAGCAAACATGGCTCCAGCATCGTACATTATTTAATCCAAAGGTGAAAGAGGAAAAACAAAGAGACTAGAGAGGTTGCTGCCTCTGCATGTGTGTGCTTCCGTCTCCAGCTCCCCTAGGCTTGGTGGGGGTTTGATTTATTTTTATTTGTACTGGGGTCTGAGTGGGGGGAATGGTGAGGAAGGATTGGGGAGGTATGGAGAGGAAGATTTTTTTTTCTTTTCCCTTCTCTTTCTTTTTCCCTCTTTTACCAACTTAAAAAAAATTTAATGGCTTGTTTGTACCTTTGCTGTTCACTAACCTGTGTATCCTCTCCCCTTGTGTCTCCTTCTTGTGGCTGCTCGGGCAGATGCCTGTGGCCTGTCGGATGCCGCCCATATCGAGAGCCTGCAAGAGAAGTCGCAGTGTGCACTGGAGGAGTATGTGAGGAGCCAGTACCCTAACCAGCCCAGCCGCTTCGGCAAACTCCTACTGCGACTGCCCTCCCTGCGTACCGTGTCCTCCTCGGTCATCGAGCAGCTCTTCTTCGTCCGTTTGGTAGGTAAAACCCCCATCGAAACTCTCATCCGGGATATGTTACTGTCTGGGAGCAGCTTCAACTGGCCTTACATGTCCATCCAGTGCTCCTAGACCTTGGGCGCTTCCCACCTGCCCCCACCCCCCTAGAGACTCAGAGGACCGGCGGGGGCCATGGACTCCAAAGCTTCGGGGACATCAGGTGGCTGTTGCAGGGTGCAGCCAGGCAGGGGGGAGGTGGGCTGGGCCAACAGGAGCAGCCCACCCTGCAGGAATGCAACCCGAGCTGCAAACCAGGAGAAAAAGAGACTCTCTTTAGGATCAGATCTGTGAACAAGTTGGAAAGGAAAGAAAAAGGACCTTGTGTCTGGTGAGAAAAGGAAAAAAAAATTTGAAGAGAGGACCATGAGAATTTTAATAAAACAGAAGGAGACTAATGGACCTTCCAGGATTTATTGTGGACGGATGTGGATATATTGTGTACAGAAAAACAACACACATGGAAGTGGACTGAATTCTATGTAGAAACACACACACACACACACGCACACACAAACACACATACACACCCCAAACATTGTTATTCATTTTGTAAAATACTAGTCTTTATTTTCATTTTTTTGTAAAATTTAAACATCGTATGCACATAAAAAAAGGAAACAAGAATTAGGGGAAAATAACATTTTCCAAATAATTATAAAAAATTGTCCTGTGTCTATGTATCTATATCTGTTTTGTATTTTTTTCTGGTTCCAAACCAGATTTCCTGTGATTCTATACTAATAATTTTTGATATAACCCTTTGCTTCTTATAATGAGTGCGATATATGTTGTCGAGGCTGTTCTTCAAGAATTAAAATTGAAGTGAAAATTTAAACAAAAATAAAAGAATTTAGCAAAACCCATGTGTCTGGTTACTTGACAGATGTCATAAGTGCAAGAGAACCCTCCAATTAATTTTCACTGCAATTATTATTAGAATGGGGAGGTGAGGTGGAAACTTTTAAGGTCCATTACAAAGTTGTCTAGATTTATTTCCTAAACCCAAGACGCTGCCTTGGTTTTGTAAATGCAGGGGATCAGGCTCTGCATGGGCTGGGGTGGGCAGGGAGAGGGCAGGGCACCTTGGTTGCCCCCAGCAGCTCATGTCACCTCTCGGGTGGCTGGTGCTCTGCATGGAGCTAAGCAGGCAGCTGGGGTAGGCTCGGCTCGGCCCCAAGTGGAGGCCTAGTCTCTGTAGTCACCAGCTTCAGTGACTGCAGGTGGGAACGTGCCTGGCTGGAGCGGCTGTGAAGAGAGGCATGGAGAGCTGACTGGGGGGGTCTAGGGAGGAGAGGGCCGCTCAGAAGCCACTTAGAAGACCATTGGCCTCTCCTCAGCTCTGGGAGACAGAGTTAGGGCCTCAGCGCTGCCAAACCTAGCTTTGTTCCCCCTTTGGTCCGGAGCACAGCAGGCTAGGGTTTACCCTTCACTCCAGACCCTGTGACAGGGGTTCCCTGGAGGGCTCTCAAGCTCAGTTGAGCGAACAGAAAGGCCCTCCTGTGGCACTTAGGGACGTGGACCTGGAACCTGGGAGTTGGTGAGCTAGGTAGGCTAGACTACACTATTTACAGAAGCAGCGTTTGGGCCCTAGTGGAGCATTCAGGGCAGAAACCTAACGCTGAGGCCTCACTTTGGGTGTGCAGGGGGCGAAGGTTGGGGGGGAGGGGAGTGCTGCTCTCTGTTACAGCTTTTGGAGCATGAATGTTTTATAGGATTCTAGTCGGTGTTGTGAGAACACATACTACCAAGGGAGCTTTTTCCTAACGTATTAATAAAGCCCGATCTTTTGAAATAACACCTCTCACCTCCTCTCCCGCCCCTCACCCCAAACAGGCCTTGGATGAGGCAAGTGCTTCACTTTCAGAAGTCATTGACAAAAGTTTTGCTTTCCTTTGCTGCCTGGGAATCTCCAGGTTCCCCCACTCTTTAAAAAAATGTATTAACAAGCTCTAAGCCGCCCGAAGTCTTCCTGTTCTAGGTGCAGTGCAGCCTGGGCAATGCCGGGCTCTGTGTGCAGAAACCCCCGCAGGTCGCCCGCCGCCCGGCCTAAGACTTTGGGAGACTGGGCGGGTACCGCGTGTGGTGTGTGGGGCCGCCAGAGGCCGTCCCACCGTCCCATGGGTCCCCACCTGCCTTGGGCCTCAGCCTTTGCACTACACCCAGGGTTAGTGTCTTTGGGCCTAGGCTGACTTCCCTGCACAGTGAGCACCCAAGGCAGGAGGGGCGAGGGAAGAGCTCCTATTTAACCCCTGACCGCCTCCCAGAAAGTCTCCGAGAGCCCTCCCGGGCTGCGGGATCAGGGAATGTGGGAATTGGGGTGGGGTAGGCAGCAGCCGGGCGCGGAGGGGGAGGGGAATCGAGCTGCCTCCAAACGCTCACGGATCTTTGCTGCCTTTCTTGAAATGAGATGTAAATATATTCATTACAGTGTGATCCCTCTGATGAAAACAGATAAACATTTTTGTAGGTCGGAAACGTATTTTTCAATTAATTTCAATATGGAGGCCCAAGCACAAAGTGCCCAGTGTGGGAACTGGCCCGCAAGCCGAGGCCCGGGGTTTACGAGGCACTTGCTGTGGGGTCCAGAGGTGACAGCGGTAACCTGCCTCTTGCCTGACGCGGCTGGAAGCACTGCCCATGGCCTGAGGGATCCGGCGACCCTCCTCAGCCTGGGTCCAAGACCCGGGCTGGCCAAGCACGGTGTAGGAAGCAGAGCAGGCCTTCCTACGTATGGCTTCACAGACCCCTTCGCAGACTCGGTCCAGGAACCAGGAGACTTGGGGCCGAGCGGAAGAGAGAGGGAAAAGGTGGTCGGCTCCCATTCTTGGCGGGGCCGGTCTGGGGACCCGCAGGCAGAGGGTTTCTCCTGTGCTGTCTCCCTGGTACATACGGAAAGGCAGTTGTCTTCAGAGGTCTCTGTGTGTCCCAGGCAGAGAGACAGAGATTCCCCAGAGATTCAGTGGCCCTGTGGGCGACCCCGCGCTACAAGACCGGCTGCCTGCGTTCCCTGGTTTTTCACTCTCAGAGCGCGCAGTCGGGACCCACAAATCTGATCCTGCTAAGGCACGTTTTGGAGCCGAGACTGCAGCATTTAAGCCATGGGTTAAACCTTCCGACCACGAGAAAGCGTCCTCTCTGCTCCCAGGGCGTTTTAAAGGCTCCTTGGCGGGGCTGACCAGTGTCCGTGGCCCAAGAGCTGGGGGGCTCTAGTGGCCCCGGGGCCTCCTTGCTGTGCGAAGGGCAGACCCAGTAGGGGTCGGGCCGCTTCCGTTCAGTGTCCTGTGCCCCCTCAGATCCTGGAAGCCAGTGGGCAAAAGGAGACATGGAGCAGGTGGGAGTCTCCTCTGCCTGGGTGGCCGCCGGGAGGCCCCTGAGCGATGAGCCCGCTTTCGAAACGAGCGCCAGGGGGAGCAGTGGAACTTGGGTGTGAGGCCACAGGCAGGTGTAGGTCCGACGGTCACCTTGGGGCTCGCAGTCATGCCTCGGCCTACGGAGGCTTAGCAGCCCTAAGGAGTTGGGAGAATAGGATTGGGCTAACCGGGCGGGATACGACTGACTGGGTCCCCAGGACCAGAGGAAATACAGCTTAACAGTTGGAGAGCGGCCCACACAAGGTGACTTCCCTCTCAAAATTACCTGTGACACATGAAAGTCAAACACTCCCTCTTCTAACCCAAACACTTGCTGGGCGACTGAGAAATTTAGGGGCTTTGAAGTAGGTTTAAACTACTTTAGCCACAAGCTTTTCTGAAAGCATCAAAAAAAAAAAACCAAACAAACCATCTTAGGACGCGCTATCCTCTAGGACTCTCTAGGGTACCAGGCTGCGGCTCATCCCCCGCCTGGGGACAAAGAATGGCGCAAGGGAGTTAAGATGCGACCTCTGCCCCCACAGGCACATCCCACCCTGCGACCAGGCCTGGGGGAAGCCCAGGGGTGAGAATGGGCCTCCCTTCTGGCCACCGGAGCAACCTTGGGCTTCCGGGACTCGGCCCCTTACGTTGGTTCAGGCCCTCGGTCTCTGGCTGTCGGAAAGGGTCTAACAGGGCTTCCGGAGACCCACCGACCAGCTTTGAGCTCAGGGGCACTAGGGATATGGAGCTCTCTCGATCCAAACCCACCTGAGCTCGGCTGCTTGGTGAGTGCAAAAAGTTTTCTTTAAAAAAAAAAAAAAAATCCTCCTCTTCAGCGTATAGGCAGTCCTTGTATCTCCTACAGTGCCAGAATCACCTCCTGTAAGCTACTCGATTCTTCAGAACAAATCACCTGAATGTCTCTACAAATGGAAAACCATGGAGAGCGGGGAGGGTAGGCTGGGAGACACAAGTGGAAACTAATAAAACTCTTGTTAGAGGGCCTGCTCAGGATTCGTGGCGTCACTGGGCCTTTTACTTGGAAAGCCAAAGAGTTGTATTCCTAAATGAGTTAAAGACCCATTTACCTCTGTCGTGTTCTATTCATCAAGCCACAAGTTGAGAGTTCCTAACATGAAACTATTTGTTTGCTTACACAACCAGCTGGGCGCAATTTCACGTCTGAGATATCTATCTGAAAGCGCCTCTCATTTATTATCTCTCCTTGTCAGCGAATCCATTTTCCAGCTCCCCCTCCCCCCTTTGGAGTTTATTTATTTATTTATTTTTGGTGGGACTTCTTTGCCTGGGAGGGCCTGGTTCTGGAATGCTCCCCAGGGAGCAGCCGCTCCCTGCGGGGTTCCTGCCGCGCCCAGGGCGCGTGGACCAGGGCGCAGCCGAGGCGAGCTCGCCGCCACCGCTGACCCCCCGCGGGCGGGCAGAAGGGCCTGGGTGAGGGGCGGGCAGCGGGTAGGCCGGGCGGGACACTGCGAAGCTGCCTTTCTCCCAGGATGTCCTTCCTGCTAGCTCTCCCAGAGTGAGCCGCAACCACCTGTGCGAGGAGGGGGTGGGAGGAGGCCCCGGAGGGGAGTCCAGGAGCCTCTCCCCCAGATGGAGGCCCGAGATACGGATTTGAGAGATGCTTTTACAAAGCCTCACCTAATCCCATGGGGCCAATTTCTTCTCCCGGGCTGGGCCGAAGCGCAGAGTGAGTAACCAAGATGTAAATAGTTGTGTGATGGGTTGGGGGAGGGGGCAGAGCATTTATTGTGTGTGCGTAGGGAAGAAGGCTGCACGTGGTTTCAATTTTGAAGCACAAAGAAATAACATGCAATGCAGAAAATAGGTTTATGAATGTAATTGAGAGGAAAGAAAACAATTAACACGGTGCAAGGTTGCACACTCGATTCTCCACCCCTCGCCTTCTCTTCTACCCCAATTTTGAGAAATCCGGGTCTTGTGAATAGAGTGGGTCTAGGCACTTGGATCCGGCTCACAAGGGAACCCCTGATGGAGATCACAGTGATGGGTGGATAATGGTGTCTATCCATCTCTTAGTCTGCTGAGGCCTCCTCCAACCAAGCTGAAAGCGAGGGATCAAATCCCCAAGTCCAGCGTATAAAATATCCCTAGTTGTAAAGGTAGAAAGGAGAAGGGGTGTCTGTAAGGGAGGGGAGAGGGAGAACGAGAAAGAAAGATAGCGAGGGATTTCTTTAAGACAGACCAGGCTGGTCTCTGCAAGCTATCCTATTGTGTTGATTTAGGAGGACATTTGCTGTATATAACGTTTAAGGCTGATAATATCATTGCGCAGCCAGATAAATAAAGCATTGGCCCAACAGTGGGGTCAGCGATCGATCTCTGGGCTCAGAGGAAAAAGGAGAGAGACAGGATCGAGCACGAGGCTCTGTCTGTGTGCTTGTCAGTCGGCATGCAGGAGCCCGAGTGTGTGTGTGAGCGTCAGGGTGTGCGAGAGAGAACCTAGTCTTCAGCTGGCCAAGAGGCTCATTAGCATTCCTAACCCATGGACCTGCGCTGACAACTAACAGAGATATCCCGCTCACCACCAGGCCTCCTCTCCTTTTGTCTTCAGATCTGGAGGAGAAAAAGATTTCTCGGTGGAAGCTGGAGACTGAACTTCCATGTGGTTGATGGAGATTCAGAGTATAAAGAGACGTTTCGGGATCTTGCCTGATCGTTCACTCTGCTTTTTAAAACTTCCCTCCTAAAGAAGGAACTTTTTTTTGCTTTTCTCTCTTAAAGTGTAATATGTTTGTTGAAACTCCAGGCTTAAACGAGAGAGAAAATTCTCTGAAAATATTTTGCCATTTCTCCTTGTTGACATGCAGAGAGGTGGATGTTTATATGTTTGGCTCACATGCACATATAAAGCTGGTAAAGATTTCTAGAACATAGCAACCAGGGGTTGTTTGAGATTTTTGTTTCTCTTCTTTCTTCTGCTTGGCTTTGTTTTTGTTATGATAAAATTCTTCTGATTTTCTATAATAAATGTTCTGCTTATTACTTTATCAGTCCGTTGTTTGAATAAAGCACATCTTTCAAAATTAAATAGGGTCTGATTTTGTATTAACTATCAGAAATGTGCAATTTTAGAGGCCTCCACTATTCTAAGAAGCATTTTAAAATTATACTGATTCATGCAGTTTTAATCACCTTACACCTATTTTGGGAAAAGTGTCTTAGTTAACTACATGTCACAGGGATAAATACATATGTACTGCTCTCCTAGATCCTGTGCCTTGAACTCCATCAAATGAGGCAGATAGTTTTACATCGGAGTGTACAAATTATCCCATGTTGACAGATGTTTGTCACTTAGTAACTTCTTTCCAAGTTTTCCCCCCTCCCCTAAGCCTTCTTTCTTGCTTGCTTTGTTGTTTTAAAATATGCATGTCTCTCACTGGAATGCCAGTCACGAGTGCAAACTTTGTGTCCAACCTCCCACATGAAATGATCCTTTTAGAGGGAACTCGATATGTCTCAATCTGCACTTCACTCAAAGCCTGTGGGTACGGACC
Source organism: Neofelis nebulosa (assembly GCF_028018385.1). Taxonomy (NCBI): domain Eukaryota; kingdom Metazoa; phylum Chordata; class Mammalia; order Carnivora; family Felidae; genus Neofelis; species Neofelis nebulosa. Next base: position 84,313,535 of record NC_080782.1, on the reverse strand, counting down.
ACTCACTCACTGGTCCTGGCTCCAAAATAACTCAGCAGAAACGAGTTTCCAACTAAAAATCCCCTCGAATGTCTCCCAGGGAAGAAATATAGCTCCTATAATTAAAGGAGGCAACGGCCAGAGGGGGAATGCAGCCGGCAGCCAAAAAAAAAAAGTAAGAGTTTTATTTATTTGCTGATTGAACTTGGGTTGTCACGACCAGCAGGTTTATCCACACTGGAAGTGCCGGAGGTTTGTCCTGTGTGCGCACAAGAGGGAGAGGTGGGCAGAGAAGAAGGGGAAGGGGACGGAAGGGGAGGATGACATGGAATAGGGAGAATGAATGAGGCGAGGACAACTTTGGGAGACAGAAAATGAGCTCTGTGGGACAATGTGAGGAAATTTCCTAGCACTGGGTTTGTGTAAAAACCTGTAGCTGAGGGATATGGGAGGGGGGGACCTCAGAGGAGATGAGGGGGTAATTAGAGTAAACTCTTAAATGTGGGGTATCGGCAGGAAAAGGAGGACTCTGATTTCCCTAGAAAAGTAATGTGACAGCAGGAAAATTATTAGCTGTGCTGTGTGTGGCGGTTTCGGTATGTGGGGGGTGGAATTATGAAGACAGGAACCGGAGAATAGGGAAGAAGTTCCAGGACTCACAGCAGAAGTACCAAGGAGCCAGAAGCCCTCCACCCTCCTTGGCAAAAGTTGCCTAGTAGGTGTGGATGTGAAGTCTCTAGAAGACATCATCTTTACTTTAATTAGTTTCATCCATTTGAACTGATTCTGGCATTAGAACCACTTATAGGATGATTCAGCTCCAGGGATGAAGAACACCTCCCAATCTCTTTGACCACCTCTCCAACTGCCCCCCCTCCCCCCCCAAAAAAGCTTCAGAACAGAAGGAGTACTCAGGCTGGGCAGCTCATTTCTATTAAAAAGGCAAAACTTTAGCACTGATGAAAAACAGATGAATTTTTTCTCCCTCTCTCTGAAACAGTTACTCTTTTACTGATGTGAAGTGACGTCAGCAATGCCTGTCCTATCCCCTTGGAGAGAAGGGAGGGAGGAGGAGGGGATGGAAGGAGGGAGCTGGGAGAAAGAGCTAGAGAAAAAGAGAAAGAGCGAGCTGAGAGAAGAGGGGAAAGGGAGGGGGTGGGAGGGAAAAATTGAGAATGAATATTCTACACTTTTTGACCAAAATTCCACAAAGAGTGGGCAAAACAATGCTTCAGAAGCCCGCAATTGATGGGACACCTTTCTCTGCTCTCGCCCGATCTACATATTCTAACATATGGAAAGCTTACAGGCCCTGTGCACTTATAGAAGCCGATAATGCATTAGCTCTCAGCAATATTTACAGCACCACTTTTAATACACACCAGATGGTTCGCGACTGTGCCGCCTCAGCCAGCTCACTCCTCGATTTTACTCGGCGGCACTTTGTTGCAATTACGCTCCATGCTGAGACCAATTTTATTGGTGACCTATTTTTCATATTTGCAGCATTTTATGTTAAAAACCTCCTCCCTGGCCTTTTTGTAAAGGGCAGCGCTCGGGAAGGGAGAGCTTAGGAGGACGGTGGAGCTGTCTAGGTGGATATTAATATTTATCATGATGTTACATACCTCAGGTTTAAGCGAGTAAACCGGATAGACATAAATACTCTGGTCATTACGTTTGTTCACTCACCTCCTGTTTGTCAGACCCCCACGGACTGTCTACACGGCGCGCTTGCCTCAGAGTCAATACATTGGACCATAAATATTGTATTCCATTAATTATCACGCCACTGGCTTATCCTGGGCGCCGGCGTCCTCGAGCGACGCAGGGCAAATGAGGACGCTTCCTGAGCATATTTCTAGGCTGGGAACCCCGCTGAAATTTCCGCCGTGCCTGGGAATTCCTAGAGCCTGAGCGCCTGGCTCAACTCGGGCTGGGCCTGGGGCTGGCTCGCGGGGGAGGGGGGTGCGGCGGGCAAAGGCCCGACGCCGCCAGGAGCGCTCAGTACCTGTTATCTAGCGACGCAGAAGGCCACAGGGAGAATCCCATTTGGCACGCCAGGAAAGGCTTTCAACTTTATCTCCCGCCATGTAAATATCCCCGAGTGCCCGACTGAGGGACTTTGTTTTGCACCGAACAATATAAATATCCTATTTGCTACAACGCAGGTGTGCCCTTCCTACCCAAACTCTTTTCCCCCCTCATTTATAGTAACTCTTTATACCCCCTTCCCTGGTTAAAAAAAAAAAAAAAAAAAAAAACCACAGATGTTTACTTTATTGATATAACCTATACCATGGTTAGGCTGAGAATAATATGCTTCAACTAACAGTCATTTAGCAAATAATAGAGGCGTTCTGGATGCTTTCCAACGTTACACATGTACTTGGTCATAAAATGATACGTGAAAAAATTAACATCTGCTTTCCTAAAATAAAGTGTGCCAAGTAGCTTTTTATGAATGCTTCCCTCATTTTAAAAAGAAATATGGAGAGATAAACTGGCACGCAGATGTATAGCATATTTATAATGGTTTTAGGATTTAAAGGTAGCTATTCATTGCACAAACCATTTAAAAACTGACGGTTTAAAAGCTACTTAACCCCAGACATCTTCGAATCCTGAAGAGTCTTCTCAATTTTATTATTTAGAGAGGAATTTACTGTAATTTAATTGTGTACCAAAGCAGAACTATGTGCAAGTCGGGGCACTGCAGCCTGAGCGAGCTCAACAGAAATTCCAGCCCGCCTTTTATTTACCTAATTTCTCAGCAAGGTTCCCAGGCCCTTAAGAAAGCAGAGCTGGAAAGTTTAGTTGGGCTCTTTTTTGTTGTTGTTTAATTCCACTATTAGGAAATGAGGCCTACCTTTGAATTATTTCATTAGGATTTGGCCTTTTGGGGGAAGGGGTGGGAACCATAATCATTAGTGGCTTTTTATTATTTCTACAATAAATGGCTAGATTCTTTGTTGAATAAGCTGCTTGAATGTTTTGCAGATGTTCCACTTAGTCCAAATCTGACCCCCTATTTCCTCCCAAATAAGTCGCTTAAACTCTCCCACCAGTGCATTTACTCGAGAGCATACTCCCCCATCCTGGCAAGTTTATAAGTGGAGAGCATATTCTTATGAAATTTCCACCTAAGTGCACACACGCACACGCACACACACATTTACACACACACACACTCCCACCCACCGAGCCTCTGAGCGTGGCAGAGGATAAGAGAAGAGGGGGAAAAAAAAAAAAAAGGAGAAACTGGTGAGGCGGAATGGAAAGGAGGAGGGAAGTCAGCCCAGTGGTTACTCCCCTGTGCGGAGGCGCGCCCTCCTCGGGCCTCTCACCCCCCTTTGTGCCTTTGGTTTGAAACATAGGGGGTGGCCCGGATCCGTTTCCCCCAAAGTGCGGGGGATCTTGTTCCGCCAAGTGCTGGCGGGGGCGGGGGCGGGGGGCGGGCGTCCGCCGTAGGTGTTTCAGGGCTGTCCGAAAGGGCGGCGGCGGAGCCGGGCCGTTGCCCCGCGGTCATCCCGGAGCATCCGTGCGGCGGCACCGCCCAGCCGCTGCGGCCGCGCGTGGGGACTGAGGGGCTAACAAAGGGCTCTGCGGGGCGCGGGGCGCGGGCACGTGACGGCTCGAGCGCCGCGACGCGGGGCCGCCGCGGGGAGGGGCGGTCAGCCCAGGGTGCCTGGTGGCTTCTTGACATAAAAAGCGGTGCCCGCCTCGGGCCGGCCGCGCCGGGCCGCGCTCTGCCGGGGACAGAAGTACTTGTCTGGCTCTGCGTTGGAGAAGCCGCACCTCTCCTCTCCAGCTCTCACTTGAAAAGCACTTGGAAGAAACTGTGTGTGCGGGGAGGGCCGCGGGGTGGGCCGGGGCCAGGCTGTGAGGCTGAGGGGGGCCGACTTGTGGGTGGATGGGGAGGAGGTGGAAGAAACAGCTCCTTTCTGAGTGACAGGACTCCTTTTCAAAGGGCAAACAGGGAAAGGGGGGGGGGGAACCTCCTAATATGAATAGGAGAATTTTCAAGGTTTCGCAGTTACTCTCACTCCTCCCCTTTTTAAGCCGGAGATCTTTCTATTTTTCTTTTTCTTCCCTTTCCCATTCCTTTCTTTCTCTTCTTAGGTGGCAAGTGAGTGTGCAAACGTGTGTGGGTGTGTTTCAGGAGGAAGAATGCTCTCTGAACTTTTAGACATCTTTTCGGACTGGTAAAAATTACTGAAACATTTCCCCATGTTTTTGTGGACTCACTGACCAGGCTGGATAAGGCGGTCGATGAGGCACGCTCTCAGACGAGGTCTTCAGTTACAGATAGTGTATTTGTGAGGCAGAGAAAGGGAGTATCTTACAAAGTTCTCCCTCACCCTAGTAGCAAAACCTGCCACATCTTTACTTTCTACTAGAAAAGAGATAGTTTCCTTATTTGAACACTTCTGAGTTGATTATTAGATGCCTCTGTGAAAAATCAGGTTGGGAGAGGACAGCTCATCACACACACACACACACACACACACACACACATACACGCACGGATTTTAAAGCCTGCCTGTATTTATAATTTAATCTTAGAAACACTTTTATTATCTCCATTCTCAACCCTAGCTTTTTTTTTTTTAATTGTTGAAGGACCATGGCTTATAGAGGAGAAAACTTTCTTTTCAAAAAAGACTTCAACCCACAGTACCAGGTGTTTGTTGTTGTTATCATGATTATGATGGTTATTATGTCATCCCTCCTTTTTGCACTTGATCTGATGAGAGAACTTTTTAAAAGAGTGTGAAATGAAGGACACAAAGACAGTATATCAATGAAAAGAAGAAAGTGGCCCTTTTAATGAGAACTAAAGAAAACCCAAATGTAGATGAAGTGTACCGTAAAAGCTGCTTCAAAGTCCATCTTAATTCCCTTGGGCTCAGCCATCACGAACTTGTGGTAATTGGGAGTTCTTCACGGAGGTAAGGCGGCCATGGGTGGGAAGTCATGCGGATGTACCCCCCTGCCCTATAATTCCTAATACATTCTAACCAAGAACTTGGAGATTTTACAGAACTCAGATTTGACTACTTCACTTTCAAATGCTACCTGCCCATTAAAGTAATTTGTTTTCTTCCTGAGTAACTGTACTCACTAAGGGAGCTTCAACCTTCTGCACCCCCCAACCCCCAGCAGGTTGGTATATGCTGGGCCATATTCTAGGTTTTGACTATTATTTTGTGATCAACTCTGTTTAATTTTCTATTTATTTTTGGACCTCAGCCTTTCTGGATCACAAAAGTCCCCACAAGCAACACAGCAATAAATCCAAGCAAAAATAAGACAGATTTCCTCATCGATGTGTAATAAAGTTAAAGGACATTGTTTTGTCAGACAAGCGCTAAGTAGAAAATAAATCTCAGAGTCTGGGGAAACAAAACGGAGCGCTGCTGGCATGTGTGTAAATTTACTTTTAAAAGCAATAAATCAATGTTAAATTAAACAGCTGGGTACCCTGTCTAAGAGAAGGTTCAGTGTTTAAGAAGACCTTGATGGAGAAATGTGCTATTTAACAAGGCACCAAAAAAAAAAGTTAAATTTTTATTGTGATCTGAGGCAAGACTGGCCTGGGAACTTCTCTGAACTTCATAGAGGAAGAGAAGGCAGTGTGAATTGTATCTATTTGCCATCCTGAGATCTTTACATATGTTTTCAGGCATCAGGAAGCAATGAGGGTTCGTGGAAATGCTTTAGATGTTTTGGAAATTGTCGATTAAGCTCTGAGATCCTGTCTTTATTGGCTTAGGTTTGTTGGAGGAGGGGTTATGGTTTTGTGTGATTTTTTTTCTGTGAATACTATAACCTGTGGAGATATTTTAATGAGCACATTGAACATATTCTAATCAAATGGTTCTTTTATTCTCACTGTGGCTATTTTGCACAGTAAATAGCATAGTAGAAAATAAAGAGATCTGTTATTTCATATCTATTATGCCTGTTTTGATTGAGAAGCAAAACCTGGGAGTGGAGTAGTATTTAAAACTCAACTGGAATATTGTAATAGTCATTTTCTAAGGGTGTGTGTGTGTGTGTGTGTGTGTCTGTGCACGTGCTTGGTTGGTTGTTGTTATGGTTGTTGTTTTTTACAAAATACTTCACAGGAAAAACTGTATGTGTGGGGTTGGGCAGGGGCCAGAACAATAGAAATACAAAGCTCTGGCTTTGTATTCTAAGAACAATGTGAATCAATGAGTTATTACAAAGGCAATCATCAATAGCAAGAAATTAGGACAGTTTAAGGCTAGTATATATGTACATTGGGTTTCTGCCCCCACCCCTCCCAACCTTAAAGTGAAATTCTGGAAAGGCTGAACAGATAAGTACTTTAGAAAGCAGACATATTATTGAGATGAGCCCTCTTGGTTTTTTAAATTCGGATCGACTGGTTTAAAAGAAAACTATGGGGTTGTTGCCTATTCAGAAACTAGTAGATTATTCTTTACTTTTCTTCATATCACAATCTCAGAAGCTTTCTTTTGTTAGCCCAGTTGCACAGAATATTCATATAATTAGGTAACATCATTTAAACCTAAAAAATGGGATAGGTGCTGTGTTTCCCCTCAAGCTACAAACTAACAGGCGTTGTTTGGCAGCGTCCTAGCTACCTTTGACTTTTCTCCAGCCAAAGGAGCTATCAAAGACCCGGTTGCCTGGAGAAGACTGAAGTTATACTATTTATATTTCGAAGGCAGCATTCAGTTTCCCTGACCATCCGTGGCATGTTAAGTAAATCTGTGTCTTATGCCACTCAGAGATAGCTCGGATTGCCTGACAGGAGACGTCTGGGCAGCCCTGTAAACTCAGAATGACTTCTCAAATCCTGCTAGTTTTTCCCAGTGATGTGCTTTCCTCTGCGCTGAAGCCCTGGGAGTCAAGTCAGCCCAAGGTGAGCCTTTCAGGCGCTGCTCTTTGTCCCCATCTGGATAGGAAGGTGCAGAATTAGCTAGACGCTGGGCTGGTTTTGGCGGGGGGGGGGGGGGGGGGGAGGTGGGAATGGAAAGGCCGCTTGTTCTAATTAAAGACAATAAGCAACCCTGTGAGGAGCTGTCCTTTAGCCTTAGCTTGAGGCGGAAAGGGTCTGTCTCACCTCAGTGGTCAAGTTTGTTTGAACTGGCTGGTGGGGTGAAGAGTAGAAGACTGCAGGTAGAGCCGGGCTCAGGTGACACAGGGCTGGTGGTTAAGTCACAGCAAGTACGTCTTGAAGTCCCTCTCTGCCTCCCAGTCCTCTGGTATCTGTGCTCTGTGCTGGACTCAGGAGCACTTTGATTCTAACTTTGCTTGCTAGATGGCGCTCGGTGTCTCAGGACCTTCCATTTCAGAATTAAAGCGGCTTTTTAGCACCGTTGTTCTCAACTAGTTGTGGATATTTGATTAGCACAGTGCTAGCAATGTTATTATTGCCCTTGCTTTTGTCACCCTTGTTCACTTTTTGATTAAAGTAGCGCTCAGGTGGGAGTTACTCATCTTAATCTGGGTAATAATAAAATTCAGTGAAACTCTGCACCTGAATTTAGGGCACATTTACGGCTCAATTACTCTTTGTGATGCATTTCAAAAAGCACTTTAGTAACTTTTCCTCCAGTAATCGGATTGAGGTTTTCAGGAAGAAGATAAATCAGCAGGTCCGGATGGATATTTACAATCCTTGAGGTTTACCACCAGAGTGCACCTCCCACTTTACCATTGCTAACCCATTCCCATTTTAAGGTGAATTAAACTGATCTTAGGGAACTTATTACTTTCATTTATCATTTGTGGTATGCCATTAATTGATTTTACAGGTATCATAATTTGTTTACAACCCAAATACTGAAATTCATACCCACAGAAGATGTGCTTTAATATTGGTGGTAAAAGCCTACACAAAGCTTGTTTCATGGGAAGGGTGGTTTGTGGATTCTAATGTATATTTATTTCAAACACTCATGATTCTTCTCATATATTCAAAACACTTCTTAAAACTCCTTTGTGTTGAAGCACAAAGAGACAGAAAATCAATAGTTCTAAGTTTCTGATGGAAAAAAAAAATTAAGATGAGCCAGAAAGAATTGTATATTGTTTTCTCGAATGAAGATGTCACTTTCACAGCAACCACCGCTCTCCTACAATTGTGCGTCCCTTTTAGACAAGGATGCAGGTGAGGAAGGGTAATGGGAAAAAAAAAAGCCCACACCTCTATATAGACATTTTGCAAACACTTTGACAAAAGAGAGTTAAACTTGTTACTTGCTTTTAGGATTTAGAGAACTAACTTATATGGAAATGTTCCACCTTTGGGAAAATCAATAACACTCAGAGCTGTGTGGTTTGGAAACCTTTTATCAACCCTTGGCTGCTTTGGTGAAGAACCCCGCAAAGTCTCTCTCTAGGTGTTAGGCTGAAACTAGCAGGCGCTGAAAACCTAAAGCGGAAAATTTACAACTTGATCAGCCCCAGCCACACACCAAAAACCTGCTACTGCTGCAAACATATGTTCCAGATTAAGTTAAGCAAATGGCTCTTGTTTCTCAGGGTTGAAAGTTGATCATGAAAATTCAAATTTGAGTGAGTTGTGCTTCCAGTGGATCACCGGATCTTCAGATGCTTATAAATCCCTCCCAACTGTTTACTCAAGAGATTTCATATACTCTCTTATCTTCTTGAGAGCTTAATTTAGAATCTCCTGCAAATTTAATCCAATCAGGTATTACTTTCCTGGAACACTTATAGTTTTAAAAGTTGGCTGAGTTGAAAACTAGGTGTATTCTTCCTTCTAATGTTAAACTGCCAGATAGCAAATGTGTAACTCAGTTGTTTTTAATGCTCGATTTCCTTGCATACATACTAACTTTAATAAGCAGAAATTAAACGGTCAGTTTATTTTAAAGTTCCTTGAAAGTTTCATTCGCCAGAGGGGTAGGTGATTTTTTTTTTTTTTTAACAGCATGGGACAAAATGAAGGAGTGTTATCAAAGCCTTTAATTATGTCAGGAAAGACTGAAATAATGGTGTTTCTTTTAATGGGGGGTAACTGTATTTTGGAACCTCCCTGTGGTCATCCAGTCATTTCCTAGCTAAATTATTTGAAGACCGGTCTGGCTACTAAGGTGTCTTGTAAGGAAATTTAGAATTAACTCCCGACTCTTCAAGGGGTCTAGTTCCTTGGGTGAGTTGGACAGGATGAAGACAGGCATCAGATGCCTCGGGCACCTTCCTAAATAATCCCGGGGGCCCAAAATCGTTCCCTACTACCTCCCCGCATTCAAATGATTGTCCTGCAGATTTTAACCGATATTGTCATGTTGAAGTTTGGTACTTACTGTTTACATTTCTCCCTTCCCCACGGGGTCTTGGCAAGTGTTTAAGAGATTATTGATTTCCAAGAAACCAAATAAAGAAGGCTGTTCTTTTATAACATATGAAATACACACTTTTCTTTAACTAAATAGGCAGTGTATATTTGACATTGACAAATGGACAAGAAACAAGAAAACTTATTTTGAAAGATTTTGAAAGGGATAAAATGGACAGGACAGCAGCAGTCCTACAGAAGAGGAGGATTGGAATTAAGGGGAAAGCTTGGATAAAAGTGGGGGGATGGCTGTCTGTGCTGTAAAATAGTTTCAAGTTTCCCCGAACACACACAGGTGGTAAGCAAACATCGTTGGGGAAGCTCCTTTTAGGGGGACCTAATCAGTAGCAGTTTTTATTTATTTATTTTTAAAATGGACTTCCTGCACTTCTTTTCTCCACATTTTTCTCTGGAAATGTGGTACTGAAACAATTACCCAGGTTTGGGAGCTTCTGATTAACCTAGAATAACCCTGAAAAGCCATTCTGAAGCTGTGTCAAGAATACATTTTTTTTTTAAAGTGGTAAATACCTGATAAACAGAGATCTTAGTTTCCCATCCCCCAAGTCATAAGGGAAATACCCAGTGAAAGAAGGAGATTCCCAAAAAGCCAGATTGAGGGAACAAATGTAGGCACCCAGGAGTTCAGTATTATATATTCCACCCCAAATCTCCACAAGTCCCTTGTACTAACAAAGGAAAGCCCCATGTCCTTCCCTGCATCTTGTTCTCCGTTCTTGCTCCTGAAACTTAGGAAGCTGAGAATGAAATATTTCATGTATTCAAAGATGGAAGCTCAGTTTATGGGATGAGCTCCCCAAAAACATACAGGCAAAGGCATGCAAATATTATGGAGATATTTCATTTGCAGGTTCAGATCTAGAATTTGCGAGTCTCAGGGTCACTGTTATTCAACAGGTCCCCTTTGCTACCCTGCACACTTCAGCTGACAAACTTCACCAACCAAAATTCTCCCCAGTTTTCGTAGGAGGGTCATTTAAATAGCTCTCGGCATGGCCGAGTTTCTCTGAGACAAGTAGCGCAGACTTGTCTTAGCATTTAGGCAAAACGACTCTTGAGATTGCAAGAATAACCAAACTTTGAGGGGAAATTATCTTGGGGGAGAACTCAGCAGTGATTTTGCACACTAAAAAGTGGGGGGGAAAAGCAGCGCCCTTTGAGAAAACAGTCTGAATTGTTAACCTGTGAAGAATTTAATAAAATATTTATATGTTTTAAGGGATATAAAAATAGAGTGTTTTGAAGCTAAATTGCTACTAAACTGAGGAGTTCAAGGAAGTTTTTCAATGTAATAGCATGCCAAAAGAGAATAATTGTCTCCTGAAATGTATTGTAATCGTGCTACTCTACAAAAGCAATTATGAAAGCGGTTTATTGAGGCTAGTTTTATAGGGGGGGGGAAACCCACCTAAAATATAAGGGTCCTCTCCTTTTTTCTTTGTTGGCCCTTTCTGGTAAAGTATGGATTAACTTGGTTTGAAACCAACTTGGTTTGTACAATCAATATTTAATAGAAGTTTGCTTTTGGTTGTCTCACCTGCTCCAAATGTATTATTTTCATCCTCAAAGTCGGTTCAAGAGAGTAGATGACTAAAATGGGGTTCCAGGGGAAGGGAAGAGATTTTACTCAAAGCCCAACAAGTGAGGCGAGTTTCAATAAAACAAGGTGCAATTTGAAATCTTCAAAAACTAGTTTTTTCTTAGGAGTGGTGACTTAAGTGTTGCTAGGGAGACCATGAAATGCAAAGACACCACACGGAAGTGCTCTTCAGTTCTTGTACTTTGCTTAACGCGACAGGAAAAAAAAGCCAGACAAGAAGACATGCAGAAATTTGGAACTTGGAGTTGAGGTCTGCAAGTAGGAGAAGAGGTAGTGATGGGTACTGAGGCAGGCGCGCCCCCTTTTTAGTGCTGTCAAGTAAGTTGCTGTCAGGCTCTTTAGCGCGCCGCGGGCCGGGCGCCCCGCGGCACAGCCACCTCCCCCGGGGCGGTAATTAACCAGTACCTGGGCGCACGCGACGATCCGACAGCATCAGCCACAGGCAGAGCCGTGCGGACAACGGCCGGTGGGTCTGGATGCACATTTTCCCGATCTCTCGTGTCTGAGATCACCAGCCTAGGGAGAATGTGCTCATACTACAGAGCTCTTGAACTGGAGCCGCTTTGGATCTGGCCCGCTTAGGGGTGGTGGTGAAAAGTTAGGCAGAGAATAGTTGTGGGGGTAAGGCTTCTACCACCAAAATGACTGAGAGTGGCGCTGCTTTCATCGTAAAGTAGATGCAAATTCGGGGAGCAGGCAAAATGGTGTATCAACTCTGGGGCACTCTAACTGATTAACACCGGGCATGGAGCAAGATTCTCCACCCACAAACTGTATACTTTTCAAACTCATTGTCGCTTTGGGCTCAGATCCTAAGATTTCAAGAGCCAGTTTCCTATGGTGAGGGAGTGGTCGGAGAGAAGCATCAGGCGAGGGCCGGAACTTCGGGGTTCTGGCGGAGGGGAAAGGGAAGGGGGCGCGCTGGGCGCTGTCCATGGTGCTGGGAAGAAAGCGGCTTCACTTCGCTGTACCCAAACCAAGATCAGGTGTAAAAGGGGGACGATAAACCAACTCTTGCGGCAGGGGATTTTTTAATTCCGGCGAATGTGAAAAATACGCATGTGGCTGCAGTTTAAACAGTACTCTAGGAGTGCTCTGCTCTATCTCCCAGTCTTTGGTGTTTAGTCAGACAACAGCGTTAACTGGTCATTATAGGAAGGTTTTCTCCTTAAAATGTTCCATATTTCAAAGTAATGTAATCATCAATTTTTGATGTACAATGTAAAGAGGAAGGCGGAAAGAAAAAGGGTGATTTGAAACTTTAAACGTATCCAAAGGCACCTAGCTATTTCCAGATTTGGTAGTATATAAAAGCAGAGCATGACTTAGCCTGTTAGATAACATGGATTTATTGAGAAAGTATTAAAACTGTATTGATCTAATTTCATTTAAATATCCTCTGAACTCTACGCTGGCCCAACGCTGCAGTTATATTTTTGCCAACAAGAATAACAAGAGCGATTTACCTATTGTAGTGTGTATGTGTGTACATTTGAAATGGCTAAGATTTCATTCTGAGTTCTAAAATGGTACTCTAACAACCGCATGCTCTTAAAACAAATTTGATTTCTTAAAAGACAGGTGGCCAGAAAGAAAATAGGATGCAGATAGAAATTATTTCAAAATGGGGATGAAGAACTAAACGGAAACATGACTACCTAGTAGGTGACTCACACTTTTGTAAATACACAGTCACACACATTCACATATACACCTTTAAATATACTGTTACACACGTGTATAAAATACATGTCTTCAAACACAGAAGTGTGTATATCTATCTATCTATAAATATTTGAAATTGGGTAACAAAATTTCAGGTAAACTATTAACCATGTTTGGTCAAACCAGAAATGTGAAACACAGGAAAAGAATTTATCTTAATTGTGTTAACCATGAAAATCTTACTTTGCCTCAACTACTTGAATCCATGTGATAATGAAGGAAAAGGACAAAAATTCAAACAGCTGACACAATGATCAGCAGCAACTGACAGCATCTCATTTGATATTTGATATCAAGCACTAGATCAATATTTGTGAGATCAATGCAATTTTAATGGTTTTCTTTCGAAACTGTATGAAAGCCAAATTGTGACTCTGTGCTAGCGTTATTTTTAGAGCTGGTTATTCCAGGGGATGATATTAAGTAATTTACTGACGCAAAGGAACAGGGGGAAAAAAAAGCAACTAACCCCCCCCCCAAAAAAAAACCCAAAAAGAAAAAAACAAAAATAAAACCACCACAACAAACCATCAATATTTCTTCAGTTGGTAAATCCTGATTATCTAAGTACCTAGAGAAGGTGTGAACATTTATTGGAAAAAAGCCATTTATTTAATTATGGTTTAAAAAAAAACAAAGAAGAAAGTAAGCCAGATGAACTAGATCAGAAATACTTTTTTCAAACACAATAAGATTAGGTGGTAGTTGAGCAAAAAGAAATGAAAATGATAAAAAGAAAACACCTAGGATTTTCACCTAAAGAGTTCATCCCTTCATCTGTGGAATTCAGTGTGAAATTAGGTTTTTCTGTGTCCCAGGCAGAGTAGAAAACTGACAGCCCTATCTGAAACTCATACACAGCAAGGTTCCTACAAAAGTCAAATAGAGGGGGAAAAAAGGTAATTAGGTATATAGTATAGTCTTTTATTTTCCTTTGAAGAGTTTATACCTTAAAAAATGAAATGCAAATTAATCTAACTCAGAGGCATGTAGGTCCTCAACCTATCTTTAAACAGTAATCTAGGAGGGTTCTATGCTTTATTTTTCAGGCTTTCCTGCTTAGCAGTAACTCATTTGCCTACCAGCTCCTTTTGTTTGGTAAAAATGCTAAACTTTCTGTATTTGTTTTTACAGATTCAATTTTGAGGAATGTTCACCTAGAGGACTCCAAGATCTTCAGCCCCAACAGCAGTTTCTGGGGAGGTAGATGATGGGGGTGGTGTAGAGGGAGCAGAAGTAGGTGAACATTTCAGTAAGGCAGGGAGAAGGTGAGATGTGGTGATTGTGGATAGTGTTCCTGATAAGATGTTTAAGTTTTCAGGCTAAAGGAGAAACAAAATGTCTTTCATTTGTAACTCAACTCTGATTAAAAACTTGGGAGAAGTTAGTTTTTCAGTTGAAATGATAGGAACATTTTAGGAAATTTCTGATGCCTGACCTAAAGATCTCATCCTTGTTCAAGATAAATAATAAAATACTTCAAAACGATGCAATTCTGAATTTTTCCCCTCTTTTTTCCTTAATGTTTTTGATGGCAGTGAATTGCCTAATAATAAAACTGTTAATATATTATTACAAACAGATCACTTCCTATAAAAGGCAATGCCTTATATGCTTTTAAGTGAAATTCATACCTAAGTCCTTTTGCAGTAGAATTAGAGTACCTAGTATATTTCTAAAGTGCCTAGGTAAAGACATATTTTCCAGGATTTTAATAACTCCATAACAAAGTCATTCTCTCCATGTGTCTCTATGCTCTATTGTATTTCATGTCTGGCAGATTGCCTATAAAATAGACACCAACAGTTTAAATCAATTTTTCTTTAATGGAATAAAGCCAACCTTACACACAAATACACATTACATACAGACAGAATTTACAGATGCAAATGAAGTTGGAGTATTTAAAAATATTTATTACAATGCCTTAAAGCATTTGAACATGAAAATTTATTTAGAAGAAAATATGTTTACAAAACAATCCCAACATATACTGAGTACCTACTATGTAACAGGCACTGCAAAGACAAACACATACTGTATGTATTGTTTGTTTCTGGTGGGAAGGGTATATATACCCCATGGATGGGTATGGATGTTCACATGTGTGTATGTGCACACACACATATATGCATACATACATATTTTTCTATTAGGTCTTTTATTAAGAAAAACAACAACTCTGAGTTACCTCAAAGAAGGAAATCCACTTTACAGTCAATTGTAGTTAATTCAGACTTCATTTTGACCAATCATAATTTGACCAATAATTTTTTTCCTCATAGCACGGACAGTACTTAGAATTTAAAAGTTTAGTGTTCCAAAAATGCTGCTCTTCTTAAGCCACTTTGAAGTAATGCTAGTGAGTCTAAGATCCAGATCTACATGTTAATCTCTAGTTTTGCCTTCAAACAGAATTCAGTTACAAAGAACTTGGAAAGATTTTGAATCTATTCAGAAGAGGAAAACTCTTTAATTTTCTGAGGAGTAAAAACTCCCCAAGAAACTTCATATAGCTTCTTAGATTTTGCTTAGCATACGTGATAAAACATTGATTGTTGCAGTTTGGTGACCCATGAAATTTGGGGGTTAGTTTTCTCTTCAGACCAGAGCATATAATTATGCAAATAAAGAGCTGTCACTGATCTAGTGAAATACTCACAAACACATGCACTCTGAAATTGGACAGAAAAGTGAAAATGGTTGGTGATGTGATGGTGCCATGGTTTGTTTTCCTGCCAAGTTTCTATCCAAGTTCATTATTCAAATTGTAAACTTTAAAAAGAGACATATCATTCTTGGGGTGTTGGTTGTCTTTTCATTTCAGATTCTTTGTATTGGTACTGCAAGCTGGTTACAAAGTACAGTTCAACATTATTTTACCTATGACAGTCTCCCATATTACCCTATGTAACAGCCAAGGAAGAAAAGCTGAATGCTCTAGAAAGAAAGATGAAGGGCCTCTCTAGATTTTTCTAGAAACATGTTTCATGTATGTTTCAAACAGAACTCAACCCAACAATACAAAGAATATAGTGAAACGTTTTCCACAAATCTCAAGGCAAAGGGCTGGGAAAAGTTGCCTGGAAGGCCTCATGGGTTAAGTCAAATTTCCATTTTCCAGTTTTTCCATTAAAGGGGAAAATACTGGGCACTGCACGATATCCACTTAATGGTCAAACTTTCAGGATGATTTTCTCCTATCTAGCAATTCAAGCCCACTATATAATATTTGGTCACTTTAACCTTTATGGTTCATTTACAATTACCACTCCCTAAAACCTTTGTGCTAAGCATTAACAAGAGTTCTTAAATATGACCATGCTCTCTGGCATTGAGGTCTCCCAATTCCAAAGTTACCACTGCACAGGCTGTTGCATAATTTTAGATGTCATGGAGAGTCCCACTGATGAAATCTGAGAAGGCTCATGTCAGACCACTGACTGCTAAAGACATCACTACATGAAAGATCAGTGGTGTGAAACTTTAAAAACATTGATCCAAATGAATCAATTAAATCAACATTCATCCCTCCTAAGTGTGAGGTTTAAAACTATCATTGTTGCTTTTTTTTTTTTTTTAACTCTACATAGATTTCAAGATAAACGTTGGAATGCTTTGATGGCTACTTCTATTCTCGAATCTCCGTTAATCGACTTTGTGCTATTTCCCTCTTTTCAACATCTTCCACTTGGTGTACATTCTTTACTTTTAGTACAGTGCATGACAGTTGCAATGCTTTAAATCTAAAACCGCCTAACAAAGCTGACGCTTTAGGTAGGGTAGCTTTAAACTCTGTGAAGTGTTGATTAAAAACCCTTTCCCAGACTCAAACTGATCTTTTTGGAGATTAATAGAATATTAGATAAAAGGAAGACGAACAATTCAAGAGACTCCCACTCAGTCACTCTATACAAGGAAGGAAGGAAGGAAAGTATTCAATTTTTGAAAGGGAGTACCTCCCGGAGTCTTTTATTTTATATTATTACAGCCCCTAATAAGTAATCATAAAATAACCACCATTATTATCGGTTTTTTTGCCACCCATATTTCAAAGATGAGAATGTCTCACATTTATTTAAAGACATTTTTTCCCTATAATGGCATGGGGAAAGTTTTTGAGAAATTTTTAGACTTTCTGTAATAGTAATCTTTCTTAAGTGAACCAGGATTATAGAAACCTGTCAGTTTACAGTTATAAAACTATGATTGTAACCGGAGACACATGTGTTTGGATTGGGACTCCAGGTAACCCAGAGAAATGTGTAAAAAATTTTTAAATTAGCCCTGATAATACAGTTAACATATTTTGTCACTCACACTTTCTCAAAGGAGTTACAGGTTTTAAAGAAGGGAAGGCTGTAAAATATGTGTAAACAGGATATTTTCAGATTAGACATAATACATCAAGGACCTATATAGGGACTTGAGAGCAATTTAATATCACTAGACTGTTTTTGGAAAACATTTGTTTACAGTATATTAAAGTATATTTTATAAAATGATAGCTTAACAATGGCTTCAGATTTCCTTGTAGCTCAGGAGATATTTTAGATATTAAAAACAAACATCTTAAAAACTGTTAGCTTTGTGAAAGGTCCAAGCCAAATAGTGAGTGATCAAGTTAAGTTAGGATATTACCTTACAGCAACAGTAATAGTAATAAAAGCAGCGATGCAATTTAAAATATTGATGAATGCTGTCCCACCATTCTTTTTATGTTTCTGCTTTTATTAACCTCTATACATGAATAGATGAACTTCTGAGCAAGAATACGCTGAGGCTTGTTGGGAAAATTGTTTTTATTTTAAAATGGTAAACAGAAATATATAATATATATGAAACTCCTGTGCTTTCCTTTTTTTTTTTTTTTTTTGTATAAACAATAATGCAATCCAGGTCGAAGCACAAGGCAGAAACTTGAGAAAAGAACAATTATTATTACAAATAGATTCCCCCACCCCCTTCAAATATCCATGAAAACTTTTACCGGCTACGTGGTCAGATACCTTTATAAAGTTCTAAAGCCAGTATCTGGCTTCGAAGTTTTAATAGGACTATTTGAATCTCAGATTTATCAACAACTCCTTGCTTCCCATTCCATTTGCTCTAAGAACCGAGTATATAATTTTTAAAAAAGCCTACATCCTAACTTTCAACCTCTACTCTGCTAAAAACCTGTCTAAAGAAACCAAAATGGGAAGATCAGAGCAGAAATACTGTTAACACTTGTCGCCTCCAAGCAGGCGTGTTACTACCAACTGACTGTTGTTACTCCAGGAAAATTGAGGTGGATTCTATTACTACATTTATACCAACAGACACATAATCAACAGGTTAAAAAAATCTTCCATTACAAGGAATCTTATCACTCATCAGTCGGAGGTCTCGGCTGGTGTGCCTAGCTCTCTCCGGGTTGCTACAGCACAGATCCAAAAGGAGAAATTACATTTGCACAACTTAAGTTTGCAAACAGATCTGCATAGACAGTTAAACAAGGCTAACAACCCAGTAGTTTTAAAGTATTAAAGGCAATTAAACAGTGATTCACTCTAGTTGCAAGTAAAAGTTTTCAGAAAGAGAAGTGAGAAAACTGAAGAGAAGGAACAGGAGTGATTTAGTTTATAAGCTGAGCATATTTACTTTGCTCTAATTCAGGTGCATAAGCTTCACAAATTTAGCAATGTACAAGTGTTGATTTTTAAAAAAACAATAAGGCTAGCTCTCCTGTGAATACTTTCATACAGCGAAAACACCAGTTTATAACACTTTGAATAATTATTCAATCCACGTCACTTCTCATATCCTCTCAAAGGAAGGTACCATTATTGTACACAGTTCACCATTACTTCTAAAACAGAAAAGATTGCAGACCAACACGGTGGATGGACACTGTTGAGGTGATACATTTTAAGTTATCCAGGAGTTGGATAAAATGACGTTTTGATGTTTTCTCCTACAATGTTTCTGTTAAAATAATATCAAAAGATATGCATATATGACCACTGAAAGAAGATCATTTTGATTTGCCATCATTAAAAGTATAAGAACGAATTAATGCATACCAAACACAGATATTTTCAGTTTTAAAACTTGCTGAAATCGGTTCATAATATAAAAACATTTTATCCATGAGGTGGTTATTTTAAGTTCTTTTTTCTGAGAAGTCAGACAGTTCTAAGTCGTTTTGGGTACATTTTGTCATGTCCTTAAATAAGGCAGGCATATTGTTGCATACGCTTTAAAAAAGGATGAAAAATATTAAATTCAGACCCTCATCTGCTAGAAACAGAATCTTCACTAAGTAATTAAATTCAAGTAATTAAAAACTGATGTTAAGATTTAATATTTGAATGTAAAAGTCAGCAAAATCTTAACTCATTTTACCTCCTATATTTCACAGTGTTGGCCAGATATTAGCTGGATTACAGTAATTGTTGAAACTGTAGGGCAAAACCCTGCAGAGGAAGTGGACTACTAAAAATTATGTTGTTGGATTGAGAGGAAAAAATCTTTCACACTAGGTCTTTCCCCTTCTGTTGGAGCAGAAAACTAAAAAAAAATAATCTTAGCCCCACTCAGCCTCTCTGAAGGAAAAGGCGAAAGAGGACAAGATTCATTCACCTGATGACCATAAACTACTAAACCTAAAAGGATCGAACTCCATGAATCAGAATAGATCATTCTAGTTAGGATTATCCACAACAGCAAACTTTGTCCACATTAAGATTTAAAAAGCAAAACAAGTGTGCGATCTAAATTACAATGCCACTCAATACACATTACACATTTAAAAAGTAAAGTCAATTCTAATGATAAAGTTAGGGATTCCACTGAAAATGGGACCTTTCACACTTAAAAGATTTGCTCATCATTTATGTTTCGGTTTAAACAACGTCTTCTGAAATTAGAGACTGGTGTAAAAATCTCCTATTCAACTGGCAAGGATCTTTCAGCGGTAACGTGTAATCGGTACTTCATAGATTCTTATGCAAAGTTTTTCTTCTGGTCTCGAAATGAAAATAGATTGTTAGAGAACAATTTGCACTCCCAAGACTACATAGCACATCACTGCATTCACGTTTTGAATTTAAATTTGGCTTTTCTGAGGGGATGAGGTGGGGGAAACTTGCTTTAAAAAAAAAAAAAGAGGCTCAAGAGGCCCTTAGGAGAGACCTACTTAAAATGGAAGTTTGAAATCTAGAATAAAAGTTTGCTTCTGCTCGGCGGAAAAAAAAAAAAAAAAAAAAAAAAAAAAAAGGACATGATTGAGGGGGGCCGGGGGCCAGGGCAAGCAGCGGCTGCGCTGCAGCGGGCGGTAGGACCGCGCAGACGCCGCTCGCCCCGCAGTGCCGGGCGGGCTCCGTCAGGGCAATTAGAAGCGCGCCGGCCGCGCCGGGCAGGGCGCTGTCAGCCTTAATCTGCGCGCTGACGGGCAGCGCGTAGCCCGAGCTCAGCCCGCAGGAAGCGCGACCAGTGAACCCATATTGCTTTGACAGTTGCACTCATCTAGAAATAATGCAAAACGCTATTTAGATGTATATATCACGACCCTGTGCTCTAGGAAGAAAACAATCTAATGAGGGGCTGGGAGTCTGCTCGCCGACAACAAGCAGTTAGGAGACGTGTGGATGCATGCTCGAGTGTGGTGCCTTTGCTTCCCCTCCCCCGTCTCGCTCGTTCTCCTCTTACAGCTCTTCGTGCTTTATTCTGTGGGAGCGCCGCGTCAGAGCCGGCTTGAGGGAACTGGTCTTTGCCTCAGAGGCTTCGGTAAAGAATTTGAAAATAGACGGGAAGCTCTTCCAGGAAGTTAGCTCGTGACGGTCGGTGCCTGCAAAAAACACAGATTCGGTTACGAGGCGGCCTCGCTCGGTAACAAGGCACAGGCCGCCCGGCTGCCGTTCCCGGAGCCCGAGCCCCGCCCTCGGAGCCCGCGTCCCCCGCGTCTGGCCCGAGCTCCAGCGCCCGCTCCCCAGCCGGAGCGCGTCTCCAGGCCCGGACGCGGCCTCTCCAGGCCACACCTGTACGCGAGGGTTCTCTTTGCCCCCAGGGCTCGGGACTGTCCACATCTGCTTCCTCCGCTGCTCTGCAGCTGGCGCCCGGGGCGGCCCTCGGAGACCTCCGCAGCCTCCGGCCCGAGGCCCCGTCCCGCCCCCGACGCGAGGACGCGGCTGGGCCACCCCCCGCGGGTTGCCCGAGGCGCGGCCGGGCGGCCCCGGGGCCTCAGCCCCTCCGGGCCAATCGAGGCGCTCGGAGGGAAGGGCCACTCCCTCTCCCGCCTCGAAACCACCCACTTCCCCAGACTCCGCGCGCGCGCGCGCGGGCGCGCGCGCGGGGATTGGCTTCTCCTGCGCGCGGGACCCGGCTTCTTCGCCCACCCCGGAGCACCCACGTTTCTCTGCTACCCAAGAGAATAAAATAAATCGGAATTTTCTTGCCTCTCTTGGAAGCTGTGCCGTTAGACATAATTTGTCTCAGGGAGGTCACTGCGACCAAATTACATGGGATGCTTCATGAAGGTTCAGATTAAAAGGAGACTATCCCTAGAAGTGCCCTGGGAGGCTACATTTTTACAGACTTTAGGGGACAGTTTTAGAAAAGCTAAAAAAAAGTGTTTCAAAAGCAGTGACTACAAAAAGAGCATCTAGGCCTTCTATTTTGTCGGGAGGAATTCGACTTAGAAAATACAAGTTTAGTTTGTCACTTTACTGGGTTATTTTACTACAGCTTTTTTTGTGGCTTCAATTTGATACTAATGTGTTTTTCAAATCAAACCTACCTTCAGTTTAACACAGGCAAAAACTAACATGATGTAGACATAAGAACAAATGAGGATATAAATCTGTTTCGACTCCTTGTGATAACGTTTCATTTCACCAGCCTCTTCATAACAACCATTTGTTTAATTACAAAAATAAAAACAATAACAGCAAAGACTCCTAGCATAGAAATGAGTGAACAGCTTTGAAACAGTTGAAATCTCTTCCTAGATCACTCAATTATGCAGAGAGACACTGCCTGGAAGTCTTGGGATTCAGGGCCTCTGTCTGATACTTTAACATTGTTAATGATAATTCTTTAGTCTGTAATAGTAGGTCATTGCTATGGTTACTCTACAATGGTGCAACACTTTGCTTTCCCCTTCAGCTATTCGCTGAGACCTGGTAACCACATTTGTTGCCTAGCAACAGTTTTGTGACAGTATCACAATCTGGGAGTTACAACAATAAGGATGCTATGGCTGCAGTCGACCAGAGAGCAGAAAGCTACAGTCTGTGCATGGGACTTAGATACGGGAACTGGCCCTACTAGAGAACCCCTGTCTTTAGAGGTGCCCTCACAAGGATGGTCTCTATCCTCTTATCCTCTGCAATTTGGCTTTATGAACTGGCACTGGGAACTTAGATCCACTATTTAAGTCATATCCTTGAAAAATATCCTCCAACACAACTGTATTCAGATTAAAAAAATGAGGTCATTTCTTGTTTGCTTACGCATTTTTGGCAAAATTCAGTGTTATTCAATGGGAGAGAGAAATGAGTATAGGTTATTTTGGCATAATCTAAAGTGCCTGACTTGAATTTGACAAGTCTTAATAGAATTCTTGGGGGGAAAATGTATGTGTATATATATGTATGTATGTGTGTATATGTATGTAAATATGCCTGCCTGCATCAAAGATATATAAACTTTCAAGTTCCTTAAAACATACATAACATCCAGATATTTATCATTGTAATTTTCACTGATTTATTCTTATGACAATCTTAAAGAATTCTTTTGAATTTGGAAGGCATTTATATTCTCTAAACCCAAGTAGTAAGTCATTCTAGATATGCATAGACATACCTACTTGAAGTAATATTTTGTGGGTCTATTGAGAGAGGGCCTAGTTTCTGGACAGGTTCATGCAATACCTGTTCCTATTTCTACAGTGCTTGCGGATCTAGTTTCACTTCAATAATAACTCATTGCACTTACAATGATAAAATACTTTAAAATCAATTGTATTCCTGTCTTTTGAAGATGCACACTACATGGCAACACCCATTTCCAAACACAATAAGAAAGAAAGAAAAAAAAAAAAGAGGTGTTAATTGTCTTCTTTTCCTTCTCATTTCCCATGCTTCCAGCCTCATTTGGCATTTCCTCCATAGTGATCACACTTACACTTAGTAGTGTTACCAAGGCTATGATCAATTTGTGAGCTTTCTCAGGGAATTCTTCTCATAATTCCTCCCACCCCATGAAAACCAATTCAATCTATGAATCTAGAGGGACCTAAGGAGTCAATGGTCTGAAGCAATTTAACTCCTTTATTTTTTCTTTCCTGGTGACAATCTTTCTGAAGGATGAACAAATTTCCCTGGTGATAAAATGACTACAAAGGCTTTTTAGTTTTAGCTTATGATGACTATCTGCTTGACTAGTCCTGGGCTGAAAAGACCAAAAATCCCTGAGTTAACTGAGTACCTGCACTGGCTCTCAGCATTCACCCTTGCAATTTAAGAGTATAAATTATGACAGTATGTGCTCTGTCAGTGGAAGGGAAATTGCTAGGAGTGAAGGTAATAAGTGAAGTGGGGTAGAAACTGAATTACAGACAATGGAGTGGGGGAGGGAGAATTCTCCCTAAAATAAGGAGTAGTAACATGAATATTTTATATAAAAATGGCTTTCTTTTCAAAAATTATCAAAGGAGGTTTTTAATAATTTTTTTAAAATAACATTTGCAAGTTAGGTAATTGCATATCCATCTGGGGCTGCATATACACATTTCACGAACATGTTTGGAGACCATTTTCGAAAGGTCTGAGCCAAAGTTCAATGAAAATATTTACAAATTAATATGAATATCTACCCATAGAATGCTTAGAAAATGGAAACTTTTGAGAGCAGCTTTCTAGTAGCTAAAAAATACACTACTTTAGGCGAACTACATGAGGACAGAAACACTGGGCCATTACATTATCTATTCATAAAAGGATATAAAAGTGGAAATTTTAGGCCAATCAAAAAAGGAGCCACTTATTGATAAGCTGCAGTGATGTGTGGGTAATATGGAAAATTATTCCATTTTGCAGTGACAACATTATGTATAACCATGGTCTCATCTCTATCACAACTTTACCCTAATCAAAACCTCATGTTTTTAGGGACTATGTATGAACTACTTTCCATTTTTCAGACCCCCTTTACATAATCTAGAGGGGTTCCCACAATGTAGAGAATAAAGGATTTCCATGTTAAATACCTGCCACGTTCTCAGGGAGTGATTTTTGTATCTTTTTGGATTGGCAGGCTTGTTCTTTCTGGATAATTCACCTTTGGGGAAAATTCAGTTTTCTAATCCATAGAATCAATTCAGTATCAAAATAAAACGTACTGGTTCCCAGTGCTTCATGACAAAAATGGGCCTTTGTTCAGTCTCAATAAGTGATTCTTAGTGGGCATGGCAATGGTCTCTGGGGCATTTTGGAAATGTGTAGGGGTATTTTTGGTGGTCAAGATGATTGGAAAGAACTATTGGCATTTAGCAGAAGAAGGCCAGAGATGGTGGAAATCCCACAATTTGCAGGGCAGTAGAGCACGATGAAGGATTGTTTTGTATCCCACATGGTTTTCAAATGTTCCGCCAGCTATTCATGTAGTTAAAAACCCTGTTTATAATTATATGGGCTCAGAATTTAGATGTGTTTAACAAATAATCTCAAAGTACTTTTGGCATCATTTTAACATATACAGAATTTTCCAGGAATCCAACTACCATGTAAATTGAAGGGATTTTATACTTTATGTTGTTCAGAATATTAATAACCAAGAGTGGTTTATACAATTACCAAGAGTGGTTTACCATATGAGAAAAATCTCATCCCTGATGGCATCACTGCCCATGAAAGTTGAGCTGTTAATAAACACACCTGCATCAGCCTGCATTTGTAGCTGTTGAATCCATGGTGATTTTATGTACAGGACTAAGTATCTGACTACTATATTATGCCTTCTTATGTATATTTTCTAGGGCACTTTAAATATTGATGTGGATATTATTTTTATTATGAGTTACTTTTCTTTTATTCCTTCTATATGTTAACTAAAGCATTATAATAATTTAGCAATCTTACAAGTAGGTGGATCGTGTTATCTTTAGAATTCATATCAAGACAGTAAAAGCACTGCATAAGATTTGTTTTAATAGGAGGTATTTAAATGATCAAGTGTCAGCTTAAATAAAAATGAACAGTTAATTCTTTTTTTTTATTATATTAGAGAATAATTTTCCCTATAATCTGAGCCCTACTCTAGCTATCTCTTTTATCCTATACAGAGTAGAAAATGCCTGTTATTTCTCTTAATGTTTCTTCCATAAATACTGTTTGTCAATGATCTTATTCACTGGTAAAGAACCAAAAGGCAGGGGGCAGGGGATCACCCATAAAATACTAGACTGATTATTTATCCTTTACTTATCACTTGTTTTAAAAAATAAACTGTAGCAAATTTCAAAGTGGTAATGATAGCACAAATGGTCAAAAGGATTAGAAACTTTAAGTATGAAGTACGAGACTGTAAATCATATGAGAAAGATCAAATTGCTAAAATGTGTCATTTGTTTTCCCCAAAGACTATGTATTTTAAAAAGGTATCTTGTAATGGAACTGAGAAAGAGGAAGGCTACATTTATATAATAGCATTTAGAAATTAAACAAAAAAAAATGGTTGGAAATAGCACTGAGAGTGGAATGCTCAAAGAATAGGGTAAGAGAGAAGAAAACATTGCTGTTTCTTCTGTCTTGTCTATTCCCTTTACTTCTTCCTGTGATGACTTCAATCCAAGTGTTTCTTACAAGTCTGCCTTGTCCACACTCCTCTTCACTTGATCTTGGTGCTTATATTTTTTGGGCAAAAACCATGCCAAAATATGCTAGTGAGTTAGCAGCCAAAATCCTGATGTTTACTTTGGCAGATGTAGACTAGTCTGAAGCTGTACCTCATTTCATGCAGTAGATGTCTTAAAAACTTATATGTAAATATAATTTCTGTAAATAGAATTTCTTTAAAGGAAGAAGTGGGTTATTTACCTCCTCAACAAATCTTTTAATAAAGTGAAGAAATGTCTGGGAAAGCAAATAATCACTCTTCAAGTGATATTACACACACACACACACACACACACACACACACACACAGGGATGCATGCGTGTGCAGACACACATAACACACACATCAAATTTGTGAGCCAGAGATGAGGTTTACTAGTATAATGATGGACAGTCTAAGTTCTCACCAAAGAGATAATTTAGAAGAATTTCTTGGTCAGCTACTCGCTATTCTAATTATTGCTAGTCACCTTATTTTACATGGCCCTAGACCAAAAGGTCATGGAATAACTTCAACAATCTATGCATTATTTACATTTTCTGGTCTGGTTTAGAATAGGGAATATAACTGTTGACAGAGTGACTTCTGAATACAAAATATAATTTTTATGTCTTTGTTTTAGGGTGAGGGAAACTAGCACGTGCCCCTACTGCCCCTACCCTCCTACCTTCTCACTGATATTCTCCAATCACCCTTCCTACTACAAAAATATACTTTATTTTTAAAGCAAAAGGTAATGAATAAATTTTGTTTCCTATAATAAAGGGGGAAAAACCTAGAAAGATATGAAACATTAATATTAACAGGATAACGTGTCTATGATACTTTCAAAATGACAAGGTTTGATTTTAAAAATTGATCTTTAACAAGAAAAAAGAAATATGGGCAATTAGGAAGTAATGAGGACCCTGTCAATATAGCTATGTTGATAATAACAGGTAAGGGAATTCTTGAGCAAATCTAATTTATAAAAATCAAGAGGTCTGTAATATGCATTATTGAGTCCCACTGGGATTAACTAATGAACTTATGAGCTTACCAGCAGTTATTTTTAGACAGTTATAAAGAATTAGAGAAATACTAGAGCACTGAAAAATAATGTGCCTTCTAAAAAGAAATAAAATATAACTACTAAAATTCATTTTAAAATGAATTCTAGAGCTTCTAAGGAGAACATCATTAAAAAAAAAAAAAAAGTACAACTTACCAATATTTGAACAGAGAAGGACTCCTAACAGAGACTCTCCAAGTTAGAAGGCACAAGTGTGAGACTCAGTCACTGTGGGGGGTGGTAAGTGGAGTGGGGTGGGCTATTCAC
The DNA here is from genome assembly GCF_028018385.1 of Neofelis nebulosa. Classification (NCBI taxonomy): domain Eukaryota; kingdom Metazoa; phylum Chordata; class Mammalia; order Carnivora; family Felidae; genus Neofelis; species Neofelis nebulosa. Next base: position 84,286,649 of record NC_080782.1, on the reverse strand, counting down.
TGGGACTGTGTACCAGAAATGCCAAGAGCAGCTTAGTAGACATGCTGCATTGCCTTGTTAAATTACTTGTGTAAGAAATAGGCAAATCTCTTTCCATTGCATGAAAAATGCAATGCTGGTTAAGGCTGAAATTGTTGAGACCCGAAGGCCGGTTGTCAAGCTTGACCAGAAATAAGAGACAGGCAGAAACAAAGATGTAAACTCAGGGGTAGAAATCTTTGGGTCATTTGAATCTTTTGGCATCCTGTCCTTTCCTCCAGCTTCTTTTCTACATCTCTCATCTACAGAAGGGGGATTGGGGGGTGGGTATGCAGGGCATAAGGCATCTTAAGACCCAGGGAGACAACTCTGGGAAGTAAACTTATTCTTAGGCAGAGTAGACAGCCTATAGTAGGTGTGGGTCTCTGACATTGAACCTGGAAGACCTCTCTAATCGACCTCCTAATCAATGAAAAATGGATGCATTTTTATTGCTTCCATTGCCTATCAAATTCCAACAACTGGTTTAGAAGTGCTTTCTTCGGTTTTAATTCTTGTGTCACATACTACTCCTAATGTTGCCACAAGGCCTGGCCTCCAGGGATACTGTTTCCCTTTAAAATTTGAGCCAAGATGGGCAAATGCTCCCTTTTTCCAGTTTCCCTTTGTCATTTTCCGCAGTAACTTTACCAAAGGATAGCAAGAGGACAGAGCCCTGAATAAGGGAATTTAAAGAACTAAAAAATAGTTATTTCTGTAAATCTAGGTTCCTAATCCTATTCCCAACACAATCATCAGGAAGAGCTTTACTAGGCTCCATTCTAAAATAGTGTTGCCTGAGAAGACTGGTACAACGTGACAGGTATCTATCTTGTCAGGCTTCTCTTTCTCCTGGCTTCTCTGTTACTAGAGATAGGTATCCATAACTTAGGGATGCTAGTTTGACTCTGTGTATTAAGAGAAGGAGAGGAGCTGGGGAGAGAGGAGGAAGGGAGGGAGAGAGAGATGAACTGCAACATACTATCCTTATTTCAAAACCAAATCAAACGCAAACATTTACTAGTTCAAATATCCAGATCTTTTGTGATCTTCCTTTCTCCATTGTGGACTCTACTCTAAATGGTATGTTTTGTGGGCAGATAGTTTTTCCAGAGGTTCTATGATTAATTTATACATTCATACATGTATTTATCGTATGCCAGGCACTACTGCTTGGGGCTGAGGGTGCATTGGTGAGTAAGATATATACAGGCTCCACTCTTGTTGCATACATGCTAGAGTGGATGACACGCAATAAACAAGGAAACCAGCGAACATGCTAATTTTGAACATGTTAACTTCAGACACTTAGCAAACTTCAGACTGTGAAGAAAACAGCACCGGGATGTGAAGACAATGAGGGAGGAAGATGTGGCAGGACAAAGAGAGATGGTCATCGATTTAGACTCGGTGAAGACTTCTGACCTGAGACCTGAATGGCAAGAAGGAGCCAGATGAATGTCTGGGGGCAGAATGCAGCAGGCAGAGTTGTGGAGGAACTCAAGGGCTCTCTGAGGAGAAAAGAACTTGTCACAATTGAGGAATGGAAACGCTGGAGCACTGTGGGTGAGGAGGAAGCAGCAGAAGATGACTTGGAGGTAGGCAGCCTCCAAGCTATATGAGGTATGGAAGGCCGTAGTGAAAGATTTGGATTTTATACCAAGTGCAGTGAAAGAGCTGTTGGCAGAGTTGTGAGCAGAGGAGAAATAAAATCTGACTTGTATTTAAAAAACAATACAGGATGGTATCTGGTGAATGGTGAGTGGATTATGGGAGGTTAGAATGAAGGATTTAACCCTTCCTGATTGTATTTATGGACTCCACCCATGTCTAGAGCATTCTCTGGGGCTCACTATTCTACACACTTCAGAGTATAAAATCTGTTTACTGCTAGTTCACATAAATACATTAATGATACAGTAAAAGTAATATGCAGTAAGAGTTGAGAGACTAATAAAATAATATTTCCAAGTAGTGAATAAAAAATGGAGTTGAACTAGGCAAAGCATTTTCCTAACAATTTACTTTTGTGAGTTACGCTGATACTTCTGATTTCTCAGTCCTTGGAAGCACTGCAGTGTGTGATGGCAAGGTACTGGGATGGGGAATATGCTGTCACAGAGTTCCATTTCTACAAGCAGTCCAGAGGAAACTGTTGGGCTTACTCTCCAGGCGGGTTTTTCCACTGAGTTCTTCATTTCTATGAATGGACACAACATTCTCTTAACTACTCCAACTGAATGCCTCTCAGCCATCTTTGATTTTTCTCCTCCCTTGTTTGTGGCCTCTTGAACCAATCAGTTACAAATCTTGAAAATTATACCTAGGCAAAACGTTTTTGCAATCTCTTTCTCCCTTTCTAATCCCTCTGTTATCATTCTAGATTTAATAACCTATCATTTAGAATCCAGCAACTTCCTCCTAACTCATTTCATTGCTTGCAGCCTCTCCTCCTTTACCTTGTAACCCTCTTACTACCAGATGAAAAATTCTAAAGTATCATTTGTGTCATATGCTTCTTTCTCTGTTCAAAAATACCTGTGAAAAATAAGCCCACCTACCCAGAGGCTTTAATCAATGTTCTTGCAAGAGCAGGTGTCTGATGGTAGTTACAGCAGGCAATTTATCTCCTAGTGTGCAAGTCGCTTCCCTGATTCCTTATTGGCTGAGTACGACAGATGTTACAGCCTTAACTGGACATCACCCATGCCCATGTAAGGCAAAAAGTAGTCTGACTGGAACAAATGTACATTCTCCGAGGTGACGCAGAGACTTTCAGTTTGTCCTCCCTTTCTTTGGTGCTTGCTCATTGCAAAGCTCGTGAAAATAAGCCCGAGAAACAGAGAGAGGAAGAAGAACCGGGAAATGAAGTGTCTAAAGGTTTGGGACTCCATTGTGTGTATGTGGTGTTGTACAAATTTCCAATAGGTTGTAAACCTACTGTTAACTACACAGCACAGCTTTCATTTGGTATTTGTTTTTTCTTTTTCTTTTTTTAAAGTTTATTCATTTATTTTAAGAGAGACAGAGACAGTGCCAGTGAAGGAGGGGCAGAGAGCGAGAGACAGAATCCCAAGACTCAGGGCTTGAGCCCACAAAATCATGAGATCGTGACCTGAGCTGAAACCAAGAGTTGGACACTTAACCGACTGAGCCACCCAGGTGTCCCTGTTTGGCATTTCTGAAAATGAATCTTCTCTCCCTTACTTCTCACTTATCTGATAGCTCTCCGTAACCTAAGAAATCAAGTAGAAATTCTTTAATATGCTTTAAAGCCCTCCATTCTCTGGCTTTAGTCTTCTTTTCTGAGTTTGTTTCTCAGTTCTTCTATTAGTATCCCCTATCATGTCTGTGATTTCGAAGTCTGGCCAGAGAAGAAATTAGCATTATAAAGTTTTTGATGAGTCAATGGTCAAACTTTACTCATTTTAAATGCAGACTGATAAATACACCTTATGTTGAAGAATATGTTAGCTTTTGGAGTTAAGAAGTAAATTCCTCTAAAATTGGAATATAATGACAGTTGGAAACTCTATAACTAAAGCTGAAGGGAGTAGAATGTTTTTCTTGCTCTCTCCAAAAAACTGGTGAGGTGATGATCCACAGTCCATTAAGCAACTAGTTGATAAGCAATGACAAATACTCAAAGTATCTTCCAGATCTCTTTAGCTAAAATGTTGTACTTATCTAGTAAATACAATTTTCTAGCATCAAAAGAGGTTTAGAAGTCAGAACTAAGAACTCTCAGAAAAACTTTAACTGTGATTGTTCAAGAGCTTCTATTCCCAAGATGCAGTTGGTTTGGTCTAAATTTAGATGCAGATAGAAACATACCAAATATAAAATAGTAAAGACATGGAAAGGACCCTAGATAAAATTTTACCCCAACAGTTTCCTTTCACAAGTAAGAAATCTATAGAGCGATGTGAGAAGCCAAAGGTACAGAGACATTTTACCATAATATAGTGAATATGTATGATTCAGTAAAACACTGGAATAGAAAAAAAATTCAGAAGATGTATGTCTGATTGCTTTAACATCCAATTCAGTATTTACCTCCCTTAATAAGCTTTCTTTGGTTTGCTTACCCCATACCAACTACTCCCTTTCTTTCATGTTTCAGCACTTTGTATGTAGTGTATATTGTATTATCATACATCCATTCTGCTTAACTAGTTATTTTATGTATGAAAAATACCTTGCTTTATCTCCAAATCTTTTGGTGGGGGTGCTAATGCTTCAAAACACTTTATTCCAGAAATCATAGTTGTTTGCTATATAAACATCATAGATGTTTGCTATATAAACAACTGTCTGGGACAGAATTCACCAGAAAACTGATGCTTACTAAGTACTGTTAAATATAATAAAGCACAGAATCATAAACCTTTTCTGTGGGTTTGCACTATCTTGATGATTATTCCCATTTTGAAATTAAGGAAAGGGAGGTATACAGAAGATCATGGCATAAAAACTTACGAATTTGGAAAGCAAAATGCTACTGGTATTCTGAATACATAGATAAACCGTTATATGAACTTTTGTAACCACACCATTATTTTGTATTGCTTTGTCAATTTTCAAAAGCAGACATGTTTTCTTTGAAGCCAGTGAAAGGAGGAAGGAGGCAGAGAGGAAGGAGGAGACAGTAAAGTAGCTATTGACATGTAGCTCATGTCACTTAAATTATTTGGAATTGTACTAAAGCTTATAGGCCAATTTAGTAAGAAGGGATATATTTACAATACTGAGTCTGCCAACCAATGAACATGATATATTTTGCCACTTATTTGTTTGAGAGAGACAAAGAGAGAAAGGGTGCAAGTGAGTGAGGGGCAGAGAGAGAGAGAGGGAGGGAGAGAGAAAGAGAAGTGGGGTTCACCTGAAGTGGGGCTCATGTTCACCTGATGTGGGACTGCAACTCACAAACTGTGAGATCATGACCTGAGCCGAAGTCAGATGCTTAACAGCTGAGCCACCCAGGTGCCCTTTGCCACTTATTTAGATCATCTTTAATGCTTCTTAGTGAAGTTTTATCATTTTTTCCAGAGAATTTGAACTTCATTTTTAGATTAATTAAGCTATAATTATTACACTTTTTGAGATAATTTTAGACTCATGTAGTTGTAAGAAATAACAGATTCATTCTGTGTCCCTTTTATGCTTTTCCTCAATAGTAGCATCTTGTAAAACTGTATTATAATATGAAAGTACTACAGTTAAGACACAGCACATTTCCATCACCACAAATATAACTCATGTAGCCTTTTTATAGCCATGCTCACTTCTCTTCCAGCCCCTCCTTCACCCCGGCAACAACTAATCTGTTCTCCATTTCTATAGTTTTGTCATTTCAAGGATGTTATATAAATGGAATTATACAGTATGCAGCCTTTTGGAATTGTTTTTTTCATTCATTTTAGTTCTTTGGAGATTTATCCAGATTGTTGTATGTCTCAATAGCTTGTTCCTTTTTACTGCTGAGTAGTATTCCATGGTATTGATGTACCATAGTTTGTTTAACCATTCACCTGTGGAAGGACATCTGGGTTGTTTCCAGTTTTTTGGCTATTATGAATAAAGCTGCTATAAGTATTCACGTACAAAATTTTGCATGAGATAATCTTCGTTTTTCTGGGATAAAATGCTCAAGAGTGCAATTGCTGAGCTATATATTAGTTACATGCTTAGTTTTTAAAGAAACTGCCACACTATTTTCTATTTCATTGCACCACTAGATGGTCAACCATGTCAACGTCACAGAGTTCCAGGAAAAACTTGGACACCAAGGCTTAGGTGAGCTTCCCTGGTTTGCAATACTCCATGTATATTCTCACACTATGTTGCTGAAAGAAGAAAACACTGTCTGTTACTTGACTTGAAGAAGACAGCTAGAAACTCATCTTTGGAAATTTCTGACACTGTGCCTTATATGCCTCTTCCTTGACTGATTTTACTATGTACCCTTTTGCTGTACTAAACTGTCACTGTGAATATAACAGCTTTCAGTCAGTTCTGTGAGGACTTCTGGCTAATGATCAAACCTGAAGGCAGTCTTAGGGACACCCACTTGCAATTGGTATCAGAAGTGACAGTAGTCTTAGGGATTCCAGAAGTTTATATATCCAAAAAAATCTTGCTGGGATTTTGACAGGAATTATGTTAAACCTGTATATCAATTTGGAGAGAAATAACATCTTTATTATGCTGAGTAATTGAATATTCAAACACGATATACTCCTTAGCTTTATTTTTTACTACTGCAAGTTTGTTGACACTATTATAAATGGATCTTTAACTGCTTACTGTTAGTATACAGAAATACAATTGAATTTTGTATAATGATTTTGTATCCAGCAACTTTGCTAAATTATCCCTTTCATCCAAAAGATTTAACTACAGATACTGAATTTACTACATAAACAATCATATCATATGTGAACATTTTCAGGGCTTTTTTTCCTAATTGTTATGGTTTTTATTTTCTCCAGTTATAAATTAAGGAAAACTCTTAACTATAATCAAAATAGCTTCAAATATATTTATGCTACTAATTATTGAGATGAATAAAATATCATATAAAGCAAATTATTATAAATAACAAAACTGGCACGAAGTGACTACATTTTCAATTTCGATGGATTTCTTGACGTTATATTTAAAAAGGATCTGGCTCTGTTAGGTAATGTCATCTAGTTGCTGATGTTGGTCATGAAAGCTCCCTGTTACCTTACAACGGACACTGACGGCTTCTGGAGTGTCAGTGATGCTCCTAACACTGTAATTTCTTTTCATTCTAGTTAGTAATATAGAAATAGACTATTTTTGTTACCTTCAGCCTTTAAGTCTAGAGTCACCCTCATGCTGCCTAATACACTTTAATTTCCTTACCACTTCCCTCCCCCAAAGCATTTCCTCTCTGAATATCTTAAACACACACACACACACACACACACACACACACACACACACCCAAAACCCCACAAAAACCCAGGATGCAACTGCTTTTTACATGGCAAGAATCTTTAAAGGATTCTGAACTTATTTACACAACAGCATTAATGCATAAAGAATAGCATCTTGGGTGTCTGGGTAGCTCAATTAGTTAAGCGTCCAACTCTTGATCTTGGCTCAAGTCATGAAGTCACGGTTTGTGAGTTTGAGCCCTGCATCCAGCTCTGCGCTGAGAGCACGGGCCTGCTTGGGATTCAGTCTTTTGCTCTCTCTGCCCCTTCCCCACTTGCTCTCTCTCTCTCTCTCTCTCTAACTAAATAAACTTTGAAAAAATTAACATCTTTCATTAAGATAAAGATGCACTGATTTTTAACTAAATACATATATTCACAAATATGTCATGTAAACACAGTAAATTCCTACTATGGACTAGTTTAGAAAATGACATGAAAACATATTAGAGAGGACTGATTACTTCAAATACCACATAATATTTCAGATTATCAGGACAGGGAAAATTCATGAGCACTAAATTAAGTTCCACTAGGGACTAATTGACAATAAAGACTGAACAGAACCAGATATGGCTAAATTACTAGAAACAGTTATGAAAATTATTTACAGTTGTAATCCTTACTGCATTTATACTGAAACTTTAATTTCCTTACCAGTTCTCTCCCCCAAAGCATTTCCTATCTGAACATCTTAAACACACACACACACTCCAAAAAACCCACACAAAAAATTCAAAACTCTAACTGGGTGTTCCATATAGATTTTTCTGCAACTGTCCAGAAGACTTTTAGGCTAAAATCTTTCATTATTGGTTAAGGAATTTTTTTTTTCTGGGATTACTTCTGGGTTTGTAAAAATTTTCAGTTCAGGTTTGAGATGCTGTAATGGATGGAAAAGTATATTTTATATGTATTACAAAATTTGGCAAGTACATATTATTCCCACTTCTTTGTTTTGTATACTGGCTCTAGGTAACCTTATATGTTTAATTATAAAACCATAAAGTTCCTCCCCCCTCCCAAGGATTTTAAAATCGGTGAGAATTATTACTTGGATCTTGTTAAAGTAGCAATGGATAGGAATTATTTCCCAAAGAATCTCAAATATATCCTTTGGGTATCACTGATAGATGGATAGATTCTATTATTTTATTTCTATTCCATAGACAAAATTTAAAAAGTCATACTAATGGGAAAGCTCTGAATCCACTTACAAGGTTAATTAAGGTGGAGAACCTGCACAGTAAAAAAGGAAGATGTTGATTATTGAAAATAAGATGTTTTTAGTCAATTTCAATGCTTTTGGGTCAAAAATTTATACCCATTAGTAGAAAAATTTCTTTGAAAACTTTCCTCAAAGAAATTGCAAATGAAGGAAAACCTACATTATCAAGACAAAAGTACTTTAGGAGCCCAATAATAATAAAGAATGTTATAACCCATATACTAGAAAAAACATTATTTACACATTTACAAATTGTGAAAAGGGGGGCTCAAAGTTATACACCTTTATGGTGATTTAATAGTGAAAAAAATAATATCATATTAAGTAAGAAAACAGTAGTAAATTACTTTTGCTTGTTTAATAGTTATTTATTCATATCTGTTTTTGAAAAAAGCATCTGAGATGACTTGTATATATATTATAGTAGGATAAAAGAAAAAGGGGTGAAGAAAAAAAAGAGAAGAAATAGGACAATGGCAGGGATAAAGTAAGATTAATACATAAACTTGACTAATACAAGACCTGTACAATTGCCCAATTTCTGGATGATGGCCAAAATTTGAGCTTTCTATTAACAAATACAAAGATGATTATACAACTGATTATGATGTACTGTATCTGGGTGGTAAAAGAAAACTAGCCATGGAGAACAGCTGTTTTTCATACTTGTATCCTTAGTGTGGTCTTATGATACAACACCAAAGAGCAATTTGGGAGAGTTAGCTCTGAGGGCATCAAAATAATGTGTTTCAGGTGACCTGATAGTCTATAAGTAGTGTGGCTTGTTTGAGAAAAATTAAGCACGTCTAAAGGAATGGATGGACTGTATCTCATTCACACAACTTTATTTATTTTTTTAGATAGCTGAATTATTTTTATTTTTTCCCATAACAGAAAGTCTGAGGTTACAGTCTCTGGCAAGAACTTGAATGACATTATTTTTGGTATTCTCGGGCCATCAACATGCTTTAATATCTACTCCAGAGTTTATGAAGCCCAACAAGGATATGTGCATGAATAGATGATTCCTCTACCTATAAAAAGGGGGTGTTAAGGAAGCGCTGGTGGGGAGGAAGAGCCAAGATTTGCTCAAAAAAATAGTTTTGACTTCACTTCAATAGATGAATAGTTATAGAGGTCCTATATTGGACAGCATGTCTGTAAAACTTTCAGCCTAGGTATTACTCTCGCCACTAATCATTACTAATAAGTAGCCCATAGAGATGTACTCTAGCTGGCTCAGTCAGTGGAACATGTGAGTCCTGATTTCAGGGTCATGAGTTCAAGCCCCATGTTGGCCCTAGCATTTACTTTAAAAAAAAAAAAATAGCCCACAGAATGTGGAGAATTTTAAAAATTCAATTTTGAGCTAGTAGATTTAAAGTTGTGATATGGTTGTAATGTGTGCTCCTGGTAATTATTATCATCATGAAGAAATAAACATTAAAATTAACTGAGTATCTCCTGTGTTCCTGGCATGGCACGAAACACCTTATCACACTGATAATTCATGTAAACCTGAATAATTTTACAGACGAGGTAGTATTGTCCTCATTTCGCTGATGAAAAAACTGAAGTCTGGGGGCACCTGGGGGGCTCAGTCGGTTAAGCGTCCAACTTTGGCTCAGGTCATGATCTCACAGTGTGTGGGTTTCAGTCCTGTGTCAGGCTCTGTGCTGACAAGCTCAGAGCCTAGACCCTGCTTCAGATCCTGTGTCTCCCTCTCTCTTTGCCCCTCCCCTACTCATGCTCTGTCTCCCTCTCTCTCTCAAAAATAAATAAACATTAAAAAAAAACCAAACTGAAGTCTGAAGAGGTTACGGAACTTTGTAAAGGTCAGAGTGCTAGGAAATACGAACATAAGCTCTGTGAAAGCAGGGACTTTGTTTTGCTCACCCTTTATTCCTGTTGCGTAGGGCAGTGCCTGACACATAAAGCCTCCTTTCTGATAAATATTTGTTGAAATAGCAGAGTCCAAATGCCAGACTATTAAACTCTACAATACAGGGCTACTAGGATATAAGCCCATATATGGTTTCAGTTTAAGGTAGTTGATTGCTTACTTCTTTCTTAAAGTAAAGAGACCTACTGTGTTGACTTGTTGTTTTGGTAAGTCAAGTTGGAAAATGATAGCTGTCTTTGGCATGCCAATGTAGACTTTTAGAAGACATTTTGGTGCATTCAAGATTCTTTTTCCCATTTTCATATTCTTTTCCAGAGCTGGTAAGCTTAACTAGATCAAAGAATGGTTTTAAACTTATAAAATTTTTTTAAAATGTTTATTTTTATTTTTTTTTATTTTTTAAAAATTTTTACATGATTTTTATTTTTTAAATTTTTAAATTTTTTTTAAATTTAATTTTTATTTTTTTAAAATATAATTTATTGTCAAATTGGTTTCCATACAACACCCAGTGCTCATCCCAACAAGTGCCCTCCTCCCTGCCCATCACCCACTTTCCCCTCTCCCCCATCCCCCATCCAGATGGCCAACAGACACATGAAAAGATGCCCAACGTCACTCATCATCAGGGAAATACAAATCAAAACTACAATGAGATATCATCTCACGCCGGTCAGAGTGGCTAAAATGAACAAATCAGGAGACTACAGATGCTGGAGAGGATGTGGAGAAACGGGAACCCTCTGCACTGCTGGTGGGAACGCAAACTAGTGCAGCTGCTCTGGAAAACAGTGTGGAGGTTCCTCAAAAAATTAAAAATAGATCTACCCTGTGACCCAGCAATAGCACTGCTAGGAATCTACCCAAGGGATACAGGAGTGCTGATGCATACGGGCACATGAACCCCAATGTTTATAGCAGCACTCTCAACAATAGCCAAATTATGGAAAGAGCCTAAATGTCCATTAATTGACGAATGGATAAAGAAGATGTGGTTTATATATACAATGGAATACTACTTGGCAATGAGAAAGCATGGAATCTGGCCATTTGCAGCAAAGTGGACGGAACTGGAGGGTATTATGCTAAGTGAAATAAATGTTTATTTATTTTTAAGAGAGAGACAGAGAGAGAGAGAGACAGAGTGCCAGCAGGGGAGGGGCAGAGAGAGAGAGGGAGACACAGAATCCGAAGCAGGTTGTAGGCTCTGAGCTGTCAGCACAGAGGCTCATACTCACAAACTGTGAGATCATGACCTGAGCTGAAGGTGGACGCTTAACTGACTGAGCCACCCAGGTGCCCCTCAAAGAATGGTTTTAAATACTAGATGATTCACTTAATTTTATAGGATAAATATTCTCTATATATTCACAATACAGACTGAATACAGGGTTCAGGAAAGTTCCCAATTAGCCTCTGTTGATCAAAGGGGAGTAAGATTGAAATATATGGATGCTCCAGCAAAATAATAGCCCACACTGGAAAGCTCTGTTCTTACTGGTAGGTAACCAGCATACCATAGTCAAAAAAGAATACAAACATTTATTGCATTCTCCTATTTAATTTTCATCAACTTTCCTTTCCTTGTTTTATTTCCTCATTAATTTAATCTTTTAAAGTCAGATGAAAACCTGCTGTAAGACTGAGTTTTCCTGGTTAGGTTTTTAATTTTTTTTTTTAATGTTTATTTATTTTTGAGAGAGATAGAGACAGAATGCGAGTGGGTTAGGGGCAGAGAGAGAGGGAGACAAAGAATCGGAAGCAGGCTCCAGGCTCTGAGCTGTCAGCACAGAGCATGACGCGGGGCTCAAACCCAGGAGCCGTGAGATCATGACCTGAGCCGAAGTCAGACGCTCAACCGACTGAGCCACCCAGGCTCCCCACCTGGTTAGGTTTTTAAACGTGGGCATTAAACACCAAAGTTAGCATAGTAGCCATGTCAACAAATAAAATGATGACACATGCCACAATGATAGGGTATGGAAGCAGTTAATTAAGTACAAAAAATCACTACTAATGTCATAGGTTAGCCTGATACTTTTAAGAAATCTGTGTATCCATTCTCTTTTTATATCCATGTCATTATCATTTTTCTTTTTTTTTTTTGTTAAAAAAGCACCTTGAATATGTCTTGACTGAGGCAAGGTGAGCATATGCTCTCAGCTACTATGGATAGCAATCTTTCAAAAACCATAAATGCAAACCTATTGGAAAAAAAGCCTCAAGGTCAATGCTTCTAACTTTAGGTAGCCAAATCAACAGGTCACTTCCCAAACATGAGGTTTCTGTATCAGTATTTTCAAAAAGAACAATTTTTCCCCAACATAACGCAAAAAACTTGTTATAGGCTTACAAATTTTTCGGAATGTTGTAAAAGAAATCTTATAATAGAAAGCAACATTTTCTCTTTTATATAATTCATGTGACTTCCTCACATGAAAGAACAGTCAAAAGGATGAAGGGCACTATGGCTTCAGTGAAATATGCTGAATTGTAAAAATCTTGACTGTTGTCTTTAAAGGGGAAATAGTGAAAATGTAAAAATCTGGGATGATACGATCTGCAAGACACTGAAATGTAGTATCTATAATAATTACTAGAGAATATTTTTTGAAAATTTCTTTAATGTTTATTTAATTTTGAGGGAGAGAGTGTGTGTGAACAGGGAGGGGTAGAGAGAGAGGGAGACAGAGCCTGACATGGGCTCGAACTTACAAACTGTGAGATCATGACCTGAGCTGAAGTCAGGCTCTTAACCAACTAAGCCACCCAGGTGCCCCAACCACCTTGTTTTATAATATATATGTGCGTGTATGTATGTATGTGTGTGTATATACATATACACACACATATATAAGACATCTGTTGTATAAAAAAAGAGAAACCAAAAACTAAGTGATATCAGATTTAATATCCTATTAAAACTATTTTAAAATTATCTTTATGAAGAAAATAAGTGTGAAGTTTTTGGATTATCACCCAGTTGTGATATCCAAAAAATATACGTATTTTTCAGAGAGCAAAGGCAATACATTCAAAGCTAAAAGTTTAGCTAATCTTAGACAGTCCAGAACGAATAAGGAATTTGGTACATTTTAGTGATTTGTTCCATCCATTTGCCGATTATAAATTCCAGCTAAAACCTTATGAGTCTGCGAAGAGTGTGTGAAATTTTGGGAGTGATATTTGCTTTAATTTTAAACTTGTATTTTATAGTTGTAAGTCAACATACTGTATTTACTTTATAATTGACAATACTTCATGCTTTATTTCAGATTTACATTGGACCTATATATAAGAGTTTCAAGTTTTATGACCACAGAGAAAATATCCAACTTACTTGAAAAAGTGAATTATCTTACAAATTAAAATTATAATTAAAGAAAGCAGTTCTAGAAAAAAAAAAACTTCATGAAAATATGTTGGTATTCATAACTCTGGACTTAAAAAATTCTTTTCTCATAGTTCAGATAGCCTTGTGGACACTAATGTTAGTCCCTAATTACAAATTTAAAAAGAGTATTATGTACTTAAAACTTATCAAATTTTATAATAAGACAAATAAGACGTACCATTATGAAGTACTAATAACTCTCCACACCCGAAAAACAAATAACCCAGTGAAGAAATGGGCAGAAAACATGAATAGACACTTCTCTAAAGAAGACATCCGGATGGCCAACAGGCACATGAAAAGATGTTCAACGTCGCTCCTCATCAGGGAAATACAAATCAAAACCACACTCAGATACCACCTCACGCCAGTCAGAGTGGCCAAAATGAAGAAATCAGGAGACTATAGATGCTGGAGAGGATGTGGAGAGACGGGAACCCTCTTGCACTGTTGGTGGGAATGCAAATTGGTGCAGCCGCTCTGGAAAGCAGTGTGGAGGTTCCTCAGAAAATTAAAAATAGACCTACCCTATGACCCAGCAATAGCACTGCTAGGAATTTATCCAAGGGATACAGGAGTACTGATGCATAGGGGCACTTGTACCCCAATGTTTATAGCAGCACTCTCAACAATCGCCAAATTATGGAAAGAGCCTAAATGTCCATCAACTGATGAATGGATAAAGAAATTGTGGTTTATATACACAATGGAATACTACGTGGCAATGAGAAAGAATGAAATATGGCCTTTTGTAGCAACGTGGATGGAACTGGAGAGTGTGATGCTAAGTGAAATAAGCCATACAGAGAAAGACAGATACCATATGGTTTCACTCTTATGTGGATCCTGAGAAACGTAACAGAAACCCATGGGGGAGGGGAAGGGAAAAAAAAAAAAAAAAGAGGTTAGAGTGGGAGAGAGCCAAAGCATAAGAGACTGTTAAAAACTGAGAACAAACTGAGGGTTGATGGGGGGTGGGAGGGAGGGCAGGGTGGGTGATGGGTATTGAGGAGGGCACCTTTTGGGATGAGCACTGGGTGTTGTATGGAAACCAATTTGACAGTAAATTTCATATATTAAAAAATAAATAAATAAATAAAAAAATAAAAAAAAAATAAAAAAAAAATAAAAAATAAAAAATTACCCCTAAAGTGACTGCAATAATCTTACAAGGCAAGTTAAAACTTTTGGATTAAAACTACTTTAGATCTTCACAAGAGGAAAAATGAGAATCTTCATACTTTTTAATCTACACAGCCATAGTTATTCTTGTATTATTCAATAACCTATCAAAAAAAAAAAGAGAAAGAAAAGAAGAAAAAAAGAAAAAGTCTTGTTTTTTAATGAAGTCTCTGGTTAAACCATTTAAATGGTGAAGTTTTAGGCCCCAGAGCAAGACTATACAAATTTAAAACAGCTAGAAATGTTGACAGATGCTTAATTATAGTCTTACATATGGTGGAAAACATATACAATTTGAGAGGATATTTTTATGAACAATTACCATTTAAAATAACTTTGGAAATAAAAATCATTTGTAACTATGTCATTCTTAATAAAAATCATTCTGTTCAGTCAGTATTTTTTCTATAATTTTCTACTTAAGTTCATCACAATTTTTGCAAGTAAATTCAAGCATGAAGATTTTCTTTTGGTTAGCATTTCAAGTTCCAAATTTTCTTTTCATAAAAGAAAAATATCATAAAATTTAGTGATAAATTATGTATAGTGATGCGATTCTCATGTTTCAGATTGAGAAACGAAAAGCACTCAGTCGAATGTATCTTAAGAAAATAAACCCAGAAGTATTAAATTTAAAAATAAATTTTATTTTCAAAATAATTTCAAACTCACAGAAAGTTGCAAAAATAATACAGCTGACTCCTATATATCTCTAACCCAGATTCCCAGTTTTTAAAAATATTTGTCACATTTGTTTTGTTATTTACTCTTTCATTTTGTGTGCATACATATATATGCATGTATACAAATACCATTTTTTTCTGAACTGTAATTTCAGCTATTTGCAAATATCATGCCCTTTAGTATGTATTTCCTACCAACAATGAAATTCTGTTATGTAACCACACTTACCAAATTCGGATTTCACATTGACAGATACTTTTCCTCTGCCATGTGGATGCCAATTTTGCCAGGTGTCCATTAGGCATTTTTTTCTGTCAAGTACAGAGTCCAGTCCCAGATCACATAGTGAAGACTATGAAGATTCGATAAATATTTCCTTTAATTTTTATCCATTTTTATTTTTTATTATTTTTATTTCCATCCATATTTATGGATGTTTAAAAAGATAGTTTCATTTGGCTTCAGTCTGAAACTTGAGAATGACAACACTAATTCTATCTCAGTTCTATGACAGTTTTAGTCAATTATCTGCATAAAGACATAAGAATATGATTAAAATATTCCTGGTTAAGGTTATATGTCTACCAGTGAATAACAAATATCCATTTGACTCTATTTGATAAAGAAGCCTGCAATTCAGAAAGAAGAAAATTCCTGACTATTTCATTGCATGCCTTCTTGGCATTTTCTTGTTAGCTCTTGGAAGGTTACTGAATTAAAATTTAAAATAAGTCAAGTATTCTATTTGATAGAAATTCTAGTAAAATATTTATTTGAATGAGAGGAGACTGAAATTAGTGACTAAGTCAAGTTTCTCAAAAATTTGAGGCTTATATTCAACTATGACAATTTCATTCCACGTGCATTAGAAAATATAGAAATAACTGCATATATTGTTGCTGATGGCCTAGAAATACTCTACACAGCTGAACTGAGGGACTTAAAATTTAAGATCTATTTCTGGTTACTCTATCAATATGCATGAAATTCTAGATAAGCCATTTAACTTTGATTTGTCCCAATTTGTCTATTTCTAAAAGCAGAAAAAGTATTATTTATCATACAGATATATTACTAGGATTTTAGATAGTTAATCTAGTGACATCATAGTATGAAATGCATCAAAGATTACAAAGAGTCATGATAAATATTATAAAGACTAATGATAAGTAAACCACTTGCCTAGAAGAGCAAAGAAAGGATTTTACTACTTAATCTATGTTTGTGGTAGGAAAAAGTAGGAAAGTGTAGAAAACACAAATAAGAAGAAAAAAATGGAAATCACTAGTAACTCTACCAATCAGAAATAACAACATAGAATATCTTATTTCAGACCTTTTTCTACACATAAACATATATGTTTGTTTACAAAATGCATTACTTTAATAATATAAAAACCATATTTCAGTACAAATACATTAAAAACATAATATCCTGGGGGTGCTTGTTCTAGTAATCAGTTAACCCTCCCACTGGTAACAATGATAAACTGTGGACACAATATAACATACAGTTATTTGATGGCATTGGAGAACAACCACAACCAAGTAGAAACTGAAGGAGATGAAAACTTTCAAATAAGGGTTGTGCACTGGACAGCTCTTCATCTGAAAGAATTCTTTCTGCAAGGTACAGTGTGGTTAGAAACCAAGCAATGGCTTGAAATGTCCAGAGATGGGGTTGGGGGAGGCTAAAGCAGCTGGAAACTAGGAAGGGAAATTCCTGAAAACAAACAAAAACAAACAGGAGCCAACCACAGAGGGGGATGTTCCAAATCTGTATACAAATTGCTTTCAGTTTTTAGTTGAATTCTGCACTATCTTTGCAGAGAAAAGATTCCAAGGAGCTGGTAGAAGGCTACAACTGGAAAGCTGAAGATGATGAACAGAGATTTAAGTTGCTGCACACCAAGAAAGAGACAAAGTTTAGAACCTGAGTCCTGTCAAATTAGAGAGGCTGGATAAACACCTTGGTCTTTCCAATGAAACCCAGGAAAAGTAAAGATAATGTGCCAGGTCTAAGAGTTTACCCTAAAACTAAGGGAAAACTCACCATAACAAAGTTTAAAATCCCATCTGAACACATTCAGGGTCATCTGCCAATAATTTAAATGCCCACTAAAAGAAACACCAACACTGAGATTCTCAGAAGAATATGACAGAATCCCAAACTCAACGACTCATCACCACAATGTGCACACATGATAAAAACTTACCAGATATGCAAAAAACAAAAACAAAAACCAAACAAAAAACGTAGAAAAATGTAATCCAGAGTGAAGGGGTGAACAAAAGAAGAACGAGACTCAAAGATGACCCAAATATTGGAATATTGGAATTAGCAAGCCAAAACTTTAAAACAACTATTATAAATATGTTCAAGGACTTAAAAGAAATGGCTAAAATGAGTGAAAGGTATTTTAACAGACAAATCAAAACCTTAAAAAAAGCCAAGGGGTGTCTTGGTGGCTCAGTCAGTTAAGCGTACAACTCTTGATTTCCACTCAGGTCTCAAGATTTGTGAGTTTGAGCCCCGAGTTGGGTTCTGGGCTCCATGCTGATAGTGCAGAGCCTGCGTGGGATTTTCTCTCTCTCTCTGTCCCTCCCCCACTTGCACACTTGCTCGTGTGCATGTGTTCTCTCTCTCTCTCTCTCTCTCTCTCAAAATAAAATAAACTTAAAAAAAAAACTAGAACTGTAAAGTACAATATCTGAAAGGAAAATTGGCTGGATGGACTTTTTTTTTTTTTTTAAGTAGGCTCCACAGTGAACATGGATTTTAAACTCACGACCCTGAAGTCAAGAGTCACGCGCTGTACCAACTGAGACAGCCAGGCGCCTACCCCCCTGCCGGCCCCCCTACTGGTTGGACTTAATACCCAACTGGAGAAAGCAGAAGAAAGTTTCAGTGAACTTGAAAACCTATCAACAGGAATTATCCAAGCCAAAGAACAGAGGAAAAAAGATTGGTAACAAAAAGGAAACAAAGCCTGAGTGACCTGTGAGACAACATAAAACCACTTAATTGTGGTATAACTGGAGTCCTAGAGAAGAAGAAAAAATGAATAAGGAAGCAAAAACATTTCAATTAATAATATGCATGAATCAAAAAAAAATCCATGAATCCTACATTAGGTGAAAAACATTAATTTAAGAATCTAAGAAGTCCGGCAAATGTTGAACAGGACAGATACAAAGAAAAGCACACAGACACATCATAGTAGGAGTACTATAACCCAAAGATAAAGAAAAAAATCTTGGGGTACCCAGGTGGCTCAGTCAGTTAAGGGGCTGACTTTGGCTCATGTCATGATCTCACAGTTTGTGGGTTCAAGCCCCATGTCAGGCTCTGTGCTGACAGCTCAGAGCCTGGAGCCTGCTTCAGATTCTGTGTCTCCCTCTCCCTCTCTGACCCTCCCCTGCTCACACTCTGTTTCTCATTCTCATAAATAAATAAACATTAAAAAAAAAAAAAAAGAAAAAATCTTGAAAGCAGGAGGGGTAAAAAGGACAGGCAGAAAAATAATGATAGAGATGGTTGTTGACTTCTCACCAGAAATAATGGAGGTCAGAAGACAAGGAAATAACAACTTGAAAAAACTGAAAGAAAAAAAAACCCTCATCAACCTAGAACTCTATTTCCAAACAAGAAAAAAAAAAGGGCCTTTTAAAAACTAAGGTGAAATAATGTTAACTATACTGGAATTGATATAAAAAGGAAAAAAAGGTGAATTAAAGACAGTTTCAGGTAAACAATAAAAGGAAGAATTTGCTGTCAGCAGACTTGCACTAGAAGACATGCCAGAGTAAGTTCTTTAGGCTGGAGGGAAATAACATCGGATAAAACTTCAATTTATAAGATATGTCCAGCACTGGAAATGGTAGCATAAGGGCAAAAATAAAGACAAGTTCTTCTATTAATTAAAAAAATAGTACTGAATCTTTAATGCAAAAATTATAACGCTGTATTATGCGGTTTTAGTGTGCATGGATTTAAAATATATGACAACTATAATATAAAGGACAGGAGAATAAATGGAATTACAATGCTGTAAGGCCCTTACATTTTATATGAAATTGTACAATATCACTTCATAGTCTTATGATAAAGATGTATAGATCAACCCTTAACCCCTAGAGCAACCATTAAAAAATAATATAAAAAGGCATATTAAAATGACCTCCAGAGCAATTAAAATACAAAAAAAGAACAAAAAAACTGGACAAACAGAAAGCAAATAGCACAAAGGGAGACACAAACAATGATATTAATAATTATATAAAATTTAAATGGGCTAGTTACTCCAAGTGAAACTAAAATTAAAAAGACTACAACACAAATGTTGGTGAGGATGTGCAGGAACTCAACTAGAACTTTCATATATTATTCGTAGGAATGTAAAATGGTATAATCACTTTGGTAAAAATATTTGGCAGATTTTAATTATCAGCATTAGCACTCCTACAATTAGCTATTGATCCAATCGACAACAAATGTCTACAAAAAGGCATGTAAGAAAATGTTCATAGAAGCTTTATTCACAATAGCCAAAAACTAGACACAGCCCAGATGTTCATCAATAGGAGAATGGATATGCAAATTGTGATATATTCATAAAATAGATACTACTTAGTAATTTAAAAAGAATGAACTACTGATACATATAACAACTTGGATGAATCTCGGTAACATTCTGTTAGGTGAAAGAAGCCAAACATGAAAAAGTATATGCTCTAAATGGCCTTCATGTGAAGTTTAAGAATAGGCAAAACAATCTATGGAGATAGATAATAACAGGTTTCAGTGGTAAGGTGGGGAGGGAAAGGAGAACAGGCTGGAAAGAAGAAAAAAAAAATTGGAGGTGATGAAAATGTTCTATATCTTTATCAGGGTAGTGGTTACAATTGGTATACACATCTTTCAAAACCCAACAGTTTGTATACTGAAGATCTGATCATTTCACTATATGCAACATTTATAATTAAAAAAGAAATAAAAATAAAATTTAATATACTTCAAAATATAATTCACATATAAATGTAAAAATAAAGGCACCATACTTCATATACAAATATTTCATTTATATCATTGAATATAGTTTTTTGCTTAGGACATATTTTCCATCTATGGGCAAAATCAATGGCGTACCTAGGGATTAAACCCTTCTGAAAGTACCGGCTCATTGGTCTACACCAGTCCTTTGTCTTCTTCTATAGTCCTTAATGATTTAAAATTTAGCAAAAGAGGGGTGCCTGGGTGGCTCAGTCGGTTAGGCGGCCGACTTCCGCTCAGGTCACGATCTCGCGGTCCGTGAGTTCGAGCCCCGCGTGGGGCTCTGTGCTGACCGCTCAGAGCCTGGAGCCTGTTTCGGATTCTGTATCTCCCTCTCTCTGACCCTCCCCCGCTCATGCTCTGTCTCTCTCTGTCTCAAAAATAAATAAACGTTAAAAAAAATTAAAAAAAATAAAATTTAGCAAAAGAATATGTCTATGTTAATTAGATGGTGTTTGGTAACTCTATCTCAAAAAGATGAACTCATCTACTAAATTGAAGAAAAGTCTAAAATTACGGTCAAGAAGATTGCAAAATCACCTCATCTGTTTACAAGATGGTGACATTCTCATTATGTATTCTTGGTGACTCTCCAAGTAGAGAACTTATCAGATCAACATGGTGTTATGTTCAGCATTTACAGGTAATAGACAGTTCTGGTTCTTAACAACTTGTCAATGATAAAGACAGTACTATAAGAGCACTTTATCACTACAGGATTTGCAAAGCTTCCAGAGAATGTTACAAATTATAGTCCCAAAAGGACAGTTCAGTAAAAATTCACCAACCCTTTTTATTACATAGACTACTAATATGAGTCATTACATCCCAAGGCAGCAGAACTAATGGGCATATAATAATCATTTAAGCTCTGACATTTTAACAAAATATATGACAATTAAGTAACAAAAACAGGCAACGGACCTAATGTTTTCCAAGGATAAAAGGAGAAAATGTAGTGTTTTTTGAGTTGATTCAAAAAGTATTTGAAGTTCAAATATAGTCTGCTACCAACTGGCCTCACTCAAGAGATGTTTTAAATGACTCTTAAGTAACTGGAGAATCCTAGTCTGACAGGATTTAGTAAATTAATGTTCTTCATTTTTGTCCTGGTTTTAGAAGAGGAAATGGGAAGAAGTAGTTTTGACTATCATTGGCTTCTCCTCCAAGTGGAAATGCTTATTACATTGGTTTAAAATCACTTGATTTAAACTAATATTTAATAATCAGGATGATAATTTTCAGTACCATAAAATAAATCCAACCATTTATTACAGAACAATTTCTTACATGAAAAAATGACCCGAGTTTCTGTCTTCTTTCAGTACAATATTGGTTGCTGTCAGAGTTAGAAAAAAAATTATATTGAAGAATCTTTAGGAAATTGGTTGAACACATTTAGGAAAATAACAGATTAACTGTAATTTCAAATAGTTTTGTATATATTTTATGGAGAGGACTGTGCTCTATATCTGTTGGTGTAATGGCATAATGACTGGCATAATGATTGCTGCATTTATTAAACATTTAACTTTTCTTAAGTTTTTTCTCTGGACCTCTGGTTTTGTGGGATGCCAACAGCTGTTGATTCAAGGTTCTGTTCAAAGTTTAGGGAAGCTCCTTACTGCAGTCTTTCTCAAAGGCATCAGTGTGCTAATGTGCACTGTGACAGACAGAGGGAGGATTTCCTTTTCTTTTTCATTTTTTTTTTTTAAAGATTGTAAGTAATCTCTGCACTCAACGCGGGGCTCGAACTCACAGCCCCAAGATTAAGAGTTGTATGCTCCAAGAGACTGTTAAAAACTGAGAACAAACTGAGGGTTGATGGGGGGTGGGAGGGAGGGCAGGGTGGGTGATGGGTATTGAGGAGGGCACCTTTTGGGATGAGCACTGGGTGTTGTATGGAAACCAATTTGACAGTAAATTTCATATATTAAAAAAAAAAAAAAAAAAAAAAAAAAAAAAAAAAAAAAGAGTTGTATGCTCCACTAAATGAGCCAGCCAGATGCCCCAGAAGGGAGGATTTCTGTGTGCACTATCTTCCAAACATATGTGAACAATGAGTTTTCTTGGGACCGTTTTGTGGACTTTTACTTCAAAAAACACACTTTGGAAAATTTAGGTCTAGAGGCAATATAGGTATGAAGTAGAGTTGTATAGCAAGTTGAAAAAACAGGAGAGAAAAGTGAGAGAGCAAATACTGGTTTAAGCCACATATTTCTAAGTACTCATTTTCTTAAATGTAAAATGCTATTTACTAGCTGTAACCTTGGGCAAGTTCTTTAATCTCTCTCTCTCTCTCTGTCTCTCTCTCTCTCTCTCATCTGTAAGAATGGGACTAATAGCAAGAATACCTACTTTGCAATTTGTGATGAGAACTGAGTATGATGTATGCCAAGTACAAGTACAGTGCCTGCCACATAGTCCTGCTTGAAAAATGACAGCAACTAGTATTATTGGAGTATTTTGGTACAACCTACATGAACTAGAGGCTTTCTTTTGATTACATAGGAAAAAAAAAAGACATTCATTCCCATTTTAGCCCATTCTCCTACTTTCACAATACTAATTACC
The DNA here is from genome assembly GCF_028018385.1 of Neofelis nebulosa. Taxonomy (NCBI): domain Eukaryota; kingdom Metazoa; phylum Chordata; class Mammalia; order Carnivora; family Felidae; genus Neofelis; species Neofelis nebulosa. The sequence goes on along the minus strand of NC_080782.1, from coordinate 84,263,649 downwards.
AAGTGAAAGGTTCTGAGAAGACCTGCTCATAAGAAGCCTGCTTATTATCTTTACTGAGCCCAGCATTTAGGTTTGACCAAAGGAACCTGCTGACCACTGGAGCATTTTGGCACTACAGTTTCCACAGAAAAATCTAGTTTTTTTTGTATAGCACTTGGTAACTTCTGGTTTATCTTCACATATACTATCAGATTCCATCCTTATAATAAACCAGTGAGGTTAGCAGGGCAGAAGCTGTTATCTCTAAATTATGGACATGGAAACTGAGGCCTAGAGGAGTTAAATTGTGAACTGCCTAAAGTCACAGGATTGGCAAGTGGCAGTGGTTAGACTCAAACTCATGTTTTTGGCTTTCGTGTCAGTATGTTGAGGATATGAATGAATGAGTGACTCAGGGGCCTCTGATTTTGCATTTTAGGATAATTTAGTTCAGTTTAATAAACATTTATTGAGTTGCTCCTATATGCTAGGCAGCGTGCTAGGTGTGAATGAGACATTTCTATTTTTGTTCTTGAATAACTAGTGGTATTCAGAAAATCAGAAAACAGAAAAGAAAAAAAAGAAAACTAGTGATTCTAAATAGTTTTCTAGGGTTGTGACCTCCTTGATATGCTTTTTGGTATTTAGTTTCCCAGAAGTTCACCAGAGGAGAGTTGACGGTGACCATGGCAAGGACTTTGTGTTAAGAGTGAAAATCTGAAGAAATCCTCCTGTGGTGAAGGGAATCCTTTCGGTGTTCATTCAGTCACCAATAGTATGCCATCCAGTAATGGCGAGGACTGTGGAAGGATTTGCTATGGTTTCTGTAACACTTAGTTTGAAATACCTTCCCTTCTTTGTGTCTGTATTTCCTACCTCAACAGATCACAGAAACGTACTTTCTACTTTAGAATGCTTAGCTGTTGGAACATCACCTGAAAAATATATCTTTCCTTTATTTGGTATCATTATGTTTCTATGGTATTGTCTTTATTCCTTTTAGCACCCTCATGTTTTCCCAAATTTATTACTTATCTTGACAACCTGTTCAATGGTTAATGCCTGTTTGTCCACAGAATTACTTGAACATGCTCTTGGCATGAGAACCCTCAATTAAAAAAAAAAAAATAAGTCCCACCTTGATAACTGCAAAACTTTTATCATCACCACTTTGCTGTTTAGAAACCATTTTAAAAATCATTGATTAGTTTTCTGACTGAATTTGAGATCCATTTTTCTGTTCTTACTCCTGTAGCCCTCTGTTGCTAAAAGACACTGTTGGTTACTTTCTCACTGATGTGTTAGTCACAGCATCAGATTTATAATCCTATCAACTTTCTGACTACTTCTTTTTAACTACTTCCTCCTGAAAGTATTTATTTGTAGCTATCAGTATAGTAGAAAGTACATCGGCCTTGCAGACATAACCCCTGGGCACCTGGATGGATTACTCCCGAACTTTACAATTCTGTGCAAATCACCAGGCTGAGCCTCAGTTTCTTCACATACAAAATGAAGTTAATAATAGTACCTATTTCACATCATTGTTCTTGAGAACTCCAGGAGATGATATATGTGAAAGTATTTTATTCATTCTCAAGAGTCATCCAAATGGAAATAATAATTGCCATTAATATTAAATGGAAATATTAACCTGAATAATTAACATTCAGATATATGAGGGTTTTAAAAACGTTTTAATTTTAATTCCAGTTAGTTAACATACAGTGTTATATTAGTTTCAGGTGTACAATATACTAATTCAACACTTCCATATATCACCCTGTGCTCATCACAACAAGTGCATCACTTATTTAACCCATCCCCCCATCCACCTCCCCTCTGGTAACCATCAGTTTATTCTCTCTAATTAAGAGTCTGTTTCTTGCTTTATCTCTCTCTTATTTTTTTCCTTTGCTTGTTTGTTTTGTTTCTTAAATTCCACATATGAGTGAAATCATATAGTATTTGTCTTTCTCTGACTTATTTCACTTAGTATTATACTTTCTAGCTCCATCCATACTGTCGCAAAAGGCAAGATTTCATTCTTTTTTATGGCTGATTAATTTTCCATTATACATATATACACATACATTGATACACATACATACATATACATATATATACACATATACATACATGTTTGTATATCACATCTTCTTTATGCATTCATCAACTGATGGACACATGGGTTGTTTCCATATCTTGGCTACTGTAGATACTGTTGCTATAAACATAGGGGTTTATGCATCCCTTTAAATTAGTGTTCTTGTACTCTTTGGGTAAATACCTAGTAGCACAATTGCTGGATCATGAGGTAGTTCTATTTTTAATTAAAAAAAATACTTTATTTATTTTGAGAGAGAGCGAGCATGTGCATGAGCATGGAAGGGGCAGAAAGAGAAAGTGAGAGAGAGAATCCCAAGCAGGCTCCACACTGTCAGTGCAGGGTACCGACATGGGGCTCGATCTTATGGACCGTGAGGCCATGACCTGAGATGAAATCAAGAGTTGGTGGCTTAATGACTCAGCCAACCATGTGCCCCTATTTTTAACTTTTTGAGGAACCTCCACACCAGATGTATAAGATTTTTATGTTCTTTACTCTCCAGATACATTCCAAGAGCTTGTTTTTTTAATATTATCATGTGCATATATTATAAATGACTATATATAATATACATTTATATATATATATAGATATATAAAATATATAAAGTGGAAAGTGACTTGAACCAATTTATAGGACAGCTTTATAGTTATGATCTACCAGTAATAGAAAACTTAATGCTTTCTCTCTTATCCATTTAAACATGGTGTCACCTTCAAATATCTCTATTTAAGCCTAGAGTCGACATGTGATTTTTGTTTTCTTTCTGACCAGCACTTGATTCTCCTTACATACCTCAGGAAATACCACGGTATATAAGTGGCGGTGATGAACAGGTGGGAAGTTTCACCTTTTACATTTAGTGACCAATGCACAAGGGAAGGGGCAGCAAATGTGGTTGGACTAGTCTATTTCCATCACTTCTCCTAGAGAAAATGACTCTGTGGGGATGTCACATTGCTCTGCGGTACAAAGAAAGGCAAGCTGTTTTCAAACAGTTCAATGGTAGGCAGGAGCAGTAGGACCAAGCAGCCTCAAAAGCAGAAAGCAATTAGCTAAAGGAGAGTCACAGGGCCCCCTCACTTTCTGCCCAGCCACTCTTCAACCCATTATCTTCTTAAATGTTTGTCATAACCCAACACAACACTTAGCAACTGAAATCATGCATTTTTTTATTTACTAGCTTTTTTTTTTTGGCTTGCTTGTTAATTGTCTGTACGTTCTGACCAAAATGAAAGCTCCCTCAGGTCAGGAACTCTGCTATGTCTGCTGCTGTGTAACACCACAGTGACTAGAACAGTGCCTGGCACATATCCAGTGTGCAATAAACACGTGCTGACTGACGGACTGATTGGTAAAGTCTTTTGAAGTAATTAGGACGTCAGTAAATGCTGAATTGAATTAAAAATGAAATAAAGACATTTTCTTACACTCAAAGAATATACTATGATGAAAACATCCAAAAATTATTTAAGTGTTTTTCGAAAAAATATAGGTGCTAGGGTCCAAATACTAAAAATGATAAGATAATGCAGGTTTTTCTTCTAATCTGCTGATAGGCCTACTATTCTCAGTAACTCAATCCTTTGAGTAAAATGATCATAAAAAATGATTGCTAAAGGCTTCTTGAAATACAAGAAACATAACTTTAACTGTGTATTTGGTTAAAAACTGAATTTTCTGCTGCTTCATGGCTTTTGTATTAATAGGACTCTCACTAAAGGAATTATTTCTATGCCATAGAAATAATTTTAAGGAGTCATGTACTATTCACATTTATCTTGGAAAAGTATGGTAAAAAGAAAACAGATGACACTGTTCATCATTTTAATCTTTAACATATTTTTACATTTAAATAGATTTAGAAGAAAAACACAAATGTAACAGCCTACACATTTTTCTTTTGTTTCCCCCCAAAAAAGAAAAACCAACACTATCTATAACACTATATGGCAGATTTTTTTGAAATTTGAACACTATATGCCACTATATGGCAGCTTTAAGCCCTTGAATAATAACTTACATGGCACAAGAAAAACAAAACAACAAAAATTTTTACCATCATTTAGTCCAAAAATTTTCTAAGTGCCTATGTGCCAGACATTGATGGATGGTAGCATATAAAGAAAAACAAGACACAGGGCTCATCCTTGAGATTACAGTACTAATACCCCTTTGGAGGTATCCAAGATATACCTGCCTTGTTCCAAACCATACTTTATGGTAAATTTCATTAAAATGAACTCCAAATGTCATGTGAAAAGTTGTATTTGGATGCATAAATTCTGCCTAAAATGAAACTGACATTACAAACTTTCTAATTAGACTGAGAGACTATTTCTACCATACTGTAACTTCAGCAAAGTAAAATAATATAGAGAGACCCTCTGCTAAAAACAATAGTAACTACATTTGCTATACAATGTATACTGTTTTCTTTAAAAACGATGCTTATTTCTTAATAGATTTTTACTAAATAAATGGCTATTATCTACATTAGATAAGTATGAGGATCTGTATAACTTTTTCTCCGTAAAGACTGAATGGCCATCTTTGGTTACAGTAAAGTCATATTAAGTTGTGGTAAAAACTAATGCAGTCTCCTGTAAGAACCTCATCACTGAGTCATGATTTAATGTTATATTACAGGCATTAATTTTATTCTATTTTTTTTTCCATTTTCTCCTCACAGGCTTTTACTGGTCATCAGTAAAAAGTTAACAATATCAGGAAGACAAATTAAGGAAACAATCCTATTTTCAATCCCATCAAAAAGAATAAAATACTTAATACTAAATGTAACCAAGGAGGTAAAAGAATTATACACTGATAATAAAACATAGATGAAAGAAATTGAAGACATAAGTAAATGGAAAGGTATTTCATGATCATAAATTCAAAGCATTGACATTGTTAAAATGTCCATAATTTTGAAAACAATCTACATATTCAATGCAATCCCTATCAAAATTCCACAGAATTTTTCACAGAACTAGAACAAACAGTCCTAAAATTTGTATGGAACCATAAAAGATTCCAAAAAGCCAAAGCAATCTTGAGAAAGATAAACAAAGCAGGAGGCATCATACTTCCTGATTTCAAACTATATTACAAATTTGTAGTAGTCAAAAGTCATTATGGTATTGGCATAATGACAGATATATAGATCATTAGAGCAGAACAGAGAACCCAGAAATAAATCCATGCATATATGGTCAAAACTTTTTGACCAAGGGGTCAAGAATATACAATGGGGAAAAGACAGGCTCTTCAATAAATGATGTTGGGAAAAATGGACAGCCACAAACAAAATAATGAAACTGGATCCCTATCTTATGCCGTACACAAAATGGATTAAAAACCTGAACATAAGACCTGAAACAGTAAACCTTCTGGAAGAAAACATAGGGGGTGAGCTCTTTGACATTGGTCTTGGCAATGATTTTTTACTTTACCAAAGCAAGGGTATCAAAAACAAAAATAAACAAGTGCAACTGTATCAAACTGAAAAGCATGTGCACAACAACAACCACCCAAAAAACAAAGGCCAAACAAATAAACCATTAGCAAAATGAAAAGGCAACCTACAAAATGGGAGAAAATATTTGCAAATTACATATGTGATAATTAGGGGTTATGAAAAGGTCTGAATACACTAATCAACAGGGAAATGCAAATCAAAACCACAATGAGGCAATAGGTCACACCTGTTAGAATGACTATCATCAAAAAGACAAGAGATAAAAGTGTCGGCCAGGATGTAGAGAAAAGGGAACGCTTGTGTACTGTTGGGAGGAATATAAATATAAACTATGGAATACAGTATGGAAGGTCCTCAACAAATTAAAAGTAGAACTACCAAGTAATCCAGTAATCCCAATTCTGGGTATACATCCAAGGAAAATGAGAACAGGATATTGAAGAGATATCTGGACTCCCATGATCACTGAAACATTGTTCACAATAGCCAAAATATGAAAATAACCTAGGTGTCCATCTATAGATTAATGGATAAAGATATATATATATATATATATATGTATGTACAGGGGACCATCATTCATTCAGCCATGAGAAAGAAGGAAATCTAGCCATTAGCAACAACATGAATGGACTTTGAGGGCATTATGCTAAGTGAAACAAGCCAGGCAGAGAAAGACAAATACTGGTATCACTTATAAGTGAAATCTATAAAAAGTCAAGCTCATAGAAACAGAGAGAAGAAAAGTGGTTGCCAGGGACTAGGGTTGGGGGAAATAGGGAGAGGCTGGTAAAAGGATACAAACTTTCAAAAAACAATGGGATGAATAAGGTCTGAGGATCTAATGTATAACATGGTGAGTATAGTTGGTATGAATGTATTATGTAAATGAAATTTGCTGAGAGTAGAACTTAAATACTTTTACCAGAAAAAGATAAATATTCAAGGTGATGGATATGTTAATTAACTGGATGAAAGGAATCCTTTTTACTATGTGTATCAAATCTCATGATGTACAATTTATTACTTTTTAAAAAGTTTATTCATTTATTTTGAGAGAGAGAGAGAGCACATGTGTGTGCACACAAGTAGGGGAGGGGCAGAGAGAGAGGGAAAGAGAATCCTAAGGAGGCTCGCGCTATCAGCATTGAGCCTGACAAGGGGCTCGATCTCACGAACACGTGTTATCACGACCTGAGCCAAAATCAAGAGACGGAGGCTTAACCAACTGAGCTACTCAAGCACCCCCATGATGTACACTTTAAATGTCTTAGAATTCTGTCAACTATAAATAAATAAAGCTCAATAAAGCTGAAAAAAATAAAACTAAAATATTAAAAAAATCAACAGTATAGTACTAACTCGATTTTCTATAAACATGTTCATGGAAGATTTGGCCCATTATGTTAGTCAGTGTTTCTTGGATAAGAATCCACGTAGTTTCATTTCATTTTAATTTCAACCAATATTTTTTTCTAGGAGCTGGGGAAATGGTGATTAACAAGACAGATGTAGTCACTGACTTCAAGGAGTTTACAATCTAGTGGGGGAAGAAGACACTAAAATAATTTCATAAATAACCGCTTGTTTACAAGTAAATATGTGATTGCTTTGTTATTAATTGCAAGGAAATGATCTTTTCAGAAAAGTATATATGCTTTTGCTTTTTAAAAAATTTAATTTAATTTTTTTATTTGTATTTTTAAAATTTTATTTTTAATTTTTTTTAAATTTACAGGCAAATTAGTTGGCATATAGTGGAACAATGATTTCAGGAGTAGATTCCTTAATGCCCCTTACCCATGTAGCCCATCCCCCCTCCCACAACCCTCGTTTGTTCTCCATATTTATGAGTCTCTTCTGTTTTGTCCCCCTTCCTGTTTTTATATTATTTTTGTTTCCCTTCCCTTATGTTCATCTGTTTTGTCTCTTAAAGCCTTCATATGATGAAGTCATATGATATTTGTCTTTCTCTGACTAATTTCACTTAGCATAATACCCTCCAGTTCCATCCATGTTGTTGCAAACGGCAAGATTTCATTCTTTTTGATCACCGAGTAATATTCCATTGTATATATATACCACATCTTCTTTATCCATTCATCCATCGGTGGACATTTGGGCTGTTTCCATACTTTGGCTATTGTTGATAGTGCTGCTATAAACATTGGGGTGCATGTGTCCCTTCGAAACAGTACACCTGTATCCCTTAGATAAATGGCTAGTAGTACAATTGCTGGGTGTAGGGTAGCTCTATTTTTAGTTTTTTGAGGAACCTCCAGACTTTTTTCCAGAGTGGCCGCACCAGCTTGCATTCCCACCAACAACGCAAAAGAGATCCTCTTTCTCTGCTATATGCTTTTGCTTTTCAAGGGAAGATATTGTCAGTTATTAGTTCCCTTTCTGCCTTGACTGTAAGGAAGCTAGAGATAAATCTCATGCTAAATTAATATAATAACAAACCATAGGCTGATGGACAATTATCTTTATATCTAAGTTGTTTCTGATATTATAAAAATCTGTACTTTAATTATTATGTCTTGTATATGTCTTATTTCCTGCAGGCTGACCAAGAAAGTAAAGAGGGACAGGGTTGGGGAGTGGACTAAGCTATAAAGCACAGAGAAAAACAATTACGTTTTCTTGAAGTCTTATTTCACAGTTGCGTTTGAACCAGAATTGTTCTATCTATCCAGTGTTGTATAAAACAGTATAAAATTATTTCAGAAGTTCCAACTCAGAATTGTCTCTAAACCTTGTAATGGTACAAAAAATGAGTGATATTAATTGCCTTTAGCCCCATGACAGAAACAAGGGACTCATTAAAATTTCAAGAAAGTACCATAGAATATATTATGTTAAGAAATCAGAATTTCATAATCTTTTGAAGCTCTGCAGTACTTTAATGGTACTTCTAATAGTGCCTAACACTTGGAAGGATTCCACGGTTTGGCTCCTATAAAGTGGTTTTTGACAGCAAATGTGCAGGAACCAGAATCTATACTGAAACTTGAATCTGAGCCACTTAGACATCATGATGTTGCCCAAATGTGAAGTGGTTTCCATTGGCAATACCATAATATCTTCTCACTGAAGCAAGAAACTGAGTTTGGGGATATTTAGCTACCAAAAGAAGCAGACATTATCTAAGTCTTGATCAGACAGAAAAAAATTGAAAATGACTTCCTGGCATTCATTCAGTGGCAAATGAAGACATGAAGAAGCCAAATAAAGTTAACAGCTCTAAAAAGAGGCTAGAAATTGTGGTGCTCTAGAGTCTTCGTCATCACTGCCATGCTCTTTGGTGCCAATACACATTCACTGGGCTCTCGCCATGTGCAAAGCACAATGATAGGGACTTTAGTTATAATAGCCTTGAAGGTCATGGACTTTTTATTTTTTAATTTAATTCTAGTGTAGTTAACATGTTATGGACTTTATATTACACTTCCTTATAATTCCTTGTGCCTGGAACAGGGTTTCTGAAGATAGCAAATATTCAGTAAAGATGTGTGGACCGTATGAATGTGACTGCAAGGGGTCTGGACTGTAACTGGGAGATAGGATAGGACTGGCTTCTTGCTAGCAGAGGTTGTTATCTTAACCCCTTTACACTGTTTCTACCTAGGACAGTGTCTAGCACATAATAGGTATCTAAAAATAGACAGCTAATCAATAAAGTGCAAATAATTTTGTAAAAAACATTTATTGAGTGATCACTATGCTTTCGATTATTTACTACACTGAAGTCTCACAATGGGAAAGTGCTGTTATCGTCCCCATTTTAGAGGTGACCTAGCTAACATTTACAAGGGGTTGGGCAACTTGTTCAGTTACCCAGATACTGACTTGAGGAGGTAGGATCTGAAGCTGGGCAGTGTGACTGCGTTATTGCAGCTCACATCTCTCATTGTCATACTATACGTGTACAAAAATAAACACTACTGTAAGGCAGCATGTGTATGGGCCTGGTGAATGGCAGAGATAACAAGTCCTCTTGTTAGACTTTAGACTAACTTTAGACTTTAGACTAAGAAGTGATTACTGAGGACTGGGCAGTAGGAACAACTTGATGAAGAAAGTAGAACTTGGGGTAGGTTTTGAAAGAAGAAGAGGAACAGTTAAGTGCTGATGGAGGAAGAAGATAAGTGAACAAAGGGGTGGATGGAGATGCCCATAATACACTCAGAGATAAGAGGTAGACTTGTTTGGAGAGAATGAAAGAGTCCACGTAGGACAGTAGTAGAAAGCATTACTAATTAGAGATTTGGCAGGAACAAGAGAATGAAGGACTTAAGAATTTGGATTTCATTCTTCAGGCAGAAGCGGAGCCAACAAAGTTGTTGTTGTTGTTGTTGTTGTTTAAACAGAGAAAGAGGTGCGAAAAGTGACTTTTTAGGAAGATATGTAGGATATAAAGACAGTAACAGCTATGGAGACCAGGAGGCCAGTCAGGTGGAGGTGAAGAAGACCTGGACTAAGAGGGCTGGCAGTGGCGATGGAGAAGAAATTACAAATAAAAGAGAAAGAAAGAATCAAGCAAACGTGATTGCCTTGATGATGGAGAGAGGGAAGAATCAGTACCAATGTGACGAATACTGATACTGTCACTGTCAGAAATGGGGACATTTAAAAAGAAGAGCTGCTTTTTGGCAGATTACTAAATTTAAAACTCTTGATTCCTAGAGGTTTAAGGCATCTATTAATCAAATAACTTAAACATTTGGATACCGTTATAAGCCAGGAACTGGGCCAGGTACCGGTGACAGAATGGTGAGCAGGAAAGATATGGTCTCTTTTCACAGACCTTTGAGTTTATGACAGAAGAGAGGCATTGGGTAATTATAATAACACTGATGAGTTTTACGATGGTGATGAAATACAGAGTATTATGGGACCATATGGTAGGAGCATACATACAGTGTGGTCTGAGACTTCCTTGAGGAGTGACATTTAAGCAGTGGACCATGTTAATAGTTTGGTTAATAGTCCCCATATCAGGGAGTTAACCTGTGTTATATAGCACAGGTTATATATATACTAGAGGTGCCAATCATAGTATCTGCTCACCAACCACCCCTTGTAGTGAAACGACATTTATTACAGACCTGTTTTAAAGAAGAGCAGCAGGGGCCATCTTTTTCACCACATAACCCTGCACCTTCCATCCACAGCTGACTGAACCTGGGATGGATACTGATCTAAGTGCGGCCAATTCATAGGATCATCATATATGATATGAAGCAAAGAGATGAGAAGAAAAAAATAATTTTCTTAAGAATCTGAATGGAGGAAATGAAGATATTAGTGAGGGATGGGAACTGCAGTAAAGTTAGAAGTGGACAGGTCGAAAGGCTACCCATTTGCCAAAGTTCTGAGGGGAGAGAAAGAGTAAGAAAGGAAGAAGCTGGTCCATATACAGTGAATAGAGGAATTACACAGAGAAACAGAGATGCCTCTAAGGGAATATTCGTCTCATGAGAGACAAGTGGCAACAGTAGGTGCTTTGTATAGCAATATTAATTGTCAGTGACTTTCCAATGACAAGACAATGAGTATCCTCACAATAACTCATACTGGGTTCATTTCACTTTAGAACAACATTCAAAAGTCTAACTGGCTTAACTTACAATTTCAGTATAGAGTTTAGTTCTTATAGTCTCTGTACAAACCGTATTTATTTATGTTTTATTTTTTAGGGAGAGAGAGAGTTGGGGAGAATTGCAGAGGGAGAGAGAGAGAGAGAGAGAGAGAGAGAGAGAGGGAATCTCAAGCAGGCTCCATGCTCAGTGTGGAGCCTGATGAGGGGCTCGATCCCACAACCCTGGGATCATGACCTGAGCTGAAATCAAGAGTTGATGCTCAACCAAATGAGCCACGTAGGTGCCCCTGTACGAATCTTCTTTAGAAGACAAACTATAAATTCAATCCAAGCTAGCTGAGTGGATTTCTATTGCTCATAGACAAGAGGGCTTAATTAAAACACATTATCCCCTCATGGATAAAAGTAAGCTGAAAAGGAGATACTGTGTTGAGTTCAGCTACCAGGGTAAATAAATTATTATATATAAAAACAAATCTGTTTGCTACCTTTAAATGTCTTTAATTGTCATAATTATAGCATGCCTATCTCAACACAGATGCATACGATATATTCTTAGGAAAATTGTCACAACTGTTCATACTTACACTCAAGTGATATATTTGTATGCTGTATACCATACACATATACACGAAATGTATTCATACACCTAGCTAAATATCTGTAGTAAGACATCAATTATACAAATGTACAAACACAATTATATGACTTCCTTGCAACTCTGTATGCATGCCAGGAACACTGAGATGATGGTCCTGGATGTAATTATTGTCTCTTTCCTCACTGCCACATTGTATAGCACCGGGTGGACAGATGAGATTAAGCAAGTCTATGCTTGGTAACATCATCTTTTGAGTTTTACCCATACTCTCTTATTCTGTCAGCCAATCTCCTCTATTTTCCTCAACGGTACTTTCTCTATTCTCTCTCTTGTTAAAACAAAGCTATAAACAACTGTAGCCAAATAAGTGATAAAACCATTAGGTTACCTGTGCCAAGCAGTTTTTATGAGCTAAAAATATGAACTTTTCTATAAAGTTACCATTTGGGACATGGGTAAGGTAGCTGAACTAGCATTCCCCTTACCCTGAAAGGAAAGCTAGAAGTTACCTCTTGGTTTCTCATTTTCCACTTGGCCTAAACTCAGTGGATAACTTGATTTTAAGAGGAGATGGGAAAGAAAATCAGGAGAAAATAAGAAGTGACGTTTAACTGGGCAAGGGAAAGGGATAAGTGGGTTTAACATATACCTATCTCTCCCCTGTTCCATGCAAAGGAGGCTGTGGAACGGACTGTGCACAGAGAAACCTGTCTAAGAGCATTTATAACAAAGGAGAGGGACCGTCCTCCTTCCAAATCTCAGCTGGGCTTCAGTGGTGTCAAGTGGAGCAGACAGTGAAAGGAGAAGGAAGGAGAGATCACCCTCCTCCTGTTCAGGCCTTGGTGACAAGGAAATAAAAGTAATTTGCATATGGTTAATTATAAGTATACTAAAAACAGTGGGTTGTTTTCCTAATGGAATAGTGAAAGTTGCAATGAAAAATTATACCTTTTTGTCCAAGTGAAAGGAATTTGTTTTCAGATATAATTTCTCCAACAGTGAAGAGAACTTTTTGAAAAAAACGAAGACAGTATTTTATAATACTAACTGCATTATTTAAAACTCATTTAATTTTACTATAATAGAGGAAAGCTTACCAGAGGGGCCATGAGTCAATAATGTTCTGATAAACATCAATTTAGTAAGGTAGGTGTTATAAAATATATCCTCTTGGTTTCTAACATACTTTAAAAAAAAACATGGATCATAATGTGACAATATACATACATAACATGAATTACACAAATAAAAAAAAGCTGCAGAAATAGATATATCAGCTCTACCCTTCTGACACATATTATAAGACCTTCACAATAAAAGTAGACTGAAAGCATCGTATCATTTTGAGATTTATTAATGCATTTCTTAGTGTTTTTTTACACACGCATACACACACACACACACAGGGATTTACCTTATAAATTCATGTCAGCTACACACCCAGAGGGTTGATATAATGTGGTTAAAGAAAAAAAAGCTAAACCTTTGTTTACCTCCTTTAATAGTAAAAAGATAATAATGAAAGCATTGCAAGCAATTTTATTTTAAAGAAAACCAACTGAGTCACAGATAACAGATTTTGTAGTTTCTATAACTATCCAATTTCTGCATAGTGCCTAGAAGCGGCTATATATACCCCAACAGCATTTTACATCTACCTAGATTAATAGGACATGTTACTAAGACATTATCTACCCATGGTTCACAACAAACTTGGACAACATCCAGGTTTGAAGAAATGAAAACACGAGGTAGAAGTAAAAGGAGATAGACCGGGGCCAGAAACATGGATGGCAGAAACATAAAAACACCAGTTCCAACTTCAAGAAAACACAAATCAGTTTTTCTTATTAGAATGTGAGATGACAGAACAAACATGGGACAGGTACATGGTATCCTGTTATTACAGAAGTATCTTCCATGTTAGAGTTTATTTTACAACAAAAACTGCAAATAAATAATGATAAGACATCAGAGCGTGTCTGATAATCTGTGACAACAATTCTAACGCTGTCATTGTAGCCACCGGAGAAACCTGCACATACTGAGCCCTGACCCACCAAACCTTTTATCTGCCTGTGTACTCTCCACAGGCCAAGCAAATAAAGGCCAAATGATAATTTACACATGAATCAACTTTCTTTGCTGCATAGGCACCAGAGACGTTTCTTTTCTCTGTTACTGAGAGAAAGGCAGCGAGGTCTAAGCTTGTCTCACTAGAAATCATACAAGTGAAACAGTGATTTGCAGGAAAATGGCAGATCAGTAAAGGGAAGCTGTTCTAAATGTGTGATAAAAATGGCAGCCACAAAGGACTAGATGAATATTTAGTTTGAAAACAGGCCTGACAGTAACAATGAGTCTTTATCCTATTCAGAACAGGTAATGTCATACAAACTGAAATGGAGATACAATCCTGATAGAAGATTACATAAGATACCTGGGTGGGAATCTTTAAAGACTTCAACCTTCATTTGAATAAATGTACACTCATGGATCTCCTGCATCTGTATCTTATTCAGAGTACAGATAGTTATTTCACATGAATGACATGTAGATGGTATATTGCCCACTTTGATAATGAGAGATAAATCAATCAGGATGATTAAAAAAAGGCTTGTTCATGAACAATGGGTACACATTCTACACCTTGGAACGTGTAAAGGAAAAAAAAAAGGGTATTTTTCTTCATCCCAGACCCCCTGGTGCTTAGGTCAACATTTTACAAATTCATTAAATTATCAAAATATTGCTATAGCCTTTCTTATAGGAATGTAGTAATGAACAATACTTGTCCTGGCTCATTTAACAGGGGAATGGAGATTTATTATTAAACTTGTGTTAATAGGCCATTGCAAAGACTATTATATAATCTTCTAACAAATGATAGGTACTAACAATTCATTTTTATTCCATTACTTCTGCAGCTTTCGGTTTGCCACATTCCATCCATTTCGGTTTGCCCCTTGCAATGCCCACCTTCCCACCCAACAATGTATATCCCTGATTTTCTGCAGACTTGGTTTACAATTCACTGTTCAGAAAACTTTAGCTTAAAGCTCCAGTTTTAGTGCAGTGCTTAGACATAGAAGGCCATTAGTAAATGCTGTGATATACATGGACTCTCAATGTGTGGTAGGTAGTAGGCCAAAATCTTAAAAATCAATTTTATTTATGAGCTGTAAGTATAAGAAATGTGGTCTAATTTGTGGTTCATAAAATGAAATTCTGAATTTTTATTCCTGTAGGGTGCAGAAATGGATCTGTAAACTCCATGCCACAATCCATACTCTTAGACAATGCCAAAAATAGTAAGTGTTACGGGATTAAGTCATATCAGTTCTTGGTGATGAGTTGCATATGTCAAAAATCTTGGCAGTGAGCAGGTTTTTTTTTTTTTTAATATTACCTTAATTGTTTCTCTCTACTTTTATAGTATGAGTTTTTAAAAATCCTTTCAACTGCTTTCCTTACCTCTTTTGTCCTTGAGTTTGAAACCCTCTTTTGCCCCACCTCTCTTCTCAATTACCTATTCATTTCCCTACAGTCTGGCTGTTTAGTTGTTTTTGAAGTCAAAATTAGCATTTTCCTTACAGTGAAAACTCCTAATTGGTAAGAATCATACCTACAATTTTTACATAACTACAACCCCTTATAGTGCCTCAGATAGTGTTAGCCATCAGAATATTCTAGAGAACTCAAAAAAATGGGTATAGAAAGAATGTTTTTCAACATAACAAAGGCCATATAGGACAAGCCCACAGCTAATAGCATACTCAATGGTGAAATGCTGAAACCTTTTCCTGTAAGATCAAGAACAAGACAAGGATGCCCATTCTTGCCACTTTAATCAATCAACATAGTACTGGAAGTGCCAGGGTAATTAGGCAACAAAAAGACATAAAAGGCACCCAAATTGGAAAGTAAATCTGTTTCTATTTTCAGATGACATGATAGTATACACAGAAAATTTTAAAGACTTCACCAAAAAACAAACAAACAAAACAATGAACTAAACAGTAAATTCAGTACAGTTGCAGGATACAACATCAATATGTAAAAATCAGTTGTGTTTCTACACACTAACAACATACTATCAGAAAGAGAAATTAAAAAATATCTAAATAGCATCAAAAGGAATAAAATACTTAGGAATAAACTTAACCAGGATCTATACAGTAAAAACTGTGAGACACTGATGAAAGAAATCAAAGACGACACAAATAAATGAAAAAAATACTGTGTTCACGAATTAGAAAAATTTCTATTGTAAAAATGTCCATACTACTCAAAGCAATCTACAGATTTAATACAATCCCTATCAAATTTCAATGGCATGGTGTGCCTGGGTGGCTTAGTTGGTTAAGTGTAGGACTCTTGATTTCAGCTCAGGTCATGATCTCACAATTCATGAGTTTGAGCCTTGCATCAGGCTCTGTGCTGACAGTGCAGAGCTTGCTTGGGATTCTCTGTCTCATTCTCTGTCTCCCTCTCTTTCTGCCCCCTCCCTTCCACCCCCCCCCCCGCCCCATCTCTCTTACAAAATAAACAAATAAACATTAAAAAAATTTCAATGGCATTTTTCACAGAAATAGAAGAAACAATCCTAAATTTTGTATGGAACCAAAAAGACTGAATAGCCCAAGCAAACTTGAAAAAGAAGAAAGCTGGAGGCATCCATTTTCTGATTTCAAAGTATATTATAAACCTATTGTATAAACCTATTGTATAGGTTTATTATAAACCTATTGTATAAACCTATAAATAGTATGGCACTGGCATTAAAAAAAGGCACATAGATCAATGGAACAGAACAGAAAGTCCACACATAAGCTCATACAATATGTCAACAGATTTTTGACAAAGGAGCCATGAATATACAGTGGAGAAAGGATAGTCTCTTCAACAAATGGTGGTAGGAAGACTGGAAACCATTATCTTGAAAACTTATCTGTACTCCCATGTTCATTGCAACATTATTCACAATAGCCAAGGCATAGAAACAACTTAAGTGTCCGCAAACAGATAAATTTACATCAAGAAAATGTGGTCACATATATATACAATATAATAATATTTGGCCCTGAAAAAGAAGAAAATCATGCTATTTTTGACAAAATGGATGAACCTGGAGGGTATTATGCTAAGTCAAATAAGCTAGTTAGAGGGGCGCCTGGGTGGCTCAGTCGGTTGAGCGGCCGACTTTGGCTCAGGTCATGATCTCGCGGTTTGTGAGTTCGAGCCCCACGTCGGGCTCTGTGCTGACAGCTCAAGCCTGGAGCCTGTTTCGGATTCTGTGTCTCCCTCTCTCTGACCCTCCCCCGTTCATGCTCTGTCTCTCTCTGTCTCAAAAATAAATAAACATTAAAAAAAAACCCCAAAAACAAATAAGCTAGAGAAAGATAAATACTGCATGGTGTCACTTATATTTGGAATCTTAAAAAAAAAAAAAGGAAAAAAAAAAAAGAAAGAAAGAAAAAAAGTGGTTGCGTTGCCAGGGGCTACGGGGTAGGAGACACAGGGAGAGGCTGATAAAATTATTACATAAAAAACAAAAACAAAAATCTCTTGAGAGATGCCTACTGTTGAGGACTCTTCAGGATATATTTTTGAAAGTAAAGCCACAATTTACCTAGTGATAGTTATTCCTATATTAAGCCAAGTCACAAGTAAATTCATAAAACAGTTCTGGCATACTTAAAGGTATATTTCATGACCATTAGATATGACAGCCTGAAATGTCACATTTAGTGACCTCAAAGACATAAAGTTTGGATGATAAAGGAGGAGCAAAGAAAGACTAAATCAGAATGGTCATGATTGTTTCCTCAATTTTATGAAACCTTTGGGGGAATAACCTCAATTACTAAATTTCTCTTTCTATTAATGTTTTTTCACAAGTAGGTTTATTTTTGCTTTTTTTTTGTTATGAAAAAGTTACCCTAATTTAAAAAGTGATACAAAAATATTGTGTTGACTTGATGTCCTTTTATTTGTAAGGCATAAAGGACTATGATCTGTAAATGCAAAGCAAATACATCTCCCCATATATAAAGATGACAAGAGAACAAGAATAGGATGCTGGCTGGCAGAAACTTTTCAAAAGCAACACGGGGGAAGAAATCAGGAACTTTCCAAAGTACAAAACAAAGCCGGACAGAAAAGAAAGTGTAAATTTGAATCAACTTAATTCAGTGCATTTAAGGTGCTATTTAATAGTTTGTTGTTGTTGTTGTTTTAGGTTTAGTAACAGGAGACAGCAGGTGTGTAAGCCTAGGAATATCCCCCAACTGCATCTCATTATGTATTTTGTTCTTCAGTATCATTACATTTGGTAAGACCAGCTTCTTATCAAAGTCTTCTCTCCTTGTCTTATCATTCATCTTGTTCTCTCCTTATTGATTGTCAGACGATGAAAGAGACAATGGTTAGCTTTACTAGGGTCAATATATAAAGCAGACATAGCATCTACTCAATCTACCAGGTCTGTCGATCTGCCATGGGGGAAACTGGATTGGTCTATAATTTGATGTTCGCAAAAGTGAGCTGATAATTGCAGAGAAATTTGTGATCCTCAAATGTTTCAATAATGATTTTGGATAACATCAGTACTTTCTGAAGTATCTAAATTAACTTGATGGGACTGTAACTTTAAAAGTCATCCTAATTTGCATGTTTGAAGTAAAGCACCAAATTTGTCCTTTCCCATTCTGGTTTTCCTTATTGCTGCGCTACGAATGTAAACAATGAAACTAAAATCAACTCCCTCAAAGCAAATAACCTTGCTGCTTAGAATGTGAACACATGAACAAAATACCAAGCACACACAAAAGTTACCTATCAAAAGGTGATAAAACTCCTAAGTGAAGGATGATATGGTTTCCGGACAATTGTACCATAATATTAAAGTGGTGAAATGACAATTGTGGAAGTGGGAAGAACTAGTTAGGATCCGGGAACATCTCTTCTTCATATTTGACTGCCAAATCATATGAGAGGCTCTTTTTTCAAAGTCTGAATGGGGTGAGTAGAAAAAAAAAAAACTTTTTGCAAAGGGTTACTTAGACACTGGGAAAAGAAGGTATGAAACAGGCTTTCTGCATTTGTCAGGCAACATTAAGCTGTGAATTCTATCTATCTATCTATCTATCTATCTATCTATCTATCTATCTCTCTCTCTCTCTCTCTCTCTCTCTCTCTATCTATCTATGTATCTATCTATCCATCCGTCCATTCATTAGAGAGAGAGAGAAAGAGAGAGAGCGTGCACAAGTGGGAGAGAGGGGCAATGGGAGAGAGAGAGAGGATCTTAAGCAGGCCTCATGCTCAGTGCAAAGCCTGATGTGGGGCTCGACCCCACAACCCTGGAATCATGACCTGAGCTGAGATCAAAAGTCGGATGCTCAACCGACTCAACCACCCAGGTGCCCCTGAACTGTATGTTCTTAATAAAATGTCATTACAATCCCTTAATAGGGAAGTCAAGGAAAAGAGAACTTGGTTTTGGAGTTACACGTTTATGTTGGGGCTATTGAAAAAGTGCCCATCACAGTGGCCAACAGTGGATCTCCACCCATCCCATGAAATCTGCATTGTTTAGAAGCAGCTAAGTTTGAGGGTATACAGCAACCTATGTTAGTCAGTGATGAGTTTTATAGATCCTTACATTCTAGTCAAATAACTTCTAGTTCATATTATGAATCTCATGTGCTGGTGAAAGAAAAATTTTAAAGTCACAAGCATTTGCTGTTTTTCTTTCCTGTCATGAAACCTCTCTCTGACTTCTAGAATACTTCCTTAAATAAGTGTTTAAAGATAAAAACAGAGCATGGTTAAATGCCAAAATTTTACTTGCAATTTTTCTTCCCAAACTTATTCCTCTCCTAGAACTTCCTACTCTCAGTAAATGACACTGCCCAGATGTTCAAGCCAAAAATCTAGGAATCATCCTTCATCCTTTCTATCGCTTCACTTCCCATATCTAAAGGATTAAGACGTGCTGGACACGTCTTCCTATCTCTACTACTACCATCATTCAAGCTACCATAATCTCCTGCCTAGGCTACCGCAATAGCTTCCTAAGTAATCAGCTGCTTACATTCTTGCTCCCCTACCAATCCATTTTCCCTCTATAAGCTAGATCCTATCGCTCTCCAACTCGAGAACCTTGGATGGCATTCTGCTATACTTTGAATAAGAAAGAAATTCAGACTCCAGGTCTACAAGTTCCTGAACAAATGGCCCTTGCCTTTATCCCCTCCTTGTTCTACATGCTTCAGGAACACTTGCCTTCTTTTCTGTTCCTTTCTGTTCCCGTGGTCTGTGTAGAGTAAATCTGTGGGTTTCAAGGCTGATAAATTTACATCATGATACATTTACATGAATTTCCTGAGGGTCAAGGAAATATACTTAGCATAATTCAGGGCCACACACCACGTCTCTTAGTTGTACTTAGAAATGCCCTCAGTGTCATTAAGTATAGGGAAAAAAACAGATGATTTTGAACCCCACAAAATGAGTATCCACACACGAATAACTTAAAGTACCATTTCATTCTTTATTTGTTGTAATTAGTTATGTATAATGAGTGATACAAGATTATAAACATAAGATGTCTTACATACATTTCTACATATGTAAAAATTATGAGTTTTGCAAGGGACAGACTTCCTCAAGGACTACAGTCTTCTGTTTATATATAAGAATGAAATTATGATTATACACTTCACAATGCTGAGAAGTTCCACATTACTTTCATTTACAGTTGTACTATTTAAAATAACTATACTAGGGGCGCCTGGGTGGCTCAGTCGGTTAAGCGTCCGACTTCGGCTCAGGTCATGATCTCACGGTCCGTGAGTTCAGGCCCCGCGTCAGGCTCTGTGCTGACAGCTCAGAGCCTGAAGCCTGCTTCAGATTCTGTGTCTCCCTCTCTCTCTGACCCTCCCCCGTTCATGCTGTATCTCTCTCTGTCTCAGAAATAAACATTAAAAAAATTTTTAAAAAAATAAAATAAAATAACTGTACTAAAAATTGTACTATTTTTTTTTTCTTCCTTGGCGTTTTGTAAAAGTGCTTTACAAGAGGAAAGTAATTTTCTTTGGTTCCTCACAGGAACATCCGGAATGCCACTGCTTGAAGACTTTCATTGTGATACACAAAATGCTGACACTGATTATACATTTGAAAATGATGAATTGTTTTAGTCGTTAGTATGGGAAGCATTATAAACCCTTAAAACAAGGCATTTTGCATAGATTTTATCTGACAGGACATTAGTAATTTCAAACCCTCCAGAATCTTGAAGAAGCCAAATGAGTCTAAGGAAATAAATATGGACTGTCATTATTACTGTTATGTCAATTGTTACTGGGTAATAATTGTCAATAATGATTTTACTATTAGTTTTGTATTCAACTAAAAAGCACAGAATATAAAGAATCATAATAGAGAAATAGAAACCCTAGCATAGTGTTTTGTTAAGTAAAGAATAAAGATAAAAATTCAACTGCAAAAAAGTAATTTTGGATGATAAAGTAAACTAAAGGAGAATTACAATGTTAATTGAGAAACTGTTCTGAATGGCAAATAATAAGAGCTCTTCTCCTTAAAAGGACTCATCTCCATAAAAACCTTTATGTATACGGGCTTCTGGGTGGCTCAGTCGGTTAAGCATCTGACTCGTGATTTTGGCTCAGGTCATGATCTCATAGTGAGCATGGAACCTGCTTGGGATTCTCTCTCTCTCTCTCTCTCTCTCTCTCTCTCTCTCTCTCTCTCCCTCCCTCCCTCCCTCCCTCCCTCCTTCCCTCCCTCCCTCCTTCCCTCCCTCCCTCTCTGTCCCTCCCTGCTCATGCTCTCTTTCTCTCTCTCTTTCAAAATAAACAAACATTAAAAAAAAAACACCCCAAAACATTTGTGTAATGGAAACCATCCTTGAATATGATTAATAAAAAGTAGGATTTGTAACTAATCAGAAACTGAAAATACAATCAGACTTTATATAGTATTAAAAAGTAAAGCAAATTTTCGTTTACAGAAACAATTTTTGGAAACAGCAGGTGTTTCTTCCATAAGTTTTGAGGTGACTTTGCAATTTTTCAAACAAGCCTATACAGAAGAAGAGACTAAAGCTGAGGAAAAATACCTCTTTAATATGTATGCACTCTTTTTAAATTTTCAGACTTACCGGTTGGTAGCTGAAATAAGTGATCATTTAAACTGCAATTTTAAATGAGAGGAAAGAGAAGAAGTAGCTTGGAAAAGAATCAAGGTATGAGGTAGTATAAAGAAAAATAGAAATGTTAGAGATAGGGGTGCCTGGGTGGTTCAGTCGGTTAAGCAACTGACTTCGCCTCAGGTCATGATCTCATGGTTCGTGGGTTCAAGCCCCGTGTCGGCTCTGTGCTGAACAGCTTAGAGCCTGGAGCTCTTCAGATTCTGTGTTTCCTCTCTCTCTGTCCCTCCCCTGCTTGTTCTCTGTCTCTCAGAAATAAATAAATGTTAAAAAAAAATATTAAAAAAATGTTAGAGATATAATAGGCTCATTATTTCAGTGGAAAGATCTGGTAAGTACATAGGCACAGTAGCAAACAATGGCTATAGAGACAACAATTTTGAGAGAGCCAAGTGAGTCTTGCTCAGAATCAGTTTATTTTACTATTCCACAGATGGGTCTAAGTCATAATGAGAATTACCTCTAAATCTTAAATAAATATTTTATTATGTCATTATCAATTGTTGGTCTTCTAAATAACACAATCTATTTATATATGAAAAACCAAACCATTCCACGTCCCTTCCTGGATCGGGCTTGGGCATGACAACGTTGACTATTTTTAAAATGATGCGACTAGAGCAATATGAACCAACAAAGGGTTAACTGCATTTTTAGGCAGTGGTTTCAGAAAAAGCAGTGACAAAAACATTGTTGTATGCATCAATGATATTCTAGTGCATGTAAAGCATTTCTTAAGATAATGAGGAAAAGAAGAAAAAGCAAGGATAATGGGTAAGGAATACTTTAAAAAACATAATACATAATGACCACAAAATTTAGTGCAGAATTAAACTGCGCTTAAATTTGAAGAAAAGAGAATTAAAAAAATCTCCTTATTTATGCCTAAACTAGGAATTGCAAGTATGATCCGGGCAGTAGCTGTTATTAATCTTTAAACAATTAAGAAAACTCTAGAAAATCACAATCTGATTTGACTCTTTTAATCACATTACCAGAAGCTTAATGTGTGACTATAGAAGTTATCCTCAGTCTTTTTCATTTCTACTCAGTCTATCTGTCATTTTAGCCACTGCAGAAACCAAACCAAATCAAATCAAAATTCATTTTGTTCACTAATATCAATACACATGAAACGTATTTGTCTCCAGATACTGAAATGTAATACTTTTCTAGTATTATCCGATAAAGAGAAGGTTTCCAAAATTAAAAGAGTATCTTTCATTTTCTTCTAGTTCCATTAAGTTTTTCTACTTTACCATCTGGGTATACACAGCCAGTAGGAATCACATTTCAAGTGTGAGGGAATTTTAAAGAAAATAATTTAAAATGGGATGTTTTTAAGTAGCACTAGTCTCTGACACTGATGGTTTTGTTTTGGGATACAGATTATAAAACCATTTCCCCAAGATATTTTGTGTTCAGCATAAAATATTTAAAATGTCTCATTTCCAAGAGATCTGGTGGGAGTTCATGACAGATGTGTTATTTCTATCTCTCTTTTTTTTAAACAGCATTATTTTGTCTAATTAGCACTGATGATTTACCCATGGCAGTATGAACTTATTGAGAGGAAAGAAAAGTAGACCAGCTTCTTTGGAGAAAAAAACAGACTGGGTAAGATGGAAGAAAGGCACTTTTTTTTTTTTTAAAGGTATTTTGCAGCAAATGCCCACTAACAGCCCACAGAGAGTTCATTTATTTATGCATCACCATATGATCAATCTGATTGCCTTTAGTCTCAAACAGAGAAAGCCTCAGTACAAAGCATTCTCCAGGTGTTAGTTTAGGTTTGTCATTATTTCCTATTTATAGACTCTGTCTAGTAAAAGAAGACAAATTACTGTAAGTGGGGGTAAATGTGATTAAATGAGTCCTCTGAAGATAAGAGGGTACATGGACAAGGGTCATTAACACAAGTGACCTCCCTTTGCCCAGACCATATTTTTATTTTGTAGATTGGAAAAAAAAAAAGAAAAAAAACCACTACAGAGCAAGAATAATTTCTACTACATATAGCCAAGGAAAAATATATCCTTTTATCCTAATAAGCATTTTCATGCTTTTGCAGTATTTTAATAATACACTGATAATGCCAAAATAGTCACAGAATACACTAAGAACAATATTGGAGAAATTATTCATCCTAGGGAAACTAATCGGAAATACTGAAGAAACGTAGTTATAATCAGACAAGATTTAAGGGCTAGAATGTAAATTAGTGGATACCAAGATCTTCTGATCCAATGAAAAGTTTAAATTTGTAAAGTTTCAATTAAAACATCTACACTCTTTCTTCCACCTGATTGTAGCCCCATATGGCAAGGTCAGCCCTTTCAGTGAACAAACAGCTCAGTCGCCTCCAGTGTAGCTGTTATCTGCCTCAACAAGGGGAGACATTTGGCACAGCCTAAAGCTGGGGCATGAACCCTGGCTAAGCTTAAGACATTTATCTGACAGCATCAGCTGACACTCCACAAACACATTTGCTCTCCATGACCTCAGAGCATTCGTGATTAATCAAAAATGTATCTTGGATCTTGAGAACAAGCTACAACCAGGCACACACAAAAAAGAATATGCTCTCGATCTCGCTTATCGACTCAAGAGGTATATTGAATTTAGAAATAGCAAATAGAATAAAATGATCAATATGTTCTCACTTGTCCATGGAAGAGCAAACTTTATCCCTCAAGCAAAAGACATTGATCATGTAAATGTTTCAGAACTGCTTTCCAACTGAAGAATGTAACATGTACATGGCTTATTGGGGGTGGGGAAGGAGGCCTACCAAAGAGGAGCTTTTGCTTTAACTTAAAAAAAAAAAATCTGTAACTTAAAGACATAGAACGTATGTTTGTATGTAGTGTGTTGTACTTTTAAAAAACCTGTGTATTCCGCTTAAAAACCTTTTTTTGGTAACATGTTGCCAAATGTTCTTAACAAAACATTATGAAACAGACTTTAAAACTTAATGAAGGAACATTATTTGTGCAGAGAAAACTCCCTGTCTCAATTTAAATGAGACACAGTTATAACATATCCCCTATGCACTATTTGCAATTTATAATTTATGTCTCTTGGTTCAAACTCACTATTTTCTGCAGTCATCTGCTAAGTAATATGATTAGCATGTGAATATTGTACTATTCTGCTTCCCAACACAGTATAAATTAGTCTATTTTTGTTTTCCTTTATATTTTTCACTTTTAATAATAACACTAAACTCTAATTAAAGCAAAGGGAACAGAAGTCATATGCCCCATCCTTGATAATATGAAAATGATTACTATTAAAAAAATCTCTACAACCGAACTTATTAAATCCCATTCTTGCCTGGTTACCCACTGGTTAGGTTACAGTTGTTCACGATCCTACGGCAGATCGTTCCACTAAAGAAAAACTACATGTCCCAGTCCCTGTTGGCATGGCAAACAAACTTTCATAGCATGTGCTCACTCTATAAAATGGTGGTACTAATTAGAAGATATAAACTCATGCTGAGACATGATATGAATCGGCTTTATGTATCTAGTAAGCTCACAGCAGTACTAGATTTATACTGTTGTTGCTTTAAACTAACACTAAACAGAAAATTCAACTTCTAAATTTGTACCATAAGAGAGCAAAAGTGATTGAGTTGAAAAAACAAAACCTCAGCCCCTCATTTTAGGTTTCACTTCTAAACTGTTTCCTGTGCACTTAGAGGTTGCCCAGCACTCCTCTCCCATATGTTTACCTAACTTAAATTCTTCAAACATGAATTGCAAGTACCAGATAGCACAGCTGTATGTTTTGACATCCATGGTGAAAATGAGCAGAAAATCTAACTGTTCCATATCAAGAAGTATTTTTACTAGTGCTAATGTGCCTTAAATACCTTGTTCCACAGATGAGTGGCCTGGCACCTGCTGCATGAGAAATAGCCAATTACTGTTCAGTGTCTCTAATTTTCTGATTCAATTAGCATGCTTCAGAGCTTTCCAG
This sequence comes from Neofelis nebulosa, assembly GCF_028018385.1. Lineage (NCBI taxonomy): Eukaryota > Metazoa > Chordata > Mammalia > Carnivora > Felidae > Neofelis > Neofelis nebulosa. Next base: position 84,237,652 of record NC_080782.1, on the reverse strand, counting down.
TTTAATTGCAAACTACTTCACAGTTAGCTCTCTGATTAATCATTGCCCATCTGCAAGCCATCGGAAAACTTAGTGGAACAAATTTGTGTACTTTGGAATGCTGGGAGCTTAGCAAATCAAACTTGTTTTGGTATATAAAGCTTTAATTTTGTTTGCCCTTTTCAGCTGCACTTGTGAGAAGCTCTGTACTGATTAAACAGGAAGTCCGGACAATAATATGCTACATTATGCATATAATTACTGTAAATACAACCGAGATTGTAGAAACATCATTTAAGGTTAGGCACTAACATGAATGGAGAAGGAGGTCAAGAAAACACATTTGGAATCAATTTCTTTCCATTATGACCAAATGTAAGTATCAAAAAAAAAAAAAAAAAGCTGTGTGACACACAGTGATGTCATTGCAGCACCTGTTCCCCTGAAGGCATTTCAGATTCTGGCTTTTCATGTATTCATAAAATCTTTCTTGTTATTTAATTAGTAGAGTCCTAAGTTTTATAAGCTTTGTTTACAAAACATATATTAGGGATTTTAAAGCAAACTGGCATCACATTGTTTATGCTTCATTTTCCAAGCTTTCTTGCTGGTCTACTGAACGTATGAATGATAGTGTCAGAAAACAAAACTGTTTTAATCGAGCTTTGAGTGGAGTTTAGATTATATCTTAACCTATAATCATGACTTCTTCATTTCTGAACAATGAAACATGAATTGCACATTTTGTTCACTCCTATGAGCAAATACCATGGAGAGGAATCCGCACTGCGTGAGGAAGGAGGCTCTAACAAATGAACTCCAATGTCCTTTCCAACTCTCAGTTTCTGTGCTTGCTTCACATTTTACAAAATTTAAAATTATTCCGATATAATTTTGAAAAGCATCCAAATGTGTCTACTACATCTGAGCTTTTATTTCTAAGACTAAATCGTAAGCTCAGGAGGGCAGGGACTATGTATCTAGATCACCACTGCATCTCGGTGCATCGGGGAGAGACTGCACATCCTTGGTGCTTGATTAAAAATGGAAGGAGAATCAGTTCTGAATTTTCCATGTCATGTTACAGTGCCAGGTTGTACACTCTGTTCTCCTATAACCTCAACAGGATGCAGTCACGCTATCTCATAAAGATGTTGACAAATACCATCATTCTATAAATATTTGGATGAAAGAATAATACAGAGAGAAGAGTGCTTTGCTAATTATGATGTCCTATCATGATTTGTTGTTAACAACAAATAACAAAAAGATTTTTTCTGCCTTTTATGAAGATCCTTAACATGTTATGGAAATTTCTAAAAGCTGAAAGCTAAAACCCAACTGAAAGCTCTAAAAATAACATTAAAGTTGGAAGAATGGTTTTTGGAAATTGCACAGCACAAAAAAGTTCACTTAAAAAATTTTTACAAATAGAGATACTCAGCGTGGAGTGACTCTCTGATTCTGTTAACAGTAGACACATGTGCTACCAAGATGCCATGAGCTCTTTAATAGTTCCTATTCTATCTCCACTCTAGGCTTCTCTGAACTTCACAGGCAGCCAATGCAAGAAACGCTGAGAAGGCGTAATCTGATCATAGCAGTTCAGGCAAGTGAGCAGGCATGCTGCCACATTCTGCTGCCCACGAGCAAGCGGGGAAGCACGGCTGGAATCCCCACGAAGATCAAATTACAAAATAATCAAGCTTTGTGGCCAGGCGGCACGAGAGGCTATTGTGAGGTCATGACATAAATCAGGGACTAGCCTGGGCAAAACTGGGCAGTCAGAAATAACATTTTTTTGGTACATGCTTACAGCATGGTTCTCTGTGGAAAATAAACTGTTAATGATGTTCAGTTTTTTAATTCAGGAAAGGGCAAATGGCTCTCCTCACACAAGCTCCCACCAATTGAGCCTTATGTTTAGAGATAAGCAATTAAACACCACACATCAAAGAAAAACAAAGAGCTGTCCAAAATGGAATTTAGCCAAGAAGAGACCAAACTGGGCCTTGTTCCCTGTCCTGGGGTTTTCAGTCCTACCTCTACCTCTTACCTACTGTGTAGCCGAATGTCAATGTGTATCAGAGAATAACGATGAAACAACTGCGTGCATAATGGATGAAAATGATTGCAAAGCACATTGAAAATGCTTAAGGGGCCCAAATATTATTTGAGATGGTAGCACATCTTGGGCCAAGAGAGACATTTCCAAAAATAATCCCATTATGCCAAAAGAGCAGAATATTCTTTGGGAAGCTGGCTGCTATAGGTGGCTCTAATATGGCCCCAAACCCCAGACAATGACATTTTACAGGGAAGTGTTAACTTTTGTATATGGTTCCCACAACTGAACCTGCTATAGAAATAACATTTTAGTTCCTGAGAAGGTTCAACATGATTGTCTGGGTTTGATGGTGTTTTCATATTTAAGAAAGACAACAAAATTGCAGAATGCAGTTAACCTTTGAAAAGAAGAAAAATATAAAAATGAGGATGGAGGTTTCAGGGGACAATAGCAGGACTTCTAGGGAACTACCGTTTGGCACACTTTGGGGCAACCATAATTACGGTGGGCAGAACTGCTTCAAAGACAACAAACAAACCAGCAAAAACCTAAGTGCACTGTAATCAAGGCTCTTTGGTAAACAATAGTAACAGGCATACCAACAAATCAATAGTAAACCATTTTGTAAATATTTCCAACAGAGGCTTCAAAGAAACACTTTTAGGTGGTCTAATGTGAACTGAGGGCCATGTGTTGGTTTTTCACTTGTATCCCTGCTGCACAGACGAATTATCATCAGTAATATCTTTCTAGCCGTAAAAGCAATATAGTATTTACATGCCACAAATTCAGAGTGTTCTTAACTTTTAAAAGGCAAAATATAAGTGACTGAAAGTTCACAAGAATATCTTAAAAATGAAAATAAAGGCAAAAAGTAGTTGCTTTTACATAGGGAATCTTATAAGATATATGAAATTTAACATCTACTGTACTTTAAGCCTATATCTTATTGATAATTTAAAATTATAATTAGTGTTCTTGGGACCGAAAGCTACACAGAAAACTAAATATGCACATATGTATGAGATGTGAGATGCTGCTGCAAGAGAGAAATACCCTATTTTTAAAGCAAAAAAAAAAAAATCGTAGTGAAGTCTATCCTTTCATTTATATGTCTCATGTAAATTACACATAATTTTAAATCTTCAACACGTTGAAAATGGCCAGGTCTCATGACACTTCTCCTTTATTATCTTCCATTTCACTTGGCCATGGCAACGGGGACTTACTAGAGATTTTTAGGGCTTAAAAATTATATACTTTGAATTGAACCAAAAAATGACCACTAGAAAAAAATTAATTTTTATTTATATAATCTGGTAAAAAAATATAATTTTTCTACTCTAAAGGCATTTTCTTATGCAGTAACACCACAAAAATAGCATAAGTTTAAAATAGTGGATTTCCCATATGGTTAGTCCACAGCAAGATAAAGTTGTAAATGAGGGGACTATGTGAAGAAAACATAAAAAAGCCTTAAGGGCACATACAAAAAATGTGATATTGTATGATTTACATATGCAATTTTATTCCCCCAAATTCAAAGAGAAAAGCTTAATATGTCATAATTTAAATTGTATTTCACATCAAGTATTCCTGATTACGTATTTAACTCTAAGATGCATAACTCAATTTAGAGCATAATGTGGGAGAGGAGTTAGTAAGAATCTAACCTTTTGCATTTCTTGACTTTTTTGGGCTTGTGGTAATGTTGTATTTATAGAGATTCTACACTTTCAAATTTAAGTCTTGAAATGTCAGAAAAAATCCCAAAGCTGAGATCTCACAGAAGGTGATTTTTAACAGTCCTTAAAAGTAGAGACTTTATGATCTTCTGACAACTGGAGCTTTCACATTTTAAGATTTAAAATTTTCAGTCCTAATATTACATAAGCACACACACTGGTACACTTTTAGAGATTCCATGATCTTTGGTAAAGTTTGAAAGAAGAGGAAAATAAGAAAACAGAAAGTTATGAATTCAGGAATATTACAGAAGTATAAATATAAAGAAGTAAATACTTAAAAGGTCTTCTGCATTTAAACATGGTCCCTCATAAGAATATATTTCCACTGTAGAAGAAATCACAACATCCAGTTAATTTTTGGCTATTTATAGTATTAAAAAATGGAGATCTCTCAATATTTTGGAGCTGGATCTTAGACGAGGAAATAGAGGCCCAGAGAGGTTGAGTGACTTGATCAAGATCATACTGCTATTTAGTATTAGAGTTTTATTTGAGATCTACTAGGTCTCTCATTTCCAAGTTTCTTTCCTACTCCTTACAGCTAACATTTTATAATTCTTGAAATTCATTATTTTCAATGTATCCAGCTACCACTTGTGTGACCACAGGCAAATCACCTACTCTCTGGCTTTCTCATCACTTTCAACTGTCAACAGGTATTTTTCCACCACCTACTATGAGTCAGATGTAGAGATTACAAAGATGATAAGACACAGGTTAATCTTATTCTTTGACATCTTATGACTTATGCAGGGAGAGAGGAGTGGCACACAAATATCATTAAGGGAATACTTGATTTGACTAGAAAGGCATCAAAATCAAAGGTGAACTTTAGTTTCTGATTGCCAAGATTAAAGACAGGGTCTGGAATAACTGATGTCAAAGTTCCATTCTAAAAAATAGCTAAATTTCATTTTTTCCCTCAACTCTTATTTCTTAGGTGGACTTCTTAAAAAGTAGGTATTTGATAAGACCAAAATTTCTAAATATTGAAAGTGATTTCAGTGGAAGACAGTGATATGTTTATGAATAGATAACAAGCCTCTAAAAATTTTTTTTAAATATTTAATTTTGAGAGAGAGAGAGAGAAAGAGAGAGAGAGCGTGCACAAGGGAGGGGCAAAGAGAGAGGGAGACACAGAATCCGAAGCAGGCTCCAGAATCTGAGCTGTCAGCATAGAGCTAAACGCAAGACTCAAACTCACAGACCATGAGATCATGACCTGTGCGGAAGTCGGATGCTTAACTAACTGAGCCATTCAGGCGCCCCTGGATAACAAGCCTTTTATGTGCAAAAAAGTTTGTGAAATTATGGCTTTCTTTTTTATAGGCCTTTAATGTATTAATGGCCATTGTAATTCTAAGAGGAAAATTTAATATGCAATGTTTCCTTTATTTCATTAAGAAAAAAATCCCTCCAACAGAGGCTTTTATTACTATCTCTATATCTCAAAATTAGTATTCCAAGAAGCAAAGTTTGGGTAACACTGCCCCTGGATTCTGGTGATATCATCTTAACTGGTTTTCTCTACCAACCCATCTTACATGTGCACTGGCTAGTTAATCCTCCTAAAATGCTGCTTTCATCATATTTCCCTGTTCAAAAACTTGCAGTGACTCTTTGTGGCCTATAAATTTAAGTTCAAACTCTTCAGATCTTCTAGATGCCGCTTGTACATTCTGCTTCGACTTATTCTCTCACAATTTCTTTGAACAAACTCCAGGCAAAATATCACGGAATTTACCAAGCTCTTTCTGTCTTGGATCCCACCACTTTCCTTTGCCTAGAATGCCTTTTCCTCTTCACAAAATTACCAACAACTTCTCTGACAAAATCCAGTTCAGGCTCTGTTGTCTCCATCAGTGAAGAAAGTATGCCACCTCTGACCTTGTTATTGGAATTGCTTTATACAAAACTGTCATTATCTTCTCTTTTTATTGATATTTATCATTTATGTGTATATTCTATGCCTGTTTTGGCTACATTGGGTAAGCTCATTGAGGCCAGGTAAAGGCTTTGCATGCCAGATTTTAGCACATTCTCTTGTACCTAATAGCATTTAAAATGATGGTAATGGTGGGATTATTAAAAGTAGTAATAAGTAAGAGAAGGACATAAAAATAAACCCGGGGCTTGAATGTTCACTTACAAACTACATATATAGTGTTTTACACAAATATTAACCACGTTTTCCAAATGTCAACTCATGACTGCTCAGGCAAGAGTTTTCAACTTTGTTGACATATCCTAAATGTATGATATAATTGAAATATTTATTAAATATTAAATTCCTGCCTAATATTACAACACTAGTCTTTCTTATTTATTTATTTTTTTGGGGGGGGGGGGGAAGGGCAGAGAGAAAGAGAGAGGGAGGATCCCAAGCAGGCTCCACACTGTTAGCGTAGAGCTCTGGATCCCGGGAACTGTAAGATTATGACCTTTGCCGAAATCAAGAGTTGGATGCTTAACCAACTGAGCCACCCAGGTGCCCCTGGTCTTACTTTCTTAGTTTTCTTAAGTTTCTTAACTTTCTTAAGTTAAATACTCTTAAATAGCTTTAGAAGGAATAGTTTTATTTCCAAAAAAATATTTCTACCCCAATGAAGTCATTTTAAATAAGAAGTGTGCTCCAGTAACAAGTATTTTAAAAGGTCATCAATTGTAACTAATAAATTAGAAACAACTACAAACTAATTACCAGTTTTTAGTTTTGGACTATATTGAAACTTTTTTTACAAACATTCTTCACAATTCATTTGGTCTTGCCCATTGAAAAAATGAATGTTGTACAGTAATATTTGGTATTGCAATTATAAATTATTCTGAAATTTGGATAAAATTTAACCTCAAGTGAACTTAGTGACTTCTCACCTCATGAAACATTTGTATTTTTAGATAAAAAATTTCCCCTTTTAGTAACTGAAAGGAACATCTCTTGAATAAGTTTTGATTAAACAGAGTTTTTTTTTTCTTTTTTAAGTAAGATAAGCAGGCTTAAAATGAACTATTAAAGTATGAAAATAACATTGCCCTTACTGAATGTATGAATGTACAGCATTAAAAAAAATTTTTTTTTAATGTTTATGTATTTTTGAGACAGACAGAGACAGAGCATGAATGGGGGAGGGTCAGAGAGAGACGGAGACACAGAATCTGAAACAGGCTCTAGGCTCTGAGCTGTCAGCACAGAGCCTGACACAGAGCTCGAACTCACAGACTGCGAGATCATGACCTGAGCCGAAGTTGGACGCTTAACTGACTGAGCCACCCAGGCGCCCCGAATGTACAGCATTTATTAACATACTGCATTATATTGAATAGTTTTGTAATTCTTATAAATGTAATTCATTAGTTATGTCTCTTGTGTTAGGATGTATCTACTTTCTTCCTTTTTAAACACTTATTAGAGGATTTAGAAGATTCAAGCCATGACAGCAATGATCCCATTGTCTCTTCATCACTGTGCCTCGGGACTAGGATGGCACCTGGCACATAACAGATGACAAATATTTGTTAAGTAAATGAATTGCAAGAATATATGCTCCATGAGAAAAAGGAATAGATATTTGATGATTTATTTGTTAGAAATCTGGCTCTTGTATTCAGATATGTAGTGTGTGAATTCTGGTTGCACAGAAATCTGAGATCTCCCTAAACTTCCTTCCTCACCTGCAAAATGGAATAGTAATAGAATCTGCCTCATACACTTATTGTGAGGATTAATTCACACAAATATTTGCACATTGGGAACACTCAATACCTGTTAGCTGTTATTATCATCATCAACATCATCATTACCTTCTTCATTTGTCTCACTCTCCACTTACCTCCTGTCCCAAGCATGTAGTCTATGCTCAGTAAATATTTGTTAAGTGAAGAAATGAATCCGTGAAATGCAGCTGTATCTGTATATACAAATAGGCTTGACTACCCTTAGTATCCTTTTAGGTAAGAACGAGACAGCAATTAAACAAAAATGACTCTATGAGTTTGTATGACTGAATTACTCTTATTTGAACCAGGTGTTTGGAGATCTAGTCCCAAAGTCCTCATCATTCTCCAGTCTTTATAGAATAGGTGTTCTTTTATTTCCTTTTGGAACTTCTTTTAGTGCCTAGCACAGACGTTTGTTTCATTTATACTAAAAGGAACCCCCAGATCCTATTTAGCAACAAAGTCACATAAGGTAAAATTTGAAAACAAATGAACACAGATTATAGAATGGGTAGATGCTAGAATTCTCATAATATTTAACTACATTACCTTAACAAATCCAGTTTGCAGCATTTATATTTCTTGCAATGTTGCTACATACTTAAGTGCCATAGTGAAAATCATTACTTCTACACTCTCTAACCTAAACCTAAAGTAAAAATTGTACAAATAGCAACTAGAGTTATATTTCTGTGAACTACCTCATTGTGAGTGGACAACAAAGTCAGTCTCAGGTTCTGTGGCTTTGAAATATTTATTTTGTCGTTGACTTAAATCATTTTAGATCTTATATTCATATTTCTCACCAGAAATATACTAAATAGTATTGAAAAGTTTTCTAATTTATTTTGAGCTTCACTATGGAAAGGTGCTATAACAGATTACAGAGCAGCCTTGTTATATGTAAGGCTATTATTAGTATGTTTTAATATATAAAAATGAATATAAACTTCAGCAGCAAAGAGTTTATTTATTTATTTTTTATTAAGGCAAGATCAATAGTGAGTATTTTAAGTGGGTGAAGAAAAGAAGGAAAGCAGACCTACGCAACAGTTGCCCTTGAATTCTTCCCTTTGTGTGCATTCTTTGTGCAATTATTTTATTTCCACTCTATTTTCCAGATTGAAAATAAAATTTAAAACACTTATAAAATACCCAAAAGCCTTTATCCTCTTCATCACACTATCTCCCACAAATGTACTGAAACAAGAACTGCAGACAAACCAGGAGTACTTGTTAAAAATGCAGATTCTTGAGCCTCATCTGGAATTTACTTCTGCTCTCTCGGGGTGCGGCTCAGGAATCAGAGCAAAGGTGCGAAGGTGAGAGTAAAGAATACTAACCAATACTTGTTTTTCTATCTAAAAATCTAAAAACTTCCCTCTAGTTGCTTCTTTTCCTTCTTTGCCTCTTTTTACATTCCCTGGGCTCGAATATGGAGCTCTAGAGGGTTCGCAGATACATTCCCAACCCTCTTGGGATTCCGAAAACAAGCTCATGCTGAAGCTACTTAGTCTTTTTTACACTAGATCAGGGTTGCTGAAATTCCAGACCTTAAACCTGAAAGGAATACCAAACAAACACCAATTTTAAAACACATGTAAATCATCTCCCTCTAATATCATTATAATTGCTGTAACAAATTGAGTACTAATATATGTTAGGCACTGAGCTAAGTGCTTTACATACATTATCACTTGCTTCTCCATACCAAAAAACCTCCAAACATGAATACAGACGGTTCTGATTCTGACTTTGATACTGACTTTCAATAAAATCTGAGTTTTTATTTCTTTAGCAACTTCAGGACTCTCAAAGGTAAATGAAGACTGCCAAAGGTGCTGGTGAGACAAGACCCTGATGTTCAAAGGATGATTTTCTTCACGCTACTCTCACCCAACTTCACTCAAGAGGGGAGACTCCAACACTGACATGAAAAACCTATCCAATACTCTGACCTCTCTATTTCTTGGTCTTCAATGACCTCTTCTACTCCACTTCGATGAACCACTCTTTTGTTTTTTTTTTCCAATATATGAAATTTATTGTCAGATTGGTTTCCATACAACACCCAGTGCTCATCCCAAAAGGTGCCCTCCTCAATACCCATCACCCACCCTCCCCTCCCTTCCACCCCCCATCAACCCTCAGTTTGACGAACCATTCTTAATATTTAACTCTGGTCATTACGGCATTCTTCGAAATAGTAATTTAGATATTCCCCTAGTTTGACCACAACCTCCTATCTTTTTAAACCATCTTACTCAAATAATCCCTTTTTCCAACTGCAAAAAATATCTTATAGGGCTTCTAGTCCATTGATTCTCCTTTTTTCCTTACTAGCCTTTTTCTATTTTGACTTGTCTCCTTAATGGCTTATAGTCCACAGTCCATTTCAATGTATTTTTTCTAAACTGCCCTGACTCATTGTCCATTTAATGCAGTTGCCTGGAAAACTCCAATGTTGGGTGAACCCAGATGACTGGCTTCTCTCTAACAGATTGTTACCCCTATAAACAAATCATCATCAGCCACAACTGGGCCCTTCACAACATTCAGCCACGTACTATGTAATCCTAGACAACTTTCCAGATGTTACGATTTAAAGGTTAAAAAAATCATAAAGGCACTAAAAGAAAATGAAAGAGAATTTGTGTATAATTGTGGAGTCGGACTTGAGGCACAACAATAAGACCAGACACTACAGAAAAAAATGATTGACATTTTTGCCTCCAAAAGGATTAAAAACTTCTGTATGGATAAAAACAAAACACACACACACACACACACACACACACACACACACACACACACAAACCAAAACCCACTCCATAAGCAAAATGAACAGACAGAAGGCAAACTGGGCAAAAATAAATCACATATAACAAGGATTATTATCCGTCATTTGTAAAGAACTACAAATTAATAGGGAAATGACAAAGACTCAATAGAAAAAATATCTGGTAATTTATAAGATAAATGTAAATGGCCAATTTTATATAAAAATATGTGCAACTTTCCTGCTTATCAAATAAACACAAATTTAATTTTTTTTTTTTTTGTAGATTAGCAATGATCAAAATAATGAATTACACTTTTCCTTTTTATTATCCTTTAGACTTTTAGGAGCATTTGACACTGTTGACCATCCCTCTGACCCAGAGCATTCTCTTCCCTTGGCTTTCATTTCTCTGATTTTTCCCTTAGTTCTCTGGTGCCTCCGTCTTTGCAGCTCCTCAGGGATCTTGCTGTGCTTTTCACTGAACGTGTTCTCCTGAGGTGACTTCGTCAGCCCTATCACTTGTAAATCTCTTCCTTTTGAGCTTTGGTCAATATATCTAATAGCTTATTGTTCATTTCTACTTGGAAGTCTTACAGACACCACAAACTCAGCATGTCAAAACTGAACTTATCATTCCCACAGCAGACATGCTCCTTTCCTGTCTTCATTTTCTCTGTTGATGATAGAATATCCATACAATTACCCAAACCAAAAACCTGGTCGTCAACCTTGATGCTTTCTATCCTATCACTCATCAATTCAGGTCCTGCTGACTCTTCTCACATCAAAATATTTCTTCCATTTCCACTGCCTCACTCAGGTCATCATAAACTAACTAGTCTTGCTTTAGTCTTGTCATCTCTAATATATTGTCCGCATCACACAGCTAGAATATTCACTGAAAATGCAAATTGAATAATATTGTATTCTCTTTTTTAGAACCCTTCTTTCCAAGCTCTTTTATGAGGTTGAGAAAGCTCTCCATAATCTGACTCTTGCTTATCTTTTCAGCCTGATGACTTTTTATTTACTACTCTACTCTCCAGCAACACTGGACTTTCTTCAGTCTTCAAATGTACCATATATCTCTTGCCTTTGTATCTCTTTGCATCTCTGCCTAGAACCCGGAAAACTATTTTACATGCCCCCCACCCTTTCCCCTTACATGTAATTCTACCCTCCCCAACCAGAAATGGCTAACTCTTACATTTTTCAGGCCTTAGCCTTCTGAGAATAGAGATTGTATTTGTTCTTTTTGAGTTGTATCCTTAGCCCTTAGTACAGAATCTGGCACATGGGGGGTGCAGAGTGGCTGAATATAAGTGAATGAATACTGTGTCAAAAGCCACAGCACTGGGTGCTTTGCAGTAGCACTGTGAAAGGGGTGATGATTAAAAGTCTTACTATCACAGACTAGTCTAGACCAAAATGGTTCCCCATATTGCTAAGCCATAGCATTCTCCCAGATGTCTGGTCATGTAATTAAAAAAATAAAGCCATTTATTTGGAGTCAAGCCAGTCCTCAGACTCACTCTCTGTTCTTTCCCTTACTGTTAAACCCAGCAAAAATAGGTCCGAAGTGTAGATATCTGGTAGATACCCAAAATTCCTTATGTCTAAAAATTAAGGAAAAATCTTTCCCTAGGAAACTTTTCACCTCTTGGACTTGTTAATTGGTTAATGGCATCACCAATCCTCCACCTTAAAGAAGTAGAAAGCACTCATTTCTCTTTCTCAACCCTCCTATCCAAGCAGTAAGGAAGTGATGGTCTCTGTTGCCTAGCAATTTATTCCTTCCTCCTTCGTCTCCATAATAACCACTTTGATTTCATTCTCCACACATACCCCTGAATTTACTCCTAACTGGCCTCCTCTTGTTCAATCTCCTCTCCTCCAGTATATCCTCACACCATCACCATCAATCTGACTATGCTGTCCCAAACTTACAAACTTCTGATGGCTCCCAATATCCTAAGAGGATAAAATCCAAGCTACTCCTTAGCATAAAGCCCTCTATTTTGAGGACCTCATTTGCTAGAACTCCTCATCTCATTGGCTCTTGTGCTCAGCCACAGTAAATCTCTGCCATTCCCTGAACCTGTCACACTGTTCTATATTCTGTACCTGGATATATTATCTTATTTTTCTGCACAGAATGCAAAAAATGACTCTCTCAAGTCATTACTTCTGGAAACAGTTCAGATTTTACTTCCTGTGAAAACCATCTCTAAACACTGAAGGTAAGCTGGTAACTCCCCGTTGCACATTCATAGCACTTTGTATGTTTTTCTAGTGTAACACTTCTCACATTGTTCTGTAATAATTTATTAACATGTTTTTGGGGAGACTGCTAACTGTTCATGAAAACCATTGCTTACACAATTGTAACCAAGCACATAAATTCTCAATACATTGCATTTACCACCTTTCCTTGCAGTTAGGTGTGGTCAGTTGACTGAGTCTTTAACAAAATAAAGTAAAACAAAGACGAAAGCAAAGACCAATCACTGTCATTGGTGTCATTTCTGGCCAGTTCCTTAAGGAAATGGGTCCATTCTTATCCCCCTCTTTCTGTGATCCAGAATACTGATGAACCTGCAGCCAAGCTGTGGCCATGCAGGTAACCTTACTCCCTAGGTGATGGCAGAGAAACAGAATGGAAGGGACCTGGTCCCTGAACATGGCTGTGTGGGGCAGAGCCATGTGCCCAGCTGGAGTGCCCACCTTGGACTATTACGTGTGAGAGAAATAAACTTCTATATCCTCTATGTACCTGCGGTCTTTTGGTTAGAGCATCTTTCTCTGTCTGTCACCTGTTCATCCCCATCTTAGGCCATGCTTCATGGTATTAATACTCTTGAATAGCCTCTTCCACCTGAATGTGGGTTGGCTTCATGAGGTTTTCTTTGAACACAGAATATGGTGGAACTGATGCTACCTGTCTTTTGAGGCTAAGGCATAAGTTTTGCAGTTACTGTCTGGGATTCTTGACGTATTTACTTGTTCTTCAGATGCTCCCTCTTAGAGCTCAGCACATGCTGGAGAAAGCCCAATATATGGAGAGGTCATGTGTAGTGCTCAGCCCAAGTTGAATTTCCAGCCTATAGCTAGCATCGACTGCCAGCCATGTGAATGAGCCACTTGAGGTGTCAGCTTAGTGACCTTTCAGATGAGACCAGCCCCACTTTGAATCTGATTGTAACCATGTGAGAGACCCCAGGTGAGAACCTCCCAGCTAAGCTCAGTCAACCTATGGAACAATGAAAGATAATACATGGCTGTTTTAGGCCACTAAGTTTTTGGATGGTTTGTTACGCAGAGATAGATCATCAGAAACACTAAAGCTGATACAAATTCAAGTCTGCATAATGTTGTGAGGATTTTATGAGCATTACTTGGAAGTGGTTTGGGCTACTAAAAAACAATGCCTCTCACAAGCCAAAGAAATAGTCTTAACTTTGTTCTCAATTTAATGCTTTCTTTTTTTCTTTTAAGTTTCAAAATCATCATTAAAAAAAAAGTTGAATGCTTGAGGGGGCTTTTCAAAAGCCTATTCTTCTTTCAAATGTGCTTACTTCTGGGTAGAAGAAGACATAAAAGTACTATGTAAACAACAAATAGACTAAGTTATGCTTAACCTTCTAAGAAAGGATAAGTTGGAACTGAACATAGAGTCAGAAAGTAAGTACAAACATATCAGACTGATTATTGTATATTAATGCATAGATTGCAACTGGCAATACTTATTACTAAATGGACACAGTTGGAATGTATTCATTGTGGTATCTAATCAGAAGAAGGTGTCAAGACCTAGATTTATACCTACTCCACACATTCCCCATCAAAATTAGATTATTCCCATTTGACCTTCACTCAGTCTGGGTCACTTCCTTTGACCTGTAGAACCAATAATTTGCTTCCACAGGAAAGTATCCTAAAGGTTTAGTAATCTTAGAGGAGAACAAGATCATCTGAATTCTGAAATCACTTAAAAATATATAAAGTTTGAATTCAAGTAGCTTAATTTCAAGTCTCAATTTCCATTCATTCTTTATCAACCTCTCCAATGCCCTGTGTCTCAAAGCGGCTCTTGGTCTACCAACTGCAATATCTTGACTTGTAAGCATCTCCATGCATGAAGTCTTTCCTGAGCTTCCATTAAAACCTCCCTGTCCTGTGTCCCATTCTTTCCATGATTCTATTACACAACTAATTGACCCATTTGAAGAAAAATCCTGAAGATGACTCTCGTGGCCAAGTCATATGGATTCTATGTCTGTATGTCTTTGGATCCTATCCCCTCTCTTTCCTTTCACTCTCATCACTGGCATTTAGGCCTAATATCCTTTTGCAGGACTATAATAATGGACTTTGAACTGTATTTTCCCTATCTTCAGCCTTTCCTTCTTAATATATTTTACTCTAGCTGCTAGATGCATCTTTCTGAACTATTGTGCTGATAGTTTATTTCCTCCCCCAAACCCCTTTAATCCCCAGGGCTTAAAGGCACACACATATACATACATGCATACTCACAAAACCCCTCCTTAGCCTATCTTTTAATGTTCTCTGTCATCTCATTACTACCTATAACTTTATTTTTCTTATTCTTCATTTCCACCCATCATGCACCTATGAAACTCCCTTCTTGCCACTGACAATGCTTATGCAACATATTCTGTACTTCTACTCCCTTGCTCAAGTTGGCAATCCTAGTTGAAATATTCTTCCCTTCTAGAACTCTTTAAACCCTACCCCTCTCTCAAGGTTCAACTTAATGAATTTCCCGTCCTCCATCCTTGAATGTCCTGTTGGACCTTGTGACCAGATAGAATCACACCATCTTCCAAATTTCTCCATTACTTTTACCAGTATCTCCCTTGTGATCCTTATTCCTTTCTCCTTCAGTTATTACATTTATGAATTTTTATCTCCCACCTACTGTCTTTTATTCTATTAACAGAATACGTTGCATATGTAATAGTGCTCAATAAATACTGTTGCATGGATGAGGGTGTTATTATTTCAATATGTTACTCATTCTAGATGATATTTACATCTTACCACTGGCCACAGAGAGACTAATATGGGGAAAGCAGTGGTGAGAGAAGGGAGAAGTTTTTTTTTTCTTTTTTTTCTTTTGATGGAAAAATCTGAATAAAAAATACTACAATGCCTGCCACACCCATGGCTCTCCTCTCTTCATTTTTTTTTTTTAACGTTTATTCATTTTTGAGAGACAGAGAGAGACAGAGCCTGAGCAGGGGAGGGGCAGAGAGAGAGACAGAGACACAGATTCCGAAGAAGGCTCCAGGCTCTGAGTTGTCAGCACAGAGCCTGATGCAGGGCCCGAACCCATGAACCACGAGATCACAACCAGAGTCAAAGTCGGACACCTAACCAATTGAGCCACCCAGGTGTCCCACATGTCACTCATTTAAAAAGACAAGTTTGGTTAGATATTCCTGTCAATGTTGAGGAAAAGGATCATCCATCTCTTTATTTTCACATTTAGTTTTTGTTCATTTATTTATATGTATTTATATTTATTTATATGTATTCTCTTTCAGATCTTATACTCTGAGATAGCTTCATCTCATCTATCCTAATAGCTACTGGTTCTCTCATTTGTTTGCTCTTGCTTTTGGGTTTTAATATTTTCTGTGTATCTCTCCCCTTTATAAACACTTGGGAATTGCCTTGTTTTGGTATATAGTACCTTGCTTTCCTGCCCATGCAAGGAACCAATCACTTGTTGTTTTAAAATATTTCAAAACTTTCCTTCTTATTAATGTTTATTTATTTTTGAGAGAGACACACAGCGTGAGCAGGGGAGGGGCAGAGAGAGAGGGAGACACAGAATTCGAAGCAGGCTCCAGGCTCTGAGCTGTCAGCACAGAGCCCGATGTGGGGCTCGAACTCACAAACTGTGAGATCATGACCTGAGCTGAAGCTGGATGCCTAACCGACTGAGCCACCCAGGCACCCCAAAACTTTCCTTCTTATTAATGTAAGCTTACCTAAATCACTTATAATATCAATAAGATTATTTAAGTAGGTAAATAATCCTAGAAACAGCAAGCCCAATAAAAATCTTACCTCATGCATGACACAGAGAGCCTATATATATATATATATATATATATATATATATACTTTTATACTTATATATACTTTTATATATATATACTTTTATATATAAAAGTATATATATATACTTTTTTTTTATTTTTTTATTTTTTAATTTTTTTTTTTTCAACGTTTTTTATTTATTTTTGGGACAGAGAGAGACAGAGCATGAACGGGGGAGGGGCAGAGAGAGAGGGAGACACAGAATCTGAAACAGGGTCCAGGCTCTGAGCCATCAGCCCAGAGCCCGACGCGGGGCTCGAACTCACGGACCGCGAGATCGTGACCTGGCTGAAGTCGGACGGTTAACCGACTGCGCCACCCAGGCGCCCCTATATATACTTTTATATATATACTTTTATACTTTTTTATATAAAGTATATATATATATATATATATATATATATATATATATATATATATACTTTTAAATATGAAATTTATTGTCAAATTGGATTCCATACAACACCCAGTACTCATCCCAACAGGTGCCCTCCTCAATGCCCATCACCCACCCTCCCCTCCCTCCCACCCCCATCAACCCTCAGTTTATTCTCAGTTTTTAAGAGTCTCTTATGGTTTGCCTCCCTCCCTCTCTGGCTTTTTCTTTATACATTTTTTAAGGTTTATTTATTTATTTTGAGGGGGGAGAGGGGCAGAGAGAGCAGGAGAGAGAAAATCCCAAGTAGGCTCCATGCTGTCAGTGTAGAGCTTGATGCAGGCTCAAATTCACAAACTGCAAGATCATGACCTGAGTTGAAGTTGGACACTTCACCAAATGAGCCACCCAGGTGTCCCAGAGCCTTTATATCTTTTAATATGTGTTTCATACACAAGTCCTTTCTGCTTCCTACGTAATTTTCTTGCTCAGTTTGTGTTCTTGTGATGTCTTCATAATGAATTCAATTAAACATCCAAGTGAAAGTTTAATCTTAATGAAAAAAAATTTAACAAAAATAATGCAAGGACTTAATTTGTAATTCATATTATTTCATATTCCTTCAGCACACTACCTTTTCCCTGCTGATACTGGTGCAATGTACCATTTTATGCTGTAACATGTAAAAAATAAACTTTTTATGAAAATAAAACCCCTACTAAGCTGGTAGAATGAAACATATTTTAATATAGATATTTTAATTACTCTTAATTAAAATCTTGCAGAGATTCTCATTCATGTTCTATAGAATGTTCATATTCACATATTTAAAGAAGCAGTTGCCTTTAGGGCTTAATCACTTAAAACAATGCCTCTAGGGGTGCCTGGGTGGCCCAGCTGACAGCCTCTGACTCTGGACGTTGGCTCTGGTCATGGGTTTGAGGCTCATGTCAGGCTCTGCACTAACAGACTCTTTCTGCCCCTTTCCCTGCGGGCATGTGCACACCCTTTCTCTCTCAGTCTCTCTCAAAATAAGTAAATGAACTAAAAAAAAAAAAAAAAAAAAAAAAAAGAAGAATGCCTCTGACACTATAATCCCATATTACTTTAAAGACATAATCTCAGATGAATATTATTTTATGAAATAACCTGAAATACATTCCTCAGAATGGCCCTTGGAGGAATAGTTGGGTAAGGATGATTTTCAGAATTTGGAAGATGGGTTAAAGGGCTCAAGGAGGTGAAGTATGTACATTTAGCACACTCAAAAGCACATATGATTGAGCTCAAAATGGAACTCAAGGTTTCTTATTTCAAATTCTTTGGGTTTTTTTTTTTAAGTTTATTCATTTTGTGTGTGTGTGTGTGAGACAGAGAGAGCGAGCGAGCGCATGTGCGCTCCAGTGGGGGAGGGGCAGAGAGAGAGGGAGAAAGAGAATTCTAAGCAGATTCTACACTGTCTGCACAGAGCCCAACATGGGGCTTGAACTCCTGAACTGTGAGATCATGACCTAAGCCGAAGTCGGATGTTTAACCGACTGAGCCACCCAGGTGCCCCATTAATTATTTGTTCATTATCCTTCAATAGTAAATTTGCTTTCACTTATTTCTAAGTTGGTAGCACCAATGCACTGAAGTTGTTAATAAATTAAACAGGTATTTTAAAAGTGCCTGCCTACTTTGTGCCAGGCACCATTCCAGATGCTTTGATATATATCTGAACAGAACTAACAAAGCTTACATTCCAGTGGGGGGCGGTGGGGGGGAGGTGCAGGGGAGGCCAATAACAAATTATCAACATAACAAATCATTCAATACATAGAGGGTTGGACTGTCATAAATGGTACAGAAACACAGAACAGAGAAGCGACACGGATGCGATTTTAAATGATATAGTCAGGACAGGAATTGAAGTAACATCATAAAGACCTGAAGGAGATGATGGGGTGAGCTCTGTGGATATATAAGGGTGGAACATTCTAGGCAGAGGCCAATACAAAGAAGTTGAAATCAATCATTCATTGCCTTTCAGTCTCTGCTGAAACCAGGATGATAACATTGTTAAAGCAAAACTCTGTGGATGAATAATATTTGTCATACTTCTTTTATTATATTCTATTAAACATTAATCTCATAATTATTTACAGACTACAAACTATGTGCTGGGCATCGAAGCAATAACGATGAAAAGACAGACATGGTTTTTGTCCTCATGAAGTGTACACTTTAATTTTTTTTAATGTTTTATTTATTTTTGAGAGAAAGAGAGAGACACAGTGCAAATGGAAGAGGGGCAGAGAGAGGCGACACAGAATCGGAAGCAGGCTCCGGGCTCTGAGCTGTCAGCACAGAGCCGGATGCGGTGCTCAAACCCACGAGCTGTGAGATCATGACCTGAGTAAAAGTCGGACGCTTAACCGACTAAGCCACCCAGGTGCCCTTCATGAAGCTTACACTTTAATGGAGGTTGGAGAGACAAGTTAATAGATACTATACAGGTACTATAAATATGGTAGGGGTGGTACAGGGAGCCATGGGGACAGAAGATAGGAGTGCCTCTCTCAGACTACAGGAATGGGACTTTAGAGAGAAAGCTATCAGAGATTAAAGTCTTTCATTTCTGTCCCAACAGCACAGACATCAGAACACATTGTATATAGAATCAAGTAATAAATGCTTCACATGTATTTAATCCTCACAACACTGTATGAGGATGCCCTATCATTGTCATTTTATAAGTGAAGGAATGAAAATCCTTCACTTGAACGGTGCATGATCTCACGGTTCATGAGTTCAAGCCCTGCGTCGGGCTCTGTGCTGACAGCTCAGAGCCTGGAGCCCGTTTCAGATTCTGTGTCTCCCTCTCTCTCTGCCCCTCCCCTGTTCATGCTCTGTCTCTCTCTGTCTCAAAAATAAATAAATGTTAAAAAAATTTTTTTAAACCAGAGGTTAGGCAACTTGTCCAAGGTCACAGAGATAGAAAGTGGCAGAGAAAGGACTTTGGCAGGATGGCTCCAGAGTCTGTGCTCTTAACTACTCTATCTTGCACATTCTCTGAGCAGCATGCCTGTAAAATAGTTCATGAATAAAGACCTTTGGGTATTTTCCAGCTATAGGTATGGCGTGGTATGGACTGTCTATAGTTTGATTATAGAATGAGTTTTTATCAGCATGATCTAGAATGAAGAAATTCTGCTTTGTCTAAAGATTAAAATCAAAACATCTTGTTCATACTGTGGTATGAACTTCTGACACTGGTATTCACTAGCCCATTAGTATAAAAAGTTTGCGTTAGGAGCAGCTCTTGGGAATCCTTTCTCCTCCTGTCTTTTGACATTCTAAATAAAGGGAGGATAACCTCTTTTACTCTGAGTATTGTCTACTGGGTGCAACAGATTTTGTCAAATGATGAGGGTCCACAAATACACGTTAAATATCTGCCCTCTACAGACACAGCCCTGCTCTTAGATACTACCTTCACAGAGAGAAATCAGACATTCTGGACCAAATCACAAATTACATGACTTATTCCAGGTTAGCAGAGAGCTGTCAGATAGTAACCATCCTGAGCAGAGGTTACACTAGTGACCTAAATGAAAAATCCAGAAGGGCTCTGGGCAGACATCCATGTGGATGTGAGAGTGGGCTGTGGAACCTTGCAGAAATACTATTTGCTCTGCTTGATTTCTAACAGCTGATTTCCCACTTTCATCATGCCCAGCTCCCTGACTAGTTAGACAACTGGAGAGTCTAACTGGGGATTGCACAAACTCTATCTGTTGAAGAAATAACATTCTCTGATAATGATAAGTGATACAAATTCCGACTGGAATTCTTAGAAAGGCATAAACAATAGAAAGAGCAATTGTATATGAAAATAAGGAAATGGCAGGCTAGGGAAATGGAATTGTATTATTTTAAAGACCATGGATATGATAATTTTCCAGTTATGGCATAGCAGAAAGCCATTCAATGATTTAGGGAAAACTGTATGAATATGTATACAGCTTATATGTAAATATCTTTTGATAACTTGATTATTTTCAGGTATGATATATACGACATTAGATAATAGTGAAGCTTTATGTCTCTTAAATCATTCTGAAGGCTGGATCCATCATAACACAATATCCTAATAATAGCTAACTGATGAGAGAGACACAGATTAAGAAAAGTCACAGTCAGGTAGAAATTTCAAACAGAATAGGAAGAAAATAGATTTTATCACAGACTTTGGGTATAATGCTACTTACAATGATAAAAGATAAACAGAAGTCAGAATAGGATGAAAGAAATTTGGCAAAAATAGTCATCAAAGATTAACGCTAAAATGAAATGGAATGACCATCACATTATACAATTGTTACCATGTCATGCAGTGAAAGGAATCATGATCAATCTTCTATTTATAAAGAGAGCTAAACTTATTCTCAAAGAAAAATATTGACTAGGCTTACAGTGAAGATCAACAGTTGTGATAACTAATTTTCAGTTTTATCTTTTAATCCTATAATCTTCTCAAGGCAAATAAATGGTTCTATAAGATAGAAATAACACAATTAAAAATATTAAATAAAAATATGCAATAAAATATGTAAATGCTACTTTTAAGTACTATTATACCTGTCTGAACCTATATTGAAACATTAAAGAAATGTTCTTTTTAAAACACTAGATTGCCTCTGAGAGATTAAGAATTCATAAATTTATAATGGTAACCAAATGAAAAAAATAGAGTAAACTTTCTAGATGAAAATATGACTTTCCTAACGAAAGGCTAAAAAACAAGGGAAATGTAATGTGCATTACATTCTTATTGTGCAGAATGTGTTTATATCTAATCTAATGCTTGCATACATTATTCCAATGCTGTGAGAACAGAGTAACAATTGTAATGTTGCTCTGAATCAAAATAACAGAATCTGTCAGTTGACATGTTGTAGTGTTTGCACTTTCATTATTGCTCATAGAATAATTGTATACTTCTTTTTACTGTTGTTTTGTGGCAGTTTATCTCTTTAAAAATGCTACCCAAACTATCATCTGCTGGAATCTGAAAGTCATAAACAGTCACTAAGTTTCAGTAGACGTTTTCAATATACTCATACATATGTTTATGCATTATCTGTTTTGATAAAATGTGATTCTTACATGCCTAGTCTGTTATTTCACCACAATTTGCATCGTTATAATAAGTTATTGATTGATTTTCAGTTTAAGGGACTAAGGTAGTATTCAGTAATGACGGAGTGCTACAAGTTTATTGCAAGTGCCCAAGGTTCACTCACCCCAAGCAATTTAGTCAATAACCAATTTTTATACTTCTATCTCCTTCAAAATTCCAAACCAATAATCCCTGTGTGTGTGTTTTTTTTAATTATTTCAGTATCAGACTAACATTTCCCATGGAAATCAATATGGGTGCGATCTATTAGCCAAAAATCTGCAGTACTGCAATGCAAACATATTAAAAATATTGATCTTGCAAAGCTACTGATGTTTTGATTGACTTTAATGTTTGTAAGCAGCAATAACAGAATTTCAATGACTGAAACAAACTTTTGATTAAAATTATAGATTTTCTTGGGGGGGGATTTGCTATTTTACTGGTTCAAAGCATACGACATGGCTTACTTGCCTGCCATAAATGAATGTGGTGGGATATACTTATCCAATTCCTTATTTGTAAATATTTTAGTCTATCATAGCTTACACATCTTTATGTACTTTGAACTTCCCTGACATTTCAATTCCACTTCTTATTATATCGTATACTGTGGTGGAATTTCAGACTGAGAATGGCAGGAATTGAGAGCTCTAATCCTTCTTTTACCATTATGCAACCTTTGGGAAGGCATTTAACTCTCAGTTTAAATTCCCCAAATGTAAAATGGAATTAACCTTGTGAATCAATGAACATTCTTATTATTTTTTAGATCAATGGACAACAAAGACCATAATTTATACATATAAAAGATTATTTGACCCAAAGATGCATCCTTTGCAGAAAGCACAGGATTTTGCAGCCATTTAGTGATAACCTAGCAATGCTCTCATTTTATATACAAAGATACTTAGGCCCCAAAAAGTTCAGTGATAAGGCCATTCCTGACCACCCCATTTAAAGTATACCTGTGCACCCCCATCTGCACTCTCTCACCCTTTAACCTACTTTATTTTTATCCTGACACCACTACCTAAAACATTTTAAATGCATTACAACACACACACACACACACACACACACACACACACACACATTATGTATAACATTCTATAGAATATAGCAGAGTATATGTATATAAATACACACACACACACACACACACATATAATCTGCTACCTATTATCTATTTTCTCTTCTAAAAGTTAAGCTTGATGCAATAGGAATATTGTTTACCCTTATCACTGCCAAATCCCTAGCATCTAGAATAGTAGGGCATATAGGAGGTCTCAGTAAATATTTTCTGAATGAGGGAAGGAATGAGTCAGAACTGCTAGTGGAATGAAGTTGGGTTGGGTAGGAGTGGAGTAGGGGGAAGACTTCATTCTATTAACTTTCAATCCAGTGGCACTCTAAGGTTTCCTTCTTAATATGCTTCTTTTATTTCTTGGGATTCCCAGATGTAAGCATCAAAGGGTATCTGGATCCATATCTATTATACATGTTTTTGTCAAAGTTCAAGGATATTTTCAAGTTTATTTTAACCTTTTCATTATTTAATTATTAATCCTTCCCCTGAATTTTTTTCACCATTTGTTTACTCTACCTTCCACTATGTTAAAATTGGAATAAATTCCCTGCATTTTTATTTGCAACATTTCACTGGAATAAAGAAAAATATTAATAATTTAAGCAAAAACTAGAAATTAAAAATTACCCATTTATTAGCTGCTTGTTTCATTTCTATTCTAATCACTCCCATAGAGTTCTTCAGGGGAAGCACCAAGGACAAGCTTGCAAATGTGCAGGGACTTTAGCATCCTTACAAATTTGATTAGCTTCCACCCTCCAAATCCGAAATATACACAATAGGTTTGTAAATACACAATGCCGCTCAGGAACAAGTCCACTGGCCCTCTTCCCTGAGGCTGCTGCCCCACAAGTCCTCAGGAACCTCCTTTGCAGCTGCTGTTCTCTGGTGGGTGTAGGGGAAACAGTGCGGGTCACAACTATCAGATCTGGGCTAGAATTCCAACTTTCTCAACTTATAAACTGTGTGAACTTTGGTTTCTTCATCTGTAAGAAATATCTAACACTCACTACAAAGATGTACCACGAGGGGTAAACGAGACGATACACAGAAAGTGAGTGGCACACAGCAGGTATGCAAACAAGGTTAGTTTTCTTCTTCCCCTCACACATCAGTTAAACAAAAACCAGCTAACAGTCCTTCCTACATCTTACTACTTTTTTTTTCTTTAAGACTCTCACTTCTGTACATTGGTTCACAGGACTGGAATTTGTGTATAAGGACCACAGTGCAGAAACTAAATCTGAAAAAGTGATATTTATGTGGGACCACAAGTTGGTTTTTGGATACCAATAAGGGGTAGGTGGAAGGTAAAACCATTTCAAAGAACTGACCAAGGGGATCAAATAGTCAAAAGAAATACTTTGCTGGCTGGAGAAGATACTCTGTACAAGTACTAGAAGCCTCAGGGTAGAAGCTGATGTCACATTCTGAGCAGGGTAATAGCATTACACTCTTCCACTTGCCCTTACCTCTGGCTATGCCATCTCTGTAAGTAGTCAGTGCCCTACTATTCCCACCTGCCTCCATCCATTCCTAGAAATCACCTTCTGCAGCATAAGCATTTGCCCTTGATACATCCTTGAAAACAGCTATCAGCACTGCAGTGGATTATCTGTTGAAACCCCTGAGGTCTATCAGTAGCTTTAAGGTTATAATGCTGGTGAGCTTTGGATGAGATCTCCTAGGGCTATCCAAGGCCCAGAAGCAATAAACTGAGCTATTCCTCCACTTTTAGGAGCATCTGATTATACTGACGCCCACAAAATAGCTTTAAGGAAGGTGCAGGACCCCTGCTAAGGGACATGCATATAGTTGAAGATTAACAAAGTATTAAAGAGAAGGATGAGTTTTCTCAAAGGTCTGTTTTTTTGCTAAAAAATGACAAGTTCTGTAAGTATGAGATGATGGGAAAAGCCAGTATGCAAAAGGGATTATTTCTGCCCAAGTAAGCAGTGTGACTTGCAGTGCGACCTAACAAACCGAGCATTACCGATTCTTTGCCACTTAGCACTGCTATTACGTTGACTCTGCAGTCGAAAGCCCGACAGAAAAATACTCCTGATTCAGTCACACACCATCCAATGTGTCATGGTGCCCCAGGAAGTGTGTCCCTTTGCTTTCAGGCACTGCTAGGGCTACTGGATCTTCACATTTTGGGGCTCACATATCACTTTGGAAATATGACAAAAGCTAGGATTCTCCTCTCCATAACTCCGATTCAGCACAGAACTTCAAAGGGTTATGGAATTCCCTGCAGCTCTTCCATGGATCCCCAAGTCAGAGGTATTTCAGGGTAATCCTTCTGAGTCGGAAAATACCAAGATGCTCTCTCTCCTCACAGCATTGCAGGTACATAGTATGAAGACATTTGCTTGTGGGTGAAGAGGGCAAGGAGAGGAGGCAGTCAAGTCTTAAATAGAAAGTGTTGTTTTTCTTCAAGTTAGAAAATATTCAGATGAAGGAAAAAGACCATTCAAATGCCAGGACTTGGATGAATGCAACATAAGCTGAATGCGTGCAAGCCAGAGATTTGGCTTAATACCAAGTATAAAATATTCCAGCTCCATGGGGAAGCTAACCCTAGGCCAAAACCTCAAAACATATACGTGAACCGTTTAGTTTTTTAAAAGGTCCAATATTTTAGTTTCTCAAGAAATTCTCAAACTTCTCATAAATTTCAGTAATGCAACCATTCGAAATATAGAAGGCTAGCAGTTGCTGAGAAACATTCTGGCATGGATTCTAATGGAGATGTGTTGATTTTTTTTTTTTTTTTTTTGGGACACACTAGGAAATTTAAAACAGTTACTGAGCACTAAGAAGACACTACCCTAATTTAAAACTTTTTTTTTTTAATTTAAAACTATTTTAAAGTATATCTGATTAAGGTCTGAAACTTCCAGATATAAGTTATGCTTCTAAACTGAAAGGTAAAGCATCTGTCCTCTTTAACTGAAGACAAACTTTAGGGGAAAAAATATTTCAAAAGCTCCAACTCTAGTTACACCCCTACTGCCATCCACACATTTTTCAATTACACAACTATTGGTCAGAGAGCACAGAATAAAAGCCCTCCAGTGAATACTCAAGTAAGCTGGTAGAGGAATGCTTACTAATGTCAAAAGAGAGACCTCAACCCAAATTACTCTGTAATTGACATTATTGCTCAATTTTGGGGGGGGGGATTTTGGAAATTCTCACTTTATAAGGTTCTCTTCCTCACAGACTGGCCTTAAAAGTCTATGTTAAAAAAATATGGCCAGAAAAACAGTTTGGCAATTCTTCAAAAAGTTAAAAACATACAATTACTACATGACCCAGCAGTTCTCCTAGGTATATAGTCAAGAGGATTGAAAACAGGTGTTCAAACAAAAACTTGTACATGAATATTCATTTCAGCATTATTCATAATGACTAAAAAGTAGAAACAAATCAAATGTCCATTAATCAACAAACGGATAGACAAAATGTGGTATACTTATACAACAGAGTATTAATGGGCAATAAGAAGGAACGAAGAAGTGATACATGCTACAACATGGGTGAACCTTGAAAACATTATGCTAAATGCACAAATCCAGACATGAGAAGCTACTTACTGTATGGTTCTACTTATATGAAATGTCCAGGGGCGCCTGGGTGGCTCAGTCGGTTAAGTCCACGACTTCCGCTCAGGTCATGATCTCGCAGTTCGTGAGTTCAAGCCCCACCGTACGGCTCTGTACTGACAGCACAGATCCTGGAGCCTGCTTTGGATTCTGTGTCTCCCTCTCTCTCTGCCCCTTCCCTGTTCATGCTCTGTCTTTCTCTCTCAAAAATAAATAAACATTAAAAAAAAAAAAATGTCCAGAATAGGCAACTCTGTAGACACAAAAGCAGAATAGTGCTTGCGAGGGGCTGGGTGGTGGAGGAAAGGCAAAATTGACAGTGACTGCTTAGTGGGTATGGTGTTTCCTTTTGGAGTGATGAATATTTTCTACAATTAGACAGTGGTGATAGTTGCACAAAATTGTGAATGTACTGTAAGTCACTGAACTGTAGACTTTAAAATGGTTACAATGGTGGATTTTATGTTATGTGAATTTTACCTCAACTTACAATGTGGATAGAATTGTTTTTCATTTTTTTACAATTCTGGTGAAGATATTAGTGAAATTCCCACTATAAAAGTTAGAAATTACCACAGGTACTTTTTTTAAACTCATAAAATTTCTAGGTCTGTTTGATTAGGCTGTGCCTCATTGAAGTGGAAAAGTAATCATCTGGATAGTTAAATATACTATCATAGGTATATTTTTATAATTCTGGCAAAACAAGATAAGAACAAATGGGGGAATAAACTGACTTTGCCCAAAACTGAATGGAAGCTAGGCAACTCTGCTTTGTTTCAGATTTGGTTAGATAAGTGAACAAAATCTTACCAAAATGTAGAGATTTAATAGTCAAAAAATAAACCACTTATTGTTTTTTATTTACCTTTCTTGATGGGCAGAAGCAGTTTTTTTTTTTTTTTTCTGCCACAGGTACAATGCAAGATCTACTTGCTAAGATTTGAGAAGTTTGAGATGAAGTAACTGTATCAAATATTCATAAAGTATCTAATTACATATCTATCTATACTGCAATTGCTATGTTAAATTCAATTTTTAAATAGATTTTATATTTTATTTCATTTTTTTAATTTAAAATATGTTAATTTTTAGCATTTATTCTTTTTAATTTTTTTTTTTAGCGTTTATTTATTATTGAGAGACAGAGAGACACAAAGAGCGTGAGCAGGAGAGGGGCAGAGAGAGGGGAAGACACAGAATCTGAAGTAGTCTCCAGGCTCTGAGCTGTCAGCACAGAGCCCGACGCGGGGCTTGAACTCACAAACTGTGAGATCATGACCTGAGCCAGTCGGTCGCCTAACCAACTGAGCCGCCCAGGTGTCCCAGCATTTATTCTTTTTTCATATAAGCATTTAGGAGTATAAATTTCTTCGTTTAGTAATCTACTATACCAAAAAGTTTCTGTATTTTCATTATGGTTCAATTCTAAGTATTTGCTATATTGATTCTTTAATCTTTAAGTTATTTGGAGAACTCTTTCTTTAGTCTTTCTTCCACTCTTCTATTCCCTCCCCAACTTTGTTAAAAAAAATTAAATGCATGAGGTGCAATAGCACAATGTCTACATTCTTCCTCTAGATTCAATAATTGTTAATATTTTGCCACATGTGCTTCATTACCTTTATATATATTATTTTCCTGAACCATTTGAGAGTTAGTTGCAAACAAAATAATTTATTTAACAACTGCCCCTTAAGTATTTGTGTTTTCTGTCAAAGTTATAAGACTTGTATTGGGATATATTATTCACTATAGTCCTCAACCTTCCTAACAGTTAAAAGTTAGAAAATGCATTATAAGAATTATTTGGGCTTTTATGTAAAATTTCTCACTATTCTATAAGCATTATCAGGGAAATAAGCCTTCCACTTCTTTGATATGGTAACATTCTAATTTCTGACTTTGAGAGATTTTTCTCTCTTAAATGATTCTCTGCATCTCCCAATTCCAATCTTCCCCTTTTTTCAAGCTTCATCTTCCATAGACACACCACACATATTCATACATCCATTCTGTTAGCCTTGGAATACGTAGGCCTTGCTGTGTGTAATCCTTATCTGGGTACTTACTTTATGCTCTAATATAAGTTTCAGTTGCATGACACACTGCCTCAATGAGATCATAAGCTCCTTTAGGATAGGGTTCAGGCTTTTTTAACCCCGTGGTCAGTGGATGCTAAAATTCTTCCTCAACTTACCTGCAATCTTCATAGCATGATACTTGTTGAAGGAATGTAAGTGAATTGAAGATTATATACATTTACTTTTATTGTGTTATATATGTGATAATGTGCTATAAACTCATACAAATTAACATTATAGTCTAGTTGACAATTTATCTTTGTTTCATTGGATTGACCTCATATTCTCCAAATGAAAGCATTTTCATGCCGAAAGGAGTTCTTACAGATTGTCTAATCTCAGATATTATAATTTTTGAAGTAAAGAGATCTATAGAAGTTAAATGATTGACCTAACATTGTAAGACTTTAATGGAATCAGATGAGTTAATACATCTAAAGTGCTTAGACCAGGGCCTGGTTGGCAGAGGAAAGGCTTAAGGAATATTATTAACCACAGAATCAAGAGTTTTGGATGACTAGTTCAGGGCATTTTCCACTAAAACACATTACCTCAGAATTCTACAGTAAAATAATGAAGACAACCATTTGGGGATCCTGTTATGCATTATTTTGTGAACAAGGGATATATGCTAAGAAGCCAGGCAGAGGTTGTTGTCAGAACAGGAGCTGACTATTCTTCCTAATCTGAGCTCAACAACTGGCTGCCCGTGGGCCTGATTTGGCTGGTAGCTATTTTTTTAGCCTGTATAACAGCTTTTAAAATTAAATTTTTATTTTATAACCAAGTTAGTTAACATATAGTGCAACAATGATTTCAGGAGTAGAAATGTATGATTGTTTTAAAGCTTAAGTTAGTTTCAATGCTGAAAACTAAAGAGATTTCAAGTAAATATACAGATCTCTGGCTTCTCCGAGAAAACTGGAAAATCTGACAACACAGGGCCTGCATTCCTGCATGTCACTGATCAGTTGGTGTTTGAATTTGTAACTCCTGTTCTTTAGCTAAGGCCTTGACTATGATTAATGCATAGAATGATAACTTTGAATCACGTAATAAGAACTACATTAGTCAGGAAATACTAAGTAGTATTTGCTTGCTACACATAATGGCTACCTATGCCTAGGTAGTTTTTTCCTACAGCAGGAAAATGGTTATAATAAGGATAAAAATAAAGGTGATTGTTTTTAAGGGGTTAATTATAATTTAACCAGAAAATTCATCTGAAGAGAAGAGCTCAACTCTCTGGACTTCACTTACCCAAAATGCCACTGTATTTTTCTTTCATGAGAGATGCTGGTCCAATAACCTTGATTCATGTGTTAAATAAAAACAAATGACACAATTATATTTGGAACCATTTTTCTTCCCTAATGTAAACATAGCCCTTAAGACCTGAGACTATTTTAGTTAGCCTGCTTTTGACCGGAACTAAGCAGCTATAAGAAAAAAAAAATTAAAAATAAAAATAGGTTACAACACATTAAATATCCTCTCTCTGCCACCTTACACTTTTTGGTGCTAAAACATATGCTCTGCCACCTGCAGATAAAAGTCACACACTGAGAGTGTATATTCTGACAAGAATTACTAGTTTCAAGCATGCCTAGTGATTTTGGACAGTAGCACTTAAGAAACCTTCAATCTGGCAGTTTTATCACTGCACATTTTCTAAACCATTCCTACAGTCTAAAGTTGTACAAGTGTTGGGATCTGACCTTTGGGAGAAAACAAAATAAAATGAAACAAAAAGGATCCCAGGGTAGTATTTTGATTCAACTTGCTCTATTTTATTTATTTATTTATTTATTTATTTATTTATTTATTTATTTATTTGTCTAATACACACCTCTTCTTCTTCTTCTTCTTTTTTTTTTTTTGTCATTTATTTTGCACCTCAATGACAAGATTATTATACTTTCTGACAGGGAAAAACTCTACTGAAAGCCCAGGACAACTTCCATTCCTAGGCATACTGGGAAAACTTGTCATAGGAGTTCAAATTTATTGTTGCTACAACGATATTTATATTCTTATTTTTATACTTCCTTTATCTTTGCTTTACTTTTCTATTTTACTTTATTCTATATTTATGTATTGACTGTTTCATCTTGTTGCAAAAAGAGTTGGGGGCTTACAAAGAAGAACCCAGGCAGGACTTCCCGGGATGGTAGGTGAAGAGTTGGCAAATTGTCCCGACTACGATACAACTATAAAAGCCAAAAGAGTTGTCAGGTGCAACTGTTTCAGCACTCTAGAGATCAATTAAAGGCAAACAACAAAATGAAACGTGTTTATCCGTGGAAAACTGCTGAACTACAGGTAGGAACAGTGACAGTCTGTGGTGGGCAGCTCGGAAGGAAGGCACAGCTGTGCTGCCAGGGTGAGACTGGCTGTGAAAACCGGCAGCTTCACTGCTAGAGGGCCTGACTTTGATTTGGAGTAGGAGAAAAGCCCCTGTGCAATGGTATTATCTGCAAATAAAGCAAACTCAGTGGGAAATTCACCACCAAAGCCCACGGCCCCACCACACTTCAGCTGTGATCTCACTTGGGGTGGGCAACAGACTGGTGGACTAGTTTGATAGGAAGATCACGGAAGTGAGAGAGCCATTGAGAGACTCAGATGAACCCCCGGCATATCCCTACTGTCTGGAAGGCTGAGTGCCAGCACAGAAGTCCCAGGAAAGCCTAGTAGAAAATAAAAGCCTAGGGAAGACTTGAGAACTGCATGAGCTTTGAATATACTCTGCAACTCACACACAGATCCATCCATAGAGCCTTACTGGTGTGGGATGATTGAGCAAAAACTCTGACCATTAAACTATGCAGCAGAGGGGTGATCTCTAGGAAGCAAGCCTAACATAAAACAAAAATAAGAAACCAGATTGTCAGCATGTACGTACTGAAGGGCAGATAGATTCTACAGATTAAATTCAGGCAAGTTTCTACAAATAAAACAAGACAGAAACAAATGAAAAAACAAAAAATAACACCAACAACAATCCTTAAAAAAAAAAAAATCCAGTTTTTCTTACCATTCCTATTCAACATAGTACAAGAGGTTTAGCCAGTGTAGTAAAGCAAGAAAAGAAATTAATGGCATGAATATTGGAAAGGAAGATGTAAAGTGTCTTTATTCATAGATGATAAGCTCCTGTATTAGAAAGCCCAAAAGATTCTACCAAAAAAAAAATCTAGAACTAATAAACAAGTTTTATCTAGGTTGAAAAATACAAAATCAATAAGCAAAAATCAAAGTTAATATTTTATACTAAAAATAAACAATTTGAAGATGACATTAAGAATTCCACTCACAATATCCTCAAAAAGAATAAATTTAACAAAAGAAGTGTAAGAAAACCAGAAAAAAAATTGCTGAGAGAATTTATAGATGATCCAAATAAAGAACAACACTGTAATTTCAAAATTTATGATAAAGCTACAGTATTCAAACCAGCGTGGTACTAGTGTAAAAAACAGACATATAGATCAATGGACGAGAACATAAAGTCCATTAATAAATGCTTAGTTCATGCTCAGTTGATTTCTAAGAAAGGTCCAAGGCAATTCAGCGGGGAAAGGGACAGTGTTTTCAACAAGTCCTGTGGGGAAAACTGGATATCCATATGCCAGAAAAGGACCTTAGATCCTTACCACACACCATATACAAAAATGAACTCAAAGTGAGTCATACCTAAATGTAAGAGGAAAAACTGTAAAGCTTCCACAACAAAACATAGTAGATAATGTTTGTGATCTTACATTTGGCAAAGATTTCTTAGATATGATGGCAAAAATATAACTCATAAAAAATCATAAATTAAAGTTCCTCAAATTTTGAACTCATAAAAACTTCTGCTCTTCAAAAGATAGCGTAGAGAAAACAACAACGACAACAACAAGCCACAGCCTGGGATAAAATATTCGTACATCACAAATATCATAAGGGACTTGTATCTAGAATATATAAAGAACCCTTTCAACTCAATAATAAGACAAATACCAGATTAAAAAAATACAGACATTTCATCAAAGAAGATACATGTATGACTAATAAACACATCAAAGGACATTTAATATCAAGTAGTCATTAGGGAAATACAAATTTAAATATCACAAACCTACTAGAATGGCTATAATAAAAAAGACTGATATGTCAGCATTCTTGTGGATGTGGAAAAACTGGAACTCTTATGCTTTGCTGGTATGAGTGTAAAATGGTGTTGCCACTTTGATAAATAGTTTTCCAGTTCCTTAAAAAGCTACACATAAACTTACCACATGACCTAATACTTCCACTCCTAAGTATATACTTAACATAAATGAAAACAGGTCTGGACTGATTCAAATTTGAATGTTCGTAGCAGCATTATATATAATAGCTCCAAATTAAAATAATTCAAAGATCCATCAACTGGTAAATGGATAAACACAATGCAGAATATCTACACAATGGAATACTATTCAACAACAAAAAGGAATGAACTACTGGTACGTGCTATAACGTGTTTGAATCTCAGACAGAAAAGACCACATACTCTTTGATTCTACTTCTATGATATACAGAGACAGTAGATCATTGGTGGTCTGGGGCTGTGGGTGGAAATAGCAAATGGGCACACAGAAACTTTTGGGGTGATGGAAATATTCTAAAATTGGATTGCGGTGATGGCTGCACAACTGTAAATTAGCTAGAAAATATTCAGTTGTACATATACAATGAAATTATTTTATAGTATGTAAATTCTACTGCACTAATGATATTTAAAAAAATTAAACACAACATAAAATTGTATGAAAACACAAAAACATTTGAAGAAGTCAAGGCAAAAGCAAAAATGGACAAGAAAATAATGAATGCATGTGATTAGTCCTATGGAGTTGCTACAGATGTGATGCAAATTTAGCTTCAACTTTCCAAATGGTGAAAGCTAGAAGGGTATGTCAGTGGTTCCCAGACTTGGGGAACAATTGGGAGCTACCTGGGGATCTTCGAAAAAGGCTGATGCCTGGCTCCCACCCTAGACACTGTGACCACACTGTGATAGGAAAGAGGCCTTGGCTCAAGTAATGCTCGGTGGAGCAAAGTTTGGGAACCACTGGAATCACATACTGTAAGGTTTTCATTGACATAAGATGAAAAGAAATAATTGCTTGGTGGAAAAATGGAATTTGGGGAAAGATTTCTCCTATGGGTCCTCCTAAGAGAAGACTTCATAAAATGTAGTAAATTAGTGTCTCTAAATCAGCCACCTCTTGGCCCACAATGGGTCCTGAATGGGTCACAGGGGTGCAGAGACAGTGCTGCTTCAGTCCTCAGGACAGCAGAGGGGACCAGGGGCAGCTGGAGCCACTGTGCCTGAGGCCTCCATCCTTGAGAAGTCTTCTCCGTCCACACCAGAATACTCAACAAGTATTATATTCTTGTAGCATGTGCCGTAAAATAAAAGGCATGTCATCTAAAAGATACCTATGGCAGCAGTAATGGGGATGTTTATATATTAGTTTCTTTCAACAAGCTGATTATAAAACAGGGAAGATGATTCAGTTAAAATATTTTTCCATTGTATATATAAACCACATCTTCCTGGGGGAGGGGAAGGGGAAAAAATTACAGAGAAGGAAGGAGGCAAACCATAAGAGATTCTTAAATACTGAGAACAAACAGGGTTGATGGGGGGAGGGGAGTGGGGAAAGTGGGTGATGGACATTGAGGAGGGGACCTGTTGGGATGAGCACTGGATTTTGTATGGAAACCAATCTGACAATAAATTATATATATTTAAAAAAAAAACTTTTTTGTCAGGGGCCCAAAACATCCAGTTATCTGCTGTCTGGCTTCATTTATCCCATAGTATTATATGTGGCTACAAAACTTACTGAACTCTTCCTTTTGGGTGGCTCTTAAGTTACTGAATTTAAGTTATTTGTTAAAGAGACCATGTCATTTATTTATTTACCATGAGGCCAAGTTTACCCAAAAAGAGCTGGTCATGTGGCCCAATGGGTGCTAACTAGGGCCTCAGAAACTGTGAAAGGCCCATGATGCTCTCCTCTCCAAGTCCACTTCTTTACATGTAGTTTTTAAGCTTACTGTAAACACAACATGAACTATACTGTGTAATATAAGCATGTGGCATATTCATGTTATTTATGAAGAACTGACCTTAGATTAAAAAAAAAAAAAAAGTTCATCTTTAGTCCAAACCTTCCCCTCCCACTCCATTTTAATTCCACACAGAGTGACTGATTATAATGTGTGTCACTGGGGAGCATTAAGATTCTACCCTTCAGAATTTTTTTCAAGGGATGAAATTTCAGGTAAAATTGCTGGTATAGAGTTCAAGAATATGGGGTATGGCTTATGGCTCCATATACTCTCTTGGTCACCTGCATTTCCTGTGCAGGAGAATATTTCTAGTGGACTTTTCCCAGCAAATAAGACTTTGAGGAGACAGCCCTGATAAGTACATTAGTCAATCTTTATGGTCCTCTACTCCATTAGTCACATCACTACCCTAGAGTTACACCAATGACAGACAGTAAAATCATCTTACGTGTTAATTTCCCATATGACACATCAGATTCTTACATCAAGAGCTATTGTTTTAAATCAAGAAGTTAGGTTCTTGACCATGTAGCCACAATATTCCACTTAACTATAAAGAAATTCCATTATTCCCCTAATGAATTTTTACTATCTATAAAAAAGCGAACCGAGAGGATTTTACTCTACTTATATGAATATTGCAACCACCTTTGTTTACTTTGAAAATGAAAGAATGAGAGTACAGGAATATACTTGTGTTACCAAATATATATGTATAATCAAAAGAGGATTTCAGAGAAAAGGACAAACGTGAGGACAGCCAAAAGTTAAACGAAAACTTAAGCAAAAACTGTAGCTTAAAAAAATTTTTAAAGCACCCTTAAATCTCTTTATTAACTTAAAATTTATCACGAATACATAACTGCATTCTACTGCAATCCCCTTAAGTCATCTTGTTAAATTTTGTCACAACATGTGTTACTGTAGTTCTACACTTTTACCTTTGCACTTTGTAGTGGGTAGCAGAGCAACATAATTAACCACTGCTAGGTAGTGTTTACGTTAGTTCTCAAAAGGTTAAGAAGCTGATTATAGCTAAAATCAGCTTTGCCTGAGGCTTCAGGGGCTCTGTGTAATCAAATTAGACAAGCAGGGCACAGTGTCACCTAACACAAACCAGTGGTACTTTCTTCTTTGCTCTGACCCCTTTCCCCCTTTTTATTAGGGGAACAACTCATGCTTTGTGCATTTTCCAGATAATTTAAAAAGACTTGTTTCTAATAAATTTGGCATGCAATCTCATAAGATGTCCACCTGTTTATAAGTAATGAGAACAAGTAGGGCAAATAAAAAAATATGTTGATAAAAATGTTGATAAAAGAAAACTAAATTTGGAGAGATTAAGATGTTATACACAAAGTATTTCCTTAAAAGGCAGGGGACAACATGATCGTGTATACATGATATTAAGGATGTTTCCTAGCTTTCGATAGGCTGCCAGCTTTGGTCTACAAAAAACCACACAATGGTTTATCCGCTTCCAAAAGAACTCAGAGAACTTTATAAACCTGATAGATAATGCATTTGCATTTCTAAGAAACCATGGCTAACCCACTCTGCTGAGTTATTGCTCATCCTCTCTCCAGCTCTACTCTTTGACGTCAGGCAAGGTGAACTGTATAATGGACACATTTAAAGAGGGGGTTTATGAAGGTGAGGAGAAGAGCAAATGAGTCCTACAGACTCCCTTTCCACACAGTTCTATATTTAAATGCAGTAAGACGTATTAGACAAATCCAAATCCTTGCTGCCTTGGAGCCTAAAGGGAACAAAAGCATGAACACTAAAGAGATATTCAGAAAGAGAAGGAATGGAGAATTTAAATAAAAATCTAGAATCTCATTCTTAACAAAATTTATGAATCATTATGAAAACAATAGGTAACATTTGTTACATCTTTATCTTCCTAGATTTGGCTTTGAACTTTTGGTTCAAATTCTACGTATTTATTACTTTGCTTGAAATACATAAACCAAATAAATGTAAACATCCTACGAATGAGAGATCAGGAGAAAATGAATTTTGCTAATGATTTATTCTGGGCAATAAAATAAAAACTTGTTATTTTAATTGATTAAGTCATAAAGAGTTCCTAGAGAAGTCAAATCTCACTATTTGCACAGTCAGACAATTTCTGCTAATCCAGCAGTACTTAACAAATTCACATGTGGTTAGCTTGTCTTGCCATAGCTGTATATCACATTTCTGTGCTGCAAGCTGTGCAAAAAAAAAAAATCAATATGCCAAGTTTAACAAAAGGACAGGAAACATGATGTTCTCCTATATTTTCAATGAACCTCAAATGACTCTGCTGTTCATACTCAGTACAATTTATGGCAGAGAAATGTATTCTTCAATGAAAAAAAATCTACCATGGAATGAATTATATAAATTCAGAGCTGAAGTTCTGCCGTATTCCATAATAACGATTTATTTAGAAGATTCTGACATTCTGATTCAACGTGCACAGTACAATCAGCCATTCATGTGGCGTTGTTTTGTTTTTTTTTTTATAAAGGCTAAAGTATATGCTTTAGACCAAAGAAATATATAGTATTGGCGGCAATAGTTTGATATACGTATTTAATTTAGGTTTTGGAGACTTTTTTTGAATGTCTCCTTTCACATGTGAAACAGGATTGAGATGGTATCTATTGAACAAATGCTTTAAATTATAACACTAAGGAAAAAAAATCCCAATGGATCCTGAGATACTTCACTGGTTAATTGATTCTAGATTTTTACGTCTTCTTTTACTACTGCAGAAGTACATTATGTGTGTAAGTAGATTAGTATGAAAATGTTGAGAATGAAGTAGGAGTGGTCATGACCAATAGGTCAGCACAAAGCACTGCTTCTTCTGCCATCTCAACTCAGCGATGTGGAACTAAGTGTGGCAAAACAACCGGGCAGTTGGATTTCAGCCAAAGGATTCAGAACTGTTGCCACAGTGTTTTTTTTCTTTCTTTTTTTTCTCTTCTTCCCTCCCTCCTCTTTCTTTCTTTCTTTCTTTCTTTCTTTCTTTCTTTCTTTCTTTCTTTCTTTCTTTCTTTCTTTCTTTCTTTCTTTCTTTCTCTCTCTCTCTCTCTCTCTCTCTCTTTCTCCTTCCTTCCTTCCTTCCTTCCTTCCTTCCTTCCTTCCTTCCTTCCTTCCTTCCTTCCTTCCTTCCTTGAATAAGAAGAGAACTGGCTTTAGGAATCATCAAAGGGCCACATACACAAGAAAACAAGAAAACTAGACAATTCACAAACGCATAGAAATTCACATATGGAAAATTCTTTGGCAATGTCTCTTCATTCCAAAAGTAAATGAATTAATGGCACTTAGCTGGGGAGAGCATGTCACTGATCAGTACTGAAGGTATAAACTGTTATATAAAACACATTCAGAGAATTACACTTATTTCTAACTTTCTATTAATGTGTCAATTATAAGACAATTTTCATTCACAGATAAAAATACCATTTAGAAGACGATAGGCATGGGGTGCCTGGGTGGCTTGGGAGGTTAAGTGTCCAACTCTTGATTTTGGCTCAGGTCATGATCAGATGGTTTTGTGGGTTTGAGCCTCATATTGGACACTGTGCTGACCATGCGGAGCTTGCTTGGGATTCTCCCTCTCTGCCCCTCTCCCACTCATACTCTCGGTCTCTCTCAAAATACATAAATAAACTTAAAAAAATATATAAAAGGATAGGCATAAAGTTCCCAACTAGAAAATAACAATATAATGATCTCAAGTGTTAAACAACATTAACGTTGCTATAAATGGTCATTTCAATATACAGTTGACCCTTGAACAATATAGGGGTTAGGGGCACCGTTCCCCTGCATAGTTGAAAATCTGCATATAACTTTTGACCTCCCCAAAACTTAACTACTGATAGATAGCCTACTGCTGACTGGAAGTCTTACTGATAACATAAACAGTGATTGATATATATGGCATATGTTAAATGTATCACATACTGTATTCTTACCACATAATAAGCTAGAGAAAAGAAAATGTTACTAAGAAAATCATAAGGAGGGCCACCTGGGTGGCTCAATCAATTAAACATCTGCCTTCTGATTTTGGCTCAGGCCATGATTTCACAACTCATGTGTTTGAGCACCACATCAGGCTCTGTGCTGACAGTGTGGAGCCTGCTTGCGATTCTGTCTCTCCCTCTCTCTCTGCCCCTCTCCCTCTCCCTCTCCATCTCTCTCTCTCAAAAATAAATAAACATTAAAAATAATCATAAGGAAAAGGAAGTACATTTACAATTGTGTACTGTTTTTTTTTAATGTTTTTTTTTAAATTTTTTATTTTGAGAGAGAGAGCTCGAGTGGGAGTGGGTGCGGGACAGCGAGAGTGGGGGACAGAAGATCTGAAGCAGGCTCTGTGCTGACAGCAGCAAGCCCAATGCGGGGCTCGAACCCATGAATTGTGAGATCATGACCTGAGCCGAAGTTGGACGCTCAACTGACTGAGCCGCCCAGGCACCCCAGTTCTGTACTGTTTTCATAAAAAAAAAAAAAAAAATACTTGTATACATGTACCCAAGCTGTTCAAAACATATTGTTCAAGGATCAATTGTAATTCGTATTCTTATTTCAAAATACAGGGTATAATATGACTCAGAGTAGTGATTAGAAGTTTTTGTATGGATATTCAGGAAACCTAGAAAACCAGAGCTTGGGGAAGAAAATTACACCAGGGTGTACAAATCATAATTTAACTGTGTATGCAAGTAGACTCTTTAAAGTCTGTAACCACAATTAATAGTCAAATATTATCCCCAGTTAGTAGTATGGTTCTCAGGAAATGAGAGAGCTAACATTTTTGGAAAGTATGAGAGTGAACATTTTTGGAAATTGCTTAATTATTTTAACAACAACAAAAAAATGGTAAATAAGAGGTAAACATTTTACTTCTGGGGAGTAAAAGTACCTTAACACGTTACTGAGTTTAGGCTTCAACGGTAATTCAAATTATTTTTCCACATTCTTCATCTTTGTAGATTTTATATTTTCTAGCTTTTTCTGATCTCTAAAGGCTCTTTGGCAGTACCTTTTTCTTCTTCACTCGAAAACATCTATGTATTAATGAGATTTCCCTATCACTTTATTGTTAATAAATGAAACCTATAGATTCACTTCTGATATAAATGCCTTGTCTCTGCTCTTCAGACAAACTGCTGGTTCTTTCTTGGAAGTCTTCATTTCTTTAAACTTCATTTCTTTTAACTCAAATGCAGGGGTCCACCTTCACCTTTCTCAGCACTACTTAATTTCTCTCACATCACTGGTAACTTCACATTTTATCTGCCCACACAGGAGATTTATCCATAGCTTTTATACACCTCAAAATGTCATAATCTTCACAAAATCATCATCAGTTTTCTACCATGGCTATTATCTACAGTGCAGAGTAAACCAGGTGTTGCAAGTGGAAACATCTGGTCTGTTTGAACTCTTAGGCTATGAAGTGTGAATTTAATTCAGTCTGAATTAAGCCTATAGAAAGAGAACCTCAGAGCTAGAAAAGATCATGAAAATTATCTACCTAACCATCTAATACTTAAAACGATGAGAGATCAGGACAATAACTGGCCCAAACGCACATATTGGTTTGCAACACTCATCATTCTCCACTCACATTGTGCTTTTTTAGTCCCTTGCAATTATTATGCTCCTCAAAGCAAAACTAGGGGGGAACCATCAACTAATAAATTTCCTTCAGATAACAAGGATCAACACATTCCTTATATTTCTACTGTTAAAACTTCAACTCACTTTTCCACCACATCTTAGTGGGACTCTGGTCTTGTTCTTATGTATGCAAAGGCTATCTTGGTCGCAAGCTGCTGTGGACACATTACATCCTTCCTGACACTGAGTATCCTTCCTAAGTCAAATGGAACCTCCCCAAAAGTCCATCTACTACCTATCTCAAATAAAGTAAAATTTTAACTTCTCATTTTCCTATTTTGTTCTCTTCCTTTAAGTAATGCAGATATAAAATCCTTTGGTTTCTATTTTTAGCCTGCTAAAAATCCATTTCAGTTACCATTTTTTTTAAAAAGCTCCCTTTCTCAAAGCAGACTGGCGTAGCCACTCTTGAAAACAATAAGGAAGTTCCACAAAAAATTAAAAATAGAATTACCCTATGACCCAGCAATTGCACTACTAGAAATTTATCTAAAGGATACAAAAATGCTGATTCGAAGGGGCACATGAACCCCAAGATGTGGTATAACAAAAGTATGGCCAACTAATCTGACAAAGCAGGAAAGAATATCCAATGGAAAAAAGACAGTCAATTTAACAAATGGTGCTGGGAGAACTGGACAGCAACATGCAGAAGAATGAAACTAGACCACTTTCTTACACCATTCACAAAAATAAACTCAAAATGGATAAAGGACCTGAATGTGAGACAGGAAACCATCAAAACCCTTGAGGAGAAAGCAGAAAAAAAAACCTCTCTGACTTCAGCTGCAGCAATTTCTTACTTGACACACCTCCAAAGGCAAGGGAATTAAAAGCAAAAATGAACTATTGGGACCTCATGAAGATAAAAAGCTTCTGCACTGCGAAGGAAATAATCAACAAAACTAAAAGGCAACCAATGGAATGGGAAAAGATATTTGCACATGACATATCGGACAAAGGGCTAGTATCCAAAATCTATAAAGAACTCACGAAACTCCACACCCGAAAAACAAATAATCCAGTGAAGAAATGGGCCGAAAACATGAATAGACACTTCTCTAAAGAAGACATCCAGATGGCCAACAGGCACATGAAAAGATGCTCAACGTCGCTCCTCATCAGGGAAATACAAATCAAAACCACACTCAGATACCACCTCACACCAGTCAGAGAGGCTAAAATGAACAAATCAGGAGACTATAGATGCTGGCGAGCTTGTGGAGAAATGGGAACCCTCTTGCACTGTTGGTAGGAATGCAAACTGCTGCAGCCGCTCTGGAAAACAGTGTGGAGGTTCCAAACAATTAAAAATACACCTACCCTATGACCCAGGAGTAGCACTGCTAGGAATTTACCCAAGGGATACAGGAGTGCTGATGCATAGGGGCACTTGTACCCCAATGTTTATAGCAGCACTCTCAACAATAGCCAAATGATGGAAAGAGCCTAAATGTCCATCAACTGATGAATGGATAAAGAAATTGTGGTTTATATACACAATGGAGTACTACGTGGCAATGAGAAACAATGAAATATGGCCTTTTGCAGCAACGTGGATGGAACTGGAGAGTGTGATGCTAAGTGAAATAAGCCATACAGAGAAAGACAGATACCATACGTGTTCACTCTTATGTGGATCCTGAGAAACTTAACAGAAGACCATGGGGGAGGGGAAAGAAAAAAAAAAAGGGTTAGAGAGGGAGGGAGCCAAACCATAAGAGACTCTTAAAAACTGAGAACAAACTGAGGGTTGATGGGGGGTGGGAGGGAGGGGAGGGTGGGTGATGGGTATTGAGGAGGGCACCTTTGGGATGAGCACTGGGTATTGTATGGAAACCAATCTGACAATAAATTTCATATTAAAAAAAATTAACCAGCTGAACACAATGTAAATATTAACAATAACAAAAAAAGAAGATGTGGTATATATATATAAATGGAATACTAATTGGCAAAGAAAAAGAATGAAATCTTGCCGTTTGTAACAATGTGGATGGAACTGAAGGGTATTCTGCTAACTGAAATAAGTCAGTCAGAGGAAGACAGATACCATGATTTCACTCATATGTGAAATTTGAGAAACTCAACAGATGAACATAGGGGAAGGGAAGGAAAAATAAGATAAAAGGAGAGAAGGAGGCAAACCATAAGAGACTCTTATATACAGAGAACAAACTGAGGGTTGCTGGAGGGGTGGGTTAAATGGGTGATGGGCATTAAGAAAGGCACTGGTTGGGATGAGCACTGGGTGTCATATGTAAGAGATGAATCACTGGGTTCTACTCCTGAAGGCAAGACTACACTGTACGTTAACTAACTTGAATATTAATAAAAATAAAAATAAATTAAAAAACTCCCTTTCTCATTATCCTTATGCTCACTTTTCCGGACATTTTAGAGTAGGTTCCTTTCTCTCCTAAACTTTAACACTAGTAGAGATATGCATTATTTTCCTTACCTAGTCAGGCCATCATGCCTTTTCCCCTTTAAATCTCTTTAAGATACCCATTTATGAATCTTTCTTTATAAAATCTATCCAATTACTGGACTGCAGTCCATAGCCACATGCTATTGCCATTACTTACTCTTCAACTTCATTTCCTCATATCTTTTATTTATTTTTAAAAAAATGTTTGTTTTGAGAGAGAGAGAGAGAGAGAGAGAGAGAGAGAGCACGCGCACGAGAGAGAACATGCATGCACAAGCCAGGGGAGAGGCAGAGAGAGGAGAGAGAGAATCCCAAACAGCCTCTGCATTGTCAGCGCAGAGCCTGACAGGGGCTTGATCACAAACTGTGAGATCATGACCTGAGTTGAAATGCAGGGTTGGACACTTAACCGAATAAGCCATTCAGGCACCCCC
Source organism: Neofelis nebulosa (assembly GCF_028018385.1). NCBI lineage: Eukaryota > Metazoa > Chordata > Mammalia > Carnivora > Felidae > Neofelis > Neofelis nebulosa. Next base: position 84,194,231 of record NC_080782.1, on the reverse strand, counting down.
TCATATCCTTTAATTTTAGAAACACAGAACCCTAGGATTGAGATAGATATTAAAGATTATTTAATATAATCTCTAACAAAAGTAAGAATTCCTCCTATCATATTAATGAAAAGTGGCTTTGAGCCTTTACTTGAATGCTTCAAAAGACAGAAGGCTCACTAGTTTATAATGTGGCCCCTTCCGTGTCTGAAACAATCCAATCATTATAGTGAGCCTATTTAATTTCCATAATCCACAATCAAAGCCTTTGTCATAAAGTATTCAGAACATTTTTTATGGTTCAGGGTTGAGAAAAGCTAAATCATTAAATCCCTGTGAGTTCCTTTGGTGCTATAGCTTCAAGATCTAGATGCTATCTGCTTGATTTCAAGAGCTGCAACTATTAGAAGAAAAACTGAAAATCTTCAAGGGACACTAGCTGTACAGTTCTCAAGAAACTGCCCGGTGTAATATTTTAGCAACTACTTGGTTATGAGTATGGGACGAGCTTGAACATTAAAGTTCATATTAATTAAAAGTAATGAAAATGTTAATTTGCACATAATTGGAAAACTATATATCCACGTATTTCTCTTACTAGAGAAAGCATGTTTTTCCAAAGATTATACTTCAGGCATTCTGATGGACAATCAATGCATTAGATTTCATTTCTTTTAAGTTCACTGATATACAGGGCCAGCTACCAGACTCACCTTTTAAGTTTTCATTTTGTGACGCCTAACTAAAGAGGAAAGTGCATACACAATCTTACCTACATGTGTATACTATACTTTTGAAATAAATATAATGAAGAACATAATGTGAACCGAGCCTAAGGTCCTGTGGTAAAAGGCATAATTCTGGGAAAAGTTGAATGAATAAATGAATGAACGAACGAATGAATAATAAATACGATCTACTCTTTAATGGTAAAATCTTGAGGGGCGTCTGGCTCAGGTTAAGCGTCCGACTTCAGCTCAGGTCATGATCTCGCAGTTCGTGGGTTCGAGCCCCGCGTCGGGCTCTGTGCTGATAGCTCAGAGCCTGGAGCCTGCTTCGGATTCTGTGTCTCCCTCTCTCTCTGACCCCCCCTGCTCATGCTCTGTCTCTCTCTCTCTCAAAAATAAATAAAGATTTTTAAAAAATTGAAAAAAAAAAGGTAAAATCTTGAAATTAAGTTAATATGCCAACTCCCTGGACTGGTTTAACTTCAAGATTCGTTTAAAGAGTAGTCTTTAATTTGACAGGTTTGGTAAGGGGGAAGGCGGGAAGCAGCGAGTGGAACCTAGGATGGCAGCTTGTATGACCCGCTGTTCGTGGTTCGGGTGAAGCGGCTGGTTACAGTGACAGCTGGGAACTGTGAGTGTTACAGGCTTTGAAGTCAGTTCAGCTTTGAGGTCTTCCTCTCATAGTTAATCGTAAGACAGTACAGAACAGGAAAAAAATAAAACTTTCCAATACTGTCCTTGGTGTCATTGCTCAGGAAATCCTACCATGAAAAAAGATCAGTGTCTGTGTAAACCTTAAGTAGCACTAGTCTGCTCTTTCTTTCCGAAAAGTTTTAAATTATTGATATGATAATTAAAATTAAAATTGTTAGTTTGGAAAAAAAGTAAAATTGTTTAGGGCATGCACATGGATAAGCAAAAGCATTCTTAAATTTGTGATTAGAGCCTGTGACTCAATCAATAAGAACACGCATATTCATGTGATTTGGGACTGTCACTATACTAACTACTACTTAGTTATACATATGTGGTTCCCGACCACGAGGAACTTATCAGCCCACGACTGATAACCCTGCCTGGCAGGAACCTCAGACATCATCTAGTCCAAGAGTGAAGTCCAGAGAAGCTGGCTTGTTTCAGAAGCAAAAGATGAAACTACCAAATACACACATATGTACACATAAATTAAATGACAACCAACAGCACGTAGAAATAAAGGGGTAAGGGTATTTTTGAGTCTTTGGTTAGAAGAAAAATTATGATAATTTCATATTGAGGCAGAAGACTGTTCACCTAACTCCATTCATTTGTACAATACTTTTATGCATTTTGCCGTATGTAGAAACTACTGTTACTATGAAAACAGCTGGCATTTTCTTTACATCAACTCACTTTTTCTATATGCCTGACCCTAAGCAGTAATATTCATTAAATGGCTTTCACATGTTATTCACACCCTTTCTGATACTTATTAGGATAAACAAATGACTACAAAAAGAAAAAATGGTTCATCCGTGAAGCACCATAAGTATGCATATAAAACACTAGGATGGAGGACTCAAGGGAAAAATATATCCTGATTATTTCTTGTGATACTTAAATGAGAACTATGATTTTTAAGTCTGCATTCTTTAAGTATTTAGTTGTCCATGTGATCTGGGATCACCTGAATTTTAAATGTTCTTTTCTTCACGGTCATGTGGTTTGATGCCTCCCACCATAAAACGTTAGTTACTGGGAACTTCCCCAGTTTACTTCATGGATAATAAATAATCTACAGTTTAAAGAAAAAAAACTATCATTATATGTGACAGTAATTATAATCTGAGACCAAGGTAGTCACAAAAAGTTGAAAGGAAAAACATTTTCTTTTGATTCTTTCTTCATAGGGCACTCTTGCTGCCCGCCCACGGCTTAAAAAAACAAACAAACAAAATACCCCCAAGCTTTCTAGTTTTTCTAAGTAGAAAAAAACTACAGAGATCTTTCAGGAATGACTTTAATGGGAAAAGGAGAGGGATGATTAAGGTCTATGGCATTCCTCTTGTTTATGTGTTGGTATCAAGTAATGAGATGAGAAAGAATCCAAAGTCAGATACTAGAAGAGAGGGGTTAACTACACCTCATGAAAACAAAAGGCCATTCCTCTTAAATTCCTATCCTTTAAGTGCATTTGAGTTGACTGTAAACATAAACAAAAGCCACTGGTGGGCAATTACATTTGAAGAAGTGGCCCATAAAAAGTGGAATATTCAGTATGTATTAGAATCAGTTACACAACATCTGATTTAATAGTTAGGTTTTAAGCGTTCCTCTCATAATACATGTTAAATGATCTCGACAAATCGTATTCTGTAATGCAGCAAAATGACAATTTCATATAGTATGAGGCTGGTAGGACAAGAACATTAAAGCAAATTAATCTGTAAACCTTTATCTACATTAAAAGGTTGAAGATCTGCAGGCATTTGTAACAAGAACTTTACAATGAATTTGCCATTCCCAAAGTCATCTCACCAGACAGGAAAGAGGAACTTGGCATGTGACCAATAAATTATGAGAGAGCAACACCTCAGGGTTAGAGGGCACTGATGACTTCAACAAATCTCACCAGCTAGGGCACAGATTAAGCCGGGGGATAGGATGCCCTACAACCTTAACCTGCTAATACCTTTACATTCTTAAGAATGACCTCTACTCTGCTCTTTCATATTAGTTGTTAGTTACACTAATTACAGCTTAACTGGTATTGTTGGTACCAGTTTCTCCCTCAAAAGACATGCAGAGAAAGGTTATCTCTAATAGCTTGAAATAACTTCAGCCAAATTCTGTTGTACACATTAGGAGCACTTAGCTCCAGTGTTGAATGGGTCTTTTATAGACATCAAAGGAGAGACACTAAAAGCAATGTGTGTTTGTGGATTCTATAAAGCATTTCATATAGGAAGCTGTAAAAATAAGAACAGTAACTTCTCCTGTGACGAGAATTTCAGAATGGTTTAAAACAAGGTAGCTTATTTTTGATGTTTATTTTCAACATACAGGGGCTGGTGATTTCAAATATAAGGGGCTAGTTATATCGTAACCACACTACTGAAGTAAAAATACTTTGCCCATGAAATTCCCTCAAAATTTATGGTTTTTAGAAAAGGAATAATGAAATTTCTATCACAATTTTTTAGAATCGTTTTAAGTTCCACATTTACACTGATGTTAACCTAACATTATATGGAACTGTGCACAGATTCCAAAGCCCATTTATGAAGATTCAAATACCATCTGTGGAGCTGCAGTAAATTACCCTGTAACATTAATCTTTAAACCAGGCACTAAATCAGAACAGAAACATACCAAAGAGATTTAAAGCAAGAGAGTCATAACTGAATTATCGAGATTAATGTAAATAGTTTCACATATAAGAGTTGCAGGTTCTCAATATTACACGGTCTTCACTTTGAATGAAACATATAAAATTACATCCAAATCTTAAAAATGAATTACTAATATCTAAGTGACACCAGTGGTTTTTGTACATACAACAAGAACTGAAAAGGATGGCTGAATGGTGTTGTTAATGTAAGTGTGCTCCGAATTAAGAAATACAGCAACAAAATTTATATTTTATAAAATAGATACATTAGGAAGTGACTATTAACGTTACAAAAATAAACTTAGCTTTACAAAAGGGAATCTTTTTTTAAAAATTTTTTTTTAACGTTTATTTATTTTTGAGACAGAGAGAGACAGAGCATGAACAGGGGAGGGGCAGAGAGAGAGGGAGACACAGAATCGGAAGCAGGCTCCAGGCTCTGAGCCATCAGCCCAGAGCCAGACGCGGGGCTCGAACTCACGGACAGTGAGATCGTGACCTGAGCTGAAGTCGGACGCTTAACCGACTGAGCCACCCAGGCACCCCCAAAAGGGAATCTTTAAGCCAAACCTAGACTTCTTAAAAGATGTCGATCGGCAGAATTTTCACGTAAATGAAACTCTTCAGGACAATGAAGAAGGATAATTAGAGCACTATGTGTCATCAAATTCAAAATGCCATTAATTTTAAGGTTTGTCATTATTCCCCATACCACTTAGGAAGAAAAGAACACTGCCAATTAAACTATGACACAATGGGGGCGCCTGGGTGGCGCAGTCGGTTGAGCGTCCGACTTCAGCCAGGTCATGATCTCGCGGTCCATGAGTTCGAGCCCCGCGTCAGGCTCTGGGCTGATGGCTCGGAGCCTGGAGCCTGTTTCCGATTCTGTGTCTCCCTCTCTCTCTGCCCCTCCCTCGATCATGCTCTGTCTCTCTCTGTCCCAAAAATAAATAAAAAACGTTGAAAAAAAAATTAAAAAAAAAAACAAAACAAAACTATGACACAATGTTTTGTTTTGTTTTTTTAATGTTTATTTTTGAGAGAGAGACATAGAGAGTGTGAGTTGAGGAAAGGGCAGAGAGACAGGGAGACACAGAATCCAAAGTAGGCTCTAGGCTCTGAGCTGTCAGCACAGAGCCCGACGTGGAGCTCGAATCCACGAACCATGAGATCATGACCTGAGCCGAAGTCAACATTCAATCAACTGAGCCACCCAGCGCTCCTGACACAATGTTTTCTTATGACACTAACTGCAAGATATATTTGTATGTTATGTAGTTACAACTGCATCTTCTAATCAGTGAAATACAATATTTTATAATAGACTTGCCTATTAATGCACTTAATGAGTATGTTTGTATGTAAGAGCAATCTAATTTTGAAATCTAGTCACGAGGTAACAAATTTTATTGAATATAAAGCATTGAGAGGACACTGACCATATATTTTTTATCTTCTCTGAGGGCAGAAGTGGACGAAGAGCAACTGATACATTGGTAATTTTGGTTTGCTTGGGTAATTTACTGATTCACTAATATTCCTACTTTTTTCCACCAAGAATTTAAGGCAGATGACAAGAAGATCACATCCAATAAAATAATTAGGGAAATAAGAAATAAAATATCAGAACTGGGGAAAAGAACAAAAGCAAACAGACTGTAAGAATTCATTTCAATTAGATATAAAAATAATTTATGACTAACAAAATAGGTCCTAGATTTTTATTTTTCACTTATTTAAAAAAATAAGCCATAATATATTTGTCTGTGACAGTTAATGGACAATTTTGTCAGAAGTATGTAGGACCCTCCTAATCTCAAGTAATTTCCATAAAAAAGAGTATTACAGTGTTCTATTACATGCTAAAAGATAGATACCAAATAAAAGTATAACCAAGAGAGAAATTAAAAACTGGGGGAAATAACCCCAAAACATCAGAAGCTTTCCTTTGAAAAGATTAATTTTATTGCAGCAATAGCTAAAGTAGGATTAACATGAACAACCAGTGGATGAAGTCTGTGTATGTGCAAATGTTAAAACCGTTCTGTGGTACAGCCACTGCTAAGCTATCTTAGGATACAGGTGGGTAAATGAATGGGACCACCATTCGTTTACAACTTGAAGGTACTAGCTGGAATGAATACTTGTGCAAGTAGGCCCTCCACATAGCGGGTCATAGGCTTCATGCAGTAAAAGGTAAGTGCAGCAAGATGACCCAGGGCATTGTATGAACATTTAGATCTATTTCAAAATCACAAATGGGAAAATAATCTGCTGATAGATCAGTTCAAGAGCTTAAAAAGTAGGATCTTTCTGTTTTTAGTCACCCCACATTTTCTCTTCTCTCTACATCAGATAACATAAGCATCTGACTGTGGCACGTACATTACGTTTTCCAAGAAACTAGACAACTATGGGGCATATCCAAAATGTTTCTTTGGGGAAGCTCTCCTCTTCAATTCACATAGTTTTTGTTGGACTAACAGTTACAATGTCATGCTCAGCCCCAACCCTTTCAAGACATGGCTAGGCCAGGCTGGCCAATCACAGCCAGTCCTACTATTCAATCTCTTTGGCTTCAGTGATTAGTTCAGGGATCATCATTGTACCCAAGCAGGGCCAATAATTTTCACTAACATTCTTATTCGGATGCTAGCACTTTTTCTCTGGGATATTGCTAAATAGAAGATGCTACATCTGCTTATATCTACCCTCCCTGTACCCGGTGAGAGAAAGCCCTGTTTTAAGAAAGAAAGAATGAGGCCAAATGGCAAAGAAAAGTAGAGAAGAAGATGGAGAGAGAGTCTGGATGACAGAGTTTGAGCCCCAATATCTAGTTGTACCAGAAGCAGATTTACCCTTGGGTTTCTCCATTTACATGAATCATTAAATTACTTCTGTTTGCTAAGAAGTTTGAATAGGAGTAATGTGACTTATAATGAAGGAAGCCTCTACTAACACAGTAATTTAAAAGACTAGATTGTATTCTACTCTTTTTTTTCAACTTCTGTAAAATGTGAGAATGATATTCATGTGTGCATATTTGAATTCATGTGTACATATTTGAATCTGTGAAATAACTATACAGTACATTTTAATAGTAGCATCTAAAAAAATGTTAATACATGTTTTTAAGTAATCTCTACAGCCAACACGGGGCTCAAACTTACAACCCTGAAATCAAGAGTCTCATGCTCTCCCAACCGAGCTAGTCAGGCAGCAAAATGTTAATATGTGTTTAAGGGCAAGAAGGGTCTGAATTATCCAAGTAAGTGCTACAGATAACCACACAGGTAAGTAATCCAAAATAATTCATATTCAGTTTTCTAATATTTAATATTTATTCAGTTTTTTAATATTTACATAATGAAGAGAGGAGGGCAGTGGGTGAGGGGAAGGAGCTTATTCTCCTTACTATGTTTTTCTAGGCACAACTAAAAGTAGTTTACATTTGCTGAAAATACATGAGCATAATATTGGGAAAAAGAGGCACAGAAATGTACTGGGGGAAAAAAAAGGAGTGCTAACCAAAAATGGTTTTACTGCAGATAATTCCCTGAAAAAACAATGCACTCATAAACAACTGAGAGCTAGGTGCAGCTATTTCTCTTGGGTAAGAAGGCCATGGGCATTGGGCAACAAGTGCTTTTCCAGAATGAATTTTCATATTGCTTGCACTTTAACATGTAAACCATTGTAAAAATGGACTAGGAAAAAAACCTGTCATCTCGCATTATGATTTGAATGAACTATAAGTCCACCTCGAGTTACAAACAACTCCAATAAAAATACCTGTGTTCTCAGAATGATTACTTACCTTCCACTTTCTAAATATCCTTATTAAATTCCCACATAGTTAACTATTAGAAACCTTAAGTAACTAGGCTATCTACCTCTGGCTATTCTCTGTTGGTAGTAAGGGTCTGAAAAGGCAATGGCCTCATGGAATGCATTAGACATGAATCTGATACCATAAGCAAATGTCTCAAAATTATTCACCTAACAACTATTTAATCATACATACTTTGGGGATTTTCAGAAGTAATACATATTCATAAGAAATAGACCTATCAGTGCTGGATCCTAAAAGATTTCTGGCCTGTTTTCTAAACAAAATTTGCCTGTGGGGCACCTAGGTGGCTCAGTTGGTTAAGCAATTGATTCTTGATTTCAGTTCAGGTCATGATCTTATGGCTCAGCTCATGGGTTCGAGCCCCATATTGGGGCTGTCAGCACAGAGCCTACTGGGGTCCTCTCTCTCTCTCTCTGCCCCTCCTCTGCTCGTGCTCTCTCTCCCTCTCTTGCTCTCAAAATAAATAAGATTGAAAAAACAAACAAAACAAAACAAAATCCAAAAAAAAAACTCCCACAAAATTTGTCTGTTGAAATAACTTAGGCTAAAAAGTGTCACTTACACCATACACAAAAATAAATTCAAAATGGATGAAAGACCTAAATGTGAGACATGAAACCATCAAAATTGTACAGGAGAAAACAGGCAGCAACCGCTTTGACCGTGGCCACAGCAACCTCTTACTTTACATGTCTCTGGAGGCAACGGAAATAAACAGAAAAATGAACTAATGGGACCATATCAAGATAAAAAGCTTCCGCACAATGAAGGAAACAATCAAAAAAACTAAAAGTCAACCTTCGAATGGGAGAAGATAGTGGCAAATGACATATCAGATAAAGGATTAGTATCCAAAATCTATAAAGAACTTCTCAAACTCAAACTCAAAAAACAAATAATCAAGTGAAGAAATGGGCAGAAGACATGAATAGACATTTCACCAAAGAAGATATCCAGATGGCTAACAGACACAGGAAAAGATGTTCAACATCACTCATCATCAGGGAACTACAAATCAAAACCATAATGAGATACCACCTCACACCTTTCAACATTGCTAAAACTAACAACTCAGGAAACAACAGATGTTAGTGAGGATGCAGAGAAAGGGGAACCCTTTGTATTGCTGGTGGGAACGCAAACTGGTGCAGTCACTATGGAAAACAGTATGGAGGTTCTTCAAAATATTAAAAAAAATTTTTTAATGTGTATTTATTTTTGAGAGAGAGAGAGAGAGAGAGAGAGAGAGAGAGAGACAGTGTGAGTGAGGAGGGGCAGAGGGAGACAGAGGGAGAGGGAGACACAGAATCCGAAACAGGTTCCAGGCTCTGAGCTGTCAGCATAGAGCCCGATGTGGGGCTCAAACTCACAAACTGTGAGATCATGACCTGAGTTGAAGTTGGATGCTTAACTGACTGAGCCACCCAGGTGTCCCACTTCTTCAAAATATTAAAAACAGAACTACCCCATAACCCAGCAATTGCATTACTAGGTACTTACCCAAAGGATATAAAAATGCTGATTCAAAGGGGCACATGCACCCCAATATTTATAGCAGCACTATCAACAATAACCAAATTATGGAAAGAGCCCAAATGTCTACTGACTGATGAATGGATAAAGAAGATGTGGTATATCTATACAGTGGAATGCTACTCAGCAATGAAAAATAATGAAATCCTGCCATTTGCAACAATGTGGATGGAACAAGAGGGTATTATGCTAAGCAAAATAAGTCAGTCAGAGAAAGATAGGTATCATATGATTTCACTCATATGTGAAATTTGAGAAACTCAACAGATGAACATGGGGAAGAGAAGGAAAAATAAGATAAAAAGAAAGAAGGAGGTAAACCATAAGAGACTCTTAAATAGAGAACAAACTGAGGGCTGTTGGAGGAGAGCTGGGTGGAGGGTAGGTTTAAATAGGTGATCAGCATTAAGAAGGGCACTGGTTGGGATGAGCACTGGGTGTCATATGCAAGAGATGAATCACTGGGTTCTACTCCTAAAGCCAAGACTACACTGTATGTTAACTAATTTGAATTTAAAAAAAAAGTATCATTTGGTATTTAAAGACAAAGCATGGATGTCAAGACACATGTGTTTATTGATGGCTCTGAAACTGGTGAGTTTGCTTGATTTGGGAAAAATATTCAGTCTTCAAATTCTACGTTGATACTAAGGACTCATTTTAGGTAGTTTTATTAGAATTACTATATGTGAAAGCATTTCAGTATTTATGGATGGAAGCAACATTAGACTTATTTAAAGTTTGTTTGCTTGTTTGTTTGTTACAAAAAAGAGCATTAGGAAGCACTGCATTGTTCTTTATGGCTTCCTAAGTACTTTGCAATGATTTTTATGAGGATTTTTTTTTTCAGGGCGTTCTAAGAATGACTTTACAGGAGTATGTTATAGCAGTCATTTTTATTTCATATGAGAATTAAACACAGATGGATTAATTATTTTTCATAATTAAATTATATGGTACACAAATTTAGACACCTATTCAATCTCTAGTGTCATGGGCAGAGACAGTAGAACTGTTCCACGACAGTCAACTTGAGTTTCTAATCAAATGTATTTTTGCAAACAAAGGAAACTAGGCTACTACTACGTAACACATTTCCTTTGGTGCCTTATAGTTTTTTTCAATAACCGAAACCTTCTCAGTATTTATAATATCATAATAAGCTTAAAGGAAATAGCGTTTTTATCAAAAGCCTCGTGGCGGCAATTGACTCTAGAGAACAACAGGCCAGCAGATCTGCTGACTATTAATTTCTGTACATTTGCTAATCAGTAGTGTCAAGGCAAACCATCAGGAAGCTTTATATCAATACTATACTAAACTATTCTAGTTCTCAGAAGGAAGGCCTTAAAAACCTCAAATCTTAGTATTAAGGCTTAGGCTATTTGTCATCAGTCAATATAAAAACCAGACACATGAAGAATAACTTTTTTTTTCTTAACTAACAATATCAACAAAAATAATATAATTAAAGAAATTATCTATTGTGTTCTCACTGTCACCTGAGGAATGATATGTTAATCTTTACATTTAATGTTAAGAAAATATTTCTCGTGGAAAAATATTCCATGCTCATGGATAGGAATATCGAATATTGTCAAAATGTCCATACTATCCAAAAAAATCTACAAATTTCATGCAATCCCTATCAAAACACCAACAATTTTTTTTTCACAGAACCAGAACAAACAATCCTAAAATTTATATGGAACCACCAAAGATCTCAAATAGCCAAAGAAATCTTGAAAAAGGAAAATAACACTGGGGGTCTCACAATTCCAGGTTTCAGGTTACACCACAAAGCTGTAGAAATCAAAACAGTATGGTATGAGCACAAAAAAGGACACATAGATTAATGGAATAATATAGAAAGCCCAGAAACAAAACCATGATTATATGGTAAAATAATCTTCGACAGAAGAGGCAGGAATATGCAATGAGAAAAAGTCTCTTCAACAAATGGTGTTGGGACTGGACAACTACATGCAAAAGAATGAAACTGGGCCACTTTCTTTCACCACACACAAAAATAAGCTCAAAATGGATTAAGAAACTAAATGTGATATCAGAATTAAATGCTTCTGCACAGAAAAGGAAAGTATTGACAAAACTAAGACAACTTGCTGAATGGGAGAAGATATTTGTAAATGACATATTTGATAAAGGGTTAGTTATCCAAGATATATAAAGAACTTATAAAACTCAACATCCAAAAACCAAATAATCCAATTAAAAAATGGGCAGAAGACATGACCAGACATTTCTCCAAAAAAGACATACAGATTGCTAACAGACACATGAAAAGATGCTCAATGTCACTCATCAGGGAAATGCAAATCAAAACCACAATGGGATATTACTTCACACCTGTCAAAAAGGCTAAACTCAAAAACACAAGGAACAAATGCTGGCGAGGATGTGGAGACAAAGGATCCCTTGTGTACTGTTGGTGGGAAACTGGTGCAGCCAATCTGGAAGACAGTGTGGAAGTTCTCAAAAAATTAAACATAGAATTACCATATGATCCAGTAATTCCACTACTGAGTATTGAGCCACAGAATATGAAAACACGAATTCAAAAGGATACATGTATCTCTATGTTTATTGCAGCATTATTTACAATCGCCAAATTATGGAAGCAGTGCCAAGTGACCATTGATGGATGGATAGAGAAGTGGTATACATGCATGCTTTCTGAAGACAACATTAGGAAAGTTGAAGTCAACTACAGGAAAAAAATTGGAAATACCATAAATACATGGAGGTTAAAGAATATCCTGCTAAAGAATAAATGGGTTAACCAGGAAATTAAAGAAGAAATAGAAAAATACATAGAAACAAATGAAAATGAAAAACAACAGTCTAAAACCTTTGGGATGCAGCAATACTGGTCATAAGAGGGAAGTATATAGTAATACAGGTCTACTTCAAGAAGCAAGAAAAATCTCTAATACACAACCTAACCTTACACATAAAGGAACTAGAAAAAGAACAACAAATAAAGCCTAAGGCCAATAGACAGAAGAAGGGGAATAATAAATATTGGAGCAGAAATAAATAATATAGAAACAAACAAAACCGTAGAACAGATCAATGAAATTAGGAGCTGATTCTTTGAAGGAATTAATAAAATTGATAACCCCCTAGCAAGACTTACCAAAAAGGACCCCAAATCAATAAAATCTCAAATGACAGAGGAGAGATCAACAACACAGAAATACAATTGTAAGAGAATATTATGAAAATTATACACCAACAAATTGGGCAATATGGAAGACATGAATAAACTCCTAGAAACATATAAACTATCAACTTCCTGTGCTGAAACAGGAAGAAATAGAAAATTTGAACAGACCCATAACCAGCAAAGAAATTGAATCAGTAATCAAAAATCTCCCAAAAAACAAAAGTCCAGGGCCCGATGGCTTCCAAGGGGAATTCTATCAAACATTTAAAGAAGAGATAATACCTATTCTTCTCAAGCTGTTTCAAAAAACAGAAATTGAAGGAAAACTTCCAAACTCATTCTACAGGACCAGAATTATTTTGATTCCAAAAAGACAAAGACCACATTAAAAAAGAGAATTATAGGCCCATATCGTTGATGAACATGGATGCAAAAATTCTCAATAAAATACTGGCAAATGGAATCTAATAGTACATTAAAAGAATCATTCAACAATCAAGTAGGACTTATTACTGGACTGCAAGAGTGGTTCAATAGTTGCACGTCAGTCAAAGTGATACACCACATTAATAAAAGAAAGGCTATGAATCATATGATCTTTCAATAGATGCAGAAAAAACATTTGAGAAAGTACAGCAGTAGGATAGATGGAACATACCTCAACATCATAGAGGCCATACATGAAAGACCCACAGCTAATATTATGCTTAAGGGGGAAAGACAGAGAGCTTTTTCTCTACGGTCAGGAACATGACAGGGATGCCCACTCTCACCATTGTTATTTAACATACTATTGGAAGTTCTAGCCTCAGTAATCAGGCGATAAAAAGAAATAAAAGGCATACAAACTGGCAAGGAAGAAATCAAACTTTCATTATTTGCAGATAAATTATTTGCAGACAGGATACTCTATGTAGAAAACCCAAAAGACTCCACCAAAAAATTGCTAGAACTGATACACGAATTCAGTAAAGTCGCAGGATATAAAATCAACATACAGAAATCTGTTGCATTTCTATACATCAATAATGAACCAACAGAAAGAGAAATCAAAGAATCAATTCCATTTACAACTGCACCCAAAACTATAAGATACTTAGGAGTACACTTAACCAAAGATATAAAAGATCTGTACTTAAAAAATTATAGAACACTTATGGAAGAAATTAAAGATGATACAAAAAATGGAAAAACATTCCATGCTCATGGATTCAAAAACAAATATCATTAAAATGTTTACACTACCCAAAGCAATCTATGCATTTAATGCAATCCCTGTCAAAATACCAGGAAAGAATATCCATTGGGAAAAAAGACAGTCTCTTGAACAAATGGTACTGGGAAAACTGGACAGCAGCATGCAGAAGAATGAAACAAGGCCAATGTCTTACACCATACACAAAAATAAATTCAAAATGGATGAAAGACCTAAATGTGAGACATGAAACCGTCAAATCCTAGAGGACAATACAGGCAGCAACCTCTTTGATCTCAGCCACAGCAACTTCTTACTAGACATGTCTCAGAGGCAAGGGAAACAACAGCAAACATGAACTATTGGGATCTCATCAAGATAAAAGGCTTCTGCACAGCAAAGGAAACAATCAACATAACTAAAAGGCAGCCAATGGAATGGTAGAAGATATTTGCAAATGACACATCTGATGAAGAGTTAGTATCCCAAATCTATAAAGAACTTCTCAAACTCAACACCCAAAAAACAAATAATCCAGTGAAGAAATGGGCAGAAAACATGAACAGACATTTCTCCAAAGAAGATATCCAGATGGCTAACAGACACATGAAAAGATGTTTAACATCACTCATCATCAGGGAAATACAAATCAAAACTACAGTGAGATACCATCTCACACTTGTTAGAATGGCTAAAATGAACAACTTGGTTAACAGCAGAAGTTGGTGAAGATGTGGAGAAAGGGGAACCCTCTCACACTGTTGGTGGGAATGCAAACTGGTGTAGCTACTCTGGCAAACAGTATGGAGGTTGTTCAAAAAGTTAAAAATAGAACTACCCTATGATCCAGCAATTGCACTATTAGGTACTTACCCAAAGGATACAAAAATACAGAACTGATGGATTACCAGAGGGGAAGGGCGGTGGGGAGATGGATGAAATAAGGTGAAGGGGATTAAGAGAATACTCATCTTGATGAGCACTGAGTAATACATAGAATCGGTGAATCACTATATTGTACACCTGAAACTAATATAATTCTGTATGTTAACTATACTGGAATAATAATAAAAATAAAAATAAAATATTTTTCCTAATACATTCTGGAAGATTCATGTAATTAGCTTCAACTGAGACTAAGGTACATAAGTACTGAGACCTATGTAACTTTTTTGCTATGGCTGCCAGGATTTTAACCACTACATTTAACTTTGAATTGCAGTAACTAATCATAGCCTAGATTTTTTGTCAAAAAAAACTCTTTTCACTTTTCCTTTCATTCCTGACTTTTGGTCTTTTCTCCTGGTTCTCATACTCTCCACTTAACAACTCCTAGTTGCCCGTGAAGTCTTAGTTCAGGTTGTCCTGGCTCTTAATAACGTTCCTGGATATCCCTCAGTGAGTTATGTGCTCCTTTCTCTGTGCTGCTCATTTGCCCATTCCTCTAATATGGGCCACCTGTTGAGGTGATTTTTGATTTTCTCACTTCTTTACTCAATCTAGCCTATATGTTCCTTGTCTAATTCTGAGTCTTCAGTGCTTAGCCCCTAATAGGTGCTTAGTAGATACTCAGTCACTGAGGAAGTACAGAAGTATAATGCAATGGCTTATGGGAATGTAAGAATGTGGAACCTGGAGGAAGAGCAGGAGTTGATCTGTGGGCTACAGCAAGGATGTCTGGAAGATGGTGAACAGCTGCCATCCTCAGTGTTCGCCTTTCGCTTGCCTTGTTATGGTGCATTACTTTTGATCTATGTAGCTCATATTTCATATACTGTATTTATATGAATATCAGTATATATGTGCACATGTTTTCAGAACAGTGAGAAATGAAATCATCGCTCTATAAATTTAATAATATTTGCAAGAATATAAAAATACATGTAGTCAGATCATGTAATTATACATGTGTATTTGTGATTGGGGCAGGTGGAGTTTTATGGGTGAATCTTAGAATGTACATGGAGATAAACATGCTAACGATTTATGAGATATTCCACTGAATACATGGAATCATTACTGTCCTCATTAAAACAATGATAGAAAATCTATACTAGCTTTTTAGTAGAAAGTGGTATTTCATTTATATGTGGTTTTATTTCAACCACAGATAGGCAGTATCACTGGATCAACTGTGAGAAAATATTTAAATCTCACAAATTCAAGTACCTTCTGTTTCCTAAATGTTCACATGGTGTATATATGTGCACAGAGAATGTTCACCAAATAAATTGTTTACTGACTAATGCAAGAGACTCAGTTTAAAAATAAAAATGATATAATTTTTTATGGAGGGTGCCATTTCTGGAAACTCAAATAAAAAGGATAAAGATTCTTTCACTTCTCATTTAAAACCATAACATTTCTGTTAGTATTTTGCTTAAAATTTCTTGGCCCAGAAGACAAAAATTTATGGCTTTAGATTAACTACTTTAATGATGTGACACAGAAACAGCAAAATGTTCTTTTCTACCTATGGTGTTGGTGTGATTGCTTCTTCAGGAGAGAAAAGAACACAATAAATTCCTGTATGGTAAGTCTTTTCCCACTTCTCTTTAGTTTAAATCTCAAAGGTAATACATATTTACAGACAGACAAGAGCAATAAAAATATGTGTGAAATGAGGTAATAATCTACAGTATTTGCATGTACTTAATGAGTTACTATTACAGAAAGAATGATTTACACTTCCTGTACTGAGAAAACTTACTCGGTGTCTACTTAGATTTAGCAGTAGTCTTAAAACAATCAGTGTCTAAACACTTGCTATCAGCTGTTTTAGCTCTGCTTTTCATCAATATAACACAATCATAACAAATTAAAGGCAAGTCACTTGACTGTCCTGTTACATTAGCTTGATGAAATTAGTGGCTGGCAATGCTTAGTGGAAAGTGACAGGGCTTTCTCAGTAGGTTCACATATCAATTTTTCTGGAGAGAGTGAGAATCATCTTTATCAAAATATCCAAAATTTTCTCTTCCTTCCTTCCTCCCTCCCTCCCTCCCTCCTCTCTCCCTTCTCTCTTTCTTCCCTTCCTCCCTTCTTGTTTCCTTTCTTTTTTTTCTTTTCTTTTCTTTTCTTTTCTTTTCTTTTCTTTTCTTTTCTCTTCTTTTCTTTTCTTTTCTTTTCTTTTCTTTTCTTTTCTTTTCTTTTCTCTTTCTCTCCCTCTCTGTCTCTCTTTCTTTCTTTTCCTTTCTTGCAACCCAACCAGCACTGGAACAGAAAATATCCAAAATTTTCTTCCTAAGATAATATTGCTCAAACTCACTGAGGAGATTTCAATTGTTCTGTTCCCAAAACAGATACAAGTAAATAGCTACTGTAATTCTTTAGCCCATAAAGTTATTGGTTGGGATGGAAGAAATGTTATTTTTCTGAAATGTTCCCTTAGAGTGGTGATCTGTCTATGTGAATGGCCTGGAGACAGGATGCAGATCCGAAGCAGTTTGACTCTATGGGTAATGTTCTTTCCTTTCTATCACGCCACCTCTTATTTAACTCTTTTGTAGAAAAAAATAAACAAGTCTCTTTGCCTTCCTCTACCTCCCCCACATCTCACACTTACATTTTCTCTATATCAGGAATGGTGGGTGTTATGGGTTGAATTGTGTCCTGTTGAAATGTGTATTTTGAAGTCTTAACCCCAGTATCTCGGAATGTGACCTTATTTGAAGACAGGGCCTTTACAGAGGTGATTAAATTAAATGACATTATTAGGGTGGGCCCTAATCCCATCTGACTGGTGTCCTTATAAAAACAGGAAAATTGGACACAGAGACATGCACAGAGGGAAGATGTTATGAAGAGACAAGAAACAGAAGATGGCCACATACAAGCTGAGGAGAGAGGTCTGAAACAGATTTTCTCTCACAGCCCTCAGAAAGAACCAATCCTGCCCCCACCCTCATCTTGGACTTTGGATCTTTAGAACTGTGAGACAATACATTTCTGTTCTTTAAGCCACCCAGTTTGTGGTGCTTTGTTACGGCAGCCCTAGCAAATGAATACAGTAGGTTTTGAACCAAAAAGCTAGAGGGTGTGAACATTTTATAGTATGTATAAAGGCAGGATTGGGCTACATTTGGAAGAGCCACAGTATATCAGAATAGAGAGGTTAAATGGGAATCATAGTAGGAAGATCAGTGTCACCCTATTCGGTCCATTCCTAGAGTCTGTCTCCTCCTAGCTCCCATATTCAGTCTGTGGTGCATTGTTTTGTTCTTATTTGTGGAGATTCATACAATTATTACAGGCTAGAAACGAGTTCAGAGACCATTCCTTTCAGTGACTTAACACTGTATGGGTTTTCAAAAAGCCTTCATCTATACCCTTCAAGTCAAAACTATCATCTGTTCCTTTACCTAGTTGTCATTTGAGAACTGAGGAAATGGACTTTATGACTATTTTCCAGTTACTACAATTTTGAAAGTTGTTTCCTAATATCAGATAGTAAGGTTTCTGGCAACTGAGACTACTGTTTCTACTTTTTCTGTTTTCTCATTTATTCACTTTTGGCTATTAATTGTTGAGCACCCACTATGTGAAAGTTCCTAGGGATGCAAAGGAATGACTTATGAGCTATAAATAAAGCACAGACAAGTAGAGTGGAAACACAATGGAGGGAAAAATTATTGAGTGCCTACTGTATTAAAGGGAAGTCCTAGGGGGTTCTTTCTATATTACCCTATTTTATGCTTTTATCAAATCTCTCACCCTGTGGATTGCTAGACATATTTTACACATGAGAAAAAGGAGCTGAAAGAAATAACTCACTTAGAGACTGTAGGTTACTGAGCTGGGATTTTAATCTGGGAATGCCTGTGTCCCTAACTATGGCTTGGGTTATAGGTCCACACTCCCACTGCAGGTAGGTCCCTCTGGTTTAGAATATTTGTTAACACTGGTGTTATCAGAGACAATATATATTATAAAAAGACTATAAATAAAATCTAAATGAAGACCTTCCCCCAATATCTGATAACCCCATGCTATTTATTACAAGTTGCAATCACATGTTTATTTGCTTAAGTCCAAGCCTAACCATACTTTAAGCTCCTTGAGGGTTACGATGGGCCTATTTTTGGTCACCATTGCATCTTAGCACCTAGGACACTACTTGTTATATAGGGCATTCAATTAATATTTGCTGAATGAATACAGAAGCAAATAATTAAATCTAGTTGAAATTTTAATTGGGCTGGTGCTATGAGCTGAATTGTTTCCCCACAAACATTCATACCTTGAAGTCCTAACTCCCAGTACCCTAGACTTTATTTGGAGATATTTACCGAGATAATTAAGTTAAAATGAGGTCTTAACCCAATGCATAATCCAAGTGCATAATCCAATGATTGGAGTCTTTATAAGAGGAGGAAATTGGGACACAGGTAGCTACACAAGGAAGATAATGTGAAGACACAGGGTGAAGGCGGGCATCTACAAGCCTGATATAGATCCTTCTCTCATAGCCCTCAGAAGGAACCAACCTTGCTCACATCTTGATCACAGCCTTCTAGACTCCAAACCGTGAAAAAATAAATTTCTGTTCTTTAAGCTCCCCAAGCTGGAGTACTTGTTACGGCAGCCCTGGCAAACTAAGACATGGTATACTGAACCAAACTCTCCTTTAACAAAAAGGTATATATTAAGATTTGCCCACTACTCAGTCAATAATAGTCAAAGTTTTACAGCTGTTCTAGGAACATAATCATCCATTTTAAGATAATAAATCAACTTAAAGCATCTTATACACTGCCCTGGCCATTGCACCAACAACTAAAAGGAGTTCTACACCATACATCCTGGGGGGAAGAAGAAGACTAATTATTAAACAATGCAGTTACTCTTTTGGAGAAAAAGAAGAGATATAACAGGTTGTACAGTTTTAGAAACGAATATTGAATCCAAAATGTAGTGAATTCTCAGGAAGGCCTCAATTCTTCCTTTTCCAACCCTAGTCTTTGGCAGGCAGTCAGTAGCAGAGTCAACAGTAATAAGTGAAGTTGGTTGGTACTTCATCATTTTGTTGGAAACTGGGGGATGAAAGTCTAAAAAGCCCAAGTTCAATGCCAAAGTAGCTAATTTTGTCTGTAGCAGAATTCACAGCAGGGTTCCGAGCTAAAAGTGAGGTGGCAGGGCAGCAGCCCAACACACTGATGTGCTGCACTGTTTTCTGAAGATAGCCCCGGTAAACAACACAGTCTCTTCAAGATGGTCTGGTAACGTTTCTATTCACTGGTGTAACTGTGATTATGCTAATGCTTTGCATTAAGGATTTTACTGGGTATAGGGGTAGATTCATTTCATGACAGTTCAGCTTTCACCTGGCTGGGGCTGTAATCACTGGAACTGACCCTGCCTTCAAACCTAGAAGTCTATGGATCTTATTTATATTCATTTGGTTTCTTCAAATACGACAAGCAAGGAGGATTCTACTGTGATAAAAACAGGATTTTGATACTTTGAAATGGTTTTTAAAATTGAAAAGTAAACATTCAGAAACATGAAGATGATTTGGGCTTATATTATATTCTAAATATGGGTTAACACCACTGAGGTATATAAACACACTGATTGTAATTGTAAATTACCATGTTGTGCAGGAAAACAGACATATGGCAGGTGTCTTCACTCACTAAGCTATACTACAGCTCTTTAACATTAATGGGCATCTGATTTAAAGGAAAAAACTAATTTTTAGCAATGTGTCTCTGATATATCCCAATACTCCTCCGTTTAGAGAACTGCCTTTCTTTTTAAAGAAACTACAGATCTGACTAAAAATGAAAAGGCCAAATTTAATATTTTGAAATAAAATTGCCTTAATTAAAAATTACCATTTTATAGATAAAAAAAGACTGGAAGAATGAATACTTTTAGGAACCCTAGATTTCCTAGCACCTTCCTTTAGAAATGTTTCTTAAATATTTTTATGTATAATACATATAGCAGAACAATTTTATAAAATCACCAACGATAGTTAATGTATATATTTCTATATGTAACACACCTTTTCCTTAAAAAATAAAAAGTATCATAAAGCTTAATAAACTGTTTTGCCTCACTCAACAATCTATTCTGAATTTTGTGAAAACTGTAACTCTATAATACAATTTTTACCATATATGGTGGTCCTTTTGATTTACTTAGCCTTTGTTGAACATTTAGGGTGTTTCTAACTTTTTGGTGTTAAAAAAAATGCTTTAATGACCACCCTCATCATTAAATTTTTGCACGCACATACAATTTTTTCTTATAAAAATTCATTAAAGTTGAAATGATTGTCCAAAGAAAAATCACATTTTAAAACTTTCCATATGAATTATCCAATAGCCTTTCATGAAGGTTGCCTCAATTCACACTCCCACAAAATGGAATAGTCAAATAATTGTTTGTTAGTTTTGTCTGTAACCACCACCATACTGTTTATTGTAGTTTCATAATATTTGGTAGGACAAGGACACCCTGACTCTCTTCTTCAAAATTTTATTTTCCTAAGTTTTATTCTTTCCATTTACAACCACCTTGTCAAGAAATACTCTCATATTCCACTAGGATTTTATTGGAGGGCATTGTAGTTTTCACTTTCAAAACATTGTTTTACATAGATAATACAATTTTGTACCCTAAAAAAAAAATAGATTCTGCCAAGGAAACGAATACTGTTTAGTAAGCAAGACGATTTCTAGAAGAAAGCTATAAACAGAAGTGGCTACAATGAAAAATAAATCTCCTGATGTAGTTTTAGTATAACAGGCAAAGATGTATAGTATATATACTTGAAAAATATGAAATTATAGAAAACATTTAGATGATATTTCAAGAATAATTTTTTGGAATAAGGGAGCATATCTTAACACTTCAAGTTTTCTTAGACAATAGATAGGAAAGATTCTAGGAACAAGAGAAATTGTTCTTTATGATAGGAAACTCATTAAAGTGTCAAAGACTGCTGAAAGTATAAGAACAATAAAGGCAATAATTAATAGAGTATTTGGTTGAATTTGAAAGACTTATGTAAGAAGTGGTTCAGGTCCTCTATTCTACGCTGAGCTAGAGATATCCAGAATATACAGATTCAAAGAAAACCAGGAATTACCTGTTAGACTGGTATTGGGTCAAGGGAAAACTCTTGAGAGTAAGGTGGCCAAAGGGAATGTATTTCTAAAATTCTGAAACCGTAGATCTACAAAGAGCTACATCTCCTTTGAGAATGTGATAAAAGCTATCATCACCATCTTTAAAGATGCACACATGTACAAACACACTATTCTGCCTGTACTGTAAAGGGGTTCGACGTCTTCAGGTTAAGAATACTTGCCTTGTCTAAAGAAAACATGAGATAAAGGAAACATTTGATAAAAGAAATATTTCGGAATGATGGTGAAGATCTTATTGAGTGGCTGGAATTCGTGTTTTTAATTGACATTAGGGGAAATTTGGTAAATACGGAGACTCTGGACTACTGTTTGACTTTTGCCTCTGCCAACCATTCCACTGAAAATGTTTTCACTCTAGTATCACTGACACCTTTGCTAGCGACATGGTATATCTGACTTGATTTTATGTTACTTTGATCTCTGTATATTTGATACTGTTCAGCACTGACACCACATTGTTGGTTTTCTCCCAATTCTAAGGGCAATTCAATTCTCAGTTTTGGGGGGTTTTATTATTAAGGTTTCTACCCATAATCTTAAATCTTTGAAAAACCTGAAATGCTTTAAAGATCAAAGTTTCCCTAAGGTCCAGCCTTTTCTCTTTACATAGTCAAGTCAAGAGGACCAGTGATGGAAAAATCGCATTTTAAGTTATGTGAAGGCTGATCAATGACACAACGTGGTGCTTGCCTAACCAGAGGTGCAGCAGCTGTGTGCAAGATGCAGCTGTGCAGGTGCTGAGGCAGGTCCTTGGAGCTGTTCCCGAGATCAAAAGCCCATTACCAATTCTCCAAATATGCAGGGGCTACAGAATTCAAGAAGCAGCCTGGGTGAGAGAGAGCCTCCTCATATCTTTTAGGAGCTGAATGTTGACACAACCACTGTTGTTCATCCCAGCATTAAATACTACCTGGCCCTCTGCAGAAACATCTCCCTTTCAAGGTTGTCCAGAAGGGCTGTCTGGGAAAAGGAAGAAATGAGACTGGTGCTCTGTGACTTTTACTGGGAGAGTCCAAGAATAAGTGATTAGTCATCTGTTGAATCTAAAGTTTGTCTCTATCTTCACAAACCTCTATGTATCATCAGTGTTTTGTCTTCAAACACTGACAAGAGAAAAATATACATCGGGAGAAATCAGAGAAAACTAGAAAAAAGCAATTAATAGAAATAAAAGCTAAAAGTTAATTAATTATAAAATAAAATAAAAACAGCAGTAAATAAGATAAACATTTTTACAAATACTTGTTCTTTGAAAATACCTATAGATAAATATTTTGTAAGAGCTGATTAAGGGGAAAAAAAGGAGAAAGAAAAAACTGACAGATTAGTAATTAAGAAGACAAACTCATATATAATATTTAGTGATGGAATCAGAAAGCAATAAATATCACATGCAGGTATATCTGTTTAGTATATGATGATCAAAATTTACCAATGTAGAAGGAGAAAACTAGAAAAGACCAATTTCGTAGGAGAGATTGGAAAAGTGGTATAAGATATACCATCACAAAAACCAGGGAATGTTGACTCAACCATCACAGATATTCTCTAAGATGCATATCTGAGTTCAAAAGAAAGTAAGGAAAACAGCCAGGTAATAAACCAAATGGTGCTGAGAACCAGAGAAGTAAGCTGGAGCCGAGGCTGAGCAAGTGTTGTCCACCTTGCCAACCTCAGTAAGAAAGGGGTTCCAAACACAATGACCTGGGCAGGACTGTGGATAAACCAGTGGGATTCCATAAGGTGGAGATCTGGATTGAGACCTCCACCTGAAACTGAGCACTCTAAATGAAAAGGTGAATTAGCAGGAAAAAAAAAAAGCATCTTTCAAGAAAGGGAGGAGCACAAGAAAACACTTGTATTTCAGCATGGTCCCTTGGGTAGGTTTTGTGTACTCTTTCTGTACCCCTCAAACCTTCCCCCAGAGGTTACTATTATCTTGGACTCTATGTTTATTTTTACATAAAGTTCTGCTTGGTTTTGATTAAAAAAAAAAAAAGGTATACTGAAATAATCTTCTGTGTTTGAATTTTTCACCCAATGGTGTGTTTATAAGGAAAAAAATCCTATGTTTACTGATAATCACAAGGAATAACAGACACAAGTAATTTTCAATTAATAACAGAGAGAGAGAGAAACAAAATATCCTAAACCATATATGTAATGTACCTTAAAGTCAATGCTAGGTAAAAACACTGGAATAATAAACTTCAACTTCCCTCCCCTGAATTTCCTAAACTCCCAAACCATCCCTTAAGTATTAACCTCTTTAGACAGTTAATGGAGCTCTTAATGTTAACAGCCCTGAAATGAACCTCAGGCATCACCCATTTCCCCAGTTCAGCTCTGCCCAGAAGGGCGGGCCCCTCAGTTTGAAAGCCTGGAGTAGCCAAGAGGGGTGGCTGGGGCAGAGAGGTGGGTCCCCTCCACAGGGTAAGGGGTGAAGTGTATAAAATACGGCTCTTCATAGCAGGGGGAACCAAAATGGGGCCCTGATGCCAGAGGAAAGCATACTGGCCCCCCTGGGAAAGGAGGCCACCCCCCTGCCCCCACATCCTCCTGTGGGGAGAAATCAATGGTTGGCTGACCACCCATCTTGTTCCGATTATAGAACCAAACTCGGACCAGTTCCTTCTGTAGCCGGAGCTGCCCGGCGATGCGGCTGATTTGCTGGGGTGTGGGCTTCGGGCACTGCAAGAAGAGTTTCTCCAGATAGTTTACTATGCGTCGCTCCCTGCTTTCCTGTCTTCGCTTCCGAGCCTGCTGCAGGATCATCTCTATTTTGCATACACCCATAAAGTTCTTGGTGTCCACTTCCTCCAGCCACATTTTCATCAGCAGTCCCAACTTCCACATGTTGGCGATGCTGAGCTGCTGGGCCTCAAAGCGGCAGACGGTTGTCTGGCTAAGAACCTTTCCAAAGAGAGCCCCCACGGCGAACGCCACGTCGGCCTGTGAGTACCCCAGGGCCATTCTCTTTCGCCTCAGCTCCTTGGCCAGCTGCTCCATCTCTTTCTCTATGGCTGAGACGTCCTCTGGCAGTGCCAACCTTGGGATGCACTGCAGGATGATGTAGGGCCTGGGGAAGGTGCCCTCTGAGGGGCTCGGGAACCAGGCTCCCACCTTGCCAGCTCCGACCCCGGGCGTGCAGGGTGCCATCCCGCCCCGGAATTTGTATGGCAGGGGACCCAGGGGCATCTCCCACACCTCAGGGCCTGGGCTGACCCCCTGCTGGATTCCCGGCTGGACCATCAGCATGCTCGGAGCCGCCTGGGCGGTCAACCAGACCGGAGTGTCAACCCGCACCGGCACCGGTCCTCTGGGCCCGCCCCTACCACTGCCTGGCAGTGGGGAGACGTATGAGGGCCTGGGTCCCGCCATGGGGTAAGACGGCACCGGAGCAGGGAGTCTGGTAGGAACTGATGGTCCTCGAGGCTTCGGAACAGCCGCCAGCCTTGCCCTCGAGCACCGCCCCCTAGTGGGAAGAGATGGAGGTGCAGGTGAGAGAAACTGAGGCCAGGGGTGTATTTGCGCAGGGGTGAGGAAATCTAGTAGACCTACCGGTAATCCCTTGGGTCTGCAGGATTAAACGAGTCTGGTCTATGCTTCTGGTCTATGCTTCTAACTCCCTCCATGGTATAGGTCTCTCTCTCTCTGGCTTTGTACTTTTAAGAGGTCTGGGATCTCAGTCACTGCCTCCATCCTCTCCCTGAAGGGAACCTAGGCATTTTCTAACAGCTCTTCAGAACTCCAGTATCGAATCCTTTTCCTCCACATTATCTGTTGAGGAACGACCCCTTTTGGCTTACAAATATTTGTTGAACATCTATATACCAGGTATTTCTGGGACCATTCCTAAATTCATTAACCATCCCCTCACTGCTATCATTGTGGTCACAAGCACTGCCAATAGCCTCCCCTGCACATCTTTAGTTCCTGTGCTCTAAGAAACCTAAGCATTCCTCCCTAAATTTCTTCTAGTGTCTATCAGTTAACTGTCAGCTTCCACTCCCAGCCCTCACGCTTTGTCATTGTACTCTCTCACCGGGGCTGAGTTTCTTGACTAATTTTTCATGTTTCCCCCCACCAGCCCCCCAGAGCCTTTGCTCTGCAGCCTACCTCAGCTTCCTGGTCCAGTTTCCACATACAACAGAGACTTACATGTTTCATCTTTCTCCCCCTCTGGAGACAGGTCTCAGAACAGGCCCGACCTGCTGTTCCCACTGAAGATGCTCCCTTTAATACCTGCTTCACCAACATCAGGCTCCCCTATCCCTGGCCCCTTTCCCATCAGAGACCCAAGGATCTGAGAATATTTGTCCCTCCATCATGTCCCCATCTCAAGCATCCAGTACTAGGCTTTATGTGAAGAAAGTTAAGGAAGGAGTGGGAGAAGATCTGACCTCAGGTTCAAAGCTTCCAAGGAAGAGCTTTGGGAAGGGAGAAGACAGTCACCTTGGCTGGACAATCCCAGCCTCTTACCCTTTCACTTTCTAACTGAACCATGATGTGGCTTTGCCCTATCGACATCTACTGAAATTGGCCTTCTTGAAGTTATTGCCAACCTTCCAAATGTCAAATCTGATGGCCTTTTAAAAATTCTCATCCTATTAAAATTCTCTGCAGTATCTGACAAGGCTGACTACTCTTCTTGCTCCTTCTTTTTAAATTTCCATGACATGCTGGTAAGAGCCAAATTTGTATTTTAGTCCTGACTCCTAATATCCAATTCTGTATTTCCCACTGCCCCAAATCAAATTCATTATTTGCATTCCTAAAACTGCCTCTCCTCCAGGGGTCCCTGAGTTGGTTAATGGCTTTATCACCCACTCAGTAACCCAAGCTTAGACCCAGAAACTGTTCTTGACCTTTCCCATTTCTTCCTCCCTCCCCCTCTTCCTTCTTTCCCAGCCTCATCTACCACACTCTCCCTGCTTGCATTCCATCTTGCTCAGTGAGAATATCTCACTTTGCACTAAAGATGTTACACTTTTCACGACTATTAAACCTTTATTCATGCTGGCCCTTCTGTCTGAAATGGCTTCCCTTTGCTTTTTGGTCTCATTCATTCAGGATTCTGCTCAAATGTCATCTCATTAGAGGCCTTCTCTGACTAGCCTATCTAAAATAGTAACCGTTATCACTCTCTGTTCCCCTTATTAAAGCTTTGTTTTGTGGTATTAATAGGCATCACTACCTAATATATAATTATTTGTCATATGCTTATTGTAGGTTTCTCTGCTGCAAAGAGAACAGGGACTTTGTCCAGTTCACTGCAGTGTCTATGGTGCCTACAACTGTGCCTCGTTCATAGAAGGTGCTCAGTAAACATTCCCTGAATAAATGAAGCATGCTCTATTTCCAGCCACCTTTAAGATGTAGTTTAGAAGTGGGGTGCCTGGGTGGCTCAGTTGGTTGAGCGTCCAACTTCGGCTCAAGTCATGATCTCGTGCTTGTGGGTTTGAGCCCTGCATCAGGCTCCATGCTGACAGCTCAGAGCCTGGAGCCTGCTTTGGATTCTGTGTCTCCTCTTTCTCTGCCCCTCCCCTGCCCATGCTGTGTCTCTCTTTGTCTCTCAAAAAATAAAACATTAAAAAAAATTTAAGATGCAGTTTAGAAGTGACCTGATGGTGAAACCTACTCCCGTGTAGAGTTAGTTCCTGCTTTTGTAGTGCTCCCCTTATTTGATATATGTTTTTATTATAACATTTATCAGTAATTTTTATTTTATGTCTCTCACCCTCCATCTAGAGTGTGAGGTACTTAAGGGCATGTAGGTGTTATAAAAGCCTGGAACATAATAGAACCCTGACTGATACACTGTTTAATAAGTGTTTGCTGAATGAGTGAATGAATTCTCACCTTTACAATTCTGAGAGTAAAGCACATTTAGTTCCAGAGTAACAACAAGAAACTTGACCCTCTCAGGAGCATCTCTATTCTTTCTCTCTTGTACTAGAACAAGGCCCTTAAACACGAGATTGGGGGTAGTAGTACCGTGAGACTAAATTTAACACAACACTACAGGTAACAAGGTCATAGATGTGACCTTGAAGCAATGGTAAAGGGAAAAAGAGTTGGGAAGTCAACTGCCATCTTTGTACGTGATTGTTGTCTGCATCTCAACTGTAGCCTCGGCTAGAATGTATGCTGGTAAAGAGCAAGGTCCTTGTCTGTCTAGTTCAATGCTAGATCCTCACCACCTGAAAATGTGTCTGGCACAGAGGAGGAAGCTAATCAATACCTCTTTAATGTTAAAGAAATGAATCGGTGTAGCATTAATGATGAGAAGACATCCATATTTGCTTTAAGTTAGGTTTCAAGATGACAGTGTACCAAAAATAGTTTACAAGATACAACATTTCACTTAAGAATAATTTTGCTGTTATCTTTCCAGGTATACACGCATGCTATTCCTTTTTCAAAATTACAAAGCCACCAGTGTCTGCTAAACAGAATGGAAAGTGGATCACAAAGAAGAATAAGAGAGAGCAATTATATAAATTAAAACCCACATATTGAAACCAGCCCATTTGCAGGAGAGAACCACAGAGAAAAGGTTCATTAGTTGTCTAAAAACAATAGCTGGAGAAAAATATTTTTAGTGAATTGGAAAAAAAAGTGAATTCAAGTAAATTTGAGGAAAGATTATATTAAATGAGTGAAAACATAGTAGCTAAAAACATTTCCTAAATGAAAAAGTAAAGCTATATTAACTTGATGGGTTTTAAAATTAACTTGGGTGCTTTCAATTAAGGCTTTCTCTGTACGTGGGCAGATTTCATCAGCCAACATGCCTATCTCCCGTTAATGCATGTGGGCCACCACAAATAAAAGCCCATATTCTTAAGGGAAGTCTTGACATCTCCAGAAAAGTATATTTAATATGCTAGGAAATGGAGTGATCAGGGGGAAAAAAATAACAAACAGGAGCATATTTGGTTGGAAGAGAAAACAGAGATCAGAAGAAGGCAGGTGATGGGTATGCCCAAGACAACCAGCAATGCTTGGGCTGGGGCGCTTGAAAGGCTAATCCATCACCTTCAACAAATACAGAGACCTCTTAGTGAGTGATTAGATTACAATGTACGAAGCGGGCCAGTCTTATCCATAGGGAATTACAAAGTAAGGATAAGAAACACATGGTCCCAGGCTCCTGTGTATTTATAATCTAAATGGGGAAGAAGAAAAACTGTCAGGAGAACAGGACAGCTACATTTGCTCAAAGAGAAGTTAACCATTTTCTATTATTAGGATCTTGGGAGTTAAGAGAAGTTGGTTTTTAAGCAGAAATGCACAAAGCACCAGGATTTGTATTATTAGGCTCTCCGTAAGTATTCTCTATTCTAAGACAGCAAAACTGGCTGCCAAGATCCACTAATGGTAAGAAGCAGGAAATTGTGGAGGCAAAGTTAATAATAAACATTCTTATAGGGCTTGCTTCAAGTTTCATCCCTTTGGGAAGTTTTGCCCATACACTGGGGACCACAGTGGTCTCCCTTGGCCCCAAACTTACTGCATTTCCACTTAGATAAATCGGCAGCCTTAAAAGTTAGCTGGAGTTTCATGTCTTACCTCCCCACCTAGGAGATATGATATCTCCTATGGACATTATAGACACCATTCTTTTTGTACTTATGGGCCAAAGCATGTGCTAATGCATGAGCTATCCACAGTGTTCTCAGTATGGTATGTGCATAGACACCTGGATGTGAAGGAGATCCGGCTTTCACTCACACTATCCTGTTGATCAGTTATCTTATTGGCTAGGAAGGTGATCTTCGCTTCCTCATCTCTCCAAATAACACCTCTCCCAAAGCTGCTCATGCTCCAGACAGAGGAGAGGGCTTTGTTCAAGAATATATGAGAAACGTCATTTCTCTAGCAGAGGAACAAAACCAAAACAAAACAAACATTTTGAATGTAATTAAATCAACAGAGTAGACTGGGAGAACTAAGAATGATGAACAAATCAGGCAGAGAGGGTAAGGCAGATTGGATGGTGCTATTTTCAGAGTTTCCTCCACTCGGCAGGTTTCCTAATAACCTAGCACTGACCATGCATCAGGGTGTAAAGGTACTGTTCACCTGAAGGGCAGGTGTAGGTCCCCAAGAACCACATTAGTCAAGGAGCAGGACAAAAGGCAAAGGTAGGAGACAAGATCCAGGCACTTGGAGGTTTGTTTCTCTCTGGGTCTAGGAAGTAAAGTCAGGCATCCAGGAAAACTGTGGCAACTGAGGATAGTAAGGAAATATGCCTCGCAACTTCCAGTGAGAGTCAACACCACACATTACAACAATTTAGTTCATTGAAAACTACCTCAAAATACATGGAAATGATTAAACCGTTAAACCTTTGTGTGGATTTTTAAGTAAAAAAGTGCATTAAGACAAAGTGAGGCATCAAAGACAAATTAAGCAATTAAGACATAAGTGTACCTGCAGGTAAAGTGCACAGAATAATACTGAAGTTGTGAGGCACCTGAGTGGCTTAGTCAATTTTGCGTCTGGCTCAGGTCATGATTTCACCGTTTGTGGGAGCCCCGCATTAGGCTCTGTGCTGACAGCTCAGAGCCTGGAGTTTGCTTTGGATTCTCTCTCTCTCTCTCTCTCTCTCTCTCTGCCCCTCCCCTGCTTGTACTCTCTCTCTGTCTCTCAAAAATAAATAAACGTTAAAAAATAAAAATGTTAAAAAAGAAATAAATGTGTAAAATAGATTAATAGCACTGTTCGGCACAGGAGAGAGTAGAAGACAAGAACAGGGCGAAAGGACAGCTACTGATGAATAACAGTATTGCCAAACGCTTTACTCATAAAATATGTAGAGAAAAACTAGAATGTAGTAGGACTACCGACATAGAATCTCTTCATTATCTTACTTTCAGATTCAGATTATGAAGGGCTTTTTTTTCGTTGTTGTTACTTCTTTTTGTTATTAAAAAAAAATGACTCTGCTGTGATATAATTGCTGCTTAGAAGTAAAAGTTCATGACACAGATGTAAAACAACCACATAGCCAGAGGCTACAAAGTGGTTTTGCGTATATGGGGAAAAATCCTTCCATTATATTTTGTAGAGCTGCAGTGTTCATGAACTATGAACTTCCTGTGCTATAAAATAATATTAAATATAAAAACTCTACAGCCTTCACCAGAAGCCTCAAAGAATTTTAAATGTCTATCTATATAAGGCAGGAAGAGCAACTGAGCTGAGCAGGGCTGAGTTGAAAGGCACTCTGGTGATGAGTCAGGTATATTCACAGATAGTCACAGATAGATAAAGTGTAAAGGTTCTTGTTATATCAAGTGGGATTTAAACAAACTTTTTAGCTGAGTTTGCCCTTGTTACACAAGAAAAGCTTTAAGGATGTTCTTGCATTGATTAGTCTAGTCACTGTTCTTCTGCATTCAAATTTGTACTCTCCTTACACTGTAGAGCAAGAGATACACAACTTGTTTAATGAAAAATATTCCATTATATTGAGTAGTAAAATATACCTAACAGAAATGACAACTTATGACCAATGAAACCAGTAATTCAGGAGGTGACATGGCCTCAGAGAAGTAAATGAGAAGTAGGAGATGTTTATAGGAGATAATTCTTTTAGGCACTGTATTTTTTTTTTTTTTTGTTAAAGAAATTCCAAAGTAATTGATCTTGGTGCCATTACCATCGCAATATTTGGAGTCTCTGAATTTCCCTGGAATCTCCTTAGGAAACTATGAGCTAAAGCAGACCTAACAGAGACACTTATATCTTTTCTGGAAAAATGAACACTTACATTCAGTAACATGAAATGCAATAACAACCACGGAAAAGAGGTAGTACCAGACTTAAAATTTTAAGTTCCAACACAGTAACTCTATCTAAATATATAAATTAAAAACTCCTTTTAGCATTTTAAACCCAACAAAGTCCCTGGTTTCAGACAGTGAGGTAGTAAGTCAAGTTATTACCTGAATCCTCCTCAAAGTCACCTCACTATGATTCCAAAGGTCTTAAAGAGAACCAACTAGGCTATCAACGTTTCTTCTGAGCAGAACACTCATGCCCAAACCCACATTTATTTCTCTAGAGTTCACTGCAGCTCTCAGTAGCCTGTTCTCCATTCTAGGTGTGTGCACATAACATCAGGCAGATGAAGGTTTCACCTTCTGAAAGCCTCAGAACTCTAGGAAGCAATTATGTCAAAGCAGCTATGTGTGAATGGAGAACTGAAAGCAAGATTTCAATTATCATTATGTATTTAATGAAAATTTAACGGTTTTTTGGAATGTCCAACTCTACATTCACATGGCTCCAGAAGTATAAAAAGGTATATAGTGAAAATGCACAGCATTTATTTTTAATTTTTATTTTGTTGCCAATCATGGCATCATTTCCAAGTGTTAACTTGGTTAACTTCCAGCTAGAATTTTACATTTTGCTTACACAGAATTTCTTGTAATAATTTAAATTCAAGAAAGACATTTGTCTTCTATGATTGACAGGAATGTAGATGAAACATAAGGAAGAAACCAATGAATTTAAAGAAGTTTCTCACAGGGATATGTTCTAGGGCAGGTGTCATTCTGAAAGAAAAACAATTTATTAAAGAACCAAGCGTCTTTCAGGGAGTGTGGAAGAACAGGACATTAGCAAGAAGAATGAAAGGGAAAAGCGTCAGTGTGTAATCTTAGTAGATTAAGGACAATGAAGAAATGAGGTTGAATACTAAAGAACAGGCAAACTGAGGATAAATACTGTATTTCAATAGAAGATGCATGGGGAGGCTCTAAGAGTTAACGCTGTGAAAAGACATGACTGGAATCAGGACTTAGTCTAGAAAATACAAAGATATAAGCAGGAGAGAAATGACAAATTTTTTAATTCTCAATATTGAGAAAAACTGAACAATTTCTCTAAAACTGTAGAACTTGACTTGCTGGATAAACCAATTTCTAATAATAATAACTATAGGAAGTCCTTGCTCTGCACAGTATAAAATGACTATAAAAAATGACCATGTAAGTTGAAACCATGCACAGTTATCATGACAATCAATGGGAAAAACTATGGCTGTTCCATGACCTTAAATTTTTTTTTTTTTTTGTCAAAACATAAAAATCCACCTGTGGCCAGCAAAAAGCGAGTAGGGGAATTAAAAAAAAATGGTAAAAACAACTGTATTTAGTACACTGTAATTTAAAACATTAGAAACAGAGGCACCTGGGTGGCTCAGTCAGTTAAGCGTCTGACCTCAGCTTAGGTCATGATCTTGCGGTACGTGAGTTAGGGCCCCCGCATCAGGCTCTGTGCTGACAGTGCAGAGGATGGAGCCTGCTTTGGATTCTGTGTCCCCTCCTCTACTTGTGCTCTGTCTCGCTCTCTCAAAAATAAATAAATGTTAAAAAGAATTTAAAACATTAGAAACACTGAGAATGAAAATGTTCTATTTCTTGGTAAAAAACTTACCAAAGTTGTTTGAACAGTGGTTGCCTTCTCCTCATAGAACTTATGATAGAGTTCAAGCAAATCTTTTCTACGCCTTGGCTAATTTTCATACTCTTAAGTTTGGATCAGCTTCCAGCATTTTATCCTTCGCACTTCCAATGTCGTGAAATACCTCTGAGCATTCACTTCACGTGGAGTGTTTTTTGCTAGCGTCACTCTCTCCGGGACATCTTCATCTTTTTCGTCACAAACACTTTACAGTTTTACTTCCTGCATTCCATTTCTTTGCTGCACTTTCATCTTTGTTGGCCAGGTCTCTTTTGGCCATCTATTTTTATAAAGTGGAAGATAGTGCTATCTGTGCATAAACTGAATAACAGATATGCAGTGGCCAGTGAAAAATTAGAAAGAAGTGATGTGACTGGCTGCTGATCACGATGTGCTTCTGTTATTTACATAGAGATTTGTACTGAATGCAATTATTCACAGTTAATACATTGGGGTAACTGAAATGTGAACCTTGTTTTTGTGTGTGTGTGTATGGGGGGGGAATTTGGCGTTATTTAACTAAAGTATGGTAACTGAAATTTGGGTATTTGGGACCATGCAAAGTGAAGAATGACTACATTTACTGAGCCTCAACTATATGCCAGGAATTTTAACAGTCCTATATGGATGGTTTCACTTAATTCTGACCATAACCTGATGAGATGGTACTAGTGTTATCCCTATTTTATAGGCAGTGTGATTATAAATCTTCATCTGATCATGTTATACAATTAATTCTCCTACATATTTGGGAGAATACAAATTACCCACAGTCATGACAAATCCAAAGCTTTTACTCATAAGTGGTGACTTACTACCATTAAAGAGTTTGAAATGACAAGTAATATATTCATTTGAAACAGGTATCTGAAGCAAAAAGTCAGGGTCTCACAATAGCATTGAAGGAAGGTGGACAGTTTCAGAAGATGCGCTAACTCTTACGTGGCAGTGGGGTACCAGTCAATAAAGGAGGATGTCAGGGAACTAAGAATTACTCTTGGGTCCTGAAGGAGTTTACCATATGTCCTTAACTTTCCTCCCCACTCCATATATTTCAATAACACTCTCTATTTAGGAACAAAAAGAATCTTTGCAATAAACAGAAGACTTTTTGCTAGGAGACCACAAACTCCTTGAGGGGCAAGAGGTACATCTAGCAATCTTTACACTGTTAGAGACTAGACTAGTGCCTAGTACATATTAAGTGCTCAATAAATCTTTATGGAATTAAGGAACACATATTTACAGTTAGTTTCTTGCCTCAAAACAACCAAGAATAACTCAAGTTTGTGGAAAGATAGGAAGTTAGGCTCTAATCTTAGGGGAAACTAATTAATTAGAAATTATTAATTGGTAAAAATAACTAAATTTGGGTTTTCTGAAATTTGGGCTTTGCCACATATGTTGATTTTATATGCTTGATGTTATTTCTGAAGAAAAGCAAAACGAAGTAACTCTGAGAGACTGTTCTTCCATATTGGTGCTGCAAAAATTGGAACTACAAAGGTTATAGAAGACTGTACTTTCACTATAAAATTCAAACTGCATATCATCTAATTCCACAAGTAGCTTTCCCACCATTTCTCACTAATGTTTCTCAAATATTGGTTATGTTTATTTTTTAAATTTTTTTTAAAGTTTATTTATTTTTGAGAGACAGAGGGAGACAGAGCACAGAGGAGGGGCAGAGAGAGAGGGAGACACAGAATCCAAAGCAGGCTCCGGGTTCTGAGTTGTCAGCGCACAGCCCAACATGGGGCTCGAACTCATGAACCATGAGATCATGCCCTGAGCTGAAGTCAGATGCTTACCTGACTGAGCCACCCAGGTGCCCCAAATATTGGTTATATTTAATCACTTGTATTTGTGGCCTTAAGTCAACCATCTCTTTTTCAAAGCTTAATCATTTTCTTTGTGGAAACTAAGCAGGAAAGGTATGGCTACTTTGCCACATAAATTAAAATGGGAAGAAACACTAAAATTTTTTGAAGGCAATTTATTAAAAGGAAATAAAAGTAAAAATCTGAAATAATTTGTATTTGCTTTCCAAACATACCTCAAGTATTTGCTAAAACTAGAAGAATCTCTAAGCCAATACTGAATTTAGTCGATTATTAGCAATTTTTAATTTAAGGTCTCTTACAAGAGTCTCATTTATAGAGATCTTTGCTATACAAAGCTTAAAATGATGTTTATGTTTCTTTGCCCAAATTTTCAACAAGTAACTTGTAAGTATTTTAGAAATTAAGAAGTTATGTAATACAACTGAATTCTGTCAAGGATTGTGTCATGAGATTATTCAAAATATCTATACAAGGGGCGCCTGGGTGGCGCAGTCGGTTAAGCGTCCGACTTCAGCCAGGTCACGATCTCGCGGTCCGTGAGTTCGAGCCCCGCGTCAGGCTCTGGGCTGATGGCTCGGAGCCTGGAGCCTGTTTCCGATTCTGTGTCTCCCTCTCTCTCTGCCCCTCCCCCGTTCATGCTCTGTCTCTCTCTGTCCCAAAAATAAATAAAAAACGTTGAAAAAAAAAATTTCAAAATATCTATACACTAGCTGGCATAAAATTTCTTTATTTATTGGCATAACATATTGAATACTTGGGGGTGAGATCCGTATGAGTGAAGGGATATTAATAAACAATATGGACAGAAATTCCATACCAATTCTCAAGGAATATTTAGACATCATGTATCTGTTAAATCAATTCTAGTGCCTAAAAACTGAACTCACTCATCAAATTATCTCTCAAAATTTATCATTAAATAGAACTATTTTCCTCTAAAAAAGGGCTATCTTTTTAAAAATATGATGAAACAAAAACTTAAAAAAATACTATGACTTCTTTTAAAGTACTGATAACTAACTTAGAACATCTTGGCATTTTATACACGGAAAATATCTGGCCTGCCTATGGTACCTAATATTCACTTTGAATTTTCATCTTGGTACTAATGAATTTATATTTTAGATGTTTCTGATCACTTTTAGAAAGCAATACAGTTTTTCTGAAGAGTTCTGTGTTCCGGGTAATTTTGTCAGCAGGTTTGTCACTGGTGACTTGATGTCCGTCTCTGACCAGACACACAGAGCGGGCAGGGTGGGTGCAGATGGAAGCAGACACAGAATGTGTGGCTAAGGGCAGAGACCTTGTGGCTTGAGGGAGGCACAAAGTGCACAAAGAGGAGTGACGGGCCGTGGACCCAGGCAAACCACACAGGTCAGGCAGGGAGGGGCGGGCAGAGACAGTGGGCTGGGGGAGATGTGATGCCACAGGCTGCAGACAGAGACTCTAGGTGGGGGGACTGAAGCCAGGGAGACACAGAAGCCAAAACCTGTAAGGAAAGAATCAGACAGAGACTAAGCCAGATGAGAGACAGAGAGTCAGAGGTCAGAATACAGACACAGAGGGAACCATCAAGAGCAGTGACCCAGACCGAAGTGACAGAGGGAAGGAGAAACAGAGGACAAGTGAAGCACAGACAGCCATGGGAAGGGAGAGCAATACTTAATATACAGTAAGAAGGGTGAACATTTCTGTCTTAGGTACTACTGGCACTGACTTACTTTTCCAACAATCAGGGACACAGCATTAAGAGCCATGAGACAGTGCTATCGGGACAGTAAATGTAATCGCTCTTACAAATTAACTCATAATGTATAATTTTCAAGTACAAATACAAATTCATATTATTTG
This sequence comes from Neofelis nebulosa, assembly GCF_028018385.1. Taxonomy (NCBI): domain Eukaryota; kingdom Metazoa; phylum Chordata; class Mammalia; order Carnivora; family Felidae; genus Neofelis; species Neofelis nebulosa. The sequence goes on along the minus strand of NC_080782.1, from coordinate 84,157,051 downwards.
GTTATTTATCCTAAAGCATTCCAAAAATAGTTTAATTTTTTTTTTTATCTTTAAAAGGAAGAGTTAGCTCAGTAAAAGGAGAGTTGTCACCTTTACTGCCAAATTCTTTGAAGGATTTCTCGCAAATTGGTTCAGAAAGCTGTAAAAAACATGGTGGCTATTTTTAATTTTTTTTTAAGTGAGATTTTTTGAAGTGCAACTAGTTATATTCTCTGTGATTACTGGAAAACTGAATGAATAAAAAGCAGAGGAAAATATTGGATCTGATTAAGTATATATAATCAGGGAAAATACTAGTGATCTACATAAATATCATATATTTAGATAGGTTATTCTAAATGATTCTCTAATCAGTTATTTCCCCAGAATTCCTGATGCTAGCTAATTATAATGAATGATTCACTGAAAACACAAGAATTTCTGGTGGTCAACTTTTAGAATACTCATCCCTTACATTAACTAATAATTATAAGGTAGCATAGAACAATGAATAGGGAAACTAACTGATGAATAACAGCTACAAGGCCAATTCTACAGTAATGAACAAAAACTGCCTGAAAAGTGCTATTTAGTTAATGAAAACATCACTTAAAAGGATTAGAATGTATATCCTTTGAATGGGAAGAGGAATGCTACAGTTCTTGAGCAGTACACATAGTCAAATAGTGGTACAATATCATAGATGAGAATATGCCTTGAATTTTAAGTTCTGTTTACAAGGCAAGTATAGATTTTCAATTACCTAATTAATTTGAGCTGTGTCTAAAAACATATTAGACAACTCAACTTGTCTACACATTCTGAATGACACCACATCTAGAAGCAATTACTGTTGATTTTTCATTGCTATCTTTAGAAGCAAGTGATTATTCACTAACAAAGAAGAGATACAACTCTTTCATGTCATTTCCTAAAGATATGTTTTCAGCTGTAAACTGAAGTAAATATTTAGCAAATATTCAGTAAGTTCAGTCACTGTAAAGAGTTAATCTGGACTATTTAAGCAAAGTAAAATTAGGGTTATGTTAGGAGGTTTTCTACAATTCAAATATACCTAGAAATTACTAATTTTCCACTTTCAGTTCTGGAGGAGGAATGGGGCTTGACAGGCATGTGTCATCAACAGCCTCCTTCTACATCCAGAACCAAGATGAGGTCATCTAAATATAGTAAGTTTTCAAGTTTAATTCTTAACCCCTAAGACATCTACTATAGTTCTTTTTCCTTTTTCTTTTTTTTAATATTTATGCTATTATCTTTCCAATTTTGAGGTGCCCTGATTTATATCAAGTGTTCTAGATAAAATGAAATATTAGAGAAAGGCCTGTCTCAAGCTATGACAGACAAGGACAAGGAAAAATGAGATGGATACAAGTTCTGGGAGGAAATAAGTTGACAGGCATCACATCTCTAGACTACACAGCTTTAGTGAATCTAGCTTCAGGTATTTCCTTCACAGTAGGTGGAAAAATGAAGCTGTGAGGAGGCAGAGCCTGCCATACTTGTGAACCTGGTGCAGAGTGACCCCAGGTGTGTCAAAATACTGATCCTTTTACCCTGCAGGTCTCCTGGAAGTGGCTCTGTCCCTTCACCCCTGAGCATAAGCAACCTTGCCTGTGAAAACCAGGGCACCATATAAATGTTACACTTTTCTATATGTGTAGCTCAAGGAAGAGTGGAGTACCTTAATAACTTGCTCATTCCTATGCTTTATGGTTACCAGAAATCTTAGAGAACTCATAAAATAGATCTGATGAGAAGTTGAGGTTTTCAAGGACCCAGAACAAGAGAATGCTGGGAGGGAATAAGGGTATAGAATTTTGAGCTCAGTAGGTAGCCTGGAATTTAGGAAGGATCTCTAAAGTCAGATGGGCAAGTACTGTCTTTATCAGTGGGAAGTGGCTGGAGAGCAGGACTAGAAGGAATGTCCCAGAAATGTCATCTTCTCAGTGAGGCCTTCTCTGGCCTCCACCTCCACATGCTTCAAGTCCTCTCTTCCTGCTTCATATTTCTCCTACCAATTACCACTATCTAGCATGCTACATGTTTTCCTCATTTACCTTGTTTACTATTTGTCTCCCCTACTAGAATGCAAGCTCTGTAAGGGACCTTTATTTGTTGTAATTCATTGCTACCCCCTTGGCACCGGGAACAATGTCTAGACTGCAGTAAATGTTTGCTGAATGAAGGTGTGCCGACTGAACACACACACCCAGAGAGGCACGTAGGGAGCACAGTTGCTTTCATCCTGTATTTTCTATCTTTCTGTGACTCTGGTTTCTGTGAAATATTTTGTGACCCTTATCAGTGTCACAGAGCACAAACGAAAATATGAACAACTAAGTTATTTGTTGTTTAAGATTAGAATTAGAGACGGGAAAGGAAGGGACAATATGTCTGCAAATGCTTTTTCATTCCCATATGATTAAAATAATAATAGTTTTAAAATGATAGCCTTAAATTCTAAAATGACGAATGAGAATATACAGTACCACATTAGGTTTTTATAGGGCTTTCTTTCTGATGAACTCAAAATGTCCCTCCGGATACTACACAAATTATTCTCACAACATTTCTACAAGATAAGTGAGGTGGATACTTGCTGTTGCCATTTTGTAACAGACATACAAACAACGAGAATGTGGGCTATACAATAAACGATAAACACAGGTCCTACTAACCTGTTATGTAATTTCTTGAATAACAGTGTTTTTAACTGGCTGATTTTACTAGTAGGAAACACCATTAATAGGGGTGGGGCAAATAGTCCGTTGACAGATATTCAAGACCCTTCAAATATTCACCATTCCCTATATGATAAGTGAAAAGTCAGACTTCATTTTAAGTATAAGGTACAACACTGCCAACTTCTAAGTGTGGAGTTGTCAAGTGTAATATTTGTTTTCAAAAGAAAAATAAAAACAGCATGACTGTACTGATAATAATGACCATGGATGTGTTAAATACAACTTAAAAATTTTATTGTACCTGTTTTTAAAATACATATATATTCACAGATAAATAACAGTGATAAAATGAATCTATTATGAACAACAGATCTATTTTTTTGTAAAGGGAAACATTCAGCAATGAAGGAAAAATAGTCTTAAATGAGTATGTATTTTTACAGGCAATTTCACTGTGATGACCACAGACTTTAGTCAAACAATAAAAACAATATCGCTTAAGAAAAACTTTATAAGTTAGAAAGATGGGGGAAAAAAAGACTTCACTAAATTGAATGCAGAGTCTAGATATCCATTATTAACTTGGGCTTGGAGAATTTTAGGTGTTTCCAAGATACAGCAACAAGCTTTGGTTATTTCCATTTGAACTTCCTGCCATCCCTCAAGTGCCATCACCTCAATCAAGTAGGCCATAGAATAGTTTCATCCTCTCTTGCCCTTAACTGATTTCCTCCTCCAGCTCCTCTATATTTTGGTAATGTTTTCATTATCCCAGTTACTTCTCATTCTAGCTTATTGTTGTCTTCTCCCTCTCACTGAGCCTCCATATGCAATCTATTTGCCAACAGGGAGTGCAGATTCTTCCCGAGTCATATTTGTCATCTCTCTCCTTTCCTGTCTATTCCAATTGCCACCAATCCAGTTCACCCCATCTGCCTCTACTAGCTTTATCGTCATGGCCGGCTGAGTCTGCTGCCTCCAGGTTCGTGCTTCTCTCTTTTATCCATTTATTAAATTAATCTTCTTCAAAATCCCATTTTGATCATGTCATACCTCTTGTTCAACATTTTTAAAGAACTATTTGAGAGAAATCACTGATTTTGATCGAAAAACTGTTCAGTTTTTATAAGTACGTGTGGAAAATGCTGGGGGTTTGGCCCTCTTTTCTCATGATGCCAGTTTCAAAGGGAGGAATCTACCACTAGCAGAGGTCCAGGAAACAGTTCTTTTTAATTTTCTTTTTTTATTTTGGGGGGAGAAAAGATAGTCATGATAAGCTATTGTTTACTGCTATGTCCCCAACTTCCAGAATAGTACCTGGAATATAATAAGTGAGAAAAACATTTGAGGAATAGATAGATATATGCTGGGGAGTGAACATGAAATCTCCTTCTGATTTAAGCCAAATTTTTTGGAATAAAAACCCAAAGGGAATAGAAAAGTTACAGGGAGCACCAAATTCTGTCCTAAGAAAAATAAGAGCTACATAGTGAGAAGACTTAGTGATCAAATGATATAGTGTGCAAATGTGATAAAGAAGAAACTTAACATCTTTTCTCTGATACATTGTACAGCAAAGTCTAATGAGGCAGTCAGGGAACAAGGCTAGGAATGAATTATCTTCAATGAACTTTTTACTGCCTTTTTAGAAAGCTGCTCTTAAATCCTAAGATATCAGAGCAGGATGAGCCTTATAAGGCTTTAGCCCCCAAAAAGCTTCTGGTGGTTTCTACATAGGCTTGAGCAGTCGCCAGAGGTGCAGTTTAAATCTGTTGTATAAATTACTTACTCCTGCAGAATAATTAACCCCAAAACTGGGCAGCTTAAAATGATACACATTGAGCACACACAGCTTCTGTGGGTTAGGAATCTGAGTGTGGCTTAGCTGAGTAGCTGGCATAGGGTCTCACCGTAATCAAAGAGTTGGGTGTATCTCAAGGCTGATCTGTGAGGGAATCCTTTGCCAAGGTCACACACCTGGCTGAGGGCAGGCCTCAGGTACTCACTGACTCCTGGCCAGAGCCACCAATTCTTTGCCACATGGGCCTCTGCACAGAGCAACTCACAATACAGCAGTTGGCTTCCATCAGAGAGATCCAAGTCAGAGGACAAGAACGAGCCTTAGCTCCACCCACATTCACTGGTCTTACCATATTCTCTGTTATCCCTTAAGCAGCAGGCTTCATAAAATGGTGACTAGGTTACAGTGCCTGTTAGGTGACAACACCTCGTGGGGCTGAGAATACATTGGTATTCTAGGGTGTGGTACATACCCTAAATCAGCATTTAATTCATGTGATAATTCTCCCAGATCTGGGAATGAAGGGATGGAAATGGGACTGGTTTCTCTTGTTATTACCCTCAGTGACCTACTAACAAAACTGTGTCTTCTCATTTCTATGATTTCAGGCTCTGCTGATCTAAAGGTCTTAGTTCCACAGAGAGGAATGCTTCTATTGAGTGACACAACAATGATTCCATTGAACTGGAAGCTGAGACTGTCATCTTGCCACTATGGGCTCCTTACACCACTGAATTAAGAAGGAATGGAAGAGTATTACTATATTGGCTGGGGTGATTGATCCTGATTACTAAGGGATAACCGAGTTGCTACTACACAATGGGGATAAAGAGGAGTGTGTCTGCAATACAGCAAACCATCTAGGACACCCGTTAGTATTTCCTGTGATGAATGTCAACAGAAATCTACAACCATCTAATTCAGGCAGGATACCTAATGGCCCGGCTGTTTCCAATGAAGGTATGGGTCAGCCGACCAGGCAAGGAACCATGACCAGTTGAGGTGCTTGTTAAGAACAAAGGGAACGTGGAATGAAGGTAGTTTTAAATACCAGCTATAGCTACAAGGCCAGTTACAAAAATGAGGAATGTAATAACTATGGGTATTTCTTTCTTATTTCGATTTGAACACACACATATTAAACATTTTTGTTTTCCTCTCTTATTTCTTTATCATTTCATGTAAGATGTGTCAGCATAATTAGCTTTTTCTCTCAGTATTTAAACTACAGGATACAAAAGGTAAGAAGAATGGACATCAGCCAAGGACAATAAAAGGACTTTGTATCCTTTCCTGAGGAAAGGGGTTGTGTGTTTTCGTTTGTACATGGGATAGTCGGATCACATCAGATGCAAGCATGACTTTGTTAATGTCTACAATTATTTGCAGATTAAGTTTGGTTTAAGAAGATGTGGATAACTGCCAAGGTGACAAGGGGTGAACTGTGGAGGCTCTGTAATGTGTCAGTTTGGCTACACTGAACTATGTTTCCCAGAACTATGTTTCAAATTGTGTGTTTCTGGTTAGGATGCTACAGAAAGGAAATTTCTGTGGGACGTTTGGAGGGCTGAAGTCAAGCGGCAGCCATTTCTAGCTCATGCGTGTTGTAGTTCATCTGCTAGCTCAAGCACAGGCATGAGTGGCCAGAAGTACACCTGTTCCACCCTCAATGAATTCCCCTTCAGCATCCCTGATGCCTGGGCCAGGTGTGTGTGTGTGTGGGTAGGACACTGCCTTCTATAGGACACCCACACCACCAAGGACAGAAGCAAAAAGAACTAACATGAGCTTAAGTCCATCCTCATGGGCTCCAGTTCATGCTTATGGGGGTCTCATTCTTGCTCTCCATCACTTTACATCCATCTCCCTTTCATAAATGTCTGCTCTGTGGTCTCAAGCTCCAGCATGGATGCAAAGTCGACATTCTTACAGAGCTTAACCAGCTCTGGTCAAATCCCAGGTCAAATCCTTTTAACAAATCCTTTACTATATATAGTCAATCCTCATTATTTGTGGATTCCACATTCGTGAATTCACCTACTTACTAAAATTTATTTAAAACCCCCAAATTGATGCTCATGTGCAGAGTGGTGAAAAATGTGAGTTGCCTAGCTTGCATTCCTAACTAAGGTCAAATAAGGCCATGCTTAACTTTCTGGTTTCAGTTCTCTTGTTTCAGTGTCCTTTTCACAGACTATTTAGTGCCATGTTTTTCACATTTTGTGCTTTTTTTTTTTTTTTTTTGGCGATTTCACTGGCTGAAATGGCCTCCAAGGATAGCACTGAAGTATTGTCTAGTGTTCCTAACCACTAAGCCCTGGTGTTCCTAAGAAGACCGTGATGTGTCTTATGGAGAAAATTAATGTGTTAGATAAGCTGCATTCAGGTATGAGTTACAGTGTTGATGGCTGTGAGTTCAACGTTAGAGAACTCAACAATATTTATTAAATAAGGTGTCTTTAAATAGAAACATTCATAAAGCAAGGTTATACATTGGTTGGTTAATAAAAATGTTGTGGCCAGAAGCTTGTAGGAACCTAATCTTGTATTTCCCCAGGATTCACTAATTCAGCATTCTCAACGACTTTATAGAACATAACTACTGATAATAAAGAAAATTATATAATATCATACATGTATGTGAATGTATTATATATACTATAATATATAACATATACACTGTATAATATATATAAATACACACATATACATATTATATAGATATATTGTAGCATATATATCTCCTATCTGTTTCTCTGATTGAACCTTGACTGACAGACCTGGAAAGTTTATCTATGACAGTGAGGCTGAGTTCAGGTTTAGGTATTTGTGATAGTGAAATACAGTGGTAATAATTTTTTACATAATAGTTCTTTACCTAATGTTTGAACTGTTCTCCAAATTATTTCCTTCAATTATGTAAACATGTCTGCAACTCTAAGTGCTTAGTGATTAACTGTTCACTATGACTGTCCTATGGAGTCATTTGTGTTCAAAACTTCTGCTCGTTCTCTGACATCTCTGGCCAAAGCAAGCCCATTTTTGTTCTGCAGCCATAACCAGATACCACTGCTCATTTTGTGTTTACCGTCCAAACTGGTTGGGAATTGTGAAAGCCAAAACCAGAAAGCAACAAAAAATATCATCACTCCTCTTATCTAGACATGACAGACTAACGTACAAACTCTGCTGGCTGGAGATCAATTCCATCCTTAAACTGTCTTCCTAAGCTCACCTGCTTCCTGAGGTACCTCACCCTCTACCTCTTCCAGTAGGCAGGCCCATGTTGCCTTTGTTTCCTGTGAACATTTTCAGATCCATTCCAGCCCTTATTCCTTACACTGCTCTGTTCCCTTTGCCTAGAATATCATCCTGATGTCTTTCTATAATCCACATCCTACCTATTACACGAGGTCCAGCTAAAATATTCTGCATGAAAAATTTTTCTAAAGGTCACAGCAGTCTCTCTTCTCTGAACTCACAGCCTTGACTGCCTGTTCCATCACTGACTTGGTACTCAATCCAAGGCAAATATTCTGAGATCCTGATTAGCTACCAGTCCCTGTCTTAATCAACTTTTTATTTATGTACATCCTGTCTCCCTAAGCTTCAGCGGCAACTGTCTATATTACTTGCAAATTGCTTCACCTATTCATCTTTACTAGGTTTGTTAGTAAGCATTTTCAGCCACTTAACAAATTTCTGGTAGTAGATCAGACCGATGCCGTATGTTACCAATAATTCATTCAAAGATACGAGGCAGAACAACATGCTTAATTCGCAAAATAGAATTCCACATTTCATTAGCATATTTTTCACCCTAAAAAAAACCCCACACATTTCTCATCAAACACATACCTGCTGAGACTCGAGGACAATCGGGCAGCATGGACTCCACTGATGTGTCTAATGGTTCTGAGCTAGAGACCCAATTACAACAATTCTGCAATGCAATAGAGACAATTTTCCGTTGAAACATTTTTTAAACCAAGACCAACTTTTCTGGCTGCAGAGATAAATTTATCCTATATAATCAACCTCTAGAAGTATATCCAATTTCTTTTCCATGCATTATAAAAACAAATTCTTATATAAACAGTCAGTATTATTCATGACCAATGTGGCTGTGGAAAAAAGTTTATCTTCTACAATTCAGCAAATTATCTGTTCTGATAAGAAGACATGTAAGCTTCTGTGAATGATGATGGAATACATTTATAACAAAAGGCTAAGATTATAATTAAGGAAAACTGAAAAGGATGTCCATTTTTAACTTTTAGATGGAAATAAATATTAACTTGATCATATGAAAGAATAGCTTCATTTTTGAACTATAGTCTTTGTCTCTGTAATACTACAAGAAATAAATTTTGCATTTACTCCTTAAAATTTGGCTTATATAAATATACTGTAATTTTTTACTTCAACCTGGGTTCAATGAAGGCTGTATCAAATGGTTCAAAAGAAATACAACCTAGTGAATTGAAGCTGTGTGGTTGAGGACACAAAGCCTTCAATATTAAAACCAATCTTTAAGATAATGATGACTTACCATTCAGACAAATGAAATAAAAACAATGTATATTCCTTCTATACATTTTGATTCTGTATTTAAAGTCTGGCTTAAAAAAATGTGATTAGCCTCATATGGCTTTTAAAAAATTTCTAACACACACACACACACACACACACACACTGAATTTCCAGACAGATTTTATTTTAAAAGAAATCATCCTATCAATCATGTTGGAAAAATCGCTTATTGCTATTCTGGTAAACAAGCATGTATTGTATATTTTTAGATGCTTGCTGCCCTGGTTGTGCACCATGGAATCCGTCCTCACTGTGGAAAGATCCTTGACTGGTAGATCAAGTGTCTTATTGTATTTCCTTAATTCATTCTGTCTGGAAGAAGATGTCAGCTGTGTTGCAGTGAGGAGAGAATTTCAAAGGCCCCAGTCCCCACCAATAAAGGCCGAGGAATGGCTTTTGAATAGATTTGTCAAGGCAACCCTACTGTTCTGGGACCAGGGAGAGCAGGAATAACATAAAGGAAGGGTTGCTGTATGAGATTAGAAAGTGAAGTTCACAAAGCATGGCAGATTTTTGTAAGAAACAGTAGATCAATGAAACTATTGAACTGTGTGGAAAAAAAAAAAAACCATGAAAACAAACACAACATCTAGTAATGTTCTTAAATGCTTTCTCTCTTTTTATATTTAAAATGGATAAAATATTAGTATTTTATGTATTACAAAAGCTTGATGGTTTAAAGTGAATATGTATTCTATAACTAGCACTCCTAATCTTAATTAGCAGATGAATGCAAAATTATACAATGTGAGAAAGCAGAAATTATAAAAGAAGTAGGGTTTTAGAAGATATTTGATACATCTGAAATAAGTAAAATTAATATTACTATTGATAGAATACCACATCACAGAGTTCTAGATAATGCAGAAGATTAGCACACAATTAGCCAGCTTTTATATACAATATGACACTTGCTTGTAAGAAATAAGTATTCTCCAAAGCAGTGTCAAGATATGTAAATGGATGATTCGTTTTATCATTCATCACAGCCCCTAATAAATTCAAAAATCATGACTTCTATAGGTACTAAAAATAGGCTCCCAATGATACAGGGAGATAGCTTCAATGAAGAATGACTTTCCCTTTTTCTCTCTTTTTCTTAAACAATTCAGTCTTTTCAATGACAGCAATTAGCACTACCTACAGACAGGCAGCGATTAGGTATATATTTTAATTATTATTCATCCTCGTAGTATCTCCAAATCTGATGAAAGTCAGCTATTACCCAGGTGATATGTCAGTCTTAATACTGCTCACCTACACTTCACATATGTAAAACTACGTCTTATAGGATATTTCTAGTATTAATGAAAATGATGGTACATTACAATATGCAGGTGATTAATCATTTTCTAACTCATTATCACTGACTTTAAAAAGCTGAATAAAATGGATTTTATCCAGGTCACCTTTAAATCAAACATTTAAAACAAAAGATAGGTTAATATTTATGATTCTGAAATTTCAGTTTTTATCTAGATCCATGTTTAGTCTTTGATCTCTCATAAAAATAGGTTAGAAAATAAACATTCTATAAAGTGAGTATGTCCAAAAGTTCTCTGGAATGACAAAGTACCTGTGAAGGACAGTTAAGGCTTGAAAGAAGTTTGATGAGCGTACATGGACATGTGTGTGCACGTTCGTGTAACATTTTTATCCCACCGGGAAAAATATGTAGAGAAAAGGGTAAAACAATCAAAAAATATGTTTGCCATGTGACAGAGCATAACAAAATAAATAAATAAAATGATAATAATAATATTATTATTAATGTAAATGTATGCGAAATACATGGAAATAAATATGAGAAACACACAGCCATTACACCTGAATTCACATGAATTCAATCTGTCTGAAATTCCATCATATCAAATCCAACTTCCTATTCTTTTTTTTTCCCAACTTCCTATTCTGAGATGCATTTCTATAGTTTAAAAACTAGAGTTAAAAACCAAATTTCTTTCATTGTTTTCCTAATGCTTATTCTATTCCTCTTCTCGCTTCACCCTCACTTTGCCCTCACCCCAGTTCTTCAGCTGAGATGGACACTAGTGTAGTGTCCTGGATGGCAACAGAGGCAGCTGAGTAGGAAAGTCCTACCTAAATTCAGAACATGCTGGAGTGTGTCCTAAGCCCCTGGCGATCCTATTCTAAGGAGCAGCCAGGCATGCTTTACTATAGATAGCAAGTGAAACATGTTTGGGCCTCTGATGTAGCCCTGCCTCATCCCAACCAGAGAGAAGGAAGCCCCTGGCCAGAGCCAAGAGTTTGGGATGCACAATGTAACTAAAGTTTCTCTGGGTTTGAGGGGAAAAAAAATTGGCAATACAGAGAGTATTTCTTAGAGTTAAGTGTTTTCAATTCAAAGGTCTTTTACTCTGAAATAATGAACTCACAGTTTTTTGTGGTTATAAACTGTCTTCTTTATGAAATCCAAAATATTGGGAACAATATTTCAGTGTAGATATGAAATGAATTAAAATTTTTAATAAGAAGATTAGAACTTAGTCTATTATATTTAAAGAGAAAAATATGTACTAAGTATCCTGTGCAAGGTATCTGGAGACATATTTGCTGACCTGGTTGAATTTAGGTACTTCCTCATTTTTATTTTATTTGCCTGAGATCCACCAATGCCTTAGAGGTAGAGCTTTAAAATGGAAGGCATTGTGTCCTCAGACAAGAACAACTACAATTCAGCAGATTGTATTTCCAAGGACTGCCACTTAGATCTGATGGTGCTGGGTAAGGGTTCATGACAGTTATGTAGATCCATACATCTGGCTTGGCTGGAGATTTTCAGAGGCCAAGAATATGTCAGGAAATGACATTTGCCCACTCAGCCTTTAAAAAAAAAAAATAAAAGTATGTATTTAAGGTGTACAATGTGATGGTGATGATTTGAAGCAGGCATACATTGTGGAATGGTTACTACAGTCAGGCTAATTAATTTTCTGACATAGTTACCGTGTGTGTGTGTGTGTGTGTGTGTGTGTGTGTGTGTGTGTGTGTGTTGTGTGAAAGAACCAGAAATCTATTCTCTTGGCAAATTTCTAGTATTCAATACAGTATTGAATAGGTACTAAGTATCCTGTGCAAAGTATCTGGAGATATATTTGCACATCATGCTGTACATTGGGCCTCTATGTACCCTTCATAAATGCAACTTTGTACCCTTTGACCATTTATCTCACCTCCCTGCCACTGGTATCCACTGTTCTGTTTCTATGTAATCAACCTTTTTAGATTCCACATGTTAAGTGTGATCATGTAGTATTTTTAATTGTGTCTGTTTTTTTTTTTTTTTTAATTATTTCATCTAGCATAATATCCTGCAGGTCTCACCCACTTGACAGTCCTGGAGCTTGAGATATGAAGTGTCTTTTAGGAGCTGCCTCAGGCTACTTTTTACCTCTCCTCATGAGTCATGGTTAAGTATGGATTCTTGGTCTTTTGGTTGGGAGTAGTTCTCACTCAGAGTGATTGTCAAAAGTAGCCCTCAAATTGTTATTTTAAAATTATATAAGTAATACAAGAATATAGTACTTAACTTCCTTTCTGTGTGCTAATTGCTAAAATTAAAAAAAAAGTAAATCAGCTTTTTATACTAAGTGAATAGTAAAATCAATATCTTTATCATATTAATTTAAATATGCTTACAAAACAAAAAGCAGTTTTATCAATTTGTAGTATAAGAAGAATGACCAGGCAGTTTGTACCAGGAGACACTTCTAATGTTTTTAAAGTGGTGTTTGGTGAAATAATGGAGTTAATCATTAAGAGGCCAAAAGCAATGAGGCTTCATCTATAACCAGACTACTATTTTTATGGACAACATTCCAGTTAAGTGAAGTTGTTTTTCTTGGGAGGCATATTTGCAAAATATCTTAGATTTTGAGCCGATTGCAACTGAAGCCAGAGGAGGAGGTGCTGAGGGACACAGACGTTACCCTACCACACCCTTCTCTCAACACCCGTGCTCAAGACAACAGCTCTTTTCTATTCACTGAACCCAGGGTTGTTTGTTCTTCATTATTTCAAGGAGTCTTGCAGAGTGGACAGAGACTAAAAAAAGAGAAAGAAAAAGCGACAGAGTTTTATCCTGAGTGCTGAGAAACACCAGATTCTTATTTTGCCAAACCATACTGAATTCTCCACGAGGGGGGTCACACATTTAGGTGGGTTCCTACAAGGATATCTGGCAAAGGCTTCCAAAGTCTCCTTTTTTATTCTTGTTTTAGAGAGGCTCTCTGAGCAGGGATAATTTCAAAGCTCCACAACAGAGATCTAATAATTTTCATCTCTGGGATATTACAGTGTTTTCTAGAACACTACTTTTTTTCACAAAGTAGTTCACAAAGTAGATGGGATAGGAATTACTATATCTGAAACAGGCCCAGAATGATGAGGTGGCTTTCCCAAGACAATAAGCCTTCAGTAGAGTACCTGGTATATGCCAGATCTCAGTTAGTGATTTGGCTAGTGAGTGACTAAGCCAGAATCATTATCAAAACTCAGTTCTGCTAACTCCTTGCACTGAATTACTACCCTATGGCAAGATATTTTGAGTATGCAAATCATTCATAAAACAAAAGAATACAACTCATGTATTTTATATTACTTGCGGGCAAGAAGGTAACAACAGTAAGAACTATGATTTATTGAACTTCTTTAAAATGCCAAAGTCCATGCATTTTTTTTATGTATGCTATTTTCCAAATGTACTTGCAAGGCAGGTATCATATTTCAGAGATGAAAAACTGAATCTCAAAGAGATTAAATAACTTAGCCAAGATCACACACTTAGGTAAGTGACTGAGTTAGAGTCTGAATTTCGGTATGTCATAATAAAAAAACTCTTCATGCAATTTCATGCTTAAGGCATAAATGAGGGAATTAAAAGAACTATTCAGGAATAGGTCATTTATAAAATTATATAATATTAAAAATTTTAATAAAAGCTATGCTTACAAAGAAATTAATGCCAGTGCTGATTAAATTAAGATGAATTCAACTATTGCCTATTTCAGTCAGATGAAAAAAGGCATAGATTAATATATTCTGATTTTTGAAGGCAGCACCTACTCTAGTCTTTGTTACAAATGGTTGAAGAAATAAATCTACTATAGAGAAGCAGCTGCTGGTTACCAAAGGGCAGGTAGGCAGGAGGGGGGGCGGAGATGGGTGATATAGGTGATGGGGATTAAGGAATGCACTCAGATGAGAACTGAGTGCTGTATGGAAGTGCTGAATCACGACATTGTACATCTGAAACTAATATTACAATGTACATTAACTAAATGGAATTTGAATAACAACTTACGGTAAATCATAATAAATCAAAATAAATTTTGTTATGTTCGTCACCTGGAATGAGATATGAAGAAGTTCCAATTAAGAAATGATGAACAGGGATGTTTCCAGTTTGGGACAAGTACTAAGTTCCATAGTGGTTATATGTGGGGAAAAAGGTACGCTTATTAATCTTACTACTTACATAATGCTGGGAGATGTTTTCACACCCGCTCGGACACAAAAAAAAGTATAGGCATGAAATACACAAAATTTCTCTTGAAAAAAAATTAGGCCCTTGGAGAAGATAATTAAGGATGTGGATAAATTGTGAAAGGATAACTATGAAAAGCAATGTGGTTAGAAATCACCTGGATGTTAGAACAGATGAAAAGTCCACCTTTATATATTTATAACATTATGAGGAATGGAGTAAAAATATTTTAGATTTTTGCATCATGAAGGTACTTTTTCTTCTCTCTCTTTTTTTTAATCTGAAATTTATTGTCAAATTGGTTTCCATACAATACCCAGCGCTCATCCCAACAGGTACCCTCCTCAATGCCTATCACACAGCCTCCCCTCCCTCCCACCCCTCCCCCCATCAACCCTCAGCTTGTTCTCAGTTTTTTAAGAGTCTCTTATGGTTTGGCTCCCTCCCTCTCTAACCTTTTTCTAATGGAAAGAATAACAACAACAGTGAAAACACACTGGTAATATTATGATTATACCACTATGGGATTATACAGCTTAGTCCTTCTATATATTCAAGACTCTTTCCAAACATTAACTCTCCAGTCCTTACAGCACACCATAAGGGCTGGTAGAAGTTGCCCACCATACCCATGGTAAGAGGTCTGCTGAATAAATGTGTGGGTTTCCTATTAAGAACAAGTGGGAGAAAATTAGGAAGGTCAACTAGTTCTCATTTAAAGAAATATATGATTTGACTGGACAAGTGATATAGCATGGTGTAGATGATGTCAATTGCTTGTAATATCAGAAAGATAAGTATAAATAAAAAAGAAGTTTCAGCTGTACATCTATAACCAAAATAAAAGAAATAATAGGTTGAAAGTTAAAAAAAAAAAAAAAGGAGCATGTTCAACGAATCATGATAGTTTTCAGGCTCACTAGCCCTCAGGAATGGTAAAAGAAGTTTTCTTATCCTGAGCTTGGACCATGACCAGCCCTTAGGTTTCTCCAGGCCCAAGGGTCCATCTGGCAAAACGCTATCAGCTTTTTACTTCTCCCCCTACTGGCAGTAGTGAGCCGATCCATTAAGAAGTGTCACATACTGACCACCTTTCAAGAAAAGGGTGAGACCCAATGTACATTAAGCTACTTTCCTGTAACTGAGCTGCGCCAATGCTAAATAGCTGGTGGAAAAATTAAAAAAATCAGAGAATAATAACCTCCTAACAGATCATGACCTTCTTTAGCCCAAGTTCCTACTGTATACTGTATGCATACATAACATGCTACAGAAAGCCAAAAAAAGGGAGAAGGGCTTTCAGAAACACATTTGTTCTTCAGAAGGGTTTTCTATTATTATTTCAAGCGTGTCTACTTTTTTATATTCTCTCTAAATGTTCCGCCTCTAGAAAGGGAGTTTGGGGGCGGGAGGTGGTATAAGTTGGTGGGGGCTCAAGATATAAAGGCTCTCACTCATTCATCTCAGCATTGAAAAAAAATCTTGTCTCACCTCTCTCATCCATTCTCGAATCGTTTTGCCTGCTTCTTGATGCCACACATTGTGAACAGAGTCTGTCAACGCCACAGCAGTTACCTTACTTTTTACATCTGCTTCTCGTTGAATCATCTGTTTCAAAAAAAGGAAAATAAAATATTGGCTATAATTTTTTTCCCTACTGGGTGCAGCCTGCTTAGTCATAGATAATAATATATTAAAACTGAAAAAGTAATAGGTATCTCTTGTTCAAAGTTACTCTTTTCTGTACCAAACGCATGCCCTGTTCTTGTCCAGAGATGTGAAAAGACCTAATATTTTCTTTTAAAAAGATAATACCACTTAAGTCTTAGAACTACGCAGCTCTATTATTTTCCATGCGGTTTGACAATTCAAGGATTAAAGGGATCACAGGGGGAAAAAGGAGGAATCCCTGAGGGTTTCTTTTACAACTTTCTTCCACCACTTCCTATTTCAGTGCTTCAGGGAAGTTAGCACCCGGGGCTCACTGTTAGCTACTTAGGACTAACTTCTACTTATTTTCAGTAGATGGCATGTCAGTAATGAAAGATGTCTTGCTTTGACTTCTCCAATTTAACTAGCCTGCTCTTCAACACAGTCTTGTAATTCCTTGGTGTTTTAAATGCCCACAAAGATCTTTCTCTTCAAAGCCTATCAATATCATTTGGCTTTCTAATGTATTTCTTCACGTTGACACGCTACAGTATTACACTCTAACTTTTTTCTTTAGAATGCTATTTCTATAAAATTAAATGGTTCTGAAACTTAAAAAAGAGCCATTTTGCTTAAAGAAAACTGAAGAGTTCACCAGTCGTCTGCAAGATAAAGAAAGTGAAAAATAATAGCTCCACATCGAAAGAATCATGAGAGGTTTTAATCTACTAAGACTAGGGACTCTGATTGACACAAGCATAAGAAAGCTTAATAAAAAATTACACTTAAATCAGGAAGCAGTAGCCCTAAATTTCATAGCCATGCCCTCACTGTTTCTTGGCATCAAATGTCTTTTCTCCCTCTAAAAAAGAGCAATTTTTTAATCATTTGCTATTAATTTCTATGAATTGTCTCTCAAAAGTATATAACTGCATTTTAAAACAGTGAGACTTCTGAGTGGTGATGAAAGCTCATACAGTGAACGTTGAAAAGCCAGGCTTCTGATACCAAATGACGCCTGTTGGCATTCTGAATGAAAAATGTCTCTCTCTGTTTTCAATGTCTTCAAACCCTACATACGCACATCCCCTCTCAGTGAACACTACCTAATGGGAATCGAATTCACTGTTAATGCTGCTTCAGCAGAATTTCCACACCTTAAATCTTTAGGCCTTTTGTTTTCTGCTTATATAATGTGGAAATCTTAAAATCAATGTTGCTTATCAACATCATAATGTAACTGCAAAAATTCATCTTGCAATATCAATCATTTTTAAAAGCATAAAATAATACTCTAATTCAATACTTCACATTCATTATTAAGTAGTTTGCTACCTTATAGATTTTATTTTAAAAATAGACTGTCATTCATAAAAAAGAATGAGATTGTGCCATTTGAGACAACATGGATGGACCTAGAGGGTATTATGCTAAGTGAAATAAGTCAGACTGAGAAAGACAAATGCTGTATGACTCCACTCATAAATAGAATCTAAAAAACAAAACAAAACAAAAAACCCAAATAGCAGAATAAGAACTATAAATATAGGGAATAAACCAAGGGGATGAGGCAGGGGGTTGGGCAAAATGGGTGAAGGGGAAAGGGAGCGATAGGTCTCCAGTTATGGAATGGGTAAGTCATGGGAATAAAAAGCACAGCATAAGGAACACGGTCAATGACATTATAATAGCAATGTAATGGGACAGATGGTAGCTATACTTGTGGTGAGCATAGCACCTGAAACAAATGTAACATTGTGTATCAATGACACTCAAATTAAAATATAATAAAAAAATAAAACTACCTTAAAGAATAGATTGTCATGGATCATGTTGGCACTAGAATATAAAAATTTAAACTGACATCAGATAACAGAACTCAAAATTCCACAACAGTGAATCCACCTGGCTCATGAAGAAGCTACATGTCCTTACTCTCATTTTCTAAACAGTTAACACTTTTAGAGATCTAGAGCGATTGTTGCTAAAGTTACAAAACAAGAGCATGCTCTTCTGGTATTCTAAGAATATGTCTGCATTTTAAAATATTTGCCCTGGATTTTGTTGTGGTTGTTGTTAACAAATGCTGACTTCTGTAAGGTGGCGTTATCTGAAGACACAGAATATTGAAAGCCATTTGTGAAACGACATAAAATTAAGAGTCAAACAGGCTGAGGATTTAGTGGAAAAGCAGGAAATGTGGTAATTAAAATTCCAAACTTGGAAAAATATACAGTTGTTAGATGGACTATCAGAGAAAAAAACCTTTGGTCTGTTTTTCCATCTGGCTGACATTTCACACAATGGATGTGACGCTGTGTAACTTTTCTTCACAGAATCGAGCATATCTCTTATACAGTTTTAGTCCTTTACAGTATAAAAATCACTTTCACTTTATATTACTAGAGGTGAAGAGTGGTCAAATTCTAGAGGATCTCAAAGAAGAGCGGGCTACAAATGAACCCAGTACAAAGAATTTCAAATATTTGACTGTTTAGTAGGAGCAGTAGAATTGTAAATTGGTGAAAATCTTAACAGTTTAGTTCTTTGGATTAATTTACCTCGATTCTAGCCTCAATGAAGGTACTTGCAACTGCCATTTCTGTCCAAAGCCTCTGGCTTCTTGTATGTGTTAGCTTGGTTCATAGCCCTTCCCTCTCTTACTGCCTCCACTGGGAGTGAGCACTGATGAAGAATGCTGGAGAATAGCAATGATGGGGTAGGGCGAACACAGGAATCAAGATTGTTTAAGAGACAGACTCTAGATAGAATATAGAACAGGTGGAGGTGCAAGGTGGTTTTTATTAGGATCCATGGATAGGAACTCCTTTGAAATTCCTTGCAAAATTCTGTCTGTACATGACAGGAATATTTTTCTGACAGAGGGTCCTAAGCTTTCATTAGATTCTTAAAAGGATTTTAGTCTCTAAAAATAATAAGACCCTGTAATTTCAGTGTTCCCATATAGTCTTGGATGAACTTTGAAGTACCTGCTAAGTGAACTCTTCAAACAATGAAGATCAATTTCACACCTATACCAATCTTTCAAAAATAAAGGATGACCTTCCATTTTTTGTTATGATGTCTTTAGTATGGTATCAATAGTTGAATAAAAGTGACAAAAAAATTTGATGTCCTAGACATCAACATCTCAAAGCTTCATGGCTTAAGAGGTTATATATGATAAAATTATACTTAAGATACTATTTATTTTTATTCATGTGTACAATGTTTATTTACATCTGAGTAGGACTTCATAAATTTCAAAATGAATAATCATTCTTATTTTATTCTTAAATAATATTGAAATATATACAAAACTTGAATTATTTTTCCCATCTGTGGAGGAGGAAACTGGTTGAGACTGAGAAACTGGTTAAAGGCCACACAGATACAAAATGACACAACTCTGCATTGTCCATGCCTTTAAGTCCTGTGTTCTTTCATGAAAGTCACATGGGGTCTATTTCTCAGTAATATATCATAATGCTCTTACATAAATGAACTCACTTGATTAATCTCCTTTTCTTTACAGTATTTCAGTAACACAGTATTTCATTGACCTGGACATTTAAAAATGGTTAAAGAAATTCAAATCCAGATCAGTAAAGAATGTTGAAATTCTAAAAATCATACCAACATAGAAATCAGTCATGTGCTAAACCAGACTATCAGCAGCATTTAAAAATTATTGTTACAGTTCTAAAGTAAAATGATGTCTGGGATAAGAGGGAAAATTAAATATTTCTTTAAAACATACTGATGATTTGAAAATACAAAGTATTTGATGCTGCCACCTGATATTTTTGCCCCCTCGCTTTTTTTCACATTTATTTATTTTTGAAAGAGAGAGAGAGGAGAGGGGCATAGAGAGAGAATCCTAAGGAGCCTCCACACTCTCGGCACAAAGCCCGATGTGGGATTCGAACCCATGAACTGTGAGATCGTGACCTGAACCGAAAGCAAGACTGAGTCACTGAGTGACTGAGTCACTGTGTCCCTTTCTTAATTGTATTTATCTCTTCATAGTCCTCTCATCTTAGCTTCTACAAAATTAATTTGCTCTTTTCTTCCCCATATTGAGTGTTCCTAGTCTGACAAAAGCTTAACTAACCCAATAAATATGAAGTACTTTGAACAGATTAAAAACATATACCATCTGCATACAGGCTCATCATACTCTTAAAATTTTTGGAGTTTGTATTATTTTTTTTTCTAGAGTAAGATTTTAAACATTAAGTAACTGTAACAAGAAAAGAAAGCCTATCAGACCCTAAGAGTATTTGGTGAGATGAAGATCAGGGGGGTGTGGTGTGGGAGGGCCATTGTCAGCAGTAGCCAGTCTTGCTCTCCTCCATGTGCACTATGGCCCTTCCTGCTACCATTTCTCCCCCGAAATCACACAGATCTTTTCTGTCCACGTACCTCCCCTCACCATGCTTTCTGCAAAGCCCTCAGAGGAAGCACCTGCCTACTATCTTCACAGGTACCTGGCCAAATCCAAATGTTCATGTCCCTTTAAAAGTTTCTTTATTCCCTTTCTGTACCTATTTCATTTTCCCCACACATCTATCATGAACTACTTTTAGAAAAGGAAAGCACAGACTCCTTTACTTCTACCAAATTAAGTTAAAAAGTTGCTGTCCACTTGTCTTAGCTTAGACGATAAGCTTTTGAAGGCAGGGGGATGTTCATGTTAGAGAGACACTCTGCCATGAGTCTTTGGAAGCAGTTTCATATCTCTAGCTGAGGGTCTTGGGTTTTGGAAATTATGAATCCAACACAACACAAGGTTCAGTTCTCTCAACATAAAGAAGTGAACCCTGCATTGGGTTTGTCTTCACCCTAACCTAAAAGAAGTGCATTATTTCATTTTCCCATATTTGTGGCCCAGCAGCTATAGTGCTCAGAATAAATTATCTTAGATTTTAAAGTCCAAGGGGGCCTCCGGAAAGAAGGCAGTGTGAGTTGGGGGTAGGGATGTGATAGGTGCATACAGGTCCGTATCTATATTAGCATATATAATATGTTTTAAACATGTTTTTGAGGGAAATGTCTTAATGTCTTTCATCAGCAAAAGTCACTACCTTCCTTTAAAATTCTGACATGTGCTACACATATGCACTGTGAGGGTTACAGCATGTGAATCGCTTGTACAGGAAAGAATATTCTGAAAGAAAATCAAATAATGCATGTTTCCATCAGATTAGGATCTGATACTACTGAACATTTATAAATCTGAGGATCATTACTACTGCATGAGCATGAATGAATCATCACTCTGATTAATAGCACAGTTGAGATGTCTTTTAAAAATGTGTGTGTGTGTGTGTGTGTGTGTGTGTGTGTGTGTGTGTGTGTGTGTATAAATAGATTAGCTCCCTCTCGAGCTCCTGGAGTTAAGATTGCGGATTAAGCTGTTTCAAAGATTTGAAAAGTGTGAAAATCTGGCACCTTGTAACATTTTTGTTGTGCAGATTATAATTACACTCAGTGCTTCTAGTTGAGTGTAGTTTTTATGTAGTTTGATAAGCCATGATACTTTACCACAAACCTCTCCCATCACTTTACATTTGTGCCTGTACATCTCCTGGCTCATGGCACACTGCCCTGTGTGCTATCAGGCCCACTGGGTTGGAAATGTATGTTGGGCCAAGATGACTAATCAGCCAATGCTGGGTTTGGCAGAGTCTTTTCTGTTAATGTCTTCCTGAAGATTCTTTTGTACATGTCAATCCCAATAGTGTGCTATTCACAGAACAAATATCACTTTTGCCACAATATTGAAACCTCGGTCCTGTCACCCAAGGCCCTTGAAGTACCTCTAGTGATTACAGTGAAATATACACACTTCAGTAGATGAAATATGAAGACTAAACTGCCCAGCAGGAAATCCAGACAACTGTGACATTCAGCTCTCACATGCTACTCAGTTCACATTTCTAATCTGCATTCACTTCTTTTTTTTTTCTTCTCTTCTTCTCCTTCTTTTTCTTTTTCTGTTTGGAAAGTAGAAACTTCCGAGTAAGCAGTCTTTATAAGGGATGCAGTGGTTAGGTTCAAGGATTTTGGAATCAGATTCCCTTGTTTCAAATCCCTGTTCTGCCGCTTCCGGCAATGATCCCTTGAGTGAATTATTTCCATTTTTTCTGGGTCTCAGTTGCATCACAGGTAAGAGGGAGATGGTAAATACATCTAACTCACAGAGTTATTTTGAGTTGAAATGAACCGAATATAAAGCGACTAATGGAGGATGTGGCACATAGTACACAATCATAATAGATGATACCATAAAAACACACCAGACAAACTACTCCATATTTGTAAACTAGCCTTCTCAGTGTAAAAGGTAACAGAAGCTTACCCAAAAATACCTTTAATGACAAATACTGGTTTTTAAAAAGACACAGGTCCATGAAAGAGAAGAAACTTACGACAGGCTGGTTTTGCTTTAGAGTACATGGTTCAGTAATTCTAAAACTACCTGGCCGAGAAATAGAAAGAGGTGCTTATTGTGTTTGTTTAAGATCTTGTAATCAGAACACTGGACCTGTAATAGCACTATGCACTTAAAAATTACAACAGAATTGGTGAAGCCATACTGTGGCAGCTCTCGTTTCCTGCCATCAGTGAGCCCTTTCAGAATTACTTGGGCCAGCAACAAAGCATGGAGCCGTGGCATAGCAGTGCCAAGCTGGCAGCGAGTCCCTGTACCACTTTGTTTCCTACATAGAGGAAGTATAGCTGACTACATTAAAAAAAAAAAAAGAAGACAATCAGAGATACAAAGTATGTCGGGAGGAAGGCAGCATAGTGTTGCAGTTAAAAGCATGCATGAGCTTTGGAACTCCATGTCCCTAAATTTTAATTTTTGGTTCATCATTATGAGAATACAAAAATGGGAATAATAATAGTAGTAGTTAACTCATAGGATCACCGAAGGACAACTGAGACAAAGCATGGGAGCAATCAATATTGTCAGCTGCTATCATTATTACCTTGACATTCATTTTTAATTTCTGAAATCTGCTCTTCCTTTTAAAAATGCTATCTATGTACTCTTCAGTGACATCAACATTTGCACAAATTGGGTAGCAGTTGTGTGTCCTACAACTACTACATCCCCTGCTCCATCCCCTAATTATGTAAAGCGATTTGGGCTTGCTTAAATGATTGTAGAGACAATGATTAGGTATAAATAGGATAACTACACATTCTAATTAGCCCGGGACATTCCTGGTTCATAACTACTTCCCTGGCATAATTATCAGTCATGTCTCTTTCCACTGTTAAAAGTATCCTAGTTTGGATGATAAATTATATGGCCACTATATATACAACAGAAGTCCAATGTTACTCTAGCAAACAGGTAGATCTTACAAAGTTTCAATGCTCAACAATTTAAGCATATACCCCAAAGCTATAAAGTTATCACTATAAAAATAATCATGTAGGAAAACATACAAGAAATATTTCCAAAAGTTCCTAAGTTTAAAATTTAAGGGCAAGCCTTAGCGCTGTGCTGAGCCCCTCACAGACGGACATACAGCTTCACACCCTGGGTAGATAAACATGGCCAGCTGGAGCTCCACGGTAGCAACAGGATAAGACAACATTCTCTTTTCCTGTGCTTTGAAGCCCTAGCTACAATTCTTACAACCTTTGTCTAATTTCAGGAAGGAAAAGGCTCTCCACAGGCAAGAACCCCAAGGGATAGGGTATGTAAACTGAAACTTCTTGGGTCACATGTATTTATGAAGATAAGTCTCCAGCCACCAGTTAGGGAATGGCAAGTTATGATTTAGTATTGTAGGTGGCCAGAAGAGAGCAGTAATAACTTCCTTTTCCTTTTCTGCCTAGACTATGCTGCCACGTGCAGGTTCCTACAGGGACAAAAAAAGCATACATGGAAGGTAGGTTTAGAAGAAAATGAAAACAAACAAACAAACAAACAAATACAAGTGATTGACAATCTGGGAACTGGAAAAGAAGACCAGTGCTTTACAAAAAATACATAGCGACAGAAAAAAGGCAACAGTTTGAAAAACTTCATCAATCATGAAAGTGGCAAGCTAATTGTAAGGAAAAAAATAAAAGAGGTCACATATTAAGAAAACAGTGTAAGGATTCATCAGAGTGATTTCTTTGATTAAAATGTTTTACGATGTGATGTCATAGGACTGATCATAAGAAGGCAGGATATTATAAAACATAGCTTTAAAAATTATAATGAACATAAATCAAGTGGATATATTACAAAGATGTAAGTAAGAACACTGCCAGTCTAAAAAACTGGGGCAGGCTTGGCAAAGGAGATGTTTAACTGGTGACAATACATAGTCTTAGATGGAACAATGAGAAAACTTATTAAAACCTTATAAATGTACGATACACCCAGAAATGTTTCTGATACAAATAAGTAGTAAGCATGTTCACAATACTCAGTTTGAAAATCACTTATGACAGACGACTGGGTGGCTCAGTTGGTTAAGCATCAGACTCTTGGTTTTGGCTCAGGCCATGATCTTGCAGTTCGTGGGTTTGAGCCCTGTGTCAGGCTCCGTGCTGACAGTGAAGAGCCTGCTTGGGATTCTCTCTGTCTCTCTGTCTCTGTCTCTCCCTCTCTCTCTGCCCCTCCCCTGCTTGTGCGCTCTCTCTCTCAAAATAAATAAACTTAAAAAAAATTAAATAAAAATCACTTATGAGCCTTTATCAATTGGCATATGCCAGAGATACTTTCGTATATACAGAATTTGTCAATCACTGAATGGTTTAAAAACTTGTGGCAAAAGATTTCATTAGGTCAGGCAGAAGCAAGGAATACACATCTGGCTGAGAAAGTGTTAATACACTCGTTTTAAAGTACATCATTTTATTTTGGTCTGGGAAAAAGAAAGGTAAAGAGATAAGGTTTCTTGCCACAAAGATATATAATAGATAACCAGAGTATAGGAGATTATGCTATTTAACAAATTTTTCTTAAAAGCTTTTACATTAGTCAGGTGTGAGGTGATGGATATGTTGACTGACTTGGCTGTGGTGAATATTTCACAATGTATACAGATATCGAGGTTATCAGGTTGTATACCTTAAATATATACAATTTCAGTCATCAATTATACCTCACTAGACCTGGAAAAAAGAAACCTTTATTTTGAATTTCTACATAGATGTTTGGTGTGTTTTAAATTCTACTAAAGTTTTCAAAGTTATTTTATAACTTTAAAAATATTTTTGTAAAAAATTCAAGTTTCAATTACTTTATCTTAAGGACTGTATACTCTGTTACCTGGAATAAACAGGGAAAGCAATATTGTAATTTATCAGCTGTTTTAGGTAATGCACTATTACTACAAAGTTGAGGAAGACATGATTTCTGACCTTTGGGAAGAACTCCCAATTTAGGAAGGAAGGCATGTTCAGGTAAGTTCTGTAGAGCCCTTTAACATTCTGAGTGTTTGTGTGTGTGTGTGTGTGTGTGTGTGTGTGTGTGTATAGAACAATTTCTTTTTAAGTAGATTGGTAGCTGAAGGATTATGTACCTGTTTTTTTTACATGAGGAAATTGATGTTTAGAGAACATGACTTGCCTGTATCACATAGTTACTAAGTTGGCACTGCTAAATCTTTTAACTCCAAATCCCATGTCTTTACATCATGGCTATCTGTATATAATATCTTAAATGTTCTCTCTTGAAATACTTGTTACAGTGGTAAGGATTAGTTCACGGTCTTTCTTTCCCACTGAAACGGAGGCTCCATGAGGGCAGGATCTTATCTGCCAAGTCAGCAACACATCACCATTCCCTGCACAATGACTGACCTATGCTAAGTGCTCAGAAACTACTTGTGAAACAAACAGAGGTGCTATTTACAAAAATGCAATAGATAAGGGAAAGTGATGGTTAGCAAGTTAGAGTGATGTCTGGTTTGGAGCATTAAGAAACAGACCATATTGTAGGTTGGATTCCCAAGGAAACAGACTCTGAAATGGAATTCAGCATGCAGGATGTTCACAAAGGATGATCAACATCTGAGGAAGGTGTAGGGGGTGAAACAAAGCAGGAATGGGCAGAGAGAGAAGTCAAGGTGAGATGGAAGTCCAACGATCATCTCATACAACCCCAGGGAAGCTCTGCACCTAGAATGACCCTTTGAAGTCATTCTAAGCTGGGCCTAGATGGGTTGGCCTTTAATTACCCATACTGTTCTGTCTTTGAATATGAGCCCCCACAGCAGCCAAGTCAATCCCTGTCTTATGAAAGCACTCTTAACAGTGGGGGCAACAGAATCCTTTATTGAAGGAGTAAGTGGGCAGTGTATCACAATGTCCACTACAGGCCGTAACTGAAATTAAGCATTAGCCTACTGTCCACTCAAATCTAAATCGTCCTTCTAATCTGCCTAGCACTTAGTATTTGTGTACTCAAGATTGCATTATGATTTAACTCACTAATATCTATGAGATCAAGTAAATTCCTCTTGGATTTTAGGTCTCTCACAATCTAATTCCATATTATCAATCCTGTCAAATTTTGCATTATCCCCCAACTAAAGATTCTAAAGGAAAAACACAAAGTCAAAATATGGAGACACACTGACTATTAAAAAGCATAAAGACATCAAAATCACAAAATTCAAAAATTATCTTACAAACCCATTGGGAATGATTTGATTTCTTGGATTTCAAATGAAATGTGTATGTCAGAAAAGCAAGGTATACTTGTGATTTTAAACCTGAGTGCAAAATAACCCCAAACTTCAAATAAAGTATGCAATAGTCACTTAGTGTCTGCCATCATAAACTCAAATCTGGCAGTGTTGGTAGGGAAAAAGGAAGGGTGTGCACGAACAGGGAAGTTTCACTGTAAAAGTAGTTGGGTTGGCTTTTCAAATGGCAGCCTTGATGATATAGATAAGGACTGTGCTATCTAAATTTGGGGATTGAATAAAGACAGTTAAAAGATTTTTATTCTTTCCAAGATCTTAGTTACTCCATGTCCTGAGATGTTTCTGAATTTTTGCCTCTAGGAATTGAGGGTAATCTTCATTTGACCATATTTCTTCAAATGCAGGGCTCAGATTTATGCAAAACAGTGTGGCATAAACTGGAAGGGGACTGTTAACTTTTAGATTCTAGTGTAGGCATTGACCCATCGATAGAGGAAAGCAAGACCATGTAAATGTTCCTAAAACCAGATGTGTTAATCAACTGTGAGTTATGAGAGTTATCAAACATTGGGAAGAGGTTGACACCCATTTTTAAGGGGAAAGTGACATCATCATAATAAGCAGAAGTCACAGACTTCCTACATGGTTTGACGATATTTGGACAAGAATCTCCAGATGGCTCTTCTACCTGGGAGGTTATGCTAAGTACTTGGAGCTTATGTGCCTGCTTAAACATTCAAGTGAATATTGTTGCTGGAAGAAATTTCTATTCAACTACCTATAAGGGCTGTTTAAATGTAAACTCTACTGACCAACAAATATAGGACGATCCTTTAAGTTAGGGTATTAAAAGATGATTCTGATTATATGTTGGAATCATTTTTCTTATGAAAGCACATATCACATTTCTGAAGTGATAAAGTAAGTCTGTGGGAATAAATGGTTTGAAATAGATTCATTTGAGGGGCTCCTGGGTGGCTCAGTTGGTTAAATGTCTGACTTCAGCTCAGGTCATGATCTCACAGTTTGTGAGTTCCAGCTCTGCACTGGGCTCTGTGCTGACAGTGCAGAGCCTGCTTTGTATCCTCTGTCTCTTTCTCTCTCTGCCCCTCCTCTGCTCGTGCACACACACACACACACACACACACACACACTCTCTCTCTCTCTCTCTCTCTCTTTCTCAAAAATAAACAAACATAAAAAACAAACAAGAAATAGATTCATTTGAGATCGGACTTTTTAGGATTGTATTTACTGCACAAAACCATATAAACATTAAAAGGAAGAAAAGATGGGGCTGGAATGAAAGTAGGTATTTACGTATATGGCTACATCTTCACCTCACAGATAGAGCACATATACAAACTGTAGTAAGAGAGCACTTCTGAGTTCATATACCAGTGAACTATAAACAACAGTCACTGTACACTAAGTGTCCTCTATCAATATCCACTGTAATGGAAAACGGTGGAGTAGCACTTCAGATCACTAACAGGAAGAAGAGAACCCTGAAACCTATCATTTAGACACCTGATGACAGCTCTGATGCAAGATGGCAGTGAAAAATTTATACTGAGGAAGGGTTGATGTGTGAATGAAGAAGAATTATTCTCCAAGCTGTGTTTTAAAATTCCTTCACGTGTCTGTTCATTAGCACTTCTTTGGGGGAGATTCCACTAGTTGAGTCAGTAATTTAGGGTCTATATTCCATTATCATTAAATATTGCCTCAGTTACATGAGTATGAAATAATTCAAACAGTAAGAAATCTAAAATAAATAAACTCAGCACAGTACATGATGTTTAATAAGCTTCAGCATTTATTACAGTAGGAAGCAGAATTTTTGTTACATCATACCTTTTGTTAAGTAACCAGTTTAGCCAACAGGTAATCCTCTAAAATGGCAAAGATATAAAATAGAGTCAGTAGTTCACTCATTTAGAAATTCAATTATATGTCACTGTTTCATAGCAGGTTAATTACTCCATTTACATTTTTGCAATTTTAGAGTAGTGCATGAAAGGCGACAGACTGACAGCACTGCCGACTGAAATTCTTACACTATCTTCCTGAGTGTGAATAATATAAAAGACAATGTACAAAACAGAACTACACAGAGGTTTTACGTGGTGAGATTCTCAGTGAAACAGACATGGTGCGGAAATGGGAGAAGAAGAGAGGTGCTTTCAGAAAAACTTTATTGAAGAGATAAGGCAAAGGGGAAGTGGTCAATTGGTAGGTAGTTTCTATGCTGTCCTTCTAGGCATATATGTATGAAAGAATGGAGGTCAAATATCTACAAAACATCAATGTGTCTGAAGGGAGGCCTGAGAATGACATTCAAGAGAAGTTCAAAGAAGAAATCTTAGGCAAAAAAGAAACAGTGACTCCTTGTAGGGAAGGTTATCATAATCAGGAGTGTAACAAGACGCAGAAAAAAAGATACTGCCACAGACAGATCACAAAAGAAGACAATGCATAGGCATGAGGAACAAATGTTGAATTTCCATAGTTCTGATCCTAACCCTCTTTCACAAGAACCCAACCTGCCATCCCTCACTGTGGGTGTCGTGATGAAATCTACCATACTACTTTCTGTCACTGAGTTGTCAGGAAAAGCAAAGCTTCCCTAAGTCTGTCTCTTCCTACACAAGCTCCAGCACGTACTATGATCTATTAGTCATTTTCCTCCTCACATAGAAAAAAAAAAAACTCATTGGTGAATTTTCCAGTACTCAAATGTTTCTAGACATTAACTTGATATTGACACCACTTTTTAATGGCGTGTGGGAGTGGGTGAGTTAGACCCTAATGCCTTAAAACGTACATTCTAATAAGAGTCATGAATGCATAGCAATATCTCTTATGGTCTTTTATATAAAAGAATGAATTTACAGGTGGCATCAGAGTTTACTGAAACCAGTAAATATTAATTAATGCTGATGTGGCTCTACCTACAATATTGAAGTAAAGAATGGAAAAGTTGTTAGAGACATTAGAAATTACACAGTCCATTTCCTTTCTGTACAGATGAGAAAAAGAAGAAATGACTTAGATATAACCTCTAGTTCTGAAAGACATGGGATTGGCCCAGCTATAACTCAAAATTCCACAAATGATAATGCCTCTCCTTTATTCTGTGCCACTCTGTACTACCTAAAAGCACACGTGCCATTAGTTCCTTGGTGATGTATCCTAGTGCTCTGCTTCCTTGTAATACTATGGGCTCCAAAGTGACAGACATACTCTAATGCAAGTTTTGGAGATGGCAAGCCACCAAGGTAGTTTGTACACATAAACTGCTTTAATTCTGTGGACTAAATAGCTATTGTTTTGTTCTTTTTCTGGTCAATATGGCAGGTAAAGTCAGTCAAACTGGTTTCTTCATGTAGATACTGCCTTACTATGGAAATGAATGTGGAAACATTCATCTTTGTCAGAAATTATGTCAAATTATTCAAATTTATTGGTGAATTACAGCAAACATCCCAGCTGATGAACATCTCAGTCATATGTTTTTTAGAGAACACTTATGGTTCTGCAAAGATAACACTACAATGAGCTTTCCCATTCTGAAGCAAAGATGTTTGAAGAGAGGACGGGGTCTGTTATTCAAGATAATAATTTGTTTTAATCATAAAACATTCCAAAGATGTCCAGCACTGTAAGTATTAAAAATTATTTCTTCTGATAGTGTTGCTATTATTTTTCTCTCTTCCTGTTCCCCTCTTTCAAGACCTTTACAAGGCCATCTTCTAAGACCTTTCTGTCAGTCTCCATCTTTTCCATAGACATACTGCGGCCTTCACATTAACACTGCTTCTCTGGCTTGAGGTAATAAACGATTAGCTACAGCACACACATTGGTGTGATGTTCGTGTTACTCTTTTGTTGTACTACACCCAGCCACTGTCTCAAAAATTAATGCAAGTATATCAGGATCTGAAATTAACTTTTTATAGCCAAAAGCAATGTCCTCCTAGGAGGAGAAAAACCTATTATAAATGGGCTAGCGTCTGATTGCTTGTAGGTGGTGAGTACTAGGAAAATAACATTTCAAATTATAAAATGGGGACTATAACAAAAGCTGCCCCATAGTGACTAATCAGTGTTTTGTTTACGGACTGGTAAGGTCTAACTAGGTGGGACCTATTTTTAGTAAGTGATAAATCTATTAGTGAAGATCAGAGATGAGGCTAAATTAAATTAGCTAATGCTCTTACAATGTTATACAGAAATAATTTGAAAAATACTTGTATGAAAAATAACAGATAATATTTCTCTATGAACTGTGTATTAACCTTGAAAGCTTCCCCCCCCCAAGAAATTATATCAAACTAGCCACTGAATATATTTAAAAGTATATGTTGTTCAATAAACATCAAGAAATCACTTGGAAAATTAGAAAATAAAGAAATCAACCTACAATAATGCACATATCCATTTCTCTTCGAAAAAATTTTAATAATTTCTCCTTATAATACTCATTGAGTGGAACCCTATATGGGGTACCATGAAGCAAAGGTATTTTACAAATTTTATTTAAAACTTCCCATGTGTTTATGCTCAGATATTTTATTGGTGTTCAGACCAAGCTTCATCATACTAACTATATTTTTATCCCTTTTGGTCAGGATGTAAAATGTATGCCATGAAAACTTTAAGATCCGTGAAAATACTTTACTCTAATTAGTCATGTTAAAAATCAATATCTTTAGCTAATAAAAACGGCATGATCTAATTGCATATTTTCTTCTACATGAAGAATGGCTGTAACTCTAGAGGAGAATATGGAATTTTACTAGTTCTCTCATGGATCTGATTAATTAGGAGAACAGAGAAAAATAGTTTTCTTTATTGTATAGGCTATGATTGCTTTCCACCTTTGGGTAGGGGGGACAGCAAGAGGACAGAGAGTTTTATTTCAAAAATATAACAAAGTCATTAATGTCTTTAAAAGTTAGAGGTATTTCCTTAGTGTGAAACGTAAGTATTTAGGTTTAAAATAGACATTAAGATTCTTAAAAATAACAAACAGAACAAACCTTTGTATTTTGAAGATCAAATGATAATCGTGAATTGAAAAAGTTTAGGTAATTATGTTGGCATTGGATGATCAACTAGTGGCCACAGTTCTAATCTATAAATATAGTTATGAATGGTAACGAATCCACTTTTGTCTACTTAGTTTTAAGTGATCACCTAAAATACAAGCTTAATTACAGTCTTTAAAATACTTTAGAAGAATTGCAGGTCACTTTTTAACTAAGTACGTGCTTAAAAATTACAAACAGGATCACTGAAATTATATAAGCAAAAAGGTACAAATTATTGCTATTTGTGCTCTTCATTCTTACGCTTTGCTTATCTTTCTCTTGACCTTTATCCAAATGAATCACACTAACTCTTGAATGCTTTCTCTCACTTGATTTCTAAAGCTGTTCATCACACTTGCTGGCTAGAAGCACAGCTGGCAAGGGATCTAAACCTCATCACTGGGCAAACTTGCCCTTCTGGTTTTGCCAAGAATGACATTTCCAATGGGGGAAAAAAGTTACTGTATGGGGCACTGGATACTGTATTTGTTTGTAAGAACCAATAGCTCCACCCCCTTTGTTAGCACTACATATAGGCACTAGAAATAAAACCAAAATAACAAAGAATTAAAAAGCCTAGAGTTCTCTAAATTCAATTGTTAATTAAAGTAGGAGCACAGAAATCAGCTGAGTATTTTTACTCATTTCCTGAAGTAAGATGCAACTGAGGATAAGCAGTGCCCCCTAGTGTCAATAACCACAGACAATAAAAGCTAAAGGAAACTTGCTAATGTTAACTGAACTAAAATTATTAAAAATATATGCAGGTAATAAATTATAAATCCATCATTATTCAAATTTTAAAATTTACATGTATATAAAGCTACACCACATAATCATTTATTTAATACTGATTTGCTCAGGAATGTGTGCTCACATGAAAACACACACACACACACACACACACACACACACGCACACACACACACACTGTACACAGACTGACATGGCCAAGATGTCTTTAATGTTCCAGGCAGCTCAGAAAAAATATTCCACCCAGCACAGCAGGCCATGCATGAAGCGGGTGTCAGCAAGCCCAGCAGAATCAGTCACTGTGAAGACGTCTAATAGGAACTGCTGAATACACAATACAAGGCAGCATGGCCTGAATGGCTAAAGTGGAATGGCCAGAATGGAGTCCGAAAACTCATCCGAAATTGTAATTAAACCTGTAATGAATGTTTAAACATTTTTCTTTTTCTTTTTTTGCTAGTAATAGAAGGTTAGCATATTTAGCCTGTATTAGAGACGTATTTTATAAATGGTCTAACTTTTACTGTGCATGTTCTGAATACTGGATCCAAAAATTTTAAATACAAATAAAAAAAAAAAAAAAATATATATATATATATATATATATATATATATATATATATATATATATGTTTTTAGAAGAAAATGCAACACACAAGATTAAAATGTTAGAAAATATCACATATATTTTATGGAATTGAAGTTGACTAATAATTTTTCTGACATAATCTATGAGAAAACTTAAAAGTTATTTTTAAAGATTAATGAGGTATCTACAGAGTGATACATGTGACACAAAGGTAAACTTAGCATCTCATTCTATAAAATACTATCTAGGTCAGTATTTATTAACAGCCAATTTTTGGCATAGACCCCAGAAATGAAAGCAAACAAACAAAAAACAATGTAAAAGAAAATACCCATACAAATAAAAATGACAAATAAAAAAAGAAAAAAGCCAGGAAGAGTACAGTGTATATGACAAAGAGGCTAAAAAAATTAATAAAAAACAGTTGCTTGATTTTATTTACATAAAAGTACAGGGCAAAAAAAAAAATAGTTCAAGGCTATTTAAAACATGCGTTTATATAGGAAACCATTTGTCAATTACTTTTCCACATAAACCAGTGATGTATATACTACCAGTTTGCAGTTTTAAAAGCAAAGAACATAATTAGGCTTTTATGAAAAGATTCCAATATGTGTTTAAATTGCTACATCTTTAAAATGAGGAAGGTGCAAATGTAGTAGTTTAGTATGCATAAACACAATGTCTAAATGATAGTTAAAAGTCAATAGGTATTTAGGACCTTTACTATAACTTCTGGTTAAAGCAGAAGCTTGATACTTCAACTACTTAAATTTAGGAAAAAGTTGTGAAACGCCTACTTTTGAGATTTTTAAGAAGTTTAACTCTAGCAGGGCTGTTAAAATCTCGGGTTAAAATTAAAAAACAACAACAACCTTTTTGCTTGTCACAGTACTTAGGTAATGTTAAAAAGGATATTAAGGCATATGGACATATTTATGTTCAATTTAATTGTATTAATATCTATTCTGTTGCATCCTAAATCAGGAAAAATAGGTACCTGCTTAGATAGGTGATGGTGACAAATCAAAGCTTATAAACGTGAGGGGAGAGGTCTGATTTTTTATGTTGCAGAACTGTTGTAAAAATGCTACTGCAATTTGTACTAAACCTCAAGTAATTTCTTATAAGCCTTCAAGAGGCAAAAACATAATTCATAGGAAGTTGTTGTGTTCTTTTACCTCTTTTACAAATTTTTGTTTTCATGGATCTTTAGTTTCATCTTTAATTTAACTATCCATTATTTGATTATTTGTTATTAATGTAGGCACAAAGTGATATGAAATTCCCAACCCCACCCTACAACTGGCCTACATCATTTCCCAAAAGGCCCAAGAAAAAGAGAAGGATAACTTCTAAAAGCTAGGAGATAATGGAACACCATCAAGAAAAGCTTCCATTTTCAGAGGTAAAAATTAATTTCTTAAACTTAACCCAGGACATTTCTATAAGTGTAGATTTGGGGGATTTATGAATAAATGCCCAGACCAGGTTTTTTCGTGGATAAAGAGGAAGGTAAATAGGTCCACGCCTGTTGCATGAAAAAGATAACTGGGTTAGGAGTATGAAGACTGTGAAGCTAGGTTTACACACAGCTGGACAGAAATGGTGAGAAGGAGCTATTATTATTCCTACAAGTTAAAAGAAATGGACAAGGTTTGTAATCCATGTACTCTATTATCATCATTAACATGGCAATGATTACATTTGATTCCTGCCTAGAACATCTCAGATAAAAGAGTTTGAAAGTATATGTACACAGACACCAACACAAAGATACAGTTTTACAATGTGAGCCTTTAGCTTTAATTTCCTAAAGCCTGCATTAAAAATGTTCAAATACAGATTTTCTTTTGCATATGTATTCTAAACAACTACAAACAAGAAATTCTTGTAAAGTGTTTCGAGGCGAAAAAGAGTATGAGATAAATAATTTCAAAGGAAGGAAGGTTATTTCCTTAACACAT
Source organism: Neofelis nebulosa (assembly GCF_028018385.1). Classification (NCBI taxonomy): domain Eukaryota; kingdom Metazoa; phylum Chordata; class Mammalia; order Carnivora; family Felidae; genus Neofelis; species Neofelis nebulosa. The sequence goes on along the minus strand of NC_080782.1, from coordinate 84,121,739 downwards.
GTGTATTCATTCAAGTATCTAACATGTAACAATCTCTTCATGCATATGATAGCACAAAGATTATTAAATGCTTCCACATACTTAAACAGTCATACATATGTATCAAATAATTGACCATAATAAATTTTTAATCAATAGCTCTCATTATACAAAAAAACATTTTCTTTAGGATGATAAAGCAAAACTGTACTAGACTTTTAGAAATAAATCAGTATTATTAAAAGTTGGAAAGAACGAATAGAGCATAAAGTAAATATTAGTCCTTGACATTATTTGTTTAGCCACAGAGATATTTTAAGTATCATTTACAGCTGGTTATATTTACCAACAATGGTTAGTACTTGCTTATTAACCAGCAAATACTGTTTTAAAATATTATCTTGGGGCAGGAGTGAGGAAAATTAAGAGAAGGGTAGTAAACTATTTTTTTCATTCAGAAATTATATAATCTTTTATTTATTTGCTTTACTTTTAGAAAAGTAACACTTCTGCATAAAACAAACTACAGCTTGTTTTGATGATTTTTTATATTGTATCTTGAAAAATTTAGAACTTTTACATATCCTAGTGTGAGTTAAAAATCTATAGTTACAATTAAAACTTAAGTTTTAAGCAATCAGATATATATATATATATATATATATATATATATGTACATATATATATATATATAAAATTATAGACAGTGAATAGACAGTGACAGGAAGTTTACAAGGGTATTCTTAAAGATGAGAATATCAAATTTTATTTCATGAAACAATTGAGATTTTATGAAGAGATATATATAATATATAATTAATGGTTAATAATTTTTACTACTAAGTCACTGTAATATTATTATTAGAAATTCTCAGACCTACAATATGTTGCACCAGAAATACGGGAACTTCTAGAAATCGCCAATAAATATAGGATGATTTGTCAAAGGGAAATAATGAGAAGAGGGCTGAAATAATTGTATCCTTCCTTCTACAATTTAAAAATAATTATTCTTGTATTTGAAAACCCATTAAGCTTGAAAGCTTTTTAGCAATTTCTTGCTTCTTCATTAGATATGGGAAAAAGTAATGGATTTCAGTGGACAACTTTTTACCAGCTATTTCATCATCTTTATGTTTCCCAGCACCTGACAACAAAGCCTCCCCCCCTCCACAGGTTTCCTCAGAAATGTTTTACAAAGAATCTGAGCACAGCGAACATATTTTATCCTCAGACCTCGATATTCCCTGCACGGGAAAGTCTGGAGGACTCTTCTAAGTCTGAGGTCCCAAGTAGTACCTGAGCAATAATAAAAAGAGTGGGCATCATACAACATCTTGACAGAATTGCACAGAGGCCAAGTTCCTTTTTTTCCCACCAAATACTGAATTATATTTCTCCAGTGTGGGTCCATTCAAGCAGCTGATTATGTGGTGTAAATTTGGAGGAGAAATATAGCAATTGTGACTGAATTATATAGCAGAAAATCTGGCCAGCTCAAGTGTGTATTTATACCTATTCAGAGTTGCACATGGTCATTTGTATTTGGGGTTGTCATTCAGTCCTATAAGGGGTTTTCAATGGATCTCCTGTACCACCATACACTTGTTGGTTGTATGCAGTCAATGGTTCTTCCACACAGCTAAGCAAAAGCACTTTCCAGCATCTGAATTAGCTTGTTTGATCATGGCTTGCTGTGAAATATAGACTCCTCTGACTTCTGAGGTAAAAGAGCTCTCCTCTACTCATGAGATTATTTTACATCTAGCAGGAGCTTAAGATATATACTTGCTCATTCAGATATGCAAATTTAACCACCAGAGACAAGTAAATTATGCAAGATGATGTACGTTTCATTTTAGCTGGAAAAAAATGTGCAAACACTATACAATTCCATTTCAGAGAGCTATACTTGCACAAAGTTGAGATGCTCTGAACAAAAGTTGCAACGTAATATCCATGTTTCCACAGACTGGATTCAGTTTTGAAGAGCTGTTTTTAAGTATCTGAAGAGGTTTTTCATGTCAATACTTTGATGTGCCTTTTTTCATTGGTATTTTCACAAGTTATTTTCCCAAATTACCCACTTATATTTAAACTTCAGAAAAAAATTATATCACTATTCTATGAATACTATTTTCATATTTGTATGACTATATAAAATTATTAACAATTTAACACAATTTAAGTTTCACCCACAAAGCTAATTTTTCCTATACAAGGCCCCATTTTCTAATGCATGTTATTTAAATTAATAATTGTTTACTGCCATTTCCACTTGCTGAAAAAATTTGACATAACTCACATACATACCTCATGAATGCTGTAGCTTTTAGAGGCACCTTTGAAACAGCAAATGACATTATCTAACAGCTTGACATGGTTACTGCTCTTGTATAATAAACACTGAGTTCACTCCAGGTTTAATTTTAAAGCACGAATTCTAGCATCTCTGATGCAAATAAAAGAAATGTGATCTCTAATATTTTACTATCAAATTTTACAAAACAGATTTATTAAAATAGAAGAAGGTTTCTGTGGCTTATCATTTACTGAGTGATGCCACAGTGATACCACTGAACAAAATAATTGATGCAGTGTTTTTCTGTTACATTTATTTCCTATACTTTAACAATATTCGGAAATAGTGACCTGTTTAATGAAGATAAAGTAGAATATATGAAAATGTCCTGATTTGTAGTAAGTGTTACTAAATATGCTTTCCAAAACCATTGAGGAATTGTTGTAGCTGAGTGTAATTACCAACAGCACAATAATCAAATTCAGCCATGACACATTTCTAAATCTTTGCCAAAAGTAAACCTTCTCATAAATTCACATAGCCTCTGATGAAACAGCAAGCTGGTTGGGAGGAGGATGTTGCCGTGCATCTTGACAGAAACCTACATTTGTCTCACCAGTTCCTCACTAAAGATGTAGTAACTAGGTTGGGGGTAATGGGCATTTTCTTGATAATTAGCTGTGTAGGCAAATATGTTCTTTGGCAGACAATATAAATGTTGATTTAAGGACCAGCCAATAAAGAGTGCTAAACTGTAAAACATTCATTGCTCAGTTTCTCATAGATTTGGTTGAAGACTTAATTTTTATACTCAGGTTTCTAAAATAACGTACTACCACAAAAGTCATGATATAATGAAATGAACTTTACATATTTAATATTGATATGTAGCTGCTTAATAACTTCCATATTTGACATGTGATTCACAGTAACATTACTTACTACTAATGATGAATAGTAACAAGCAAGACATTCTGGACCACTGTTTCTTTGTGAAACTAATAAAACTCTTTATTTCCTTAAACACAGAAAGCAATGCATGTCTCACTGAAACTAAGAAAACTATAAAGCTAGTAAAGATAAGTAGATAACCTATCACAACACCAGTAAATTTTAGTTTATGTCTACGTTTAAGAGATCATCTTTAAAGAAAACGGTTTTAAGCTGGAAGTGAGATACACTGTTTTAAAAACAAAAATAGCACAAGATAAATGGCATATACTCTGGCAATTTTCTTTAACGTAGCTTTTTCAAATATGATCTAGCCTACAGTGCATTCAAACTGCAGAAACATCCAAATTATTTAAGAAAAAAAAGAAGAGATACTTATCCTTGCAAAAAAGGGCCTATACTCAAAGGAACATCTGAATAAAATTGAGACATCTGCAGTAAAGTTTTACCTCCTCCCTAGAATGTTTGAGATGAACTCAGTGTAACACTGTCTTCCAAGAAAAGACAAAGTGATCAATGCAAGAACACATCAGGCTGCCTTGGACAGGCCAATCAATGCAAGAAAGAACCTTGCCCAGGGCCTTATGCAAATAGAAGCACGTCCCTCAACCTAGGGAGAGAACATGCGCAATAGATCAATTGGATCTAAAAAACCTTACAGCTATATCAGCTTCAGACAGTAAATATATACTGATGAATACCTCACACTTACCACAAATTCTTAAAATGGGTTACTTTTAATAGCTAGTTAAAAACTTTCTGGGATCCAGAGTACAGCAAAGAGGAAGAAAACATCATGGGAGAAACACTCAGCATTACTTTGGAGAATGCAAATAAAATTCTTGAGTTCTTAAAATTTCTAGGCATAGCTGAATTTTGCTGATGTTTCAGAAGGTTAAATTTTTAGTATGTTTGTATTCATGAACAGGAAATGAAAATCTTAAAAAAAAGCAGAGACTGTCTCAGGTAGTTCTTGAACCAGGAATAAATGAAAATGTTGTAGGAAAAATAATTCAAGTTTTAAAATTATAGTCATCATTCTCAGTCACCGAAGATTATCTTCTATAGTGGTTAACCTATCGATATAGAAGCAGTTTTTCTTTTAAAGGTAAAATCTCTATTTCCAAAAACCACTCTAAAATCTGATTAGAATACATAATAAGTTCAAGGGCTACTTAGTACACAAAGTTAGTACACAAAGCTCTATCCCTGTTAAATGGTCTTGAAGGCAAGTCAGATGCTGTATAAGGCTACATCGAGAATGCTTAATTATCAGGTATTCAAGCAAGTACCTGAGCACAAAATTATTTCCAAAATATTTTCATTTTTCTTTTGTTTTTAAACCTACAGTCTCTCCTTAGGAATATCACATTTTATAAAAGCCCTTCATAACTTAAAAGCCAAAATCATATTTTAAATAGGAATTATAGCATCAGCAACTATAATAAAGATACTGCCAAATGAATAAAAAACTCTGTAAACATCTGCTAGTACATTTACTTTGAAATTCTAAATTTAAAACCCTAGCTGCAGACACATTTTCTAAAAGGTGTGTAGCAAATATTTCTAATATTAAAAATAAAATATATGATTTTTCCTTTACTTATTGATGTGTGAGCTCTCCTTAACAAAACACTATATAAAATATGAAAATCAGACATCTAATATAAAGCTTCACTATGTAAAACTGTTTATTTAGCTGTTGAGAGGACACAGATATAACACTCGTTTATTTAGCCAATGAAAAGAAATATGAGACTATGCAGGATAAACATAGCTTACTTTTTATTTTTCACATTTCTAGTGCTTTCTACATTAGTAAGATTTTAAGTTTAAATTTACTCTAATAAAATTTTTTTTTCCTAAGGCATAAGTATGTCATTCATTTGTTTGAGCCTCTTTACTTAGAGTTAAAGCTTTATAAAAACTTTGCTGTTTACATGGAGCAAGCATGGAGATATAAAATCAAAGCACCATAATGCCCTTTTATAGCTCTTCAAATATTAGATATCAGATGAAGTGCTTATAATAAATCAGAGACACAAAATAAGTTAATTCCAGGGACTCAAATATTTCCTTTTTCTATTTTTAATTTTGAATATAAAACTTTTGATCAAGTAGTCTGATATTTGCAGTGAAGTGTAAACTCCAATTTACAGTAAGTAAAATTCAAAGAAAGAAGCAACTGTTGTTTCACTTTTTGTTACAATATTTAAATTGCAATATTTTCTCCAATATGCAGGAAAAAAATAGAAAAACAATTTTAGAGTACTATCATCTAATATTTGATATGTGATGATGTGATAGGCAATGAATAATATTCTTCCTGATCTAAATCTGCACAATATGTGTATTTTTTGCTAAGAGCATGTTCTCAATTTAAAAAGTATGTTAGGTATGACACTCAGTTTATCAAAAAGTTCTGTACTTTACAAATATAAATGTAGAATTTCTTTAAATGAGAAATTCCCTCATCAATTAAAAATATCCTATTATAATATAGATTTGTTTCATGCAGTGTTTTCAAAAACCCATCAGAGGGAAGAGCACTTCTTGAGTAAATTCATTAATTCTCATACTGCATTTCAATTTCAAATTTGATTTCAAGGTGGATTTCCATTCTGGCTCTGACCTTGGTTGTGCAACCCTGAACAAGTTCCTCAACTTTTCCCAGTCTTTCACCTGTTACAATGGGGCTAATAATACCTACCTACAGAGTTCAATCTAAGTTGTAAAATGTCTTGCTAAAACAATGTGTAATGACCAAATCCAATAGTATCCTAGACTAATGTTCTGTTCCGAGGGGCAGTATGTATAATGGTTATGAGCATAAACTTTGGGGCCAGAAAGCTTAGGTTTAATTCTGCCTCCATCACTTACTGGTTGTATGATCTTAACACTTAACATCTTGGTGCCTCGGTATCCTCATTTGTAACTGAGAATAATGCTAATACCTACATCATGGCGTTGTTATAAGGATCACATGAATTAATATATACAAAGCACTTAAAACAATGTCTGGTACTTGGTAGGTGCTATGTTACATAGCTATTACTTTCAGGTGTAACTTACAGATATGGATAATGCGAAAGAGCAAACACTGGTAGCAGAGACTGTTCCAGTGAGACTTAAAAGGTCAATTCTATTTGGTTGGTATTAGAAGACAACTGTCTATTTCCAGAACGGAATGAGCTACAAAGAAGAGCCAACCAGAGGCTTGGCCAAGGAAATTCAGCTGCTTTCCAGACCTTCATAAACTGTTTTCAATTTTTCAGTTTAAACTGAATTTCCAGAGCACCACATCAAAACATATTCAAACTTCAAATATAAATGATTTGGGGACTGCCTGTTATTTTAAAATTTCTACACCTTCTTTCCCCTTCATTAGTTAGGGTAATTAAGAATTGATTAAAATTGAAAGTCTGCTTGGAAGGCACAGAAAGGAATAAGCAGTAAATAGGACACAGAATAAAAACCAAATCATCATGTACTGAGAAATGTAGATTTGAATCCTGAAACACATGAAAAACCAGGAGGTTGTGTTTTAGGGATAAGAGTTGCCATAGTTAGTATATTATATCATTTATTCCGCACTACTTGATGAGAGGAGAAACAAAACCCACGGTAACAAAATGAGAGATCTAAAAACAAAAACAAAAACAAAAACAAAAAACAAAATGAGAGGTCTGCTTTCAAAGGAAGAAAATATATATTTAAATGTTTCTCATCTATAAGATGGAGATGATAACAGTGTCTAGTTCACAAAGATTTATGAGGATTAAATGAGATAAAATATATTTATATAAAGTATATGGTAAGGACAGGGCCTAGTGCACACTGAGTATCATTAAAACATTAGTGATGCTGTTGATGAATATGAAGATGCTGTTGCTGCCTTCTGATGTGTAAGACATTCATAAATGCCAGTTCTACTTAAAATGTCCATTTTCAAAGACATTGCTACGAATTGCTTAGAATTGTTCTTGACCCAACCATGTTTTGAGCACCCCCCTGGAGGGCTGACAGATTATATGGATTCTATTATAACAGCAATGACAGGGCTTCATGAGAGTGAGAGAGGGCTCATATACAGCAATCAGATATGAAGGTATCTGTTTTGCTTGAAAATATATTGTAAAATCTTAGAGAAAATGTAAGTATCACCAAATGTTAAGGTTTATAATATGCTAAAGATAGCTAATATGTTATGACACATTTAAATATTTGGACGTAATATAAACATAAATATGTCTAATATTTAGATAGATATCCTAAAAATGCAAAATTGAAAATGTAAGACCTAGCCTGTAACAGTGATAAAAACTATTATTACACTACTAATGATACTGAAATTAGGAATTTTTTTCTGAGGTATACTGAGCAGTAATATAACAAAGGCAATGCAATGGGGCTAGTGATCTCATACCATTTTATGACAATTATTCACAGGGCACCACGTTATAGAGAAAGTCAAGGTTTCTTTGTCCTTAGCAGACAGGCTACTAGAGTTTTTTTTTTTTTTTTTTAGAAAATCAACATTTATAATTATAAAGCATTCCTTGATGTCTTGTAACTGGAAAGATGTCAAGATAGGGAATTTCTACTATAGGAGAAAGTTGAGGTGCTTTATCTTTATGACCAGTGCCTCTCCTTTACAAAGGTAAATGTCAAATTTTTCTCCTAATCCAAATGTCTGATTAATACAGTAAAGAAATTTAAAGATATGACGTTAAAAACTAGATGTCAAGGTTTATGAATATTAGGCATAAACTAGGTATATTAAAAATTAGAACAGTTTTTAATCATTCAACTCAATTATAAAATTGTCACTGAAATATTAAATAGCAATTTTTATTGTATTCTTATGCTCTTTAATAAACTTCTTTATGAGAAAAATTAAAATAAGATATGGAAAACTAAGAAGAAATCTGAATATACTAATACATATTTAAATAGACATTTTTTTTTTCCTACAGGATATGAGATATAACTTACTCAATCTAATCAGAGAAAACATAACTAGTTTTGGGGTTAGGGTTAAGTTTGGCTACTTCCCTTGAGTAGAGACTTCAGTATCTTCTTAGTCATTTTTCTTCATTCACTGACCAATTTCCATTAATGGTCCTTCTACGTGTCCCAAATTTCAGGAACATAGGCTATACCTCTTACACACTCACACGTACTGATTCTAAATGTCCTGTTTTACATCGTAAATAATCAACTTTGTTCTCTCATCCACCCTGCTTTGCTCTATCTTATTGTCCTATATGAATGTCTACACCTTACTTTCTTCATCTGACCCAACAAAGCACCAAATGAGATCTACTTTTAATAACTTATCTCTATATGAATACAGGATCAAACACTATTTATTGAGTATATACTTATTATAGGTCCAGCTAGGCTAGCAGCATAGTAGGAACCAGAGAAAATAATGAACTAGCTATTTATTCTTTGCCAATTTACAAAAGGACTCTGTGATGACTTAAAGCCAAACATACCTGTGAATTAAGACACGGAATAAAAGATTGAAGCTGAGAATAATTAATGAAATGAAAAACTAACCATAGCTCTGGCTTATAGGAGACAAGGATAAAAATGCATTACAGAGTTTTTATTTTCTGATAAAAAGAGCCTATTAATTTATTAACAGAAACAATTCTTCCCAAATTTAGCTAAGACAAACTTATGTTATGGATCTTTATACTGGGGGAGTTAACATCTTGTCTATAACCCCACTTCATAGGCATTGTACTATATATATTACTATTTGTTTAAATGTGTTTCCTATTTAGCCTACCACCTTCTTGAGGCTAGGGATCATGTGCTCTAACCTGTTTTCCCAGTACATACAGAGTGGGATGTTCAAATGAAAAAATGAATTAGTATCTTGAATAGTTTTCTAAACCATTTTTTGTTTTGAGTACATAATATTCAATCCCAAGAAATAATTTCTATAGAGTCAAACTTATGTGGTCCAGGTGGCTTTACTGTGATCTAAATCTATTCACTGAAACAGTGGTGAAAACCAGTAACAAAAAAAGATGAGAGAGAGAAATGACATCTGTATAGGTGCTAAAAGTCCCCAACTCTAAAAATTAAGATCACATCAACTTAGAACAATATCACTTTGTTTCGCTGGGCACAAAAAGTTTTACACTCATAGTGTCATCATTTCAGAGCCATGAGAACAGGAAAAATGATAGCTGTTCCTACTTTGTCTTCTTTATTGACATAGGAACCTGATAATCAGGATACCAAGGATAGGCCCTGGCTATCTACGTGGCCTTAGAAGGTAGCATTCTACTGTATCCTATTCTGAACTAAGCCAAATAAATTGGAGTTATGCCTTGATTCGTCATTTTATAATCTTTCTCATGTTTTTGCCTACTGCTATATCCTCTTTATTTCTCAGGAAAGGATTCCATTTCTAAACCTCTAGCCAATAATGCCTGAAGCTTTAACCGTTGCCTTGTTTATCCTCTTCCCAGTGCTGCATCCTGTTTTGTTTTGTTTTGTTTTGTTTTGTTTTCCTTTTCCTTCCCTATAATGCATGACGTGGGGCTATGGTTGGGGAGAAGAGGTACTCTTAGAACCAGTGACTACATTCTATTTACTGATTTACTACCCAATGCCTTGTCTGTTCTCTGCAACCAGATTATACCTCCTATTTTTAAACCTGAGTTCACCATGCTCTATCGATGCTTACCTAGTGAGGTTCACCTCCAAAGCCAATCTCTCCAGCTGAATTAGCTCTTCCTGAACCCATCCTAAACTCTAGTAGTGAGACCTTGGCCCAGATCTGGCTTCTATCTTTATTCTCTTAAGCTGTATCCTAACATGGATCTGGATCTAGTATGCTTTTGAGTCTGAGTCTACCTGGCTCCCGAGTTAATCTGAGTACATTACTTAATCAGGATTGAAATGCAACTTCTAAGACAGAAGTTAAATGGTTTCGATTGCAAAGTTTTTGTCCTGTAAGAGTGCTTTTCAATTTGTGGTATCAAATCAGAGGTGTCACTGTGGTTGGGAATCTTATTTGGGTGAGTGCTTACACTAAGTGATTATCATAATGTTGTAAGTATAATAAAAACAGCCTCTTTATTAACTGAAATTTGTTTTTCTAGGATCCCCCTTATAAAAGGTTTATAATAGTCAATCATGCTCTCATACCTGCAATAAGATGCAAAATCTCTCATTATGATCTTTCATAACTCCAATGGAAAAAGTAATATATCAATTTCTCTGGGTTTTCCACAACATGTTATAGTACTAATTTTTAAAACATATTTATTTATTTATTTTGAGAGAGAGAGAGCGAGTGAGCGAGAGCGCACCAGTGGGGGAGAGGCAGAGAAGAGAGGAAGAGAGAGAATCCCAAGCAGGCTCCATGTTGTCAGAGCAGAGCTCGATGTGAGGCTCAATCCTATGAAATGTTGAGATTATGACTTGAACCAAAATCAAGAGCTGGATGCTTAACCGAGCCACTTAACGCTTAACTGAGCCATTCAGGCACCTCTATTGTGCTCATCTTACCTGTGGTTTCCTGGCATTCTTTGTTGAATCAACAGATACAGTGCCCATTCTCATAGCTGCACAGTCAAAGGGCAATAAGACCTGGATGCAGCACATTTATGTGGATAGTGAAAAGCCTCATCAAAAGGTAATTCTATTATAGTAATATGGATTCTTTATTCTACAAAAATATTCTTATGAAAGATTAGTGAGGGGCCCTTGGGTGGCTCACACGGTTAAGCGTTCAACCTTGGCTCAGGTCATGACCTAACAGTTCGTGAGATCGAGCCCTGCATTGGGCTCTGTGCTGCCAGCTTAGAGTCTGGAGCCTACTTTGGATTCTGTCTCCCTCTCTCTCTCTGCTCCTTCCCTGCTTGTGCATGTTCTCTCTCTCTCAAAAATAAATAAATAAACATTAACAAAAGATTAGTTAAAATTTTCTCCATTTCCGCCTTTTGAACAACCTGATCTTGGTGTAAATGAGGGATATAAACATGAAGAAGCACATAGGTCCTTAATGGAAATAATCACAAGTAACATACTTAATGGTGAAACAATGAATGTTTTTTCCTTAAGACCAGGAACAAAAAGATGTCTTTTGTAAGTGTGATCTAAGTGTAAGTACTTCTTTCTATTCATCATTGTACTGGACAGATCAATTAGGAAATTAAAAAAAAAAAAAGGAGAAAGAAGAAAAGCAAAGCATCTTGATTAGTAAAGAAGTAAAATTACTTTCATTCAATATTATATGATGTTGAATATAGAAAATCACACACACACACACACACACACACACACACACACACACACACTGGAACAAATAAATGAGTGTGGCAAAGCTGTAGGATACAAGACCAATACACAAAAATTGTATTTTTACACCAAGAGTCAACAATCTGAAAGTGAAATTAAGAAATAATTTCAGTTATAATAGCATCAAAAAGAACAAAATACTGAAAAATAAATTTAACAAAAGAAGTGTAAGACTTGTATACTGGAAGCAATAAAACATTTTGAAAAAAGATCTAAATAAATGGAAAGAAAGCCTATGTTCATGGAATGGAAGACATTATTAAGATGGCACTACTCCCCAAATTGATTTGGAAATTTAGTCCCAATAAAAATCCAGTCCCCTTTCTTGCAGAAATTTATCCTAAAACACATATGGATATGCAAGAGACCTAAAACAGCCAAAACATTCTTCAAAAAGAACAAAGTTGGAGAATCTACACTTCTCAACTTCAAAACTCACTACAAAGCTATGGTAATCAAGTCACTGTGGTGCTGGTCTAAGAAGTGACACATATATCAATGAAATGGAACTGAGACTCTAGAAGCTAACTCTTATATATTAATAGTCAAAGGTGCTAAGACACATCAAAGGGGCAAGAACAGTCTTTTCAACAAATGGTGCTGAGACAACTGAATATCCACATTTAAAAGAATTATGTTGTACCACATTTCACGTGATGTGCAAAAATGAAATCAAGTGACAAAAACAGAAACCAGATAAATTCAACTTCATCAAATCCAAAAATTTCTGTACTTCAAAGGACATAATCAAGAAAGTGAAAAGATAACCCAACGAATGGGAGAAAGTATTTGCAAATCATTTATGTGATAAGGGGCTTGTATCAGAATTTATACAGAACTCTTACAACTCAACAATACAATGACAACACAAAAAATGGACAAAAAATTTAAATAGACATTACTTTAAAGAAAATACACAAATGGCCAATAAGCACATGAAAAGATGTTTAAAATCATTAGTCACTAGAGAAATGCAAATAAAAACCATAATGAGATACTGGTTCACCCCCACTAGAGTGGCAAAAATAAAAAAGACAAACAATAACAAGTATTGGTGAGGTTGTAGAGAAACTGGAACTCTCATATATTGCTGGTGGGACTGAAAATGTGGGGAATGCTGGCTAATGGGTATTGAGTTTCCTTTGTGATGATAAAAATGTTCTAAAATTAGACAGTACTGATGTTTGTACAATTCTGTGAATATACTAACAACGAATGAATTGTATACTTTAAAAGATGAATTTTATGGCATATGAATTATATCTTAAGAAAGCTTAATAAATCTTAATTATATCATCTTAATTTTTTTAAGTTAATAAAATGGAAATAAGCAAAGGTAAGCCAATTATTAAGCAAAAGGCAATATTACACTCATGATTGGGGATGAAATGCAAAGTTTCCAAGACTTAGTCCATACATTGCTACACAACATTACACGGACATAGTTATAACTTAGTTCCTTCTTTGATTAGGAAGACTATACTTTGAAGAGTGAGTCAAGAGAAGCAATCTTTTCAATCAGCCTAAGGGAGGAGGATACCAGTAGAGAGAAGACTACACGAGACTAACATTGGGAACAAAAGGGTAATACTGTCTGATGTGAAAGAATTGATTAGGCAGCATTCCCAAATTAGTCAATATTCCAACAGAAGGTACAAAGAATGATTAAGTTTAATTAGTAAAAGAGTTATTGCTAATGCTCACACTGAATATATAGGTCAGTTAACTTTGCACGTTGAGGATATTTAAGACTACTCATGTTATTGTAATACATATTGTTTCCAAACATGGGGAGGGGTGGTGGAACAAGAGCAGTTGTTCTAGAGAATCTGGGCAAGACAAGATTCGGAGATAAAAGATAAAAACAAAACTGATTAGTAAAACAAAACTAAAGTTTTCATTTGTGAAACATATAAATACTACAGAAAAATGGGGAGTTAAGTGAGAAGACTTGTGAAAAATCTAGTAAGGAGGGAAATTCTTTCACTTGGGAAGGGGAAATGGCATTAGCAAAAACGTGAATGAACATATCCTGTGGGCATCTAGACTGGTACTCAACTAATACTGCTTTAATTCCTAAAAACCAGGAATTTTACAGGAGAGCACACAAAAGGGATTTGACTCAAGTTATCATAATTTGTAGGTGTCAGAACTAGGATTCAAGCTCAGGTCATCTTTTTTTTTAATTTTTTTAAATGTTTTTATTTATTTTTGACACAGAGTATGAGCAGGGGAGGGGCAGAGAGAGGGGGAGACACAGAATCCAAAGCAGGCTCCAGGCTCAGAGCTGTCAGGACAGAGCCTGATGCAGGGCTCGAACTCACGGACTGTGAGATCACGACCTGAGCTCAAGTCGGACACCCAACCAACTGAGCCACCCAGGCGCCCCAAACTCAGGTCATCTTTTGAGTGTTGTGTTCTCCTACTACCCTGGGCTTGGAGGCCAGAGGTGGAGGTGTAGCGAGATGGAGCAATGGCAATAAGGAAATTAAGACTAGAACTGAAAGTTTGTACTAGGAAAAATACAGATGGAAAGAAAGAATCAGATTATACAGAGGGTCGTAGAGTTATAGAGAGGAGACATGATGCAGTAGATAATTGGACCCAGTGTGATTCTGGAATGGCAGGGTAAAAGGGGTGTTTGAATAATATGATCTATGGCATGGTATATAGCACGAAATAAAGAGTAAAGACAGCCAGTAGGAAATGGGTAGAAGAGTACAGTGGTATAGTTGTGAAATGATGAAATTAACAGTAGGCCCAGAGAAGAAAAGACATGATGAATATTTCAAAGGAAAATAACTGCCAAAATGTGTTGGCTGATTAGATATGGGACAAAAGGAGAGAAGTTAACATAAAAATGAACAAACTGAGTCATTCTTTCAAACAGTGGTCCTCCTAATACTTATAAAAATTATTTGAGTAAAAGTTAAAAAAAAAATCAAATCCCAGTACACAGGTACTCCTGTGGAGTTTATTAACAAGTCGCATCTGTATATATAACTCTCTCCTTTTTGTTTTATTTTTATTTTTTTAATGCTTATTTTTGAGAGAGAGAAAGACACAGTGTGAATGGGGGAGGAGGGAGGAAGGGGGAGAGAGAGAGAGAGACAGAGAGAGACAGAGAGACAGAGAGAGAATCTGAAGCAGGCTACAGGCTCTGGGCTGTCAACACAGAGCCAAACATGGGGCTCAAACCCACAAACTATGTGATCATGACCTGAGCTGAAGTTGGATGCTCAACCGACTGAGCCACCCAGGAGCCCCTCTCCTTTCCTTTTTTAAAACGCTGACTTGATTTGACTTGATTTGACTTGAAATGACTCAATCATTTATCATTAACCACAATTATCATTTTTTAAATTAACAATTATTAATGGCACAGTATGTGCAAACATTTCCCCCAAATACCTACATATCTGCATAATCATTGTTTATTATTCTTTCTCTGTTGTGCTTGAATTCCTTTTACATACACTTTGATATGCTTCTGTAGGTGTGTATGGGCCAAGGATATACTATAACCTTTGTTTTCTCATTCAGTTTTCTGGATCCAGTATCACTAAGCCATGGAGAATCTGTTTCCTTAACATTTTGAATGTGTGCTTCTTCTTTACCACTCCCACTACTTCTTTACGGGTAAAGCCCATTCTTTGGATCTCATTTGTATTCTTGCAACTAACTCCTAAAATTACTGTTACCAACAATCAGTCAAAAGATAGTATCCACACTATATGCAAGGCATAAAATAAGAAGACAAAAATAACATAACCTCCGGTTCTTCTCTTTTATGAGCCTACAGAATAAAGAAACTAAACTGTCTTCCTATAAGATAAGTAAAAAAATTAAGATAGCATTCCACACAACAAGTTGTAATCACTCCATACATTAACATGCCGTTTGCATCATGGAGGCAACCAAATCAGAAATTAAAACAATATTACAAATGGCAACTTATTTTCACTGAATTTTAAACCAGGTTTGTAAGAAGTGGCTTTGGCCTGAATTATTTTGATTCTCGATTTTTCTTTGCTTTACCCCTTACTTTTTCTACCTCGCCTCAATTCTTGATTCCCAGTAGCCCAACTTTTAGCTATTCCCACTGAGCACATCACTACCAATATCTATATACTAGTACACAGATATACTCCCAACATCTAATTTACTTTGTTCTTTCTAGACAAAATGTAGATGACGCTTCTTTAAGGTCATAGTTAGCTGATGTCACTGAAGGTACAAAATGAATACTTTTAGTCCCATTCCATTTTCTCTTCAGCATCAATCCAAATCGTGCTGCAGGCAATTTTAAAGATTGACTCAGAGTGGACTGAGCTTGGGTGTCCTCACACAGCTAAGTCCAAAAACTAGTCCTCTATCAGCTGCTGAAGGTCAGCTTAGGCTGCCTGAAGGCTAGGGAGCCCAGCATGGAACAATGGCAGGGAAATAGCGTTCCCTTCAGTCCTTAATTCACATGCAAGTGAGGTGCCAATCAAGTGCTGACAAGCATGGAGAAACCAAAATCAAAAGTGGGTAGAGATACACTTTCAAAAGGAGCAGTTTTCACACATTTTAAGTGATGTTTTTAGTGGTAGTTGTGAACATATCACTAATAATATGGAGAAAGAAAAAAAGTCATAAGAAAAATAACAATTTTATATCAGCTAAGATGATTCAATAAACTAATGAAATATAATGGTTAAAATTATTTAATGTGTTTTATTAAAAAATATCAACACTCTCACTTTGATTAAAGAAAGAAATCTGAATGCAAATTGATTTATTGAGCACTGCAAACATGGAAGGTAAGGTGAGCTGAGACTGGAAACTGGGCATTGACAAGGAAAGCTAACCTATTTCCAAATAAAAGAAAATTTTAAGGTTGCTTGATTTTGTCCAACTCTCAGCTAGAAAGAAACACAAAAGCAAAGCACTTTGAAATGACCAACAATGTAAGCAATGGAATCACTTCATCAAAGTGGGTAGTGAAAAAGATGATAAAAAGCTTAAAACTGTGTTGTTTTTTTCATGACAGTTTCCAAGAAATGAGCTTGAATTTTTAACAACTAATATAAGGCAAAAGTAGATACCTTTCTGAAAGGATTTGGTAAATGCATTCTAGTTATGACTACTCATTCTATCATGTATAAAACAGAATTTCTAAAAACAGCAATTTAAAACTTTGTAAATGATGGTTTAATTACTGGAACTCTATATATTGGTGCTATTTTAAATACACAGAAAAGATAACATAGGGCAGATATATTACTTTAAAAAATTCATCACCAATTCATAAAATAGATAGTTCTTCTCTTTTGTCTTTAATGAGTGAATGCTGGAATTGCTTCTAGAACTGTCTTATCAATATCTATTTTTGCAAGAATCACAGAAAGTTTAGAGAGTAAGTTTGAGTTGTTACCATATGGTGGTTATAAATGCAGTGAAAAAGGTATTTTTAATATTACTTTTCTCATTATTTTAGTAAACTGTATGCTGTTTTTATGACGTTAGATCTGATCAAGTTCCAAGATTTATTACTAGAAAATGAGCATTGCTTTTGAAAATAAATCTCTTAATTATAATGTATGCTTCAGGAGAAACTCAAAACTTTAAGATGTGACATAATCATAAATGTTCTCAGTTTTCAAAAACAACAATTTGCAAAATATGAAAGTTCTACAAATATTTTGTGCTCTAAACATAAAAGTCATTTATTTTCAGATATCTATTAGCAGCACATTTAATTTTAAACAATTACACACAATTTTAGCTTAATTTAAAGGCAAGATACATTTTAAAATATGCGATATGAAAATGGTAGAAAAACTCCATGCATTCCAACATAATGGTACAAACTAGGACTGTTCTAAAAACAAGGGGTTGGGGGGCGGGGAAGAGAGACACAAAAGTTGAAAGAGAAAGAAGGGATGGTGTAGACAGAGCCTGTTAACAAGAGTAAAATTTTATGACAATTCAAAAAAAAGTTAAACTTTACCGAAATCCTAAAGATTTAATGTCCGATGTGTATAAGGTACTACTGAGACAGAATTCTAAAACAAAATTTAACATTTTCACAAATCACTGTCTTGTAAAGTTAATATTAAAATTCTGAATCCATATAAAATAATTTGATATATTACACTAATGTTGAAAAATCTCAAGAGAATAAATATTTGTGAACATTTTAAACACCATGATTTCCCTGCTAAGAATACCAGGGAGAATACAAAAGAATATTATTCAGCTTTCAGCAAAAAGCAACGGTTTAAAAATATTTCAATATTTTCTGTTTGTTTAACAACGCTGTCTTTTAAAAATCCTTTTGAAGTTAAGTAGAAACATAATGGCCTTAAATATATTAATCAAGCTTTGTCAAAAATTTATGTAAAACTCATCAGTGGTTTTTGCTGTTGTTATTTGCTCAGAAGAATCTATATTATTATGCCAGAAACCACTTTTTCTTCAGTTGCCACAATGTGTACACCCCTATTACAACCCCCTATCAAAGGTACTTCACAAAAAGTAGCAAATGTTATGCAGTTGAGATGATCACCATTAATATTTTAAAACCTAAACAAGGTACATTACATTAAATAGACTTCTCAGTCCTGGTGTTGCCTGACAGATATGTGATGTGCCAGTGGTTATATTATATTCCTCCTCCCATGCATGCACCTCCTGCAGAGATAGCAGACTACAGAAGCTGACCCTCACTGAGACCATCTTGTCTCTCTGACAAAGCTCCTTTTTAACTTCTTACTTACTGGTTACTTCCTGTGATGGAGAAAAACTTTAGCTCAGCTTGTGATAATTTCACAGGCCCTGAGGACCCTGACCCTAATAGCCTCAAGGTCAGAAGTCAAGTCTTGTTCTGAAACATCTGTGTGCTTTATATTAAACTGGAACAAAAGTGGAGAAATATCCACCAGTGTGTGACAAGAAGGATAGGCAAAATAGGACGGACACACTGGTCATCTGTTACTCTGGCATCTTAAGTTCATTTGAAGAACTGTCTAATATTCACTTAAATTCCAAATTTGATGTATAAACGTTTTTTTTTTTTAAACTGTCTAAAAGCAATAAATGGGAATTTATGTTTTACATTAATCTGGAATTTGGTTAGTCTCGCAGGCTTCCAGATATATTTTAAGTTACTCTAAAAGTCAATGAAATTTCACGTTTTAAGTAATTTAATGGCTTACAAAGAAAACCTAGGGTGGATATATATATATATATATATATGGTATATGCATATGTATATATATATATGCATATATATATATATATATATATGGTATATGCATATGTGTGTGTGTCTATATAGATCTCTATCTGTAGGGTCTAGAGACAACTAGAGACAGGCTTCCAGATATATTTTAAGTTACTCTAAAAGTCAATGAAATTTCACGTTTTAAGTAATTTAATGGCTTACAAAGAAAACCTAGGGTGGATATATATATATATATATATATATATATGGTATATGCATATATATATATATATATATATGCATATATCATATATATATATGGTATATGCATATGTGTGTGTGTCTATATAGATCTCTATCTGTAGGGTCTAGAGACAACTATTGGAAAGACAACATCATCATAGTTTTATGTTAACAAACTAACCTAAAATATCCATTATATATTAAAATAAACACAGCAGAATTAAAAGTACTTGAAAATAATTTCTAAAAAGTGAAATCTATTTAATAAATAAAAGATTTAACTTATTTATTGATCTTAAGAAAGCGTAAGCATTTGAGAATTTAGGTCGGCTAAAGTATTCCACCAGTTTTATATACTATATATATACTGGTCACCACCAGTTTTATATCTAAATCAGGTGGGTAAGCAATAAGGTTTGAGGAGGATAAAAAGGCCACAAAAGTATATTTAATTTCCACAACAAACAGAAAAACACACCAAAGTGTAGTAACATAAAAGTTAGACAACCAATGCTGTGCCTGCCTTGGATGTCCACATTAGACTATTTGGATTTAAAATTATCACATGCACTGTTATCAAATTAATCATTTTATTACAGGAGCACTCGTACCTCTCTGTAACCTAAGGTTTATGGACATGGAGGCACAAATTCTTCACTAGAGCCTTTTTGGTATTAAATATATCCCCTTAACCATTCATACTGGCACATGGTGTGGTACTTATAACATTGCAAATAATACAAAATTTTTGAATCTTGATAATTTTTCCTATAATGTACACAATCTTAACTCCAAGAATCAGATTACTTTGAAACGTAAAGATTTTTATGGCCAAACCATGAATTTCACTTAGTAGATTAATGGAATCTTTCTGATAGTTTTAATACTAACTCTATGAATTCTTATCAAGTATCAAGTACTAAGTTGTAGAGATAAAAGTTAAAGATAAACAAAATATTCTCAAATATTCAATAGGTCTCTTTATATTTTTAACAGTTTACACATAAAATAAGCTTCAATCGTGTACACATAAAACATAAAACATAAGTATCATAAGAGGTATGAAAATGGTCTATAATATAAAAATTAAGAAGTAACATGGGAATAAGGAATAGGCAAAAAGCCTTCTGGTTAGTACTGAAATGCTCTGCCACAATAAAATAAGTGAGCATACTCTTTTTAAACATTATAAAATTACTACTCAAAATACTTTGTTTTCACCCTTTATAAAGTAATTTAAAGTAATGATATCAATTAGAAGTGAGTGGGGGGTGGGATAAGACTGTGAAGAGTTTGGGAATTAAAAACAGAGTTAAATGTGCACTCACCAGTTCAACAAAAGCAAGTCCTCCATAACTGTGAGCAACAAAAAACACATTCTCAGCTGCAGACTGGGCTATGAAATGGTCCCAAACATAGACCGCATGTTCTTCAGGAGAACCATTTTCCTATAAAGAAAACAAATGTCATATATTATGTACTGTATATAATTATTATCATAGTAATAAAAAATTAAATCATATGCTTGCTTACATAGCCCAAGAAATAAGATGGTTATAGCTCATTGAGAATAATATCAACTCAAAAGAACTACCACTGAAAATTCAAATTAGAGGATAAAATATTAGTAATTACTGCTAAGCTTAATTGCTACCATAATCTTCAGAAACAAAATATTTAAAATAACCACATTTTGAGGGGAAATTACATTCTGGATATACCTGAGATATTAAGATATACATTAGAATTGAATAGCAGAAAGTTACAGTCGTCTTACGATAGAAGGGTGTTAACTAAAAAATTCAGTTATATTTCTACATTTATATCTGAAAATATTTCTGCTATACATAAATCTAATTTTTTTAATTTATAAACTTTTAAGTATTTCTGTAAGCAGAAAATTACTAACAAGTATTCTTTATTTAAATTATTTAAAAATACTCTTTTTTATAAAAGTGCTTTCCATACATATTTTATTTCCAGAACTGGGAGAAATCTAAACATATAAACCCAGAGACTTGTATATTTCTCCTAACTTGCTAAACCCTAGTATATGCATATTGCTATAATTCTAAAAGTTCTATAATAATTTCATTTTGTTGTATTTATTTTGATAGTTGATACATGTTGCAATTAAAGTTTAACCTGGATAATGTGAAAAAAGAAAAAAAAAAAAACCAAAGAGCTAAATAACACTGATCAAAATACAAACTGATAAAAACTAAGGCAGATCATGAAAATGTTTTGTACAAATAGTTGTTTGAAGCGTTAACACCAAAGAGTAATTCCCTAAAACTGTCCTGATATTAGGCAATGAAAACAATTTATTTACATTTTCCAGCTTAGAAATTTTATAATATCTTATTAAGGTCCACAATATGATTTCCCTTGCCACCTAGAGGCTATTGTTCCCTGATGTCTATATGTGACCTAAATTTCTCTTCAAAGCTCCAAACCCGTATATGCAAGTGTTGATGGTCTTTTCCTTATGGATGTCCCACAGATACTTCAAATTCAACCAATTCAACACTGCATGTGACATTCCACTTACAAACCTATGTCAGTGTCTTTGCTCCCCACCTCCAGTCAAAATCTGAGCATCTTTTATCTCTTTCTGGCTCAAACTCCACATATATATTCAATCATTAAAATCCCATTGATTTTCTCTCCAACTGTATCCTAAATGCATCCACTTCTCTCTTTTCTCATTTCCTCTGGCTTAGCTCAAACCACCATCATTTCACAAGTGGATGACTGCAATGGTCTCCAGTCCATTTTTACTACTTTTACTATTGCCTATTTAAATGCTCTAATCTGCAGTAAGAACAACCTTTTAAAAATGCAAATATGAGAATGTTGCCATGTTACTCACCCCCTGTTTATTGGACACTTTAAAACTGATTCATTGCCCTCAGGATCAAATTCAAACTCTGTGCGACACTGAAGGCCTTTCATAATCTGCTTCTGTCTTCAACTGCATCTCTTACAATTGCTCTGCAATATAAGGTGACCAAAAGACCCCCTTTTCCTTCAGTGAGAGACCATATAGAACATTGTCTGTGTTCCAATTTCAGGGAACAACTTCCTAATTGTAGCAAACTTTGTTTTCTCTGGGCTGTATCCTTCATTTGGAAAGTAACTCCTGAGCTCTGCCCTCATTTCACCCACCATCTTCACCTGCATAATTTCTACTTGTTTTTCAAAATCAAACAAGACATCACCTTCTATCAAAAGTCTTCCCTATCACTCCCAAGGCTAGGTAATGTCTTACAATGATATCTTGTGCATGGTGCTATTATTGCATTGAATAATTTGCATTGTAATTGCTTATTAGATTATCAAAGTCTTGAGGCCAATAGCTACGTCTTGTTCATTGAATCTTGGTGTAATAAATAAATAATGATGGGGCGCCTGGGTGGCGCAGTCGGTTAAGCGGCCGACTTCAGCCAGGTCACGATCTCGCGGTCCGTGAGTTCGAGCCCCGCGTCAGGCTCTGGGCTGATGGCTCGGAGCCTGGAGCCTGTTTCCGACTCTGTGTCTCCCTCTCTCTCTGCCCCTCCCCCGTTCATGCTCTGTCTCTCTCTGTCCCAGAAATAAATAAAAAACGTTGAAAAAAAAAAAATTAATAAAAAAAAAAAATAAATAATGAAAATACAACACATAGCTTCACAATGACTGCTTACAATCTTCACTCATATACTGAAATACAAATATAGTTTCAAAGATATTTACTGGTAATATGCATATTAAATTATCCACATTTAATGTATATAAAATAAATAAAAGAATAATAATTGGGAATAAATCTATGTAGGGCATTTTTGGCTTTAATAATTTAGCATTTATTAGTTTAAAAAGTAGAAAATGTTTACCATAAAAATCAGCATAGTGGTTAGGTCTAAGGAAAAGAGACAGAGTTGTAAACAGGAAATAGACTTCTAGTGGCTAGCAGTATTTCATTTCTTGACTGGAGTGGTAGTTACACAGGTGTATTCTTTATAGTTATAGTTAAACTGAGTAATACGAACTTAGCACTTTTCTGTACATGTATGCAGAGTGATCATAGAATTTACTATACAAATCTCTGAGAATGAAGAAAGGTATCATTAGGTACTGAATGAGAGAACAGGTCTAAATTGGGACTATCCAGAGAAAACACAAATACCTGGTCACCCTAACTATATTTTACAATGAAAGAAATGTAAAAATAAAACAGGAAGAAAGATAACAGAGGTTCTGCTGACTGTTGGCAGAACTAACAATCTTACATAGCTGTGATGGCTCTAAACACCCTTTATATGGAGAGAATAAAAACATATAGGAGATTAACTGTCTCCTTAGGCTTTGTGCTGGAAATGGAGGTGTAAGGATGATAAGAAGTAAGCCATGATTCTGGCCTTTAATGTGTCTGCAATTTCATAAGGCTGTTAACACATAAAGATAAAAGAGGCAGTAGTGTGTGAGGAGCATTACTTTCTCTATTCCTGGCAGAGTGTCTTGACATCCAGTCTAGTAGGCCCATTATAAATCCATACAATGTGACCTCGGTGAGGTCTTCCATGCTTTCTTACCACAGTCACCAACTCTTCCTTTACACTGTTGAGATCCTATCTGTCCCATCCTTTCCATTCCCACCTCAGTTTGAATCCACTTACAAGATTCCCAGCTATTCTCATTTCATCTAGTTTTTCCCTTTACTGTGTTGCCAGATCAAGTCATCCTGAAATCTGGCCCTGATCAACCATTCTCCAGTCTGAAAAAGTAAATTTACTGAAAAAGTAATCCACAGGTTCCCAAAATACCTGGAATTCTTAGCCAACATCTTCTCTAACCCAGTCTTTCAAGACTTTCTTCCTATTATTTCTAGGGACCTTGTACTCATGCTCCAGGAAAATTTCGATTATACTTTAATACAAATGGTATCAACTTAAAACAGTTAGACTTAATGTTTTTTTGACTTTTTGATGGTGTGAAAGCAATACACCTTCAGTAAAAACTGCACTGTGAATTTTGACCTTTTCCTAGGCTAGTGATATGCTGTACAATATGGAGCTAGGTGGTGGTAATGAGCCACAGCTCAGGCAGCCACATGATCATGAGGGTGAACAACCAATATACTTACAACCATTCCACATACAACCTTTCTACTTTTCAGTTTCAGTACAGTATTCAATAAATTACATGAGATATTCAACATTTTATTAGAAAATAGACTTTGTGTTAGATGATTTTGCCCAACTGTAGGCTAAGTGAGTGTTCTGAGCATGTTTAAAGTAGGCAAGGCTAAGCTACAATGTTAAGTAGTTTGGTGCATTTAATGCCTTTTTGATTTACGACATTTTCAACTTACAACAGGGTTTATCGAGATGGAATTCCACTGTATGTCAAGGAAGAGCTGTGGTCTGAAAACCCTAGACAAAAGTCTCATGAAATTCAGTCTGGGATCTCATGAAGCAGCTCATATTAGGCAAAACTTAAAAGATATAGAACATGTCCAGGGTAGCAGTTCAGT
The DNA here is from genome assembly GCF_028018385.1 of Neofelis nebulosa. Taxonomy (NCBI): domain Eukaryota; kingdom Metazoa; phylum Chordata; class Mammalia; order Carnivora; family Felidae; genus Neofelis; species Neofelis nebulosa. The sequence continues at coordinate 84,097,217 of NC_080782.1, read as the reverse complement.
AATTCACATATGAGGTAATAAAGACTAATACTACTCGGGGTGATAGCAGAATAAATGGAAAGGAAGGGATGGAATGAGTCATTACAAAGGAAGAATCAGCAAAACTTTGTGACTCATAGGATATGAGGGAAACTGCCAACCAGGCCCAAATGACCCATCCATGATTAAAGGAGAGCTAAGAACTAACAGTTCTTTCCACCATTCACAAATAAGACTATGATTTTCAGAGATTAGTATCATAGCTGAGTCTTCCCCTCCATCTCTATGGAGACAATATCTGTTAATAGTGGCCTGTCAGCAGGAAGAAAAAGAAACCTCAAGTATCCAAGTGCCCCAAGTGCTTAAATGTTTTTAGCCTGATTCTAAGGTTATCAAATGACTCTTCAGCTTTAGATTTTAAAACCAAATCTTCTAAAAAGTGAGACCCAAGTGAAAAAATGTCTATAACACCCAGTTAAGGGGGCCATCTATACTCACAACTAAACAATTACACAAGACTATTCTGGGCCACACTTGACATCTATTGATCCAAAAATGATACAGGGTAGGAGTCACAGTTTGCCAGCAGGGTAGCACCAGCCATTCCTTTTAAGTGGGAGTCTCGCAGAAGCTCCTGTAGTAGATCAGATGGCCTTCCAGGAGTTACTGTCTTGGGACCATGGAATACTAGTTTGGAAATGAGGGAATCAGACTCACTTTAGGCAGATGCAAGAGTTATCCCTGCCTTGAAAGTCTTATACCACACAGAAGCTAATACCTCTTGCAACAACTCCATAGGCATCGCTTCAGGATCCCTGGCTGCAAGGGACATGCCCAATTACAGAAGTTACTACCCTCAGGGAAGATCAAAGCGTGGTATTTGTAATTCCTTCTAATCCAGAAGCAGTTTACCAATCAGGGGTCATTTTCTACTGTAGGCAATGTGCCCTAGGAACTAGCCACTTAGAGTGGATGCTACTATGATATGCTTCCCAGAATCCCCTCTCTGAGGCAACTTACACACAATGACTGGTCAAAATGACATGGATCTGTAAAAGCTCTATCTCCTGCCTCAAGGCAAGACATCTCTGAAAAGCCATACTAGATCCAGAGATCACCAGTGGAGTCAGATGAGGCCTTTGTTGTGATTGTACTGCGATTCAACTTCTTCAGCCAAATTCTATTTTTAAACTCCACTACAGGTACTGATTCCAAGAGAACTCCCCAACAAAATGCCTGCATGCACCTTCAGAATCTGTTTCTGGGAAACCCAACTTAAGATACCAACTTATCAGGCTTTAAAGGATATAGAGCTAGAAAGTTACCTGAAGATCAGATTCTCATGTAGAAGGGGAAAAGATTTTGCTAACCTTTGACCCACAAGATCTTACAAGAAATATATGGAAAATACACATCTTTTTACATGTATTATTATCCTGCCTATGTTTAAAACTACAGCAAAATATTATTATTGGTCCAACTTTACCTGTCACCTCTACTATTAGCCATGGTAGCTTAAACTGAATCCTATATTATTTCATTGGTTCTTCTCTATCCAGCTATTTCTTTAATCTGTCATTGTCGCTTTCCCTTCCTTCTAGAATATTAGCAATTTGATTCTCTTTTGGATACAAACTATAATACAAGGCATGCTATAGGTATTTAATAAATAACTAACAATATTGTTGACAAAATGTTATGAAGACTGTTTCAAAACCAAGACAATGGAGTACTTACACTCCATTTCAGGAATCTTCAATGTGGCAAAGATTGATGTTCAAAGATGTTCATCACAGTCTCATTTATAAAAGCAAAAATCTGGATAATTCTTAAAATGTCCAATAATGCAAAAATAAAGATTTAAGTAAATTATAGTTTATCTAAGGAAATATTATGTAGCTATTCAATGAGTTTATAAAGTAATACGTGCAGTTTACCTAATACAGGGCATAATTTTCACTATATAAAAAGGGTTGAAAAAGACTAGAAGAAATCAAAAATATCAAAAGCAGCTGAGCTGCCTATGGATGGCGGAATTATGAGTATTTTCTATTTTTAGATTCTTTACATTTCTCTAAACTTTCAAAAATTCTTACAAAGTACATTATTTTTGTGATAAAACAAGTGGATAGCAAAGAAATTTAGAAATTCTACTGAATGAGTACTGTTGGCTTATTAGGGGGAATCACCATCTGAGCAGGGTCTTTATACCTTCATATCTAAAAATTTGAATATCTGGTCTGAAACCACCACACATACACAAGCAGCAAACCAGAAGAGTTATGTCAAACAGGTTTAAGAGTAAGCAATGATAGCTGAAGTTTGAGAGTAACTAAAGAAATGAAAAAAAAAAAAACCTGCAAAAAATTACATGAGTATGTACAATGCAATAGCCTGAAACTTACTGTAATTGAGCAAGATGGGAGCAGTACTGTAGATAAAGCACAATAACAGATAGGAGCAACAGTAATCTTGCATCATCAAAAACAAGTTAATGATATTATGTGAATTCCATTTTTCAAAGAACTAGCGACATACAATTAAGAACAGTTTTACTCAAAATATTATTTTATCAACAAATGGTGTTGGGAAAATTGGACAGCAACATGCAAAAGAATGAAACTGGACCACCTTCTTACACCATACACAAGAATAAAATCAAAATGGATGAAAGACCTAAATGTGAGATGGGAAATCATCAAAATCCTAGAGAGGAACACAGGCAGCAACCTCTTTGACATTGGCTGTAGCAACTTCTTACTAGACAACGTCTACAGAGGCAAGGGAAACAAAAGCAACCATGAACTATTAGGACTTTACCAAGATAAAAACCTTCTGCACAGTGAAAGAAACAACAAAACTAAAAGGCAACCTACCGAATGGAAGAACATACTTGCAAATGACGTATCAGATAAAGGGGTTAGTATCCAAAATCTATAAAGAACGTATCAAACCCAACACCCCAAAAACATAATCTGGTTAAAAAATGGGCAGTAGACATGAATAGACATTTTTCAACGAAGACATCCAGATAGCTAACAGACACATGAAAGATGCTCAACATCACGCATCGTCAGGTAAATATAAATCAAAACTACGATGAGATATCACCTCACATCTGTCAGAATCTGTAAGATTAACAACACAGGAATGACAGATGTTGGCAAGGATGCAGACAAAGGGGAACCCTCTTACACTGCTGGTGGGAATGAAAACTGGTGCAGCCATTCTGGACAACAGTATGGAGGTTTCTCAAAAAGTTAAAAATAGAACTACAACCCAGCAATTGCACTATTAGGTACTTACCCAAAGGATACAAAAATACTGACTCCAAGGGACACACCCACTCCAATGTTTATAGTAGCATTATCAACAATAGCCCAATTACAGAAAGAGTCCAAATGTCCATTGACTGATGAATGGATAAATAAGTGGTTTATATATACAATGGAATATTACTCAACCTTCAAAAAGAATGAAATCTTGCCATTTGCAACGACATAGATGGAGCTACAGAGTATCAGGCTAAGCAAAATAAGTCAGAGAAAGACAAACACCATATGATTTCACCCGTATGTGGCATTTAAGAAATAAAACAGATGAACATGGGGTGGCGGGGGGCGGGGGGCGGGGGGAGAGGCAAACCAGGAAACATACTCTTAACCATAGAGAACAAAGTGAGGGTTACTGGACGGGATGGGTTAAATGGGTGATAGGTATTAAGGAGGGTACTTGAGATGAATACCGTGTGTTACATGTAAGTGATGAGTCACTAAATTCTATACCTGAAACTAATATTACATTATATGTCAACTAACTGGAAATTAAAAATGTGAAGAAAAAATATCATTTTAAAAAAGATAAAGGAGATAAATCTTGGCTATAAAAAAGTTGGCTTTCATATGTAACTAGTTCCCAAGGCTTTCACAAAATTATAGCTTTTTACTATTCACTTTTCAAGAGAGTCAGATTCCTACCATCTTAAGACATAACAAATTCTGCCAAATATTTGTTGCCTCCTACAACAGGTAAGCACAATAATGGTAGCACAGGAAATAATAAACGGAGAGTGGTTTTTAATATGTATTTCTGACATATTACATTACTAAAATCCCAATTTTATAAGTGTGGTGATGCCGTTCTAAGGTAAATTTGTGTCATTTCCAACTTGCAGCCCACATTTTGCCCACAACCATTACATATTTACAAACCAAAATCTGGAGAATGTATATTACCAATAATATATTTTGAAACTAAACAGATTTCAAAAGGAAAAGACTTTCTTAATATGCTTCAATTACAGAAATGCAAACATACTAAATCTGCATTATAGGTTTCTTCATCATATCAGAATTCATATTGTACTGAGTAACTTATAATTTTAGAATATGCAAACATACGAACCACATGAAAAGAAGTAAATCTATTAATTAGAGTCTGCTGGAGGCCGAATGCACAGGATATTTATACTGTGGAACTGGGCTGTACTCAGGTTGAATTTCCTGATGTACCCTTGCCATCATTAATTGTTAAATGCCAAACAGAAGTGATGCAGTAACCAAAGCCTTATCACATATGCCAGATTCTACTACCTAGGCATTGCAAAGTCTGCATTTATGATGGACTACCTGAGCTGATAACACATGGAATTATCTAAACAACATTTGCATATTTGTGTAATTATTTTCTAAGGTTAATTAGCTCCTGTAAAGCATTTCACCCTTTGAGACCGCTTACAGTGACAGGTTCACATATTTTCTGAACCATTGCCAAATTTGACAGATTTTTCTTCAGCTAACCTGTTGCTACAAAGTTATAAAATGAATGCTCCTATAGTATCTACTTTAAACTTATAATTCATTTTAAGAAAAGTAAAATGAAAGTTTATGAATTGAAGGTTTTTTACACGTCCAATTTTAAAATCAAAATGTCATGATTATTTTACTTCATGTAAATCTTTCTGTGTTTATACTGGTAAGTGTATCAACTAAGAAAATTATATATATTAAAATCTAGCATTTTTGACTTTAAACTAGCATATACCTATGTCACCACTTTCATTTGAGTCACATATGTCTCACATACATGTGCTCCTACCCCCAACATCTGTCCTTAGTTTATCACTGATTTGCTATTGACATGGAAGACATCAACTGGAGAAAGAACACTAATATAAAATCTACACCTTCTATACATTTTTTACAGCAAAATTTGCAAATCAAAGTTCTTTCTTTTAAAAAGCTAAGACTTTTCATTAGGTAAAATGTATCTCAATGAAATCTAGATGGAGGCAGATAAGTCAAATGGATTTCTGAGGATGCAAAAATGTACATTACCATCTTTCATCCAACTCATCCACAGGTACAAAATGAAAGAAAATTAATATTTTTAGGAATTGGCTTTAAACTTTTAGATGATTTTGTTAAGAACTTTGTATGTGAACATAGCATAAATTGTGCACTAGTACAGAACAAACGTAAAAATAGTTATGTATAAAATATATTTTATTTCAAATGAGATATATTTTAATTTTGATCCATTTAAATAGTTTGGATTAAAATTTATCTTCATTTTGGCATATTTTAAATGTGTGATCTTTAAAAAAGTATGTATTTGTGTTTAACAGTGATTACAGGACTAGGGGTATATATAAATGCATAAAAACTAATGGTATAGCATACATATAATAAAAACAATTTCAAAAGTAAAGCACTTTTATTTTGTTTTTAAATATTAAGTTGATCCATATGGAGTTACCAACATTAGACATTTTTGACCTTAAAAAGTGCAATTTCATACCATTCAATCTTAAATATAATGAAAATAGACAAAAGAATCTATAAGCTAGAGACATCTTGAAGCTATCAACTTTTGCTTGCCTTTTAGGTGTCCAGATATTATTGACAGCTATCCATCTTAAAGACAGATTCAAGGCTATGTTACTTGTCAATATGGCTACCTTAATAAATTATAAATGGCTATGAACAGAATGAACATAACTGACAAAAGGATCAGTATTCAGAAGTGTATCAAAGATATTTGAACTTCACATATCTCAAGCTTAGCATGTCCAAAAGCAAAATCTGAATTGGTTTTCTGATCCCATTATCCGTTTTCTTTCAGTCTTTCTCATCTTGCTAAGTTGTACCTCCACCCCACCCTGTTGTTCAAGCCAAAAATCTACAAGTGACCCTTGACCTTTTCCTCTTCCCCTGTCCTTCAATTTATCCAATTTCATTTATCCTCCAAAATGTTTCTAGAATCCGTAAACTTCTAATTTCCACTCTTACTATCCCAGCCCAAGGTATCACCATATCTTGACTAAGACATTAACCACTTGAACTGGCTATATGCTCTCCCTCATTTAATCTGACAATGACATTATAACATAGATGCTCTAAATATCCCAATTTCCAGAGAGTAATTAATTTTCTCAATGTGATACAACTTGCCAGACTGTAAGCTAACCTGTCTGGTTCTGGCATCTGCTAGGCTATACTAGCTAACCTTTTAAATCATATTGGGCTGACATGAACATTGTTTTTTTGTTTTGTTTTGTTTTTAGTCTGTTTCAATATAAAGTTTAAACAACAATTAACTATCAAGAAGTTAGTAAAACAAAACCAGATAAGCAAATAATTATGATCCATTATTTATGGAAATGCTGCCAAATGCTTTGTGATTGAGCCATAATTACCACAAAATATGGGTAACCTGGAACTGAAGGCAGATAGGGCTGCCCAGGAATCTAGGGATTCCTAGATTCCAAAACTATGCTCTAAGCTCTTCCAATAAAGTAAACATTAATGATTCTATTCACTCTAATAAAATTTAGGCTTCCCTCTCTTAGTGCAACCTATAGTGCAATCATAATAATGCTTTTAAAGTACATATTGAGGCAGGCACAGATCTAAATACTTTATAAATAGTAACTCACTTAATCCAGACAACAATTCTATGAAGTACGTACTATTATTATCTGCATAATCAGATGCACAGGCAAAGAATGATTAAGAAACTTACTCAAGAAAATTGCTACTATATGGCAGAGCTAGAGTTCAAACCTAGGTAGTCTGACCACCCCCTCCCCCACCATATATGTAATCTCAATTCCTGTATACTGCATCATTGAAATACATTTAATATCCTTCCCTCTATGTAGGCATAACCAAAGCTACTGCTTTTTGTAGCAATGAACCAAATGATTAAGAGCTTTTAAGAAAAAGGGACAAGAGTGTTGCTTATATAGGTAACACGTACTGTGGGCCAGGTTCATATGAAAAAAGACTCTTTGTGAAGTGAAAAAGCTTATTTTCTGAAAGTTAAACATGTTCTTCTTTTCCTTGAATAGCTTCTGCCACCTTATGAGAGAGAAATTGAACCTAGCTTAAGATCTATTATTAATTTTCTGCCATTTATTCATCTACAACAAAGAAAAAAGGCTAAGTGAAAGAAGCTAGACACAAAAGACTACATATTATATGATTTGATTGATAGGAAATTCCAGAAAAGCCAAAACTGTAGTATTAAAATGTAAATTAGCAGTTGGCAGGGTCAAACAGACTGCCAAAGGACACATGAGAAAGGTTTTTGGGGTGATGCAAATGATTTTCTATCATGATGGTAGTGATAGTTACACAATGGTATACATTAATCAACCACAGCCAACTGTACACTTAAAGTTGGTATAATTTACAGTATATAAATTTTATCTCAATAAAGCTGACCAAAGGAAGAAAGAACAAGAAAAAAAGGTAAATCTTTTTCCTAAACAGAGGTGATCAAACCTATTATAAATAAAGTTTTACTGGAACAGAGCCATGTCCACTTGTTCATTATCTATGGCTGCTTTCTCTTACAACAGTGGAGTTTAGGAGTTGTGACAAAGTCCATATGGCCTGAAAGTTTAAATTAGTTACTCTCTAGTTTTTTAAGAAAGTTTATTGACCTTTTCTCTAAATACTTACGATCTAGTTCCAGCTTAGAACAGCAAATTAAACATCCATATCTGACAGCATTAACAACCCAAGCCCCATAAAAACTATAGCAAAAGTTTTTTTTTGTTCTTTCTTTTTTAAACAAAGACAAATCCACAAGGCCTAGGAAGAAATGAAGGAAGATTTTGGAAGATGGCGACCAGAAAGAATGGCAACCGATTTAGCAGATCTAAGAAAGTCAGATCCCAAGTTGGCCATGAGAAAAGCTCACTGTCTAACTCCATTTATGATGCAAAATTCTCCAAAGCACAGGGATACATTTCTAAGTACCTTGGAACTGAAGGAAAGCAGATAGAAGAAAGAAAGACAAATACTGTGTGATCTCACTTATATGTGCAATCTTAAAAAAAACAAAAACAAAACACACAAACACACACAAAAAAACCAAACTCCTATAAAGGAGAATAAATTGATGGTTGCCAGGCATTGCAGGGTGGGGAAATGCGTGAAGGTGGTCAGAGGGTACAAACTCCCAGTTATAAGATGAATAAGTTCGGGGAACATTATGAACAGTATGATGACTACAGTTAATAAGACTATATTGTATGTTTAAAAGTTGCTAAAAGGGTAGATTTTAAAACTTCTCCCCACCAAAAACAAAAGTACTGAGTGAGCGGATGAATGTTTTTATAGCTAACCTTACTGTGGTAATCATTTTGCAATGTATACACATATAAAGTCAACATGTTGCATACCTTAAACTTACATAATTGTTATATCTCAATAAAGCTGGATAAAATTCTAACACTAAAAAAAAATTGGTAAGGGTGGGCATGGTGGAAAATTCCCAACAAGTAGACTACTCCTATTGCCTACAGTGAAGCTCAAACATTATAAGCCCTACTAATATGCTTAGAGGTTCCAATTAGCTTTTTAATTCCCACTAATAAACATTAACAGACAACCACACATAATTAGACACCTGAAGAAAGCCTTTAATACAAAATATAGAGACCAGAATAGAAAAAAGCGATTTGGAAGAAACAAAGACTTTGATGAAAGAGGAAAATTTCAAAAACACTGCCATTAGCTTTAGAGAGATCACAGAAGATAACACATGCATAAAAGAAATGTACTATTAAAAAGAGATATTCAAAGAATAAAAAGAGTTCTTTCAAATTAAAAGCAAAACATCTGGAAAAAAATTTCAATAGAGGGGTTAGATGATTAAGTTAAGGGAATCTCCTAGAAGCAAAAGATATGAAAAATAGAAAAGCAGAAAGTCCAATGATAAGTCTAAGAGATTCATCATTCCAAAATAGTTCTAGAAAGAAAAAGACAAAATGTAAGGGAAGAAATCAACAACAAAATATTTAAGAACATTTTCAGAACACTAGCTGATAGATTGTAAAGGCTGACAAAATACCCTGCATAATGGATGAATGAGATCTATATAGAGGCATACCAGCGTGAAATTTAGAACTCAGGAATGAAGAGAAGATTCTATAAGTTTCAAGAAAGAAAACTAAATGATTAGGATTCAGCACAATATTGGACTTTTCAATAGTAATTGGAGAATCAAGAGCATGATAAAAAAATTCTTCAAAATTCAAAAGGAAAATAATATCCAACTTATAATCCTATACCCAGCCAAAATATCATCAAATATAAATGTAAGATGAAAACCTTTTCAAACACACAAAGATGAAAAAAATAGTATCTCATTACTCTCTTCTAAAGAAACAACTAGAAGATGTGCTCCTTCAAAGTAAGAAATAAAATAAGAAAGATGAAGACATGAACTATAGGAAATAGAAGAAATAATACAAGAAAGTGACAAAGGGAGTCTTCAAAAGAAAATGATAAAGCAAGATTCCAGAATGATAGCTGTACATCAGAGGCAGTGGGCAACCGGATCAGGAGGTAGCAGGTGGGACTTATGAGGCAGATATGCTAAGGACTGTCATCACCATGGCCCCCACTAACACTTCATCATCATCCTAAGACATAATGACCCAACGGTCCAAACCCAGATTGCTATTTGTATTCGGCTTTTCCTAACCATATGTGGATGAGATTCTTGTCTCCTGTTTATGATCTGTTGTTGTTTCAGCTGAAGGCACTGAATATACCTCACAAAAGTATTGTGCTTTCACTAAACTACAAGCTAGAGGTAGATCATGGGAAGCTGAGAAATAGGAAATACAGAGCAGCACATTTCTTCTAGCCATTTTTATGCTGATTTTCTCTGCTACATGCTCCAACTATAGAAAGTAATGTTTTTCAAGACAACATTGTTCCTTGACTTTCCTGTAAAAGAGCTATTGTAAATGTTGAGGGAAGCTGAGGTCAGAGCACAATCCAAGTATCTGTTCAGCTTACCTTCTACTAAGGGCTTTCATTTACACTAACAATATTTTCCTATCTTTACATAACTGCATCTGTGCTTGCTGTTCAATATTTCCAGTTGAACAACACATTATTTATGAATACATAATTATTTATCTATTCACTATTTATGAATACTGTAATGGTGGTAGTTTTACTGTAAGGTACGGCTCAGTACCCCAAACGCTGACCCCACGAAATTGAAGAACTCATCCCCCCATCTGCTTTGAGTGTTGATGGCTGACAGCTCTTGCAACCAAACACCTTTCTCCTGTTATTGATTTCCTGGGAAGGGAACCACCATATCCAAGATTATACCTCCTTCTTAGAGGGTAACTGCTTTGAATGGCTGGTTAGTGCTGGGGAATAAGGGCCTAGCTCCCTTGCCCCAGTTTGGGAGAACTATCTTTGCTCCCTTTGAAGACTAGCTATGATTCCTTCAATTCTCTAAAGGTGTTTATCCTGAGAATAATCCCCAGTAAATCTCCCACTGGCTCATTAGATCATTATGCTCATCTTTCCATCAATCTGCTTCTAAGGGAATCTGATCTATGACAGTTGGTTCCAGTGTCTGGTCTTAAAAAGGTGACTCTAAGGTATAAATTTTGGAGATGAATTACCTGTCCACCGGCTAGCTGGCAACAAGACTTCAATGCCTGTAGTAGGTGGAATACTGACACACCCTGGCATGCAGTAGCAGTGCAACCATTAAAAACTTTCAGCAATAATGAACTAGAAATATATACTGGCAGAAAGGAATACACCAGCAGGTACATGCATTGGCATTGAAAAGTATATCATTATAAGGACTATAGGATTGGATGGTCATTTCCAAGAGCAATAGATGATGCTTTGTAAACAAAACGAAACAAGATAAAAGGCTGAGAGTGATTAATTAGCACAAGACTAACAGTGAAAGCCAGAGAATTTCCATAGCATCATGTAGAGATACTCTCACCTTCTGCAGCAGGAAGGCAAAAGACGCTAAGGACTAGGCCCAGTATTTTTATGATAGAAGTAGAGTTCCGGAGAAAGCTGGATTCTCAGATGTACAATACAGGGTTAGGGCCCTAATTCACAAGGAGTGGAACCCTGAGCCAAGGAGTGGAGGCATCTACATCTTTTAAGTCCCCAGATTCCCCTGAACCTTCAAAGCTTACAGAAGTAGCCCATGCCTCTGTGTTAAAGGCTAGTGCTTGAAGATGATGCAGAAGCTACTGCTTTTGCCAGACAACATGTGCTCCCTTGACCCCCGCTCTCACTTCCACTTCTGGTCCTACGCCAATAACTGGGATTAAGTCATTGTATACCCTATTCAGGGAAGTGCTGGGTCTCCTAAGAGAGGAAAGGGACTACCCCATGAAGGAGTTGCAAGACTTAGTCTATACTTATAGGCAGGAGCAAAGGAGTGTATATGGGACTGAATTCTGAACATGCTGGATCAAGGAGGATACAACATTCATTTGGATAAGGAGAGTTCATTGATACATAAGCACTGTCTCAGGATATAGGATTTAACATTTGTTTAAATTTTCTATTGCTGCAGTAACACAATGCCTCAAATTTAGTGGCTTAAAACAACACAAATGTATTATCTTATATTTCTGTATGTTGGAAGTCTGACATAGGTCACCCTGGGCTACAATCAAGGGGTCCTTTCTGAAGGTTTTAATGGAAAATCCATTTCCTTGCCTTTTCTAGCTTCTGGAGGCTGCCCCTTTGGCTTACAGCTTCCTTCTTCCATCTTAAAGTCAGCAGCCTTGCATCATTCTGACCATTCTTCCATAGTTATATCTCCTTTTCCACTCACACTTTTGCTTCCCTCTTCTACTTTTAATTTTTTTTTTTTTTTTTTTTTTTTTCAACGTTTTTTATTTATTTTTGGGACAGAGAGAGACAGAGCATGAACGGGGGAGGGGCAGAGAGAGAGGGAGACACAGAATCGGAAACAGGCTCCAGGCTCCGAGCCATCAGCCCAGAGCCTGACGCGGGGCTCGAACTCACGGACCGCGAGATCGTGACCTGGCTGAAGTCGGACGCCTAACCGACTGCGCCACCCAGGCGCCCCATTCCCTCTTCTACTTTTAAGAACTTGAATGATTATATCAGGCCCACCTAATTAATCTAGGACAATCTCCCTATTTTGAGGTCCTTAATGTTAATCATATCTGCATTTTTTTTTTTTTTTGGCCATGTAAAATAACATACTCACAGGTTCTAGGGATTAGAATGTGGGCATCTTTGGAAGACACTATTCTGCCTACCACAACATCCTAGCAAGAACTCAGAGATTGTTATAATTCCTTGCAAAGTAACTCTTGGAAGCCTGAAGAAAGTAAAGACACATACTAAGTGAAGACCTTGTACCATGTGATCACTTACAAGAGAGTATCCACCACAGAAGAGGCAATAAACAACCAAGAAGACAGGAAGACTCAGCCAGTTTACGTCTGTCAGATTCTGATACTGGCTAACTTACAGCTGGCACACTCAGTGCATGAATGGAGAAACCAGAGTAGCAAAGATAGATGTGATGTATAGGCCCACAAGCATACATACAATTCACTTACCAAGGTTGATCTAGCTACTACCATCTAATGAATAACTCAGTTCGGTGAGAAGCAAGACAAATACCTTTGGTGTGTGTGTGTGTGTGTGTGTGTGTGTGTGTGTGTGTGTGTGTGTTGGGGAAGGGATAAGGGTTAGAAGACTATTTTATAACCCTAAAGGTAATTAGCATTATGATAGCACATTGAAGACATGTCAAGCATTCCAGACAGCACGGTCTAGAACATTCTCTATAAACAAAATGGTATAGTCAGAAGCTAAGTATGACTCACAGGATCTATATCTGAATCTAAAGCTACAATTATGATACAGCAAAAACTCATGTTAACCTGTGCCATCAAGAAAAGGTTAAATTATTTTCAGTATGCATTACATACGTAGCACATTTTGTAGAAATTTGGGGGATGAAGGGAGGTAATTAGGGAAGCAGGGATTTCCTGGGGGTCCTGGAGAGCTTTTGTGCGGAGAGGACAAGTACTTTTAGGCATCCGTGGATCAAATGTAAATGCCTATGATTTGATATCTCTGCTTTGTAAGATATGTTAACCAGATGATTTGTCTGTGATTATACTTGAAAAACAAGACGTGTAAACTGTCTCCAAAGAATTAATAATTTAAAAACTATGCAAAGATTATTTACAATTGCCAGAGACAATATATTTATACACTCACACATATGCATGTTCGTTCTCTCTCTCAGACTTCAGTTCTTATCCAGACAGTGCTGTTTAACCAGCTTTGTCTTAGAGTGATTACTTACTCTTTTGGATGCTCAAAATCCTCAGTTGTACATGAGAGGTTAGTCTGGGAAAGCTTTAAAACTGTACCTTTTCCCAATAAAATAGAACAAAAACTTTGGGAACAAAGAGAATCTGAGTTGCTATCTCATAGGGTACAGAATAGGGAGGTCGAACAGATGTAAAGTAAAAAGCCTGGCAAACAGTATGTAACAAATGTTTTACCTGCAAGATATACTGCAAAAATGTAAGTTATTTATGTACTTGCAATGGCTATTTACTGTTATAAATGAACTTCTTAAAACACCTTGAAAATATACTGATAAAAACTATATTAATTAAAACATATTGTAACTTCTCTATTATAAAACCGAATTCATTCAAACAAATTTGGATATTCTAGATTTGTGAAAAATTTGAGCTGAAGTAGTATTTTACTCTTTAATTTAATTTAATCTTAATTCTGGTATAGTTAACATACTGTGCTTTTTAAGTTTCAGGTACACAACAAAGTGATTCAACAGTTCAATCCATTACTCAGTGCTCATGAGTGTACTCTTAACCCCCTACATCTATTTCACCCACTACCCCATGCACCCTCCCTCTGGTAGCCATCTGTTTGTTCTCTACAATTAAGAGTTTGTTTTGTTGGTTTGTCTCTTTTTTCTCTCCCCTTGTTTTATTTCTTAAATTCCAAATATGAATAGCATCATATGGTATTTGTCTTTCTTTGGCTGGCTTATTTCACTTAGCATTATAGTCTCTAGATCCACCCATGTTGTTTCAAATAGCAAGACTGAATTATTTTTAATGGCTGAACAATATTCCATCCATTGTACATGTATACTGCTTCTTCTCTATGCATTCATCTATCGTTCCAATTTTAGTATATGTGCTGCCGAAGCGAGCACTGCATTCATCTATCAATGGACACTTGGGTTGCTTCCATAATTTGGCTACTGTAAATAAGGCTGCAGTAAACACAGAGCTGCATACATCTCTTTGAATTAGTGCCTTCATATACTTTAAGTAAATACTCTGTATTGCAATCAATGGATTGTAGGGTAGTTATATTGTTAAATAGTGGCTGTGCCAGTTTGCATTCCCACCAACAGTGCACGAAGCTTTCTTTTTCTCCATACCCTTGCCAAAACTTGTTGTTTCTTGTGTTTTTGATTTTAGCTTTTCCAACAGGTGTAGGGTGTAGGTTCATTGTGGTTTTGATTTGCATTTCCCTGATGAGTGATGTTAAGAATCTTTTCATGTGTCTTTTTGCCATCTCTATGTTTTCTGTGCATAAATGTCTATTCATGTTTTCTGCCCATTTTTTAAATTGGATTATTTGTTTTTTGGGTGTTGAGTTGTATAAATTCTTTATATATTTTGGATATGAATGTTTTATTAAATATGTCATTTGCAAGTATTTTCTCTCATTCAGTTAGGTTGTCTTTTAGTTTTGTTGGTTGTTTCCTTGCTGTGCAGAAGCTTTTAATTTTGATGTATTCTGAATAGTTTAGTTTTGCTTTTATTTCTTTAGCCTCAGGAGACATATCCAGAAAGATGTTGCTATTGCTGATATCAGAGAAATTATTGCATAGACTCTCTTCTAGGATTTTTATGGTTTTATTTCACATTTACATCCTTAATCCATTTATTTTTGTGTATGGTGAAAGACAGTGGTCCAGTTACATTCTTTTGCATATAGCTGTCCAGTTTCCCCAACAACATTTGCTGAAGAGACTGTCTTTTTCCCATTGGATATTATTGCCTCCTCTGTAAAAGACTAATTGGCCATATAATTTTGGGTGTATTTCTGAGCTTTCTATTCTGTTCCATTGATCTATAGGTCTATTTTTGTGTCAGTACCATACTATTTTGATCACTACAGCTTTGTAATATAACTTGATGTCTAGAATTATGTTACCTAGCTTTTGCTTTTTCAAGATTGCTTTGGCTATTTCGGGTCTTTTGTGCTTCCATACAAATTTTAGGATGTTTTTTTCTAGTTCTGTGAAAAATGATGTTGGCATTTTGATAGGGATTGCATTAAACATATAGATTGTTTAGGTATTATGGACACTTTAACAATAGTTGTTCTTCCAATCCATGAGCATCAAATATCTTTCCATTTCTTTGTATCATCTTCAATTTCTTTCACTAATGTTTTAGAGTTTTCAGAGTACAGGTCTTTCACCTCTTTGGTTAAGTTTATTTCTAGGTATTTTATTATTTTTGGTGTAAATATAAATAGGATTTTCTCAATTTCTGTTACTTTATTATTAGGGGACAGAAATACTATGGATTTCTGAATGGGTGACAGTCATTGAGAAGGGCACTTTGTGGGATGAGCACTGGGTATTGTATGTAAGAGATGAATCATGTGAATCTACTCCCGAAACTCAGAGCACAGTGTATACACTGTATGTTAGCTAACTAGACAATAAATTATATTTAAAAAAGAAAAATTCAGATTCTCATAAAGAAAATAAAAATTACTTGAATATTAAAAAAACAGAAATACTATGGATTTCTGTACATTGATTTTGTATCTTGCAACTTTAGTGAATTCATTTATCAGTTCTAGTAGTTTTTTGGTGGTCTTTAGGGTTTTGTTTTGTTTTTTTTTTTAAATATATAGTATCATGCCATTTGCAAATAGTCAAAGTTTTACTTCCTCCTTACCAATCTGAATGCTGTTTACTTCTTTATCTTGCCTGAATACTATGACTAGGTCTTCCAGTACTATGTTGAATAAAAGTAGTGAGTGGACATCCTTGTCTTGTTCCTGACCTTAGGGGAAAAGCTCCCGGTTTTCCTCTACTGAGTATGATATCAGCTGTACGTTTTTCATATTTATTACGTTGAAGTATGTTCCCTCAAAACCTTTGTTTTTTTTTATTATGAATGGATGTTATACTTTGTCAAATGCTTTTTCCTCAATCTATCAAAAATGATCATACGGTTTAATGATCTTATTGACGTGATGTTTTATGATTGATTTGCAAATGCTGAATTGCCCTTAACATCCCAGCAGTAAATCCCACTTGATTGTGGTAATGATTTTTTTTTTTTTTGAGTGTATTGTTGCATTGGGTTTGCCAGTATTTTGTTGAGGATTTTCACATCTATGTTCATCAGAGATACTGGCCTGTAGTTTTCTCTCTCTCTCTTTGATGTGTTTTAATCTTGTTTTTATATCAGGTAATACTGAACTCATACAATGAATTTGGAAGTTTTCTTTCCTCTTGTATTTTTTTTTTCAATATATGAAGTTTATTGTCAAATTGGTTTCCATACAACACCCAGTGCTCATCCCAAAAGGTGCCCTCCTCAATACCCATCACCCACCCTCACCTCCCTCCCACCCCCCATCAACCCTCAGTTTGTTCTCAGTTTTTAAGAGTCTCTTATGCTTTGGCTCTCTCTGACCTCAGCCGTAGCAATTTCTTACTTGACACATCCCCAAAGGCAAGGGAATTAAAAACAAAAATGAACTACTGGGACCTTATGAAGATAAAAAGCTTCTGCAGAGCAAAGGAAACAACCAACAAAACTAAAAGGCAACCAACGGAATGGGAAAAGAGATTTGCAAATGACATATCGGACAAAGGGCTAGTATCCAAAATCTATAAAGAGCTCACCAAACTCCACACCCGAAAAACAAATAATCCAGTAAAGAAATGGGCAGAAAACATGAATAGACACTTTTCTAAAGAAGACATCTGGATGGTCAACAGGCACATGAAAAGATGCTCAATGTCGCTCCTCATCAGGGAAATACAAATCAAAACCGCACTCAGATTTCCTCTTGTATTTTTTTGAAGAAAGTTTGAGAGAGGAAGTATTAATTCTTTTTTAAAAGTTTGGTAGAATTTACCTGTGAAGCCATCTGGTGATAGACTTTTGTTCAGTGGGAGTTCCTTGATTACTAATTCAATTTTATTGCTGGTAATTGGTCTGTTCAAATTTGTCAGAAATTGTCTCTTCCTCCTTCAAAGTTGATAGGTTATATGTTCCTAGGAACTTATCCATTTCTTCTAGGTTGTCCAATTTGTTAGCATATAATTTTTCATAACATTCATTTATAACCCTTTGTATTTCTCTGGTATTGGTTGTTATTTCTACTCTTTCATTTGTGTTTTTGAGTATTTTCTTTCTCCACCCCCCCCCTTTTTTTTTTCTTTTTGACAAGTCTGGTAAAATTTTATGAATTTTGTAGATCTTTGCAAAGAACCAGCTCCTGGTTTCATTGATCCAATATTATTATTGTTTTTATTATTTATTATTATTATTTTTTAGTTTCTATATCATTTACTTCTACTCTTTTATTATTTCCTTCCTTCTGCTGGTTTGGGTGTTTTTTTTTTTTGTTTTTCTTTCTTTTTCTAGCTCCTTTACATGTAAGATTAGGTTATTTGAGATTTTCTTGCTTCTTGGGGTAGGCCTATCTTGCTACAAACTTCCCCTCTTAGAACCACTTTGCCTTATCAAAGAGATTTTGTACAATTGTTTTTCATTTTTCTCCACGTAATTTTTTATTTCTTCTTTGATTTCTTGGTTGATCCATTTATTTAGTAGCATGTTATTTAAGTTCTTTCCAGATTTTTTTCTTACAGTTGATTTCTAGCCTCATAGTATTTCAGAAAAGAAGCTGGAATGACTTGGATGTTTCTGAATTTGTTGAGACTTGTTTTGTAGCCTAATATGTGATCTATTTTGGAGAATGTTCCATGTGCACATGAAAAGAATGTGTATTCTGCTGTTTTAGGATGGAATGCTCTGAATGTAACTGTTAAATCCATCTGGTCTAGTGTCATTCAAAGTCACTCTTTCCTTGTCTATTTTATGTTTAGCTGGTCTGCACATTGATGTAGGTAAGGTTCTCTACTATTATTGTATTAGTATTTATTAGTTCCTTTATGCTTGTTATTAATTGTTTTATGCATTCTGGTGTTCATGTTGGGTGCAAAAATATTTACAACTATTATATCTTCTTGTTGGATTGTCCCCTTTATTATTATATAGTGTTCTTCTTTGTCTCTTGTTATAGTCTTTATTTTAAAGTCTGTTTTGTCCAATTTAAGTATAGGTACCTTGGCTTTCTTTTCATATCCCTTTACATGATGAATGTTTCTCCATCTCCTCACTTTCAGTTGTATGTGTTTCTAGATCTAAAATGAGTCTCTTGTGGGCAGCAAATAGATGGTGTTTTTTTTTTTAATCCATTCCATCACTCCATGTCTTTTAATTGGAGGGTTTTGTCCATGTAAATTCAAAGTAATTATTGATAATCATGTATCTATTGCAATTTTGTTACTTATTTTGTGGTTGTTTTTGTAGTTCTTCACTGATCCTTTCTTCTCTTATTCTCCTTCATGGTTTGCTGGCTTTCTTTAGTGAAAGGATTCCTTTCTCTTTATTTTTTGCATATTTATTACTGGTTTTTGATTTGGGGTTACCGTTAAGTTTGTATATTACAGTTTCTGCATATAGAAGTTTATATTAAGTTGACAGTCACTTAAGTTTGAGTCCATACTTTACCCCTTACCTCCTCACATTTTTCATATATGGTATTACATCCTTCCATTTTGTGAGTCCTTGACTGACTTTTACAGATATGCTTCTTTTCACTACTTTGTGATTCCTACTTTTCTTACTCTTATAATGTTTTCCTTCCACTCAAAGAATCCCCATTAAAAAATTTTTTTAACGTTTTTAACTTTTCTTTTTAATTTATTTTTGAAAGAGAGAGTGTGAGCTGGGAAGAAGCAGAAAGCGAGGGGATGGAGGATACAAACTGGGCTCTGTGCTGACAGCAGTGAGCCTGATTGCAGGGCTCGAAATCATGAACCATGACATCATGACCTGAGCTGAAGCTGGATAAATAACCAACCAAGCCACTCAGCTGCTCCTTAAAGAGTCCCCTTTAACATTTCTGGTAGGGCTGGTTTAGTGGTCATGAACTCCTTTAACTTTTGTTTGCTGGGAAAATTTTTTTTCTCTCCTTCTATTCTGAATGATAACTTTGTTGGATAGAGTATTCCTGGCTGTAATTTTTTTTTTCTTTCAGCACTTTAAACTTATCATGCTGCTCCCTTCTGGCCTGCAAAATTTTCACTGAAAAATCCACTAATAGCTTTGGCGGGGGGGGGGGGGGGGGGGGGCGGGGAGGGTTGGTTTCCCCTTGTTATGTAACAGTCTTCTCTTGGTGCTTTTAAAAATATTCTTCCTTATCACTACTTTTTGCTATTTTAATTACTATGTGTCTTAGTGTGGAACTCCTTGGGTTGATTTTGTTGGATGATTTCTTACCTCTTGAATCTGGATAGGTTTCCTTCCCCAGATTCAGGAAGTTTTCAGCTATTATTTCTTCAAGTAAGCTTTCTGTCCCCTTTTCTTTCCTTCTGGGATCCCTATAATGAGCACATTATTACCCTTGATGGTGCTTCTGAGGCCCCTAAATCTATGCTCATTTTATATAACTTTTTTCTCACCAGCTTGGCTTGACTTCTTTCCATTACTCTATCTTCCAGGTCTATATTACTTTCCTCTGCTTCCTCTAGCCTATTCATTCCACCTAGTGTCTTTTAAATTTTATTTAGTGTGTTCTTCATCTCTGATTGGCTTCTTTTTATATTTCCTGTGCCTTTGTTAAGGGCCTCACTGATGTCTTCCACTCTTTTCTCAAGTCCAGTGAGAATCATTATGATCATTACTTCTAATTCCCTATCAGGCATACTACTTATATCCATTTCACTTAGGTTTCTTGCTGTGATTCTGTCCTGTTCTTTCATTTGGGACATATTCCTCTCTCTCATTTTGTCTAACTCTCTGTGTCTGTTTCTGTGTCAGCTACATCTCCTCCTCTTGAAAACAATGGCCTTATAAAGAAGAGGTCCTGGAATGCTCTGTAGTACAGTCCCATGTTCACCAGAACCTGGTGCTTCAGGAGTCTCTCCTATGTGCATTTCACGTGCACTATTGCTATGTCCTGGCTGCTTTCTCTTTCAGTTCAGTTGCCTGCAGAGACTTTCTTTTCCTGTGTGAGCAGTGTTTGGTCTCCGGGCAGGGTGGTGCAAGCAATTTTAACAAGGTGAGCCTGGGCTTCTGCAGGACTTGCTACCACTGCCGCAGTATGGTACAGGATCTGAGGCCCCACAAAGTATGCTGGTGGGAAGACATACTGTTGGCCACATTTGACTGGTTTTCTAGGGGAGGAGACTTGCAGCACCAGGACTAAGGCAAGCATGACTGGGAACGGTGTATCTTCAAAAGTGTGAGAGGGTGGAGCTTGAGACAAGCAAGTTAGGTAGTGAAATGTTGACACTGCACTGCTTCTTGAAGGTGACCATGTGTTTATGCTGGGGGCGGGGTGACAGAGATGGTGCCTGACAGCTCCTTTGTTCCTGGAGAAGTCCCTCCATGAACCCTGACCCTCCAGGATTTACAGGCTGAGATGTGTAAATATCCTCCTATGTGCTCCAGGTGTTTTCCCAGACTGCTGTTTCTATGATGTATTTCTGGGGGGATGTTTGTTACACTGTCTCTTTAAGGGTGGAAAGTCAATGTCTTATTGCCATACAGGTCCTCCCAGAGCTGAGCCCTCTTATTTTTAAAATTCTAGGGTTTAAGTCCCTCTGGTTGTATGGACTCACAAAATTTAGCCCCCCTCACTTTTTTAAAAATTTTTTAAATTATTTTTTTATGTGTATTTATTTTTGACAGAGAGAGAGAGAGAGAGAGAGAGACAGAGAGAGAGAGACAGAGAGAGCACGCGCATGAGCGGGGGGAGGGGCAGAGAGAGAGAGAGACACAGAATCTGCAACAGGCTCTAGGCTCTGAGCTGCCAGCACAGAGCCTGACGCAGGGCTTGAACTCACAGACCATGAGATCATGACCTGAGCCGAAGTCAGATGCCCAACCGACTGAGCCACCCAGGCGCCCCAGCCCCCCTCACTTTTTAAAAAAATGTTTGTTTATTTATTTTTGAAGGAGAGAGAGACAGAGGGTGAGCAGGGGAGGGGCAGAAGAGAGGGAGAGGAGAGACAGCACCTGTCAGGCTCCAGGCTCTGAGCTGTCAGCACAGAGCCCTACGTGGGGCTCGAACTCACAAGTTGTTAGATCATGACCTGAGCTGACGTCAGATGCTTAACCACTTAACCGACTGAACCACCCAGGTGTCCCTGGGCCTTCTCACTTTTAACACCAAGTGTTATGGACATTCATCTTCCCCAGGTGGTCTCCCAAGCATGATAGTCTGTTTCCTGCCCTTCTCCTTGTTCATGCTCCACCCCTGAAGAAGGCTGCAGTAGGATAAGCTCTCCATTGCATCTCCATCCTTCCCACCCTATGAACGTAGTCTCTCCTCTCCTTTCAGTTGTGGAGTTTGCTCTGCCAGTCTTCAGGTCATTTTCCGGGTTATTTACACTGATGTTAGTGGTATCCATGTGACAAGGTGAGCTTAGGGTCCTCTTACTCAGTCTTCTTGGCCCCTCTACTCAACACAGTATTTTAAGCTTTAAAAATTAGGACAAAGTAGCAGTTCTAGAATTCATTTATTAGAAGCCTATTCCATCTTATGATTTTTTTTCAAAAAAAATGTTTAAGTTAACTTACTTATTTTTGAGAGAGAGAAAGAGAGGGCATGTGAGAGCACAAGCAGGGGAGGAGCAGAGAGAGGGAGAAATGGAATCCCAAGCAGGCTCCACATTGTCAGCACAGAGCCTGATGCGGGGCCTGAACAAATGAGATCAGGACCTGAGCCAAAACCAAGAGTTGGTCACTCAACTGACTGAGCCACCCAGGCACCCCATTTCATCTGATGATTTTAAATCTAGATACTAAATTCTGGTTATCAACTGATATCTTTAAACTGTTGCTAATATAGATTGGAATTAGAGCTAATTTTACTTCAGTGAGATAGATTTCCAAGAATAGAACGTCTGGGTTGAAAGCTTTATGTATTTTTAATTTTAATAAACATTACTAGATTGCTTTCTCACATTCCCATCATACTAAGTGAGACTAATCTTTCTTTACATCCAGCCAACAACAGGCATTATAATCCCTTCAAATTTTTATCAATTAATTTTGTCAACTAACAGTTGTAAATGTCAGTACTTTAATCTGTATTTCCTTCTTAATGGAGGATATTCTATCCTAAGAAAAAACATTTCATCCACTGTAAACCTAGATTTCTCACCATCTAAACAATTAAACTGAAAAATTTAACATATTTTAGTAAAATAACTATTTTATCAGCTGTTCTGATTTTAGAACAGGGATATATACAAATGTTTCCTTCACTGTTCTTCATAAAACACAAACACAGAGGACAACTTTACTAGGCTATTTTAATATTTTCTATGTAGAACAAATATATCCAAATTTACTTAATAAGAAATACATGATAATAATAAAAATAATCATTTATCTATTGAAAATATTGCATACATAAAATACAAAATTATTAACACAGAATTAAGGGCGGGGACTATATTTTATCATCATCATCATCATCATCATCATCAATAGCAGCAGCTAACATTTATCAGGTGGTTACTACATACCAGCTTCTGATTAAGCACTTCACAAGTGTTAAGTCATTTAATCCTCACAATCAAAATATGAGGCAGGTACTATTATGGTTCCCATTGCAGGGAACAGGCACAGAGAGGTTGAATAGATTTGTTCAAGGACAAACAGCTAATTAGTACAATTCAAGATGAGAGCCCAAGAAGTCTGAGTTGAAAAACTCCTGACTTTTAACCTTGTACTGTGCTAACTCTCCATCTGATCTTTCTATCCTTCCCAGTGCTGTGCAGGTTGACTCGCTCAAAGGCCTGCAGTTTTTAACCTGTACTTAAATATTTTATTAAGAAGTGTAATACCCAAAATAAAAACGAGATCAACTAGTAAGTTCAATAAATGAATTCTAGAACCTCTACCTTCCTTCTCTTTTTGAGGCTAAACTATTATTTCCTTGTTCTCTTTGGCATCACTAATCAAGCCATATATACACTCTCTGTAGGATATGTACTTATTTGAGACTACATGCACAAGAATTCTGAAAAATTAAAGCATATCATGTAATGAAGTATGACTAAGTAACAGATTATTAACATATAAAATATTTTAAACTGAAAAGTTCAATGATAAAAAAAATGTAGACATTTCAGCAAACCAGACAATCTCAATTTTAGGCCAGCGGAACAAAAGGCTTCAAAGAATCCTCATATAGTTTAAAGATTATCAGGACTAGATTGTCAGGTAGTGACCTTGCTGGCGTCTAACTCCTCTAACAGTATTTGGAAGTGCATTGTTTCAAATCAATAACTAATTAACAAAGTACAAAAGAAGTTGCACTGTTTCCTTAGCTCCTTGTTAAAAATGGCTTTTGGCAGCACATGGGCAGAAAGGTCGCTTTTATGACATCTCCAGGAGCCTTTCAACACCCTGCCTCTGTCAGATTAAATTACTTTTAGCAATTAATTGTCATAAGTTAAAACAGAAGCACATTTGTTACAGCAGGCTGTCATAATGACATGGTGAGTAGTTGTTTTGATATGAATTTCTTCCACTGACCTTCTATCATATCTTAATTTTTGTGGTTGACCTAACTGGAAGATTGGGAGCACATCTTAACTCAAGAAGCATGGGCCAAATCTTGGGGGCTTTGGGACGAGACAACAACAAATAATTGAAAAAAATTTCCACAGATACTTTGAAAAGTAGAGGTTATGAAACAAAGGAATGTGTAACCTGGAAATTAAACTTAAAACATTATTGTTAATTAACACAAAAATGCAGAATGTAACAAGACTTAAAATTTCTCTTAAGTTCATAAACAATGAAATCATTGTCATATTGTACTAAATAATTTTTGAAGGTAAATTTTAGTAAGAATACATTTTAACATATGATTGATATGTCTTTTACTTAATAAACATGCTGTTTAAACCTCCATAACATTATAAAATCAGTTGCTAACAATTATTTATCAAATAATATTCTTTACAAATCTGTATTTTAGCAGAACAGAAAAAAAACCTCTCCTAATTGAGGAGTGTTAATAATTTGGTAAATCCAGTAAAAGGCCATGTAGTATTTTGAACAGTGAATGACATAAGCAAATTTTTCTCTCAAAGGTAAAATTTGCTTATATTTGATTTTATTCCATTGCTATACATCTGTTACATTTTTTAGCTATATTAAAATTTAATAGAACTTCATAGAAGATGAAAAAAAATACTAGATGAAAACTAGGCCAGATCAAAAGCACAAGAAAAATGAAAAGGCATGACATTTTCAAGAAATCCTAAAACCATGAAAACAGTGATAACAATAGCTAACATTTTTCAAGTGCTTCCTCTGATTTAGATATGGTGTTAAACGCTTAATATGCTCTAATTCATTTAATCTTTACAATACCCTGGGCAGTAGCTAGTATTATCTCCTTTTTGCTGATAAGACAAGTGATAGAGAGTTTAAGTCAATTGCTCAACATAATACAGTTAGTGGAGTTTCTCTGACTTCACCTCCCATAATCTTAAGTTAACACTACAGTACTTTTTATATATGTATACACACACATGTGTGCTATGTTTAAACGTTCATACCTTTATGAAATCAGTTATTAACAACAAACGTGTGTGTGTGGAGGGGTGTGTGTTTAAATCTAATAATGATCAACTCTTTCTAGCTGTAAAAATAAACCTTAGGCCTGGAATGTGGGTACCTCTGAAAAAATGACCTTCAGTTCTTGTAGTTCATTGTATACAATGAGGAAAATTCCAGAGTTGTTTATATGATTTATATAAGTTTCCATAGCAGTTGGGAGGGGTCATGAGGATATCAAGAAACATGTGGATAGGTGCGTGGGCATCTGTGAGGCAGGGAGTCTCGCATATCTGAAAGGATCCTTACTGTGATCAGGTGTTATTAGCATCAGAGTGCCTGTGAACACTTGGGGCTGTCCAGGGAAGCTTCCTCTTCCTGCTTAGAGCATATCACTGAGTCCTCTGCCCTACAGAATGGACTGTGAGCAATTACGTTTTTATATTTTTTAACTACTTTAAAGGAACTTACATGTTTTACCTTTGTCTATTGCTATCCTTCTGGGACTCATCATTACCCTTGTGACACCTAGAACCCAGAAATTAAAACTTAGGCTCTTTCTGGAATAATGTCTAATTATAACTATTTGCATATGTGTTCTATAGCATAAAGGAGAAGATTAATCCCATATATATTTAATATTTGGAGTTAATGTGAACACTCACCTCCCCCCCCGGAACTATGTATTAACTTTACTAATTAACTGGGTAAAGTGTTCCCCTTAGATGTGTGTTGTGAAGGCAACTTTCCAGTGATAAGAAATTTTCCATTTAAATAATTTTAATCTTCAATGTTTATAACACATCTCCAAATTAAATCACTACATTTTATATTAATTGTGTTTGTGGTTAAATGTTAGGCATTCTCAGTCTTCAAGGTTTTTTTTTTTCTCTAAGTATATTCTACAGCACTAAAAGATTAACACTGAAGGCAGATTAGAACTCAGTCATTTTATCAGATGATATCAGTTAAGTATTTTCATATTGCAGACAGAATACAACAGACTGATAAAATTTAACCTGGTATTTCTTTCCCTTTATTAAAACCAGTAGAAGCTCTTAGTAAAGTAGCTCATTTTAACTAAGGGAGAAGAAAAAAAATGATTATTTAAGTGAAAATTATTTCATTATTTCAGAGAATCATAAAAGATTAGAAATTATGGCTTCCCACTTATTTGCAAATGTATCCATTTTAGAGAGGAAAAAACTGAGCCCCAGAGATAGAAAATGGCTTATTCATTGTTTGTCACTCGTCACTGTAGTAATTTCATTGGTTGTGATTTCAGTTCTCACAAAGGTATGAAGACTAACAAACCTTACACTAAGTGTTTTATAAATCTTTAAAGTGACATCTACCACCTTATCTCTTTATTCCCTTTACAATTCAGTGGAGCAGACAGGTCTTAGGAGACTTCTTAAATTTCTTCCTCTTCTTCTTCTTTTTTTTTGTTTTTAATTTTTTTTTTTTTTTAATGACTATTCTTGAGACAGAGACAGAGCATGAACAGGGGAGGGGCAGAGAGAGAGGGAGACACAGAATCTGAAACAGGCTCCAGGCTCTGAGCTGTCAGCACAGAGCCCGACATGGGGCTCGAACCCACGAACTGTAAGATCAGGACCTGAGCCGAAGTCGGACGTTTAACCGACTGAGCCACTCAGCACTCTTTCTCTTCTTTAACCCTCACCTAATCAATTAGTATATCCTACTTACAGGCCATCTGAACACTATTTCTAAAGTGACACCCCAACTACTTCTAAAATTTTTTATGTTTATTTATTTTTGAGAGAGAGACAGAGCGCGAGCAGGGTAGGGGCAGAGACATTGAGGAGACACAGAATCCAAAGCAGGTTCTGACCTGTTAGGCTCTGGCCTGTCAGCACAGAGCCCGTTGTAGGGCTTGAACTCAAAAACTATGAGATCATGACCTGAGCTGAAGTGGGATGCTTAACTGACTGAGCCACCCAGGCCCCTCAACACCCTCTAACGTAAGCAATTATAATCTCTATATTCTAACATTGTGTTAATGAAGACAGAAATAGGGGAAAGGGAGAGAGAGGAGGAGACAGAAAAGAGATTGTTGGTGGTGGTGGCAGTTAAAAGAACTACATTTTTAATCTTAAATTTGTGTGTGGGTAAAGAGGAGGCTTGAAGAATAAAATGAGGACTATTACTATGTTAAGGCACTGCCAGATACTAAATGTACAATAAAATCTCAAAAATTACACTAGAATGGCATTATCAAGTGTAAGAAGACCTTTGAAAGGAATAGAACAAGGGGCACCTGGGTGGCTCAGTCGGTTAAGGGTCCAACTTCGGCTCAGGTCATGATCTCATAGTTTGTGGGTTCGAGAACCCCATTATGCTCTGCTGACAGCTCAGAGCCTGGAGCCTGCTTCAGATTCTGTGTCTCCCTCTCTCTCTGCTCCTCCTCCACCTGCGGGCTGTTTCTCTCTCTCTCAAAAATAAATACACATTAAACAAAAGAAGAAATAAAGAAAGGAATAGAACAATACCCAGAAAGAAAGGGTAGGAATGTAAGAATTCATCTATGTTAAAGGTGGCACTTCAACAAATCAGTGGGAAAAGAATGAATTATTTTCAAAATGGAGTTAGGACAACTGATTATTTGGAGAAAAATATGAATGTGAACTGTCTACATAATAAACAGAAAAACAATTATCTAGTAAATAGAACAATTAAATATCATTGGAAAAGGATGTTTTCTTGCATTAAAGAGGGTCGTGATAATTATCAGTATCAACAGAACGAAATTGGATTCATACTTCAATGCAAACAAAATATTCAATTTCAAATAGAACATGAACTTAAGTGTGAAAGACAAAATTCTAAAGCATATAAAATAATATCCTTTTTCTCCCTTTCCCCTTTACTTTCTTTCTTCAACTTTTACTGTTCTCTTTTAGCTCTGATAACTTAAGATACATTTAGGTAAGATCACCCTCCAGGAAAACTTTCCCTGGAGCTTCCACTTTCAACCTCTAACTGGCTTATGTTCTACCTGTGCCCCCAACTCAAGTACTAATTGGAATGTAGTGTGTTCTTCCACCATGGTGTCCACACTGTTATTATTGAGTTTCTATGGGAAAGGTCATGTCTTATTGATCTTCATATCCCAAGTGCCTAGCACAGTGTAGCTTAATAAATATTTGACGAACTGTTTAAAAACCTATTGGTTGAAGTATTTTTTTAAAAAAAAATTCTCTGAAAAATCACTTCTTTAGTAAGCTAACAACTGAACCATAAATTTATCAAGGATAGTTGGTTGAGTTTGAGGTAGATTGGTTTTGGCAATGAAATAGAAGTTACACCAATCTACTCAGAGGCCATTGTTTAGTGCTGATGCTATACTGGTCACATACTTGATTTCAGCCTCCTTTGACTCTGTACCCATATTTCCAATCAAATCTAGCCACAATGAAGTCTATTTAATCCACTGTACACAAGGCAAGACAACTAAAGATAATACTCAAATCACTAAATTTATGATACAGTTATAAAATGTTTCTTATTTTTAAAGAGCAACGCACTTTTGATCGTGTATATTCTGTTTAGAGGTAACAGAACACTTGGAACTAATGTGGACTAGACTATTTGAATAAAGAAGGGCTAACTAATCAGGTCTTTGCTCATAGTCTTCATCTTAAAACTAAATGTTATAATTTATCACATATAATGAAATACATTCACTGGTATTTATGTTAGAGCATATTTATAAATGGAAACCCATTCAAATGCTTCAAGTGTTAGAGCTACTATCTGCACATTTCCTATGAATAAGTATATAAGTAATCCCAGTTTTCAATGGCAATGGTTCAGCCTGATGACTGAAAAAGTAACAGTATTTCATATCACAGTAGTGTCAATAAGCTTCCCTGAAGTTTAGGCAACTTCACCTGGACAATCCGGCTAATGTGCCATCATTTGAATTTACTCTTAGGCACTGAAGAAACCAGAGACTCCGGTGTAAAACAAATAATAAGTCAAGCACAAACAACCTTGCTAAAGAGAATTTTATTTAAGCCCCGAGAATGCAGACGTGAACTAAATGTAGGCCTTTTTAAAAATAATTAGATGTCACTTTGGGCAGTAAATATATAATCTAAATGATTTTCTTAATTTTGAAAACTACTAACAATTCCACTAAATGCAATATACAAGGTGGTAAGAGAAAGGCTATGATTACTTTTGTGTGTGTATATGTGTTAGCGTACACATGTTTGTTTTTGCACCGGCACAGAGGAAGAAGGGAGGGTGAGGAAAAGTTTTACAAAACATGGCAAGTCAAGATTAAGTATTATTAGATATAGAATAAGACTCTGTGAAGTAAAAGGCACCCAAATGGGCAAGGAAGAAGTCACAGATTCACTATTTGCAAACAACATGATACTCTATGTAGAAAACCCGAAAGACTACACCAAAAAATTGCTAGAACTGATACACCAATTCAGCAAAGTCTAAGCATACAAAATCAATGTACAGAAATCTGTTGCATTTCTATACACCGATAATGAAGTAGCAGAAAAGGAAATCAAGGAATCGATCCCACTTAAACCAAAGCCAAAAACCATAAGATTGCCAGGAATAAACCTAATCATAGAGGTAAAAGATGTGTACTCTGAAAACTACAGAACACTTGTGAAAGAACTTAAAGAAGACACAAAGAAATGCAAAAACATTCCATGTTCACAGATTGGAAGAACAATTATTGTTAAAACGTCTCTATTACCAAAAGTAATGTACACATTTAAAGCAATCCCATGCAAAATACCACCAGCATTTTTTCAGCACTAGAACAAACAATCCCCAAATTTATATGGAACCACAAAAAGATCCTGCTTAGCCAAAGCAATCTTGAAAAAGAAAAGCAAAGTGGGAGACATCACAATTCCAAACTTCAAGCTATATTACAAAGCTGTAGTCATCAAGACAGTATAACACTGGCATAAAAATAGACACACAGATTGATGGAACAGAATAGAAAACCCAGAAATGGACCCACAAGTATATGGTCAACATATCTTCGACAAAGCAAGAAAGAATATCCAATGGAAAAAAGACATTCTCTTCAACAAATGGTGTTGGGAGATCTGGACAGCAACATGCAGGATGGCAACATGAAAAATAATGAAACTGGACCACTTACACTATACACAAAAATAAATTCAAAATGGATGAAAGATCTAAATGTGAGACAGGAAACTATCAAAATCCTAGAGAAGAACACAGGCAGCAACCTCTATGACATCGGCCATAGCAACTTCTTACTAGGTACATCTCCTGAGGCAATGGAAACAAACGCAAAAATGAACTAATGGGACCTCATCAAGATAAAAACCTTCCGCATAGCAAAGGAACAATCAACAAAACTAAAAGGCAACCTTCAGAATGGGAGAAGATGCCTGCAAATGACTTATCAGATAATGGGCTTATATCCAAAATCAATAAAGAATTTAGCAAACTCAACATCCAAATAAACAAATAATCCAGTTAAGAAATGGGCAGAAGAGGGGTGCCTGGGTGACTTAGTTGGTTAAATGTCCAATTCTTGATTTCGGCTCAGGTCATGTTCTCATGGTTCATGAGTTCAGGCCCCGCATCAGGCTCTCTGGTGTCAGCACAGAGCTTGCTTCAGATCCTCTCTCCCCTTCTCTCTGCCCTCCCCCTGCTTGTTCTCTCTCTCTTTCTCAAAATAAATAAACTTAAACAAATTATAAAAAAAAAAAAAAAGAAGTGGGCAGAAGATATAAATAGATATTTTTCCAAAGATGACATCCAGATGGCCAACAGACACATGAAAAGATGCTGAACATCACTCATCATCAGGGATGTGGAAATCAAAACTATGATGAGATACCATCTCACACCTGTCAAGATGGCTAAAATTAACAACACAGGAAACAACAGATGTTGTGAGATGCGGAGAAAGGGGAACCCTCTTACACTGCTGGTAGGGATGCAAATTGGTGCAGCCACTGTGGAAAATAGTTGCAGGTTCCTCAAAAAGTTAATACCAGAACTACCCTATGATCCACCAAGTGCACTACTGGTTATTTACCCAAAAGATGCAAAAATACTGACTTGAAGGGACACATGCAACCCAATGTTTATAGCAGCATTATCAACAATAACCAAACTATGGAAAGAGCCCAAATATCCACTGACTGATGAATGGATAAAGAAGATGTGAAATAAATACATAAATGTAAATATTTATGTAAATAAAATGGACTACTACTCACCCATAAAAAAGAATGAAATCTTGCTATTTGCGACAACATGGATGGAGCTAAGAGAGTATTATGCTGAATGAAATAATTGAGTCAGAGAAAGACAAATACCATATGGTATCACTCTGATTTAAGAATCAAAACAGATGAACATAGGGGAAGGAACAAACAAGAAGGGGCAGACCACAAGAGACTCCTAACTGTAGAGAACAAACTGAGGGCTGCTGGATTGGCGGTGGGTGGGGGGATGGGCTAAATGGGTGATGGGTATTAAGGAGGGCACTTGTGAAGAGCACAGGGTGTTATGTGTAAGTGATGAATCACTAAATTCTACTCCTGAAACTAATATTATACTATATGTGACTAACTAGAATTTAAATAAAAATCTGAAACAAAAAAATAAAAAAAGACTTTGTGAAGAATGCTTTAGAATCTGAATAGAAACTTGTACAGTGTCCAATAATGAGATACTTCTCCATAATGTTCCACTTTTAAGTGTTCAATTGAATATTATGAAAGAAGTATTTCATTCCAAATGTCTGAACATGACAATTTTAAGCTAACTAGGTAATCTTTCTGGCTTAATTTTGAGAATTATGTTAATATATCAACTTAGGATATTTAATGTAACTGCCTCATTTTCTCCCCAGAAGTAAGGGCTGGAGAGATGAGTCTAGAATATCCACTTCCTACCTCCCACTTCTGACCACGGAGGTGGTCCCTTTGCACATAGCTATGGCTCTGGAGAAAGCAGTATCTTGGGCAGCTGCTGAACACAAAAAAGGCAGTCAGATCATCCTCATTATGTAGGACAGGGTGAATCTGAGTGAGAAAGCAAAGGAAGCCCTGCAAGGACAAAAATTCCTTAGAATATAGAGTGGGAATACAGCTTTCCTTACTGACTGGACTTGATGGGGTCATTTCATTGTCTTTTTTATAGGACTACTCTGGCTACATGAGTGTGCCCTGAATTATACAAGGCAATAAGCCAGAAGGCTACTTAAACAAGAAAGAAACCATGTTTAGACCTCTAAATATAGCATTTTTTATGACTAGCCTTTCAAATTTTTTCAAATATCTCAAGTTAACAGGCAACTGTTTTGTGGCATACTTTTAGCTCAATGGTGACTATTGTTATTCGAACTATTAATAAGATTTAATACCATTTAAAATAAATGGGACACATTCCTTATTATTCAAATACATTTTAAAATATTTTAAAATTTATCCTTTGAAAATTTTTAATCTTTTCAGGGTTTGTTTTTATAGTTTTAAAAGAAATATTTTCTTTAATTTGGTCACTAGAGTCACTAGGTTCCATTTTATGAGTTTCCCTATAATGTCAGTTTGCTATACTTGTCAAAACACTTATCACTCACATCTTCATTTAATAAATATTTGGGTGCCCACTATGTACCAGACACTGTGTATACAAATATGAATAAGATACAGTAAATACCTAATTAAGTACAAGGCACAAAAACATAAGCAAATAATTCCCAATACAGTGAAGAGTGGGCTAATGAAAGATAAAATGTGATATACATACAAAGAGCTTAGAACAATGTGTAGCACACTAACTCTCAAAATGGTACCATGTACAATAAACTATTGATAAGACAATCCCTACCAGTAGATGACAATCCAAATGAAACAATACCTTTCAGCCTATAGATTGATCTCCAAATATTGACTCAGACCCTACTCTGTGCCAGACATTGTACTAAAAACCTGGGGCATTTCAATGACAAAATAAAAATACCAGCCCTCCCGGAGCTTACAATCTAACAGGAGAGACAGACAATAAACAATATTTAATGGATAGGTAAATTATATGATAGATCAGAAGGTAATGAGCGTTATAAAAAAAGGAAAAGTAGAGCTGGGTAAACAGAATGGGAAATGGGTGGGTTGTAATTATAACTAGGATAGTGAAGGTATATATCTCTATTGAGATGATATTGGAGAAAATACTTAAAGGATTTCAACAAGTTAGCATTGCATATATTTGGGGGCAAACACTATAGACAGAGTGAAGAGCCAATGCAGAGAGTGAGAGGCAGGGGTATGTCTGGCATAATCCAAGAATAGCAGGGAGGTCAGTGGTGCTAGAATGGAACAAGTGAAGAAAAGAGGGGCAAGAAATTGGGAGAGAGAAAAAGAGAGCAGTTTTTCTATGGCCACTATCTAAGTAAAGTCAAATCTCAAAGTAGAGTCATTTAGTCCAATAAGTCATCCAACAACCTTTCAATATTATGTATGTTCAAGGCAACTTGTTAGGTGCTACAAGATACAAAAAGATGATTAACCCTGAATCTTTATCCAAATGAAGCTTACAATATTTCCACAAAGGGATTAATTTATATTAAACCTTTTTTAGTAAAAACTAAACCTGGGGCACTAGAAAGGGGGACTGTGAAAAAGGCATGTGGATGGGCATGAGCAGAATTACTTTAAAATCAGAATGTAACCTCCTCAGAAACTCTCCTACTTAAACTACCTTATAAAAGATACTCCAACAGTTAATAGTAATTTACAGTAGAACAGGACTTTCAAGGAATCCCATAAAGATTAATTTGTTCATCATTTTAATCCTTTTTGAAGAAAGTTGCTTGGTTAGATCTTTTGCCAAAAATAACTATTTAAACCCACATTAGAAGGAACTAACAAACATCAATATCATTAGCAATTAAGAAAATGTACACCTTAATAGAAATAATGGTTTTTAATGAAAACTACTAATTATCAACTTCACATTATATTTCCTAAAGAATAAAGTGTTTTATGATCTATAAAACCTTATTAAAAGATAGGGTGCATTATTAACTTACATTATTCCTCCTGAAGAGTGAATGAATACATCACAGATATAAAGTGAATATACCAGAAATCATTTGATGGAGGAGGTAAAAACAAAAGGACAGAATTATTTAGGGGACATTATATGGTTCTAAAAGTTTTGAAATGCTGCTTATATGTTTAATCAGCTTCATTTGAGCTAAAAGGGCAAAATCATTTTAAATATCAAGAATAAACATCACTACATTAGTGAAAATTGAAATATTACAATTTCCAGAATGTGTCAAAATATCCACCAAATTAATCTTTTTAAAGTGGCAAATTTTTTGGGCGCCTGGGTGGCGCAGTCGGTTAAGCGTCCGACTTCAGCCAGGTCACGATCTCACGGTCCGTGAGTTCGAGCCCCGCGTCAGGCTCTGGGCTGATGGCTCAGAGCCTGGAGCCTGTTTCCGATTCTGTGTCTCCCTCTCTCTCTGTCCCTCCCCCGTTCATGCTCTGTCTCTCTCTGTCCCAAAAATAAATAAACGTTGAAAAAAAAAAAAAATAAAGTGGCAAATTTTTTAAGTGGTTTATAATACTCAACAAAAAAAATCACATTATATAACATAATGTAAAAGAATTTATATAAAAAATCTGCATAAAAATAGAGGTTCTCACTGCAATAAGTTGTATTTAATAAAGAAAATGTATAGAGTAATTCTTAAATTTTAAATTCAATGTAGTCTACAATTAAATCTCTTTTAAGTGTCTGACTTTTATTACTAATGCTATATTAATAGTTGTGGAAGATACATTTTTCTTTTGTATGCCTAGAATGCAACATATAACTACTTCAAAATACTTACTACAATCTGCCTCATATCAGAGTTACTTAAGAATATCTCGGCCTCTCCCAAGACTGTATGTGAGTTCCTGGAGAACAAGGATTCTGGCTTTTCCATCTACATATCTCACAAAGGGCTATGGCAGACACAACATTTTTAAATAGTGCTCAAATGAATTGAAATGTGAAGAGGTCCAATCAAAGCTGTGCTACGCAACAGGACACATTTCCTTCAGTTTCAAGATACATCTGGTATCTTGACTTGTAATGCTGGCTAATTTCATGTGCCTTGAGTAGAAATTATGTTTTATTCTTCTCCCATTTTTTATTTTTAATATCTAGCACTTGGGAGATGGTATAAAATCAATGAAGGTATTCTAAAACAGTACAACCTATAACTGATACTGTACTTTTATCATTCTAGTAGCTTTTTTAGGCATCTTGAAAGTACCAAAATAAATTTTAAAAGTAAAAATGATTAGGACTAACTAGACGATGAGGGGCTAAATTCTTTATTTAACATAATCATTTAGTCATTACGTCCCAGATTTACCATCCAAGTTTACCATCTAGGTGTCTACCTCTTCTTAGTAACACTGCATCTAGTAATGGGGGGGAGGGAATCAAACCTGCTCTCCACCGGCTTCGGCAAATAAAACAATACAACTGATTACAATATTGTGTAAGTAAATAAAAAAAAACATTTATTGAGGGGTCACTAGTTGCCAAACAGTATGCAGGTGGTCTCTGTTCAATTTATGGGATCAAATATGGGGTAAAATGTGAGAAGAGTCACAAACCTCCACATCATCTCTGCTAGGGCTACCCTGTAAGGTCACAGTCTATGTACTGCATGACCCCAAGGGGTGCCGGATAAGAATTATGTTCCCTTACAATTGTGCAATGAAGCACCCTGTCTCACACAATATTTCACCCACCTACAATACCATCAATTTTGAAAGGTAGTACTGTTTTATGTACCATTAAGAGAAAAAAAGTCACCAAATAATCCATGATATGCCATTAATTTTTAAGATGCATCCCAAATTCAGAGATGTTAAGATGTGATAAAAGGTTTTAAAATCAATGAAAAAAGATGATAATCTGAGCAATCTTCAATTGACTGAGCTATATATGCACAAATAATAGCTTTTACTTGATGGCATTATTATATATGCAGTCTGCACAAGAATTCTGAGGGAAGTTTTTCACTCTCCTGTGTGAAATTGAAACAAAGAACATTAAGAGCAAATGAAGTATAGTTAACATCATAATTCACATATAATGCACTAAGATTTTCAAATTTATATTCTTCCTTTTAGATCTTAAAATTGATTATGTTAGGAATACTGTTTTCAACTAACTTTTAGGTTGCAATCTAAATTACTTAATGACCACCTATCCCCTACCCCTGTCTAATAATACATGCACCCACACACACCCTTTTCTTCTCTCCCAATCCCATCAGATACTGAGACAAAGGCCAGAGAAGCTACTTGCAAATAAAAATGGAGGGGAAGAAATTCAGTTCTAATATAAAAATTTCAATAACCAGAATGGTAAATAGAAAAATCTAGATCCCAATAATACCTTTGTCACTAATAATAGTGCAATTCTGAGCAAATTTCTCTTAATCTCAGTTTCCTCATCTACATCTAGAAGTAAACCAGTCAAACTTGGTATGTCTCTGAAAAATGCCTACCAGGTTTCAGATACTATCTTTTGGCAACATATTCTGGTGGAATCCTTCTCCTAGAAGTAATGTTCTTCCTAAATGTACTCTCTATATAAAATAGTAAACAAGTGTGGGCTGAATGAATTGGACACATTCCTTTTTATATGGAAAAAATATGCCTTACTGCCAAAAATTTAGAACAGCAACAACGCAAAAACGAGTTCCTCTTCTCAATGACTGAAAGAGATTTTACCTTTGATAGATTTATTTAATTTAACAATATAAAATCCTAATTCTAATTTTTATCTGACAGTTCAATTA
Organism: Neofelis nebulosa; assembly: GCF_028018385.1. NCBI lineage: Eukaryota > Metazoa > Chordata > Mammalia > Carnivora > Felidae > Neofelis > Neofelis nebulosa. Next base: position 84,060,126 of record NC_080782.1, on the reverse strand, counting down.
AAAAAATTGTTAATCCATTTTACAGTTCTGGAAATGGAGTATTATTGCTTCAGTAGAAACATGAAACTTTGGCCCAGAATGTCTAAAAGACTTCTAAATAAAAAATAGTGACTATTAAAAAATGTCAAACTATTTTAGAATTATCAAATATAACAGCATCCTGAAAGATAAAGGCCTGTGACCTCTTTATCACCTCCTGGGGAAGACAAAATTTTCTGAAATTTCAGGGGGAAATTTCAAACACCAAATTGGGCATTTGGAAGCTATATTAAAGTTTTTAGGAAAACAGATTCAGGTGTAAGAATCATTTTTAGGACCCACAGAAATTAGGGAAAGTCTTGGCAGATGACGACCACTGAGATTCATATTCAAACTTTATCTTTGTTTTTATGGGATCTCTAAAGAAGCCACTAATTTTAGCTTATAATCTGTTAATTTTCAAGGAAAAAAATCAATGTTTTCTTCTAAATTAAATAATGATAATAATGCTAAGAATAAATTTTTTTTTCTTTTGAGAGAGAGAGCTAATGGTGGGTAGGGAGCAGAGAGAGAGAGGGAGACAGAAACCCAAGAAGGCCCCACGCTGTCAGCATGGAGCCCAATGCGGGACTTGAACTCACAAACCGTGAAATCATGACCTGAGCCGAAATCAAGAGGTGGATGCTTAACCAGCTGAAGTACCCAGGCGCCCCATGAATAAAATTAATATGAGTATGAGATGATGCTGATACATAGAGTATGTTAGGCAGCAATTTCATGCTCTGAGCAAGTAAATCTAAATACACAATTTCATAATGTTTACAAATGCACATATATAATTCAAATTGAAATGAGAGGAGTCTATAATGTAAATACTCAAGTCACTCAGTAAACCTGTTATATGGCCCCGCTATGCTACACATGAGAGATGCACACAGCGGTGCTCACATCCACTGATAAAGCCATACTGTGCAGATGTGAATACTGGACTGGCTCAACAGTGGAGCAACATGCTGACGGCTGAGATCAAGCAAACTTAACCTACAGACAAGCTGAAATCAGGGGAGGGTTAAAAAAAAAAGTCAACTACAGTAAACAAAGCACTTTTGAGTCAATTATATAAGGTGATTTAGGCTTTCTCTCATCCCCACCTGCAATAACACCAAACTCCTTTGCAGTCAAACAACCCATACATTCCAGATGGACAGTTAGGGGTGCAGGCAAAAATAAAGCATGACAGTGTCTTACTGCGGAGGAGAGAAGGTGGGTCCCAGATTCTACACTCAATCTATCCACCCACTGCAACTCTCTAACAGCAGTCTTTGAATAAACTATTGCATTGTGGGGAATATTATTTGTCTTGCATCGCAGCAATTGCCTTGCAATTCAAGAGAGATCCACTTATTCAGTCACTCATGTGTATATATTTTATGTATATGCAGAGAAATCTTAGAGAGCCACTTGTAAAAAATGTTCACTACTGGCAATGTAGTGGTAGGAAAAACATAGGCTTTGCAGTCCAATAGACCTCGCCTCAAAATTTGGTTTAGTTACTCTTATTAGGTATACAACCATGAGTAAGTCTATTTACATCTGAGTCTCATTTTACATATCTGTAAAGTCAAGGTAATACCTGAGACAGGTGTGAAGTTTACACAAAGAAACAAACAACTATTCCTAACTAGACAAATGTATGCACAAAGCCCCAGCCAGAAAGGGAGGGGTAGTAGGACACAGAGGGTATTAAATTGTCCCTCTTTCCCAAAAAGAGGTGCAAGTTGTGAAAATGCAAGAATCACCATTCACATTCAAAGCCTGATAGAAGCATGGTCAATCCATGCTTTATGAGATTGAGAGAGAGGGAGACACAGAATCCTTTATTTATTTGTTTATTTTTGAGAGAGAGAGAGAGAGAAAGAGAGAGAGTGAATAGAGGAGGGGCAGAGAGAGAGGGAGTACAGAATCCAAAGCAGGGTCAGAGCCTGATGTGGGGCTCAAACCCATGAACTGTGAGATCATGACCTGAGCCAAAGTCGGACACTCAACCAACTGAGCCACCCAGGCGCCCCAATCCAATTGTATTTTAGACAGTTGCTGTCATATGTAACTTTAGGCAAGAAAGAAGAATTGAATTTGGAGAACTAGGAAGAATATAGCTTCAGAAATGGAGAGAGTTGTGGACACGAGGAACTTGGATCATAAACTAAGAATATTACAATAGTTATAACTAGTATTTATTGAGTGAATATTATGTGTAAAACCCTGTACACATGTGACAGACACCAGCACCCAGCTCTTAACCATTATAGAGTCAGTATACTGCAAAGGAAGGCAAATATAAAACAGGGAGACAGAACCAGTACAGAACTAGTAGAATTTGGTAGTCCATTAGACCTCAACTGGAAAGCAGGCTAAATATCTGAGCCCTCCTGGGAAGCAAGAGGCCACCCATTTTAAAGGAAAGAAATGGGAAATGAAAAGTAGGTTGCTAAACTCCAAAATGGGCATGCGGTTCTCCAGGGCCTTCTATTCTACTGTTCCCGAGCAGTAGAAAAAGAAAACAAACAGTCTAAGTCCTCCAATTCCAATGGCCTGGTCAATGTAGACTGACATCTCAGTTTCTATGAAGATGGTGAGGAAGATGGAGAACAGGTGAAGTAGTCTACACATAGTGCTCCCTGAGACCAGATAAGAAGAGTTAAAACTGGATAGGCCCAAATGTCTTAAAAAAAAAAAAAGAAAAGAAAAGAAAAGAAAAGAAGAGAAAAGAAAAAAGAAAAGAAAGGAAAAGAAAAGAAAAGAAAAGAAAAGAAAAGAAAAGAAACGATGTACTCTGTTCTAGTTTCTCTATTTCAGATTACATAGCTGCTCATATTGTTCTACTTCCATGTTGCCTAACGTATCAACTAAAAAATGGTTCTTATTTTAATCTTATAAACTGCTTTGTTTGGTTGCCTGTATATTCAACTCCAAAAAAGAGAAGTAGGCCAGTGCTTCTAGAAATGTGCTTTGCAAACCTCTAGAGGTTTCTGAGAGTTTAAGGGGATCCACATGATACTAAGACAGGGGCACCTGGGGGGCTCTATTAACTGATTCTTGATTTTGGCTCTGGTCATGATCTCACTGTTTGTGAGATCGAACCTGCACTGGGCTGTGCGCTGACAGCATGGAGCCTGCTTGAGATTCTCTCTCTCCCTCTCCCTTCCATTGCCCCTCCCTGGCTCACACTCTCTCTCTCAAAATAAATGAATAAACATTAAAAATAATAATAATACTAAAACATTATGTGTCTTTTTCACTGTGTTGGCATCTGCATTAACAGTGAAGAAAACAATGGAGAAAAAACTGCCTGTGACTTAGCACTGATCACAGAAGTGGTACCAAACTATACTAGCAGTCATTGCATTCTTCACTGCCACACTGAACGGGGGGGGAGGGGGGGAGCAAGTTCACTTAAAAATTGTTGGTGGAGCAATAAAATTACTTTTATTAAATCTCAATCCCAGAGCATATATTTGTTTAATATTCTGAGTGAACTAGAAGGTACACATAAAGCACCTGCAAAACAAATTATGTTAGTCTAGAGGAAAAGTAGTTGTGCAATGGACTGAGTTGTGAGCTAAGGTAGCTGTCTTTTTAATAGAAGATGATTTTTACTTGTAAGACTGATGAACAAACAATGATTATGCAGGTTGGGTATTTGGAAACCATTTTCTTGAAAATAAACAAAATAAGCCTGATAGTTGAAGAAAAAACAAGAAATGGTGCTTGTTGCTAATGATAAAAATTGAACTTTCTTGCTAAAAATTAAAATTTGGGGAAACTTGTATCCTCCCTGATAAGCTTAATAGTTTTTCAATTCTTAAAATCTTTGCAGATGCCACTGGTACATGGCATTCCTTTCTAATAGTATTAGAAAGGAATTTTTGATACTACTTAATAAAATACGTCAATGTTTGGAAGATCTATAGGGTTCAATGATACATTATTTTCCAAATGACTAATACATGATGTTGTAAAGTCATTCACAAGCAAAAGATCCATTCAAAGTACAACAAAGACCAATGAATTTTCATGAAAATAGTACAAAATACTTACACATGTGTTTTAGATTCATACAGTAAGTAATCTTTAAGAAACTACTTCTTGTTGAGTGTTGGCATAGCATCAAAGGAGAATATATACAATTATCTGAAAAAGCTATTAAAATTCTCCCTCCTTTTATAATTGCATATCTGTGTGAGGCCAAACTTTCTTCATAAATGTTGACAAGGAACATATCACAAGAGAGTGAATGCAGAAACAGAAGTGGAATTCAGCTGTCGTCTACTAAGCCAGACATTAGAGATTTTTTTTAATGCCACACTTCTATGTGTTTTTGTTTGTTTTAAAAAATATAGTCATTTCTCATAAAAGTATGTTATTTATGTCATAATCCAGTGGGCTCATTGTTATTTTAAAATATTTAAATACTTTTTCAAATTTAATTCTTTTTGTCGTAAATATGAACAGATATAATAACCCACGTAGACAAAAACACTTTAGTGATCTTAATAATGTTTAAGCATATAAAGGGGTCCTGAGACCAAAGGTTTGAAAAGCAGTGATTATAAACCAATTGGAAAAGACCTCATTTGGCCATAATTCTTCCCATATTTCCCAAGGGAAAGAAAGAGGGTAAGGAGGGAAGATAAAGAAAACAGGATATACCAAATAGTAGATATCCCACTGGTTGATTTCATAAGCATTAATTTACCTTATTTATTCCTTACAACAGCCTATTAGCTATGATATCCTTACTTCACAGAAGAAGAGACTGAAGCTCAGAGAGGTGACTTGCTAAACATCACAGCCTGTCAAAGAATTAAGATTACAACATGCCTCTCTTTGATCCTGAAGTTCTTTTTCTTTCCACCACATCCTATTTATAGCAGAATCCCTCACCAAAATTGGCCAGTGGCTAGACAAAACCGATAAATGCACAATTCTGGTCTTCACTGTAATTTCTGTTCTAAATCTAAAGATCTAATTATTTTGCTGACTTTAAGCCAGAGGACAAAGCTCCCCATAATCAGTAGAACAATCCCTGAATAATCCAGTTTGGAAAAAGTCCGGGAGACTTTCTCTGAATGACAACAGATGGTGTGAAAGAGCCAGGAGAAGCTGAGGCAGAGCACTGCACACAAAAAGAACATCTCCAAAACCACCTTCTCCTGTAGAGGGGCCATGAAGTACATATTTGGTCTCAGCATGGTCAAGATTCCCAAAAAGAGAAACAGCACAAAACCAAGCAGATGGGTCCAGATGTTGCCAGTTTCTGTATGGATGCGGAAAATGCTCTTGAAGCAAGCCCGGAAGGAGGGCATTGGCGGTCTGTGGCCATGTAGCAGGTAGTCATTGTCCTTCAGCCAGTCGGGGAGTGCGTCATAGGGGTTGACTCTCCAGTGTCCCTCCCAGACCTCATACACAAACTCCTCCATCTTCTCCATGGCATGGTGGGCTTGCAGGGTTGTTAAGTGGGTTTATGGAACAATGGACTAACTTTCTGAGTGTTAGTATATGTCAGTCATACAGAGTATCAGAGTTCTTTCAACTATCATACTAGTCAATATCAAAGAGCACATTGATATAGTGAAAGGTCTGTCTCTTTTGCTTTGTAGGTTCATGTAAGCAAGCATTTATTCAAATATTCATTCATCAAATATTTATTAAAAATCTACCGTTTACTAGGCTTTGGTAACATGAAACATGAAAACATAAAGATTGCTTTCTGATGATTAAAACAGAATTAAGGCCCTTTAAGTGTTTTAAAATGAAAACAATTTTGTGGCTACTTTTCCTATAATCCAGTTTGATCAGTTTACCTTTTAAATGAAAATCTTTTTTTTAAAGAATTTAATGTATTTAAGTTTACTGATTTATTTTTGAGAGAGACACAGAGAGTGTGCATGCACTGAGCACACTAGCACGTGTGGGGGAGGGGCAGAGAGAAAGGGTGAGAATCTCAACCAGGTTTTGCACTATCAGCACTGAACCCAAAACAAGTCTGGACAAAGCAGGAGATCATGACCTGGCTGAAATCAAGAGTCTGACGCTCAACTGACTGAGTCACGCAGGTGCCCCTAAACAAAAATCTTAAAGAAACTAAGGTAATCTTTAGTGAACATTTAATGATTATATTTTAATATTGCTTTACTGAGTTGTTAGAAAATGCAAGTGTAACTAGTAATGATCTTTTAAAAATATATTTATTTATTTGGGGAAGAGCACAAGTGGGGGAGGGGCAGAGAGAGGGAGACAGGATCTGAAGTGGGCTCCGAGCTGACAGGCTGACAGCAGTGAGCCCGATGTGGGGCCTGAACTTATGAATCATGAGATCATGACCTGAGTGGAAACCAAGTTGGTCACTCACTCGACTGAGTCACCCAGGCGCCCCAAAAGCGATCTTTTAATTAGGGGCTAACCTTGTCAGGTGGGATCCACTTCTCTCCTGGCTTCAGGTGGAGACATTCACCTAGAGTGGCATTCTCAATTTCTTTCACTACCCTTCACTCTCTCTCTCATAGGGGAAGTGACTTACTTGATATAGTACATTTGGGAGAAAAAACAGCATGTTCAACTCAGCCTTTCTGGGCATCTTTCAAATCTACTTGCAAAAAAGGATGCATTTCAGCTTGTTTTCTATTATGTGAAAGGCAAAGTGGGGGTGCTTGGAAAATGGGTAAAAATTCTTTTCAGGGGGAAATATATTAGGTAATCTAAATTTAGTCACAGATCTAAGCCACAGCTTCCATTTGAACTATATCAATTAGTAAAGCTGGTATTCGTTTTTTTTTTAAGTTTATTTTTTATTTTGAGCTAGAGTACACATGAGAGAAGGGCAGAGAGAGAGAGAGAGAGAGAGAGAGAGAGAGAATCCTAAGCAGGCTCCACACTGTCAGTGCAGAGCCTGATGAAGGGTTCAAACTCACAAACTGTGAGATCATGACCTGAGCTGAAATCAAGAGTCAGATGCTTAACCCACTAATCACTCAGGCGTCCCAAAAAGCTGGTGTTTTGATCTCCTTTTGTCTGATTTTTTGTCATTTTGCTCACTGGGTTCCAAACTCAGGAAGGTAAGACAGAGGTATTATTTCTGGTACAAGGTACTGAACGGTTCAAAAGCTAGAAACCCTGAGAATTGGATACTTTCTGAGTTGATTCTGAACTTGAGAGAAGACAGGATGTTATTGATTGACCCTGAAGGCCCAAGACTATGTGTCAGAAACTATGTTCACTTTACATGTATTATTATGATTCCACTTTTCAGACAAAAAACTGAGGCAAAGGGAAATTAACTTACTTGAAATCACACTATATTACATGGAAAACTGGGATTCAAAATCAGGTCATTCAGATTCTATACATTTAATCTCATCTCCAGACTGTATCTCTGCAAAGGGGATGATTCTGAAAGTTATTTCAGACACTCTGAAGAGGAAATAAAATAATAAATAAATAAAATAATTAGTATCACTGTGTGCCTTCAATGTCTTAAGTTCATTTGGAAAAATGTAAATGTCTTGGACTGCAGAAAATGTTTAAAATATAAACTCTTATATTGGTTATTAAATTGTTAGCTAAGCCTATTATTTTTCCTTTCCAGTTATATATTAAAAGATATGGGCCTAAGGGGGGAAAAAAGGAAGAGCAAAAAGATGCAGTGTGACAGGGGTACTCAGTTTCAGAGGAAAGCAATATGCAGTATGAACAGCAGCAGCCCCTGGTGGTCTAAGGAGAAAAAATAGTGTATCTATAATTATGGGGGTAGAAATATGTTTTTAAAAAGAATATATGTACATATTTAGCCATTTGACTCAGTTCTCAACCCAACACATTAAAAAACAGATGCTTTAAAAAATGATCTGTTGGCAAGATGCTTGTTAAAATTTTATCAGTTGAAATATTAAAATTCATTATGAATTAATTAACACATTATATAAAAATAAAATGTTTTTGTTTCATCGTTTTACAAAGTACTATAACCAGTGGTGATTAACACTGGGAAATTTGTGTATCTTGCTATGTGTTGCTCAGAAAGAAACTAAATTTATAGGATTACCACTAAATTGATGACATTTTCTGTCTTCACTCTTGAATTCAGTTGGCAGATGTTTTCGAGAACAAAAAATTCCGTCTTATTACAAAACATATTAAGCAGGTTTTCCTGCCAGGCATGTCTGACATGATGTTTATTGCCTAGACCAAATCAATCCCCTTAATAAGCCATAATATATGCCAGAAAGTACATTATTTCATACTTAAGGAAAGTTGCCACATGAAACAGTAAGTACTTTGATCTCTCAAGCTCTGCTCCTAATGCATCAGAAATGTGCTACATAATCCAATAGTTAGTCATATCTATTTATACTCATTTAGTATATAAAATAAAATTATACTTTGCTAAACTTAAAGTTTTAGGCCTGGATTCTACTTTATTTTTGCCTGTTAATACTAGATATTTACAAAAACTTGAAGTGAGGTTTTTGGCTATTTACTAGATTCCAGAAAAAAGAAATTCAAATACTTAAATATACTAGGAATGTAAAATGGTTCCAGAGATTATACAATCATTGGCTGTAATATAAATAAAATCTGGTTGCTAAAACACAAGATAGAAATGGCTCCAGTGGCATTAGCACAGAAGAGAACAGGTACAGAGGAGAAGACTGGATATTTATCAGCCTTCACCAATATTTTGAACATAACCCAAGTCAGAGTGTCAAAAACCTATTTTTTAAAAGAAAGCTTCAGTTAGTTTATGAGTTGACTGTTTCTGAACAATTGCAAAAATTCACATAAATGCCGAAAAAAACCGTCAGAAAACTAGACACCAAATATCTCTCATGTTAAGGGATGAGATTTTTGATCGATGTCAACAAGCAATCAAGCCATAAATATTTGAGTATCTTCAATGTGTAATGCCAGGCTATGCCAAGAGTCTTATTCTGTAAATGTCTCTTTCACATGTGGAGTTTTCCTTCTCTGGCCATGTCATTTCTTTCCCTCTTCCACTCCCAGCATTTTTTTTTTTTTTTAACCTTCAGGGTCTAATCTCTCTTCTTTACTTCCTATCACCACAGCCCACAGCTACATCTCTTAGGGAAGAGATATTCAAGCAATTCTAACTCAGTATTACATAGGTCAGCATCCAGTCAGTTTTGCCTATATTCCACCTACATACTGTACAGTGCTTTTAACTGATCTTCCTTAGTCTGAGTACTTGTCCTCTTATGATCCAGTCTGATAGAAGAATAACCCTATTTATGCTGCAAGTCACCTTATTTAGGTGTCCCTAGACTAAGGCCTAGTCTTTTTGCTCTGCTCTCCTTACAGGGATATGGATTCCAGTGAGTGGGTTTATTATCAGTTCCTGACTCCTTCATAGTATGCTCTATGCTACTGCAAAAATTAGCTCAGACCTGTTTATTCTTAAGGATTGACCTATAAAACATGCTCAAAGATCTCTAGGATTATGGGGAGATCTAGAGGAAAGGCATAAAAACATAAATATTGATAATATTATGAAACAAAAACACAGAGATATCTCAAGACAGCACAGGATAAATTCCACATAAGTTAACCATTCACAGTAACATCCATGAGTCACAGTAAGGAGACTATTGACTATGGTGATATGAAAAGGTGAGATTTCAGCTGGGTACTACAACATGGACAGAATTTGGATGAGAGGAAAGAATAGGAAGCAACGTTACAGTTCCCATAAAGCACAAAGTGTGTGCAGTGTACCAAGTACAACAAATTGGCTCTACTCTTATGAGCAAGTATGTAAAACAGAAATCGCAGTAGGTTGGCATGAAGTATTTCCATTTTCATCCATAATTTTACTATCTTAATGATATAGTTAAAAAAGAAAACAGGATATCCCACTTTTATATATTCAGATGAAAATATACAGATCAAGGTATCAAATAAATACTGAGGAACTGACTTTTTATCATCAATTTTTGTAATGTATTCTCAGCTAATAGACTGAGGTAGGTGACCAACAATGTAATTTTGTTTATTTTGGTTTGTTTGAATGTTTCCTTACAGAAGATCAAGTAGCATACTTTATTGATGCTGGATATATATTGATGCTGGACCAATAAAAACATTGGTATTTTAATCCTGGCTCCACCACCTTATTTACCAAAGAGAAATTTATTGTGAAGGCTCTGTTCTACAAATATTTATTATGAAGACTTTGTTCTGAGCTCTGGGGATATAACAGTGAGCAAAAGACAACTAAGTCCCTGCCCTCATGGAGTTTACAATCAAAGTCATGAGATTTTGGAAAAATTACTAAGTTTTGACTCACAGTCTTCTCATGTAAAATTAGATCAATATTAGTGACCCTATTAAAAGAGAATATAGATGTATACACATACATATATTTATATATATTTGTTACTTACATAATATAAATGTTTTATGTATGTTGTTTATAAATATTTAATAGCATCTATTAAGTAACTGATCAAAAATCTATTAATCATCAGATGTCATTTAGCATATCATATCATGCTTTTATTAAATTGGTTTAAAATTCATATTTCATGTATATATTTTGTTTCCAACTGGTTAGAACAATGTGATAAAGAGGAAAGGGAGCAAGAATCTACAATAATTAGAAGTCCTGGTTTCAACACTTAGTTCTACCACTTACTAGTTATGTGATCCTAGACAAAAATGAGCTATCTGTGCATCAGTTTCCTTAACTATAAAATAAAGATAAAAATATTTGATCCTCTTACCTTATGGGATTATTCCAATGAATAATCAATTTCAAAATGTAAATGGTTAAGAAGTATTTAAGTTAAATCTTTTTTTTAAAGTTTATTTTTCAGAGAGAGAGCTAGTGGGGCAGTGGCAGAGAGAAAGGAGGACAGAGGATCTGAAGTGGGCTCTGTGCTGACAGCAGAGAGCCCAATGTGGGGCTCGAACTCACGAACCACGAGATCATGACTTGAGCCGAAGGCAGACACTTAACCAACTGAGCCACCCAGGTGCCCCAAGAAGTATATAAATTAATGCTAAATTTCCCCATCACATACCATGCTCTGTGCCTGAAAATTACACTTTTTGGAGAAATGTAGTGGGAAGGAGTGTACAAGAAGAAATCACTTCTTAAGTGGATCAAAATTACCTAAGAATTCACGCACCAAACACAACACGAACAATTCTTGTCTTCCTCAACACAAGATCACACCTTACCATCTAGAAGTATGTTTGAAGAGTACCACCTCACTTCACTTTTTTGCACAATTCCAAAAGATTTTAAGGGAAAGGGTATTTATTAAGGAAAAATGACACTCATAACTAAGACTATCAGGTATATAGTTGTGTTATCTAAATGAGTCTGTTTTTGCTTTAAGTGCTTTCAATGGAAACTGAGATTGATGAGTGAAATGGCACAAGAAAGAAGCAAAAAGACACGATAAGAAGCACAAAATGGCAGCAGTGTAAAAGAGCTAAAAGAATTAAAGAAAAAAAAAAAACAAAGGGAAAGAGAGATCTTATAAATGAAGCAAAATGTGGAATTCGAGAAACTCAACAGATGAACATAGGGGAAGGGAAGGAAAAATAAGACAAAAATAGAGAGGGAGGCAAACCATCATAAGAGACTCCTAAATACAGAGAACAGAGTGAGGGTTGCTGAAGGGGAGCTGGGTGAGGGGATGGGATAAATGGGTGATGGGCATTAAGGAGGGCACTTTTTGGGATGAGAACTAGGTCTCATATGTTAAGAGATGAATCACTGGGTTCTACTCCTAAAGCCAAGACTACACTGTATGTTAACAAAGTTGGATTTAACTAAAAAATAAATAAATTCAAATAACATCTAAGAAATGAAGCAAAATTAAAAAAAAATTCTCCCTTTAATATACACACATATATATAAAATAGAGGCTGTTTTAGGAGGCCAATGCCTTATCCATTAGGCCACTGGGGCTCCTAAATAGAGGCTGTTTTAAATGAAATATATTTGAAAACAAACAAAAAATGCACACACACAAGAGAACAAAAGAAAAATATCCAAGCAATGCTGACAAGAGATAGAGAAAACAGAGGATATAAAACCCACAGTACAGGTGTCAGAAATAGATGCTTAATCTATACATATCATAGCCAAATAAAGGAAACTGTTTAAGAAAAAATACAGACTTAATACACAAAATCACTGTTTTTTGCATTTTACATAAGCAAGTGAATACTTTTAATGGTTTGTAGATTTCAAAAACTTTTACAAGTCATTTTTGAAATCTGGATATCAGAATTATTTTTTTTTTAACTGTCCTAAAATGGTGGTTGACAGACTGGATCATATAATTAGGAAGCTGAGTACAACGGATAGAGAAGAAGGTGACATCACGACCATTATGCAGCCATAGGAAAGAAAAGTGGTAACATAACTCTATCAGAACAAGCAAGCGCTTGATTCCAATCTAATCACTGTTTTTGTTTTTCAAATAATATATTAAATAGTGAGATGCTTTTCAGAAATGCAAATACTGCAATGTGACTAACTTTTACTTGAGTCATTGTATGATGGACTTTAGGGTTTCTTGGTCTGGATACATTTTTTGGGTTTTAAGAATTTATATGCTGCTTTCGTACTGCTTAACTGCACTAACTTACTCAACAAACTGACCTATAGTCTTGAATGTGCACAGTTTAATTCCCAAAAGTATAGTGATTATGACACGAACTAGAATGAAGAAAATAACTTAGAAAGTCATCTATTCCTGCTAAAGACGGTATGAAATATTTTATTAGTGAGCTTTTAAAGGAAATGTAAAAATAGCTCCAACTGAATAATTTGAAACTTCACTCCCATCTTACAATATAATTTATAAAGTGTTAATTTGTCTATGTTTAAATATTCTGAACTGCTCACTTTTAAAGAACATATCAATTTACTACTTTACTCACACAGTAGCATTTCTGACATGCTTTACTATTAAGTTATATTTCTAGGACCCATAATGCAGGCTTTGAAAATTGCATAAATCTGTTTCAAATATACAACTCACAGTACGTATGTCAAGCAGAATGTGTCAAAGTGCAAATAAAATTGTTTTTCCCCCTACGAATTAGAACTCCTTGGGTAGCACTACTATAACGATCCCATGCTGCTAGCATCACAAAGTGCAAAGGTTCACCGGGTAAGAAAAGAGCAAAGGAGAGAGTTCCCTCATTACACTATCCCTAAACTATTCTAGTTTAAATATTTATTAAGATATTAATTACTCTACCTCCCTCCATCTGCCTTCAGAAGTTAAGCTGAAACACCGTGGATGGATGGTTGCTCATAGGAAAACAATGCATTAAAACCATTACCACCCAAGATGAAGACTGATGTTTTGTACAGTGCATTATTAATTGCTTTTGAGACTTCAATAAAATATCACACTGAAATAAGAATGACGTGTTTTGTAACACTGACTAAAAAAGAAAACATTTCATCCGAGTTAACAACCATGGGAAATGAATGGTTAAAAATTAAAGAATTTAGTTTCTTTTAATCAAATAAACTCATCCGAATAAAATACAAATAAAGGAAAAGAAATAATGAAGGAAAGTTACAATCTTATTACTTACTCTGATATAGAGCTGCATCATTTCTTTTTCTCTTTGGGGGTTACGATACTTTTCATAGAAATCACGTCGCTTCTTTGTTTCTTTAGAGACTTTATCTTTTCTTTCCCGTTTTTCTGCTGGTTCATCTGAACTATCAGAAGATGACGGTACATGTATCTTTGGCTTTTCTACTTCAATATAGTTTTCATTGGGATTCAGCACAATTACTCCATATCCTTCCTGTTTTGAAAGCAAAGAAGGCAGCAGAATTTAATCTTAGAAACCATCTCAATTCACAAAAAAATCTGTAAAATCTCACAGAAAGTGATTTAATATAGTTGCATATTCATGAAAATATTTCTTTATAAAAGACTATAGTTTTAATTTTTCCAACAAAAAGTTGTTTAAAATGGTTTGCCTGTATTGTATATGTAAATAAGCAGAGATTACTGGTAAGAACAAAAAGACAAAATTGTAACATAAAGATTATAAAGGTTCCATTTTTTAAAAAGTATTTCAGGTCTTGCAGAACCCCCCAAATAATTGAAATAAATAATCAAATAACAAGTACGCTTTCAAACCACATTAAATTTTAAATACCCATTTTGAGAAAATAGCCTCTTTGCAAGTGAAGTTTAAATATCAGACCACATTTTGTTAGATTTTCTTTCCCTTACATTGCACATTAATTTAAGGAGCATTTTTTATTTGCTTGAATTCAAGAAAGAATAGGCAAGTAAGGCATAAATTTAATCTAACACATTCTACAGATTTACATGTCTCTAATAGCAGAAACATATAATGTCTACCTGTGCAACTTGTATTTTTTTCCACCTCTCTTCTTTCATACAACAAAATAAACTAATGTCTTACTATAATGTGTGGAAGCAATTATTTAATCCTGAAATGTTTTCACTTTTAACTACCATAAGAATTTCTCTTTATTAGGGACCAGTTCCAGGAAACAAGTCCCAAAGTTTAAAGTACAGCTTACTGAGCTTTTACACCTTCTTTAAAGTTTTAGAAATGTTTTCCTGTATGCCAATTCTACCAAAGAAAACATTTCTATGGTTATAATTAAGAAAACTTTTGGTATTTATATTAAGTTATAACTGATGGAATAATCTAATCACAAGAAAATAGAGAAGAATAAACAATTTCCACTGACAAGCATGTGCAACATAAATTTGTGAAGCCATTGATATCTTATATTTCCTATTCACTTCTGTACTGTGGATGTCCCAATTTTGCCTTATAAAATCCTGTAAGGTCCTATTTTAGAAAGGTATTAGATTATGATAAAAACATGTAAGAGCCATGGAAAGTAAAATATAAAAAAATCTCATCCTCAGTGAAAAAGAAAATTATATACTTTTTACAAAACTATAACTGTAGAACTACTTCAACTTTAAAATTTGTTTTTTGACAAATCAACCATAAGATGATCTAAAAAAAAAAAGTGATACACTAATAATAGAGTAATATTAGCACAGACTCCATTATCTTATTTTTAAATATGCTATACCACTGCACTTGACTTGGTGTTGTTAATAGTCAATTTCACAATCTACGTAAAAACTTCATTAGGAGTTTTCAATCTTCTTTTTTACTCAATCAGTTGATATTATTTTCTAAAACCATGATATGGTTTGTAGATTGTGGAGTTCACTGAAGTTGTGATGTTAGTGATAGGACTGTTAATTAAGATATAGTTGTCTTACACATATGAAAACTATACAATAACACATACCAAACTGATTAACAAAATGCCACATATTCTTTAATCTATATTCAAATAAAACTTTTATATAAACAAAAGTTTTATGAAAAGTTATAAAATACTTCACCTATTTTAAAATTTAAGCGTTCTACATCAAAGTGCACGATAAGGAGTTTTTTTTGTTTGTTTTGTTTTGAAGTATCTTAGCTGGGAAGTCAAAGTTTTACCAACAAAAGATATTTTATTTGATCCTGCTTTATTCTAATCTGTATAGCTATTCAAAAGTCTTGTAATTCATTGTGATCACTGTCAGGTAGACAGATTGTCACTTGGTGATTTTCTACAGTTGGACACACTTGACTAGTTATTAAAATCACATTTGAAGGAAGTTCCTACCCCTCTTCCTTGTGCCTCTTACAACTTTTCATGCCCTTCTCAAATTTCAGCTATAACTTCTCCTCCCACCAAAAGTAAGTTAAAGAACACTGTTGCACTCTGCTAAACAGGGTGAAATAGAGGCATTCATACACTGTCTTCTGGTGTAAGGAACATAGTCAAAAAAGGTCACCATAGGCCAAAAAGAAAATTGCCTCCTTACTAGATTCTGTACCGTGAGTAAGTGGTCTCCTGTCATGTTTCTTCCCTGTCTTCTCTGAGTGAATTGAACTTTAAACACACACACACACACACACACACGCGCGCGCGCGCGCGCGCGCGCGCGCGCACGCACGCGCACACGCACACAGTGTCTCATACTTACATGAGTTACAAGTGGCAAACCTAAAAAAGAATCTTGAACTCTTAGAAATGAAAATAGTGATGGACTGCATTTTAATGATAATATGAAAACATCAAACTCTGTGTAACAAAGTGGGACTTTAATAAATTGATGGAATGTGAGCATCACCTTTGTACCATGAATAAATTCCAAATAAAGGTAAACTCTTTAGACAAAATTTACAGTCCCTAGAATGATAAAATTTTGCCCTATGTTTTTAACTTCACCACTAGACACATTATTTTCATAATACAATATTTATTTGAGCCTGATTTTACTTCAATTTTTGGAAATCATGGATTGAAAAATTCTTGTGCCTACTTGATTTTAAATGAACTCTGAAATTTGATGTGTCCTATCTATATAAGTATAAAAAGCAGATACACATAAATCATCAAAGAAGTAGTATTTGTCTAAGTTATTGATTATGTAACTGAAAATTACATGACTCATTTGTCCAATTTTATAAAGACACAATGTCAATTTTTCACCGAGGCATCAACTGATGAAAAATGATTCTATTTTAAAATCACCACTATATAAATCAATTAAAGAATTTTTAGCATTTAGATTTCAAACAATGAATGCTTCTCTTTAAATCCTGAATTATTTAGAAAATATTTTATCATTTAGATATTTCACACTGCCAATTTAATTAATGGAATAACAATCAAGAAGTATTCAGGAATATTTTCTGCAGAAATGAAAGCTAATTTTAATAAATGCCTTTGTTGCAAATTCAATTGCCATTCTGTGAAAAACTTAACATTTTCAATTAAAATTTTCCTGATAAATTAACTAATGCAATATTCACAGAAACCATTAATAACCATTTTATCATGAGGAACAGAAAATTGGAGGAACAAAATAAACTCCTCCACTTTCATGCTGTAACCACAGATGTGTAGTGAAACTTCATCTTTTCCTCCTTTTCTCTGTCAATATAAATACTGTCCAAAAATTCCTTTATATAATAAAGGTACAGAGATTTTTGCCATGTCAACATTAATATATTGAAATCAAAGTACCAAAGTAAATACTCAAAGTAAAACAAGGCACATAACATACCAATAGTTCAATTTAGCTATTTTAAATGCCCTATCCATTTATGTCTTAAAAAATCAGAATAAATGCCATTTAAAAAATTCTCCCTGTTCCCCAAAACTCAATCAATACACACAGAAATTAAAAAAAAGAGATCCTATTTTGACCTTTAACAAATGTACCCATAAAGTTTTACCAAACTTTATGAAATATATATATTACATATACATGATATATAATATCATAAAAGAGCCATGCATTGCCACTCTAACAAAGAAGCTTCCATAACAAATGCTTACAACCTTAAACACTTTATACTGAAGTATTCCTTTTATATTTAATTATTCATGCTAAGATGCTATAAGATGAAAAGGCAGGTCATTTCAAACATCCATGGAAACATCTTTAACAACACAAAATGTTGAAAATGATTATCTAACATTCCACAACTAAATAAATAAGACTTCTGGCATCTTGCATAATGATTTACCCAAATCAATTCCAATATCCAACATTTCAAGAGACAAAGCATATATAAAGTTGTTAATTAACTCTTATGTTTGAGCGTACAGTCTAGAAGAAGATCAAGAAAGTGATCAAGAGGACAGATATTGGTAAAAGTAAGCTTTATCTCTTTCGTTTATCTCATTCCATTTTCTATCCTTTGTAGCTATAACTGTAGTTTCATTTTCAGAACTGTGTTTATAAGGTATAAGCCACGGAATCTTACTCAGAAACCCTCAAAATTGTATTGCTAGACATAGTATTTTATTCAGTACAAGGGTCTGCTGTGATTTAAACAGAATACACAGGCCTCCAGGCCTCCTTTACTTTGAAGTCCATAGATGCACTTACTAATAAATAATAGTCCATTTATCATTCAATCAACAAATGATGGCTTAGGTCAGAGGTCTAAAACAGATAGGTGATGCCAAACACAAAGAACCAAAGAGGGAACCTTGCTAAAGAAATTAAATCAGTATAGAAAGGTACTTGTCAAGAAGATTCTACAAATAGATAACATTCTTAAATGCCTGACCAAAACTTGAATGTACTTTGATCCCAATGAAATCCTGCTAAAACTTAAGATTTATCCAACTTAATTTGCCTATTAATTACCAGGTATAAGGAAAATAGAAAACAGGAGCAAATTCTACATCTTTTCAAATCTCTTGTGGTTGGTTAAATAACAAATCAGGTGCAAGTACTCAGCTCTGCATATTAACCTGCCAATACTGCAAGCCACATGTGACCAAAGAGGTCAGGGGCCAGAGTAGAATCCTTTGACCTGTGGAACTGTCTGTTTTGGTGTCCAGCCAAAGCTCTGTAAAAGATCATTTTATACAGATTTATCAATCATATTTTTCAAGTTCAGCATTCTATCTGCTTGGTTTGAAAGAAAAAAGGTGCTCATCCTCAAGGGAAATGAAACCCAAGTGTTTTATCTATAAACTACATCTACCCATGGTTAAAATGGACAAACCACTGCCCATTCATCTTTTCTGAAAGATGTATGTTGTGTTTATTCTCATCTTTTTCACAACAAGGGTATGTCTATGTCACTGTTGCAACATTCTAGGTGCAACAGTGAGATGAGGTCATGACAACCAATCAGAAGTCACTAGTGAAGCGTTAAAGTAAACATAGCTGTTGGAGCTGCAGCACTGCTTGAAAAATGCCCCGTCCATTATTTCAGCAATTTTCTCAAGACGTGACCTGGGACTGAAACACCTAAAATGTCACTTGACTCCGTTTTGTGCTTCCTACCAGTGTGCATTTAGGTAACAGCCAATATTTTGTAAAATGTTTGTCATGAACATGTTTTAACTTGTAGCTCCCTACATTCTAATGTCGTGTTCCATGGTATAAAAATACCATAATATAGACCAACATAGATTATTCCAGTAAGTTTCCAACTTCAAATAGCTCATCAAGTTAGTCAGTAAAAGAAAACATGCCACAAAAAGTTTTCAGAGGACCACCTGTTGTCTATTATTTTTACATAGCACTTACTCATAAATCATAACACAGGGTAATTAATCAAGCTGTCAAAGAGAAGGTCAAAGGTTATATGGTAGAGTCAGAAGGTCATGCATGGGCTGATAGAGGTCAGGGTCACACTGCATTCCTCATTATCAAGTTGGGATGAGAGACGGCCCAAGCAAACAAAAGTGAAAGCAGATGGAGAAGTGAGTGGATAAAAAAAAAAAAAAAAAAAAAGGAAAATTTCACAAACAAAAAGAAAAGTGAAAGAAGACTGTCAGCTGCCTTCAAGAGAGAATAGAAGAAAAAGAAATACACTGAAATGTGCTCAAAGGAGCTCAAGAACATAAAGAAACTACAGTTTTATTAATTAAATAAGTTGAATATAACTTTTCTTGGCCATTTTATTAATGTATACTAAGCAATAGTAGAAAATATATGTTCACCATCTCCATACCTTCCCGAACTAGTGTGCTCAAGATCATTTAACATAAAGGCAAAAAGTGCTAAGGGTAAAGTATGATTACAAAAAACAAAAACAAAAAAACCCAAAACCCACAACTTATGAGAGCTTTTTCCCTTTAATACTGTTTCTGCATTTGAACATAGATGTGAAAATAGTTTTAGCCACGGGATAGATAATTTTTAAGCATGATACAAAGATACTCACAAATATAAATGCATCATAAAAGTCCTTTTGAATAACAAAACAGTTATAAAATATTCTATTATTATGCTGGCCTGAATCAGATGCAGAATACTGTGCAAAATTAGCTGTCACCCTTTGCTCAAAATCTTTGTTAATCTCATTTTGAATGTTTGCAGCTTTATCAACACATGCATCAATGTCAGCTCCTTGGTTACTGAACCGCTATAGTTGGAAGAAGATATAATTAAAATGTTTTGGCACAGAAAAGGTGAAATTGTATCTTCCCTTGTTCCCTTAGGAGTCTGTAAAACATGAAGGATATATTGACAAACACACACCCTTGTCTCTGGTTCTGACACCCCGGGTCATCCAAGTGCTATTTATTTTTAAAGATTCACTTTGCACTTACCTACATTATTGCCTGTTTTGTATCTAACTTTTCCTAGGTTCTAGAACATTGTGATGCTTAAACACCACAACTTTTTTCTCTTAATCACCAATATTTTATTTATTAAAGCATTCCATACATCCACAATAGCTTCGTAAAAAAACATTCGCCATTCATTATCAAGGACATAAATGTGACTTAATACTGCAGCACTAGGAAATCTTTTATATTCTTTGCTTTTCATTCTCATAAAAAAAACCACACACACACACACACACACACACACACACACACACACAGCCATGCATTTACACATTAAACTAAAAAGTAACAAGTTACAACTGTTGCCAGCCAATGACAGATCAAATTCCTAAGTGGATATAAGGGGTCTTACAGACACACCCCTCTATTGCATGGTCCCAAGAACACCTAGATGGACAAATTTATCTTTTAGAATAAGATAGTTATGCCTTTATGCCTTAGAGGGTTAAATGAAAGTCCAATATTCTCCTAGCTTCCTATTAAAATCCATTATAAAACTGTGTAAATATCATAGTTATAGATGGTAGGCTCGAGGTCTTTCAAAATATTATCATTTTGATCCAATCATATACCATGCAAATATATGCCTTAGTTTTCAAGTTACTCCTAAAATCTGCTTAAAAACTATAGTACATAAATCATTTTATCTTCAAATATGCCACCTTTTTATTTCTTCCCCCCAATTAAAACATGTTTAAAACATTTTTGTTTTTTCAAGAAACAAACTGAGTGCTTTGCTTATGGTTCTAGAGTCCATTCTCAAGCATGAGGACATAAAGAAGGATCCCAAGTATCCCAAGTATTCACTGAATCAGTAATTCATTAAACACTGATTTCATACTACAAATATTTAATAAGCACCTACTATTAACCAAGTACTGTGATAGACACAGTGCTATACCTATGAGTCACCTTTCATTTTAAGATATTTCCATTTAATAGAAAATTCCAAGTCAGAATTAAGTATAAATCTCTAAAAGGTCTATATGAAATCATTTTATTCTGCAAGAGAAAGAGGAATATGAAAAGGAAAAAACAAACAGAGGAAAGCATTATGATAAGATATTCGTTAATCCAATCTAGCTAGACTTTCAAAGATTGTTAATCCTAAATGGTAAACTATGCTTATGTTTGTCATTAAGAGTAACAGTTAAACTTACTCCATCACAATGAAAATGAACTTCTTGGACATGTGTGTGTGTATGTGTGTGCTTGTGTGTTGTATACATTCAAATATTTCAACGAGTAAAATCATTTCATAATCTAAAGGGAAAGCTTCTATACATATCTACCTCCTAATAAACAGGTGCAACTGAGTACAGCTATGAATTTCTCTTCCCACAGTGACCTATGTCAGAATATCTCCTCATACTTCTTCTGCTAAATAATTTAATTACCTATGAGTTATGGTTTCTTTGTAACCTTTTAAATGAGTAACTCATTAAAATGCAAAAATATGCAAAACATGATGTCACCAGGTCAAACAGCTGTGTTGGTAAAATTATGGCTGTGAATGTCCCCAAGAACATGAAAATATTAATAATTTATATTGCTCATTAGATGGCAAAAACTCTTTAAACAGATTTAGAGACAGATTAATTTTATAATCACAAAATGCTACACTACCTCATGGTAACAAATCTTTCTACCATCTGTGACCCTTTGGTGTACATAAAACATATAAAAATTCATAATGGCTTAAAGTTTTTGCATTATAATATGTGTATTGAGGAAGAAAAATAGTAAGAACCTGAAATATGGCACTACAAGACCTTGTTTTTAAAATCACAACTATTTGCCAACTTTAATCACAACTTAATTTTCCTCCCAAGAAACCGGACACAGTAATGGCAAATAAAGTATAATATGAGACAGTCAACAAGTCATACCTCTGTAGACCAATATGATGAGATAACTGTCTTACGCTGTTTAAAAATAAATGTCATGCTATGACCTCAAATCTTGTGTAGAAACTTCTCAGAGAAGTTCGAGAAGTGATGAAATTATGTAAACAAAGCAGTATCATACTAAAAGTTCA